>NC_141048.1:22953351-23690851 GCF_041138505.1 Cibotium barometz
TTATAGAAAAAACTTTGGGTTGGTGAATCAATCAACTCATGATCTTCCAAATCAATGGAGTCTTGCTGTAGCCACTAAGGGTGCTCACACAAATGGGCGACCACCACACCATAACATTGTCACACCATAACACGATAACACTGCCATAGTGGGTCAATCTTAGAGGAACCATCCAAAAGCAGAGGTGCATGCACCGGCTTGAAGGCACCGCACAGTGACACTCTAATAGGCATCTCCCAGAGATAGGAGATTCTACTAAAGACCACCACTTTGAGGGCATCTACAAAAGATAGGAGATGCCACTGACTCCACCAACTCCACCACCCCTTGCAGGCATGCTTATATGGTCCCTCGATTAATCTTAAAGGACATCCTTCATCCCTCACCCATCATCTAACATCCTTCATGCTTCATCCTTGATACTACTTTGTAGCCTTAGCCCAAGTGTGCTGCCGTCACTTGTCATCATCAACTTGAGTTGTATGTCATCCTCTTCACTCTATGACCTCTGCTGAGTGTGCATAGTATAGTGAAGGAGTTGTAACAGTGTCCTTGGAGTAGTGTGAGTGTTCTTGTTCCTCTTGTAGTCTTGTAGTCTTAGAGGAACCATCCAAAAGCAGAGGTGCATGCACCGGCTTGAAGGCACCGCACAGTGACACTCTAATAGGCATCTCCCAGAGATAGGAGATTCTACTAAAGACCACCACTTCGAGGGCATCTACAAAAGATAGGAGATGCCACTGACTCCACCAACTCCACCACCCCTTGCAGGCATGCTTATATGGTCCCTCGATTAATCTTAAAGGACATCCTTCATCCCTCACCCATCACTAACATCCTTCATGCTTCATCCTTGATACTACTTTGTAGCCTTAGCCCAAGTGTGCTGCCGTCACTTGTCATCATCAACTTGAGTTGTATGTCATCCTCTTCACTCTATGACCTCTGCTGAGTGTGCATAGTATAGTGAAGGAATTGTAATAGTGTCCTTGGAGTAGTGTGAGTGCTCTTGTTCCTCTTGTAGTCTTGTAGTCTTGTTCTCTTGCAATCTTATCGCTTGTGTCATGTTCCAATCCATAGTGTGTTGTGTTGTGTTGAGCATCAAGGACTCCATGCATATTGTCCAGAGAAGAGCCACCACTTAGTGTGCCGGGAAACCAACTCTGCTATAGGTACACTAAAATTTGGCACACCCACTAGGACTCTTGAAACTTGGATTCTTGTTAGCTCACCCTTATCTATATGTCCTCTTTGTATGCCCAATACATGCTCCTATTGTGCAGCGGTCCAGTCAGCCCATTTAAGAGTCCTCTCTCAATACGCTCTCAATACGCAGCCATAGGCGGAAGAGGTTCAACTACATACCACCTAGAGATTCCCTTCCACCTCTCCCTATGCTAGCCAACCTTGGTAATCCCACTCTCAAAAATAATGCTGGAGGCCAAGCCAACCCTCTTGGTTCAATCAAGCCTATTAGGTGCTGGCCTAAGTCAATGTGTCAAGCTTCCAACCTTCAAAGGATCATCCATTGAGTATGTGGATGATCACATTTGGTGGTTCATCCTCATTTGCAAGAGCTGTCGCCTTGAGCAAGAGGATGCCTTCTTGGTATATACTCTTTCCGTCCACTCTCAGATAAGTGGTTCAATCAATTCCCAACTCACCACTTTACATGCTGAACCACTCTAAAGAAAACCTTCCTCCACACATTCTATCTTGGTAACATTGAGGAAGGACCACATTATCCAAGAGCTGGGGAAGCTAAAATTGCTACTAGGGGAGAGGGTGTTGGAACTCATGACAAGGACCACAATGCTAGTGGCCTACTTACCAACTTACCCTATGTGTCAATGGGTGACACAGGCCCACCCAACATAAGGTTTGAGAGAGTCGACTACCACCAACTACATTATTGGGACTCCAAGAGCTAGCTTCCCACTTGAAAATGCACAACTTATGTTTGAGCATGATGTGGGCTTTGCACATCCAATGGTGATACCATTAGATGACCTAGTGGCTCAACTAAAAAAGGAGATGGAGGCACTTAAAGTGAGCCAAAAATCTCCAAGGTAGTAGGAAATTACCCTACTCCAACTCAAAAGCGAGATTAAATAATTGAAGACTCAGCAAGAAGCTAAGAAGGACATGTGGTGTGCTATATTCCAGTCACTTGGACACACCATCCAAGAATGCCCAAAAAGGAGGTACTGCTCCTTTTGCAAAAAGGAGGTACTGCTCCTTTTGCAAAAAGGAGGTACTACTTTTGCAAAAAGGAGGTACTACTTTTGCAAAAAGGAGGACATGAAGACAAAGATTTCTACTAATTTGAAGGGGTTTTGTCAACTTTATCAGCAAAATAAACCCCTCACCCTGCCTTGACAACCCGCAACTTAGCCCATTATGCCACAACCAACCTTGCCATTCCATAAACCTTCCACACTGCTACACCTTCCCCTTGCCAACCTACTCCTTAGGTGACCTACCTCCCACCATTGTACTAGCCACCATGAACCGTCCTACTCATCCTCCCCAACCTCGTATCATCCCCTTCGCTCTGCTGCTATAGATGCGGGTAATATGGTCATTACCAAAGCTGATGCCCCCATCCTGAAGGTGCTTTGCCCTAAAGGCATTGCCCAGAATCCAAGGATCATTATACCCAGGATTTCCCTAAGCAAAGGGCATCCACTTCCTTCGGCTTCACATTCCCAGCCCCTGCCACCCACTTAGCGCCTCAGTAGGTCATCCGCCATCCACTTCCTCCGGCTTCACATTCCCAGCCCGTGCCACCCACTTAGCCTCAGTAGGTCATCCGCCATCCACTTGCTTCCCTTGTCCATCACACCCACACCTGTAAGATTCCTCTCAGCCTAAATAATAAATAAGCCTTTACCTCAATACCCTGTGATCATTTCCTATTTCTAAATACAAGAAAATATCATTTTCCTTGTTTTTGTCTAGAGAGATAAAAAATTCTAGAGAGTGGTAAATCAATATTGAGATATTTTTAGATATAAAAATTTTACAAATATCAAAAATATATTTCCATGAAACAAAAAATCAAAATAAATTTTCCAAGGTGCATTAGGAATCAATTAAAAATGATTTGAAAGACCTTAGCCTAAGGGTCAAGATTTTTTGAAATTTTTGGATTATGGTCCAATTAAGGTTCCTATGGACCAATAAGATTAATCCAAGTGTTGGGATGAGATAAATCCAATGAATAAAAGAAAATACCCAAAAATGAGTAAATTCCCACATAAGATGAAGAGTTGACTGAGTACAAGATTTATTAGTTAAAAATTATAAGATATTACTAAAAAATAGATATTTTGGAGTAATCATTCATTTTTGACACCTTGGTAAAGAGGGGGGAGCCTTCAAGGAGGCGCCTATTTCACACATGTGAAGGAGTTTTAAATTCAAAAATATTAAGATATTTTTATCTCTCCTCTCTTATCAAACCAAATATAAAGATATTTTTATCTCTCCTCTCTTCTGGATCAAAGCAAATCAAAAAAGGAGCCAAACTGGTCCAAATCTTTTCCAAATTCGGCCAAACTGAAGCTGGAAAATTCTAGAACTTAGTTGGACTCAGTTAGTGGCCTCCCTCACCTATAAATAGACCCTCATTCTTTTGTATTCTCATCTATGATGTAAGATCCCTGTCCCCACCGCGCAACGGATTCGGCGTGCTAGCAACGGAAGTAGCACATCTTGCGTGGGGCAGGGTCCCACACTCGGGGCCTCGCCCACGGATATCCGGACAGGTGACTAATTCCTCAATTCTTCCAAACTGAACTTGGAAAAACTTCTCTTGCCCGAAAAGCACGGGCGATTCCACCAGGATAGCTTTTCCCTAACGTAGTCAAAAGCCTTACTTAACTGAACTAATTTGACCGAACTCGTAAGTTCCATAGTCAGATTCAAGGGATAGATTGCACTTGGATCATAGAGACCAGCGCTTTTTTCCTCACTGAGAGGCACAGCCGTTGATCCTTTTTCCATAGAACAAATTTTGTCTGGGATTTACTTCATCTATCGAACCAAACAGAAATTGAGTCTCGATTTACAGATCCATCAGCCCAGCCTAACCCCATCTAGTCCCATGCGTTAGCCAGCCGCCCAACCACTATAGTGATGGATCCAATTTCCCAGGCCCCCTAGCCGGAAGTTCATGCAAACATAAAACTAGTCACACCACTCCAATATGAAATTGCCTTTTTCTTAGCATCAGCGTCAACAACTAACTTTAAAACAATCCTTTAATGAAACCATATTATTATGTCATTAATCACTATCCTCAAAATCTCTGGTTGAATCCATATTTCTAATCATTCATCGGTGTACTTATGGCATCATTGGCAACCAGAACGCTCACCACCTGTTCACCGCAGGTCACCTAGCGCTTCACTCATAGGCCGCTTCCTTGGTCCCTCATCCACCGTACCGGAAGCTCACCGTTTAAATCGAACCGAGGCTGGTCAAGACCTCGGTCGACCTTGCTACACGAGACGTCCTCCATTGACTCTCCGTCCTCCATTTAAATCGAACCGAGGCTGGTAAAGACCGCGGCCGACCTTACTACGCGAGACGTCCTCCATTGACTCTCCGTCCAGCAATTGCAAATTTATCAGGTAGGTCTCCACGACCTTAATCACACAAGATGGTCAAAATGCTTCCCTAGCATTCTTGACATAAAATAGTCATTTACAAATAGGTCACAAATACAGTTTCTATATTGAACTCTCGTCTTTCCACATTATTCCACATTAATCCATATTATTTAATCCAATTCCAATTCATATGTGTATCCATTCTTGACCAGATACATCATTTTCTATCCCATCACATAGGATTCATTCACTTCACATAACATCCATTCCTATCTTTCTTAATTTACATTACGTCTCCTCACATCCATTTCTCATTATATCTCATTCGTTCAGATCTTATATTATTCATTCACATTCTGATTCACATGACATCTCATCTCATCCATTCGCTCATATCGACTTCATATCCATTCACGTTCATATTTGCATTCATTATTCCACACACACATCCACATTCGTACATCCACATTCACATCTACATTTATACATTCATTTTCACATCCACATCCAAATCCACATTCATACATCCACATCCACATCTACATTCATACATCCACATTCACATTCACATCCATACATCCATATCCACATTCCACATCCTCATTCACATTCACATACATCCACATCCACATTCCATATCTACATCCATATCTCCATTCACACATCCACATTCATATTCACATACATCCACATTCACATTCCATATCTACATCCATATCTCCATTCACACATCCACATTCACATTCACATACATCCACATTCATATTCACATTCACATCTAGACATCCATATCCACATTCCACATCCTTATTCACATTTACATACATCCACATCCACATTCCATATCTACATCCATATCCACATTCACACACCCACATTCACATTTCCATATATCCACATTCACATTCACATTCTCATCCATACATCCATATCCACGTTCCACATCTACATCATTTCTTTTACATACATATAACTACATCTATTCTTTCACATACATACATCTCCATCTATTCCTCGTTCATTTTCATCTAATTGATTCGTTTCACATCCTCATATCTATTTATAGAATATAAGAGAATTCTTGTTTTTGATATAAGATTTCTTTACGCATCTATTTATGCATAGATTCCATTTTAAGGAGAATAACACTTTCAAAATAAAAATCAATCTTTTATGCATCTTCCTTTGCATAAATTCATTTAAAATGAAAAGGACACTTTTGAATTAAAATTCAATCTTTTATGCTTCTTCTTATGCATAAAATCAAAATTGATGAAAATAACTCTTTTGAACTAAAAATAGATTTCTTTATGCATCTTTCTATGCATAAAATCAAAATTGATGAGAATAACACTTTTGGATTAAAAATAAATTCTTTATGCATCTTTCCATGCATAAATCCAATTTAGTAGGAATTACACTTTTAGAATAAAAGAATTTCTCTTATGCATCATATTTATGCATAAAATCATTTATGATGAAAATCACACTTTTAATATAAAAAATATCTTTTATGCATACAATCATTTATGATGAAAATCACTCTTTTAATATAAAAGAATTTCTTTTATGCATCTAATTTATGCATAAAATCATTTATGATGAAAATCACACTTTTAATATAAAAGAAATTCTTTTATGCATCTTATTCATGCATAAAATCATTTATGATGAAAGTAACACTTTTATAATAAAAATAATAATCTTTTATGCATACTTCTATGCATGAAAATCAGATATGATAAAAGTAACACTTTTATAATAAAATAATAATCTTTTATGTATACCTCTATGCATGAAAATCAGATATGATAAAAGTGACACTTTTACAATAAAACAATAATCTTTTATGCATACCTCTATGCATGAAAATCAGATATAACTCAAATTTAGGAATTTTGAAAAATATGCACAATTTTGGGACAATTCTTTGTTAGATCCAATACAATGTTTACTGTGTGATATGCAAGATTTATTATTGGATGTTCTCAACAAGCATTTGAATAATGCGATATGATTTATGTACTATTGTACATTTGTAACAAGTATATATGATGTTGGTGGGATGTAAATTTGCCTGCACACACACACACATATGTACACCAAGAATTAAGTTTGTTTATATCACGTAGCTTCCAGTTGACCCATCAAACACAGAAACTTTAACAAAGAAAGGATATTCAATGTAACTTTAAGTTGTAAGAAAGACTAGGTGATAGAATTAAAAAGATCACCATCTGTATTGAATCAAAATTCTTGAACAATGGGTGAACCATAAATCTAAAAGCTTAAGAAAGCCTTACAATCCGAATAATGATTGAACTATGAGTTTGGTAGCATCATACAACATGGCTAAAAGATTACGAAGCTAGTTGCCCATGTGCTAACAAATGATTCTTGCTCAACTGCTGCACTGATGTGTGATGGTGCCTCACTTTCATGTTGATTCAATTGATTCTGTTTGGCCTTGAGTATTATAGCCTTTGGAATCTTGATTTTCTCTGGAAGTCATCCGCCCTTGGGCTTCCATGCCCAAATGATGCAGCTAGTGTCTTCCCAGCACTGAGGATCATTTCTGTTCTCTCGCCAAATACTTGTTCCAGCAATCCTTATAAACCTCCACATTACTTACATTCTTCTTCTTTGAAATTGGTGCCCAATATTGTATCTGAACTTGAAGGTATTTTATCGAGTTGTTGTTTTGATCAACATCACTTGTTGTCACTCCCAACCATATTGGGTAATTTGCATCACAAGGTTGTATAAGCACAAAATCTCCTTTAGACACATCAAGAGTCAGGTTGAACTCTTCAGCAGGTCTGTTGCGCATTGGACCACAATAATGGTCCTCATTTACATCAAACCTTTCATCTACATCATCCTCCACTTGAAGGTTAAGAGGCTCAGCTTTTTCACGTACACTCCTTGGCCAAAAGTCATGAAATCCAATGTCTTCCCTTGCACTAGGGGTTTGCATGTTTAGCATAAGATTCTCCCAATAGGCAAGGACCGGATTGATCCACTTAGCATAATCACTTTGGTCTCCTTTTTCTTGCAACTGCTCTTTCCACCACCAATTGACATGTTTTTTTAAGCCCTCCACAACCTTCTCATTTTCCTTAACATATTCAAAGGGTGGCAATACTTTTGGAAAACCTTCAGGAAGCTTGGGTCCTCCTTGGTCATTTCTCTTCCATAACTCTATACCACTTTTTGGTAACCAATCAACATTTTTGGGATATACTTTTATTGCATTAAAGGTATTCCATCACTCATATAAAACTTGAATTGCAATGGCTTTGAATGTCCAATCAAGCTATTGGCTCCATCATGTAAGCATCCCTTGACAAAGCCTTTGAAGTCTGCCACCTTTTGTAGGAGAAAGGGTGCTCGATGTATGCTAACACACTCATTAAAGATCTTCATCAAATGTGGAAATGTGAAAATGGTTTGTTTCCTCAACTTCTTGGAGAAACGACTAAACAATGCATCAATATCTTCATGAGTATGACCAACCATAAGAAAACCAAGCTGCACCAACCATAACAAAGGCTGCACAGCATCTTCCACAAAAACAACATCTCGACTAATCAAGATACGCTTTGACTGTAGATGATACAATCTGTTACCCTTGACTTAGCTTGCTCTCAGTACTATAACCAACAAAAATGCATTTGACAGCCTTATCATCCAATTTTCTACGTTGTTGCATAGGCACTAAAGCATAGGCCAAGCAACCAAAGACACGCAAGTGACCAATAGAAGGCTTCCTGCCATGCCAAGCTTTGTATGGAGTAACAGACTGCAAGGCCTTAGTGGGACACCTGTTCAGTGCATATGCAGCACACATGATAACCTCAAGCCAAAACGCATGTGGCAAAGCTTGGCTCTTGACCATACATTGTGCCATCTCCATAAGTGACATGTTTTCCCTCTCAATAACACCATTTTGCTGAGGGGTATACGACGGCACTGTACAATGGTGTTTTATCCCACGACTAGCCAGAAATGCATCAAATTCTTTAGACATGTACTCCCCCCCGAGATTAGAACGGAGGGTGCCCACAGTACAATTGGATACATTTTCAACCATAAGCAAAAACTGTTTGAAGCACAAAAACACTTCGAACTTTGCCTTCAGTGGATATACCCATGCATGCCTTGAGTAATCATCAATGAAAGTCATGAAGTACAAGTGTTTACCAAATGACGGAGCTTGCATAGGCCCACATACATATCAAATTTCTGCAACAAACGCAGCAAACTAGCAAACTTCAGATGACCAAAACGAGCATGCCATAGTTTTGCATCTGAAACTGCCTTTTCATCCAGAAACTGCATTTGTGGAATCTTCCACACACTTGTCATAAGAATTGAGCCTATACAGCCCACGAAATAAGG
Organism: Cibotium barometz; assembly: GCF_041138505.1. Classification (NCBI taxonomy): domain Eukaryota; kingdom Viridiplantae; phylum Streptophyta; class Polypodiopsida; order Cyatheales; family Cibotiaceae; genus Cibotium; species Cibotium barometz. The sequence continues at coordinate 22,962,369 of NC_141048.1, forward strand.
TGCCATATGTAATAATCGTATCACCAGAAGTCAAATCATGAACAGTACATTTGTCATCCACAAATTTGACTACAAGTCCAAGTCTAGCAAGCGCAGAGACAGACAATAGATTCTTCTTTATCCAAGGCACATACAAAGCATCTGAAAGTGTGAAAGCGCTGCCATTTGTAGCAGTAAGCATAATTTTACCAATGCCCTTCACTGGGTAAGAAGCATTATTGGTACATGTGACACTATTCCCATTAGGGACAGCCTCAAGACAAGTGAACATATCACGATGCGCGGCAATGTGCGATCTTCTTGATCAACAAGAAGTTCCGCAAAATTATTCTCTTTGGTATTAGTAATGTCTTTGTCCATAACAAGGTTGACTAATGGCCATTTGATGATGCTTCCAACTGCTTGAGACAATGTTCTTGCATCCATTGTGGCAAATGGAATGAGAAATGTGTCATCAAAGCTTTGTTGAACATGTATTGCTGCACATGTCTCACCAATGAATTGAAAACCACATGTTTGAGATGCATCAATGGAATGAATAACCCCGCGTGCCTTCCTTGCAGAACCATCAATGAGAAACACTGAAGCACCTTGTTTTAGACCCTGCAATCCCCCTGAGAAAATCAAGATCTCAATAAGAAAGATTGAAGCGATGTTTTTACGGTAGTACACAAAACTATAAATGTAATTCAATCTCAACATGAGTTCAGGCTGTTTGTTGAATCTCACCTATCAATGCTAGTTTGCTAGGAGGCTAGGCTCCATCTAAAGCTTGAGCCTTGCTTGCATATGCTAGCTTGTTAGTAGGAGGCTCCATGAGCCTCGCCATCATATGTTAGTTTGCTAGGAGGCTCTAGTTAAAGTTATCATCCTCACTTGCATAATATATTAGTTTGCATATGTTAGGCTCCTCCAACAAAAGTTTGAGTCTCACCTGCGCATGCTAGTTCGCTTCTAGGAAGCTGAAAGTAAAGTTTGAACCTCACCCAGAGATGCTAGTTTGCTTGGAGGCTCCAACCGAAGTTTGAGCCTCACCTTCATATGTATGCTAGTTTGCTATTAAGAGGTCCCAGTTGAAGTGATAATCCTCACCTCATGTATATGCTAGTTTCCCGAGAGGTAGGCTTCATCACCCTCTGTATCTGGCCACACCGTTTCATTGGGATATTAAGTCAAGGTATGGTGTCAATTAGCTATCAATGTTTCATAGCTACAAAAGGCAAAGGTGAGTGGTTACAACAGCAGCAAGGCAAAGAGAAAGCAATAGAGAGAAACAATATGCTAGTGAAGAGAATGTGACATGGAAATGAGCAAATGGACATTGGATTTAAGACTCTTCTCTTTCGTGAGGCTCAAACTCAAGTTTGAGACATTGGATTTGAGACTCTTCTCCTTCGTGAGGCTCAAACTCAAGTTTGAGCCATTGTGCATTATATAGATTTTAGTTAAATTTTTAATCGCATAGTTTATAAGTATATTTGGGTGTATGGAGAAAGAGGAAAGAAAAGAAGAAATCTCAAGCTCAAGCTCAAGCTCAAGGCTCAAACTTGAGTTTGAGCCTTGTCTATCACACAAGCAAGTAGGAATAGAGAGGGAAGCTAGGATAATCCCAGAGAACAAGTGGGGTGTGGGTGAAGAAGGGTATATAAACAAAAGTGAAACTAACATAATCAAAAGACCTAGGACCTGGGCCTGGGCTTGGGCTTGGGCTTGGGGAAGAAACCGAAACCCGACTTTCTGCCGCACTAGGACGACGCTCCTCTCCCTCTCGTTCAGCAGCAAATTCAAATGTGTTCCTCTCCCTCGAAGCTGCTCGGCGAACTCATATGCACTTCAAATCCCTCCCCCCGCGTTCAGCACTTCAAATGCATCCGGCGCCCGCGTTCAGTACCCCGGCGCCCTCTCCTGCGTGTTCAGTACCACGGCTGCCTGGTGCCCTCCCAGCTGTGCATCCGGCGCCCCTAGCTGCTCGGTGCCCTCTCCTGCGCGTTCAGCACCCACGGCGCCCTCTCCTCCCCGCGTTCAGCACCCCGACGCCCTCTCCTGCGCGTTCAGCACCACGGCTGCTGCTGGCGCCCTCTCCTCGCCCGGCGCCCTCTCCTGCGCGTTCAGCACCACGGCGCCCTCTCCTCCCCGCGTTCAGCACCCTGACGCCCTCTCCTGTGCGTTCAGCACCACGGCTGCTCTGCTGGCGCCCTCTCCTCGCTGCGTTCAGCACCCCGGCGCCCTCCCAGCTATGCATTTGATGCTCCCAGCTGCGCGGCGCGCTCTCCCCCGCGTTCAGCACCCGACGCCCTCTCCTGCGCGTTCAGCACCACGGTTGCTGCTGCCTGGCGCCTCTTCTCGCCGCGTTCAGCACCACAGCATGGCTGCCCGGTGCCCCCAGCTCCTCGGCACCCTCTCCTCCCCGCGTTCAGCACCACGGCTGCTCGGCGCCCTCTCCTCGCCCGCGTTCAGCAGCAGCTACTCGGCCCCGCGTCCGGCGCCCCTCGCCGCGTTCAGTAGCTATGGCCCTCTCCTCTCCGGTGCCCAATTCAAATTTCCCCGCCCGCGTCCTCTCCAGCTGTTCGCCGCATTCAGTAGCTGTGGCCCACTCCTCTCCGGTGCCCCTGCTCGACGAATTCAAATTTCCCCGCCCCAATTCAAATTTCAAAATTTTCCCCCAACTCCCGCCCCGCCCTTCATTTGAAATCAATTCAAATTTCAACTCCTGCCTCACCCCTCGTTTGAAGTCAATTCAAATTTCCCCGCCCCTCGAATTCGAAATTCAAATTTCCCCCAACTCCCGCCCCGCCCCTAGTTTGAAATCAATTCAAATTTCCCTGCCCCTCAAATTCAAAATTTAAATTTCCCCCCTTCCTTGCCCCTTGAATTCAAAATTTCCTCTCAAATCTCGCCTCGCTCCTTCTCTGTTTCCTATCTCTGAAGTACTCGCTCAGCCCTGTTTTAAACAGTTTCTTTTCTTCCCGCAATTGACATCTGTTTCTTGCAGAACCATCACGTCTACACGCCATAGGAGACTTCAAGCATCTGTCACGTCTGTGCGACATCGGAGACTTTCGTGTCCCTCGGCCTTAATCTAAATGACAAGGGTTCCTTATATAAACATGGTATATGTGTCACATATCTAAGTGCACAACTTGGATATAGACTCCATCTTAAGTTCGAGCCTCCCCTACATAGAACTTATGTGTTAACGCTCGACCAAGAGTCTTTGTTCTCCATGTTAGTGTACCCTGGCCTTAAGGCTCAAACTTGAGTTTTAGCCTTTGCTTTCCATACTAGTGCACCTCGGTCTTAAGGCTCGAACTTGAGTTTTAGCCTTTGCTTTCCATACTAGTGCACCTCGGTCTTAAGGCTCGAACTTGAGTTTGAGCCTTTGTTCCTTTGCTCTCCATGCTAATACACCCTGGTCTTAAGGCTTGAACTTGAGTTTGAGCATTTGCTCCCATGCTAGTGCACTCCGGCCTTAACGCTCGAACTTCAGATTGAGCCTTCGTTCTCCATGCTAGTGCACCTCGGTCTTAAGGCTCGAACTTGAGTTTGAGCCTTTGCTCTCCATGCTAGTGCACCCCGGTCTTAAGGCTCGAACTTGAGTTTGAGCCTTTGCTCTCCATGCTAGTGCACCCCGACTTTAACGCTCAAACTTTAGATTGAGTCTTTGTTCTCCATGCTAGTGTACCCCAGCCTTAAAGCTTGAACTTTAGATCGAGCCTTAAGGCTCGAACTTCAGATCGAGCCTTCGTTCTCCATGCTAGTGCACCTCGGCCTTAAGGCTCGAACTTCAGATCGAGCCTTCGTTCTCCATGCTAGTGTACCCCGGCCTTAAGGCTCGAACTTGAGTTTGAGCCTTTGCTCTCGTTCTCCATGCTAGTGTACTCCGGCCTTAAGGCTCGAACTTGAGTTTGAGCCTTTGTTCTCCATGCTAGTACACCTCGGTGTTAAGGCTCGACCTTTAGATTGAGCCTTTGTTCTCCATGCTAGTGTACACCGACCTTAAGGCTTGAACTTGAGTTGGAGCCTTTGCTCTCGATGCTAGTGTACACCGGCCTTAAGGCTCGAACTTGAGTTGGAGCCTTTGTTCTCCATGCTAGTGTACTCTGGCCTCAGGGCTCGAACTTGAGTTTGAGTCTTTGCTCTCTATGCTAGTACACCTCGGTGTTAAGGCTCGACCTTCAAATTGAGCCTTTGTTCTCCATGCTAGCGTTGAGTTGGAGCCTTTGTTCTCCATGCTAGTGTACTCCGGCCTCAAGGCTCGAACTCGAGTTTGAGTCTTTGCTCTCCATGCTAGTGCACCCCTAGCATCTGAGTGCACAACTTGGATATAGACCCCACCTTAAGATCGAACCTTCCCTATATGGAACTTATGTGTTAAGGCTCATTCTCCATGCTTGAATTTACATGGAACTTGGCCTTAAGGCTCCAACTTGAGTTCGAGCCTTGCCTATCTATGCTAGCGTATCCCTAGCATATGAGTGTACAACTTGGATCTAGGCTCCAGCAGCTTAAGTTCGAGCCTCTCCTACATAAAACTTAGCCTTAAGGCTCGAACTTGAACTTGAGCCTTGTCTCTATATGCTGGTGTACCCCTGTCATATGAGTGTACAACTTGGATCTAGGCTCTAGCTTAAGTTCGGGTTTCCCCAATATGGAACTTGGCCTTAAGGCTCCAATATACTAGTGTACCGCTGGCATATGAGTGCAAAACTTGGATCTAGACTCCAGCTTAAGTTCAAGCCTCCCATACATAGAACTTTACCTTAAGGCTCAAACTTGAGTTTGAGCTTGAGTTTGAGCCTTGTCTCTCTATGCTAGCGTACCCCTAGCATATGAGTGCACAACTTGGATCTAGGCTCCAGCTTAAGTCGAGCTTCTGTATGGATTATGTAAATGTAAGTGAGGCCCCCGCTATTCAAGAAAACTAAGTGAAGCATCAATAATTGTAGCATGCATTAAGTTTCTTAAGTTTGATAGGTTTTGATTTGATATGTAGCATTTAAATCCATTTTTTTCTAAGGTTTTAAAACTTTTTTTGTGCTTCACAGGAATGGAAGCTAGCAGAGCGCCCGCTACCTCGCAACCACATGGTGCACCAATCTTTACTTTGGATGCTCTCGAAACAACAACTAAAGCTAAAAGTGTAACTTCTAGAATTAAGGTGGATAAAAGCTTCGAATTGAGTAACAAAGAAGGAGTAAAATGGTTTATGGATAGCTACGATGCTAGTGCAAACTTCAAAGGAGTCCTCCATTTGTTTCTGTCTCAAGGTGATACATCATATGGAGATATGGGGATTGTGGTAGGCGCTAAGGATGATGTAGATGCAAGAGCAAACCCTGCTTCACATGCAATGTATTGCCAGAAGGAGAAACTATAAAAGTAACTAAGTTTTGCTTATCATTGGACACTTTTCACCCAGCAGACATGACTGGCAGTAAACTAGGAAAGGACAATTCTATTGTAAAGCTAGGATTGAAGATCATTGACTTTTCCAATCAAGAAGACTCAGGGGTGGATAATGTGGAGGACCTGGTGAAAGCGGTGAGGCATGCAAAGAAGAGAAAGACAAAGCACTCTACAAAGGTTCAAGAAATCTCTTCAAAGAGGCAAAGGACAAAACCAGCAAGTGGTTCAAAGGAGATAGATGCGTCCGATGACGAGCTAATGGAGGTTGAGACTCCAAACAAGGGCAGCAAAGCAATGATCTCATTTTAGAAATAAAGAAGGAATATTATCCCTTTGGTCTAAATGAGGTCTTCAGCATTGATGTGATGAAATGTTATCCTGCTTCATCAAACTATGTGTATAGAAGGTTAAATAAGGATTGGGTTCGTATTTTGACCCAAGACTTTATTGAGGACCCAAAGCAAGAGGATATACTTGCAATTTTGATGCCCTGTAATCGTGCTACGAAACAACCCCTTGATAAACTCGCAAAAGAAGATGTTCATAAAGTTGAATATTGGATTATCTCTGGTCAACACTCCATTAGTGCTGCAAAAAGCTTGCAGGCTCTAAATATGGCTAAAGTGACCCCTCAACTGGGTCAGCAATTCAGGAGATCAAAGATAATTGTAAATTGCTCGCCTAAGATTTCTCGTGACATTTCCAAGGATGCAAATTTATCTGTTGCAAAGTCAATGCAAAAGGAGCCATTCCTCGATCAACTTCTACAAGCTCGAGCACAATGGCATGCAAACGGTCGTCCTAGTAAACCTTTGCCTGGTGTCAATCAACCCAAGATGGACGAGTCTTGGAAGGTACTCTTTTGATTCTTTTCTATATCTTGGTAAATCATAGACATACATTACTTTTTCTTTACTTTTCATAATATCTTTTACGGATCTATAGTTTCAAGTGTAGCAGTAGCATAAGAAAGATGCATGTGAGGCTTCTTCTCAAATTGCATAAACTTAATAGTTTGGTTTGAAATTGAACTTCAAGCCTCACCTCTCTGTGATGGTGTAGCACTTGCATATCTAATTGTGGCTTGAACTTAAGTTGAAGCCTCACTTGCAACTGCTAGATTTGCATACGGAGGTGATGCTCAAACCTAAGATCGAGCATCACCATTATATACTAGTTTAGTACTGGCAAGTGAGGCTCAAACTTAAGTTTGAGCATAAGCTCCAAATGATTGAAAACCCATAGATGCATGATTCCTCCTAATATTTTGTGATATCTATAGTAAAGGGGCTAACTTCTTACTTTGCAACTTTGCAGGCCTTTGTGGAGACCACGGAGCACACACTATATAAGAATTTTGTCAAAAATGATTTACACTTGCTTCTATGGGATGATGATATATGGCAGAATTGGGTTAAGATCATGAGGCTATATGCAAAAGGCTTGCTACCAAATACAAAGGGCGAAACTCAAACTAAAGGTCTTGATCAAAATCCCAAACTTCCAACTTTGAAGAGTGGGCAAATTCAGCAGCAATAGCAGGCACCAGGAACAGTCACGCTAGGCCCAACATTGTTTAGGTGCATTTTAGGCCTTCAAAAGAGTGATGTTTTAGACATTCAAAGAGCACTTCGTGACAATAGAATATTTCTTAAGAAGGGAAAGAAAACCCATCAAAGAATGGATATGGAGGAGATGGCTTGGAAGCTAAATAGAGATCGAGTGCTCAAAGATGCAATAACCACCTTTTATTTTAATCTGACAAGGGAAAAGATGACTTAGGAATAGGTGTGGGAGACATATAAGCTAGGGGAGTATGAGTATAATCAAATGAGGAGCTATAGCCAGTCCTTTGTTAGGGACTCTCTCAATCGTTTAAAAAAAAATCCTTCACTTTCAAAAAGTGTAGTAACTTTACTCAATCACCTATATAGAGCATCTATGGGTATTGTATCTCAACAAGAGTCTATTCCTTGGACAATTAGGGAGGTGGGTTTTGATATGACAAAGATTATAGCATGTACCATTTCAACTAGCAATCATGGACCTACATGGTACAAAGGAGCAGCTCTCGTCAGAATTTTTCTCCGAGTTGGCACTTGCTTTGAACACACTAAACTCACAATATGAATATATTCTTGTGTGTTTTGTTGATTTCATCACCATTGGAATGCTTATCGAAGGGATTTCTAGCCAGTCAACAAAGGTGCACTATGAATTTGGCGTGATCCACACACAAAAAGATGATGCCTGGACATCTGGAACAATTGAGATTGCAACTGTTATTCTTTTCATCAGCAAGGTTGACAAGTTTGAGGCCATTGATAAGGATCTCACAAAAAATGTATTCATCTCAGGCTCTAGTGGCCAAAATAGAGAATTCATCGACAAAGGCTTTATTGACGGTCTCATCACATAGGGTTTTGTCCTGAACATAGCTATGTTGCCAAAATAGAGAATTCATCGACAAAGGCTTTATTGACGGTCTCATCACAGGGTTTTGTCCTGAACACAGCTATGTTGTAGAGATATATTGTGGTGGAGTTGTGCTAGAGGAGAGCTTGCTAAAGAAGAGACGATGTATTGCTTTATGCAAAGATGATTTGGAAGCAATGGCATTAGAATCAAAGTGCTCTCCTCTTTTAGACGGTCACCCATCCTTGCAAGAGTGGTGTGGTGCAAGTGGCGGCACAAAAAAGCAAACACTAGATGATGCAGAAAAAGAGAACCTTCAAAATCTTCACATTGACGACCCGCCAAGTACAGAGGAGGAAGACGAAGGTGATGATATTGACAACAAAAATGACACAGACGATGATAAAGAAGTTGGGGATGCTATAGACTTTGAAGATGCAGAGAAAGGAATGAAGAGGACCAAGGGAATGATGCTCTATTCAATGAGGATGTAGAAGATAATTTTGAAGATATTAGAAGGCATGAAAATGATGATGAAGGTGGGAATGGTGATGATATATCTAATACAAATGATGACGCACACTTACTATTAAGAAATTACACTTACTCCATATCCTAGTGTAGCGATGAGGCTCCATTAAAATTTTGAATGTCCATTAACCATACATTTTGTTTTCAACACGATATGTTGAAGCATATAGCTTTGATTTCAAGTGTACAGAAAACTTACTATTGAGGTGGCACCAATCATTGATGACTCATGTACCTAGAAGCAAAAGAGTTCCACCACCCCCAGATACAATAAGGAAACAAAGGAGTATTGATACTTGAACTTAATGGTGTTTTACTTAAGACCATTGAGATGCAACATGGTGATGTATGTCCAGGCTGGGCCAAACATATGCATCTTGTGGAAGAGAATACAAGTGTTTGGCATTTGATTCGCAAAGATGCATTCGCTTTCCTTGATTTTTGTATGCAATGGTTTGAGGTATGGATCTGGAGTACTAATGAACTATAAAGGACTCGACGCATTCTTGAGTTGTGCTTTCCTCGGCACCATCAAAAGTTTAAGGTCGTATAGCAGGGCAGGCAGCATGTCAAAAGACGGATCTTCTAATTGGATATCGATTTGTATACCACAAAAACTTGGATATAGCATGGAGAATTTTTCATGACCTGGATGGAAATAACACGCTAATTTTTTATGATACCCTCTACCATGTAATGTGGAATATGCCCGAAACCTACTTGATTTTTCCAAAGATGTGGAATCAAAATATAGAGGAGCTTCAAAGTTTTTTGGAGACAACAATCAGCACATGGTTACTTGGTTGGATTTATGCAAAGAACAAACGGGAGTATACTTGCAACACTTTAGTAAATGATGCAGCTTATGATAGGGAAACTTTGTATGTATTGGAGCAATACATGAGAAAACGCTATGTTTGAGATACAATTTGTACTCAATTATTATCTTGAGACAAAGTGTCTACGAAGGGTTTTTGTCTGGATGAATTGTAAACTTGAATGTAATAATCTCATTGAAATTTGATTGATTCTGGTGTTTCTAAACACCACACTCTTTGGAGATCCCTCAATTCTAAGGTTCCTTTTTCAAGTATTCTTTGGCATTATTATCCCATGTTTTTACTTCAATGTCCCTCAAATTTGAGCATATATATCATGATTTAGAATCTTGATATAGTGTCTAAGATGGGTTTTTTTCTGTGGATCAATCGTAAACTTAGCACATTGTTACTGTCATTGAGATTTACTTTTTATTTTGTTGTTTTTAACACCACACCCTTTAGAGATCTCTCATTTCTAAGGTTCCTTTTTAGGTGATATTTAGAATTCTTTTGGCAAATTAAATAAAGCCCATGTTTTTACTTCAATGTCTCAAAGTGGAGATAGTGTTTAACATTATCTTCTTCATATGAAAGGTGTTGTATAATCTTAATTAAGTTTAGTGTCATGTTTCCCTTGTCCTTCCAATATTGTTGCATATGTATCTATACAACTACAAACAAATATGCCAAATAGTTGTGTCAAGATATAATCTAATGGCACAAAGAGTGCACCAACAAATAGATGTTAGCTCAAACTACACAAAAATACCGAGTTTCCAACCAGTCCTATAAGAAATGGGACTCGAATAATTCCCAAAATTCCTAAATTTGTCTTATATGATAAAAGTAACACTTTTACAATAAAACAATAATCTTTTATGCATACCTCTATGCATGAAAATCAGATATGATAAAAGTAACACTTTTACAATAAAACAATAATCTTTTATGCATACCTCTATGCATGAAAATAAGATATGATAAAAGTAACACTTTTACAATAAAATAATAATCTTTTATGCATACCTCTATGCATGAAAATCAGATATGATAAAAGTAACACTTTTACAATAAAATAATAATCTTTTATGCATACCTCTATGCATGAAATTCAGATATGATAAAAGTAACAATAAAATAATAATCTTTTATGCATACCTCTATGCATAAAATTCAGATATAATAAAAGTAACACTTTTACAATAAAATAATAATCTTTTATGCATACCTCTATGTATAAAATTCAAATATGATAAAAGTAACACTTTTATAATAAAAACATAATCTTTTATGCCTAAAAATCCATTTTGATGAAAGTAACACTTTCATAATAAAAGAAAATTATTCCTTTATGCATAAGAATAATAATAATCAATATCTTCTATGCGTGAAATTGACACTTTTAGAGTATAGAATTGATAGGAATTACTCTTTTAGCATAATAAAAGATAATTCTTATTTTCAAAAATTTTACCATAACCTCCTTTGTATGGCTGACCATTTTTTAAATTTTTTTACTTAATTTTGTCTTAAAAATTAACTCTAATTGATTTAAAGTAATCTATACTAATCAAAATTCACTTATAAAAGAGAAAACATTATAAAAAGTTTAAGTCCAACAATTTTCACTTAACTAGGATAAAGAAGGGTTGATTCTAAGAAGAGAGAGGGGAAAAGCCTTTCGATCAAGGCATAACATCCATTTATCACTTCAAACAATCATAAACATAGAAAAACATAAAATCAATAAAGAAAAATACATGAATCTCTACTTACATAATTTCTTGGAGCTTTCCTTTGGCTTGATGGTTTGAGGGTTCAACTCTTGTTTGTAACAAGAGTGGCCACCAATCTTTGGAAGAGGGAAATGTCAAAAAAACTAGTGAAATATTAATAAATTCACAGTTCTTGGCTTGGGAGGAGCAGAATAACAGTGCATAAAACACTATTAAGTTTTAACAAAGGGGAGCACTTCTATTTATAGGAAAAAGTGAGCCTCTAACCAAGCCAACTGATTCTAGAATTTTTCAGATCAGTTTGGTCAATTTTTGACCATTTTTGGGTCAGTTTTGGTCACTTTTTGGATCTAGTTGAAACAAGAGACAGGAGAGATGAAAATATCTCATTATTTGGGAGTTTAAAACTCATTCAAGCATGTGAAATAGGTGCCCTCTTCATGAGGGGAATTCTCCCATGCAGAGGTGTCAAAAATGCATCATTTCACCTAAATATCTCTCTTTTTTAACTATCTATTAACCTTGTCCTTAGTCAACTCTTCATCTTATGTGAGTATTTACTTATTTTTGGGGTATTTTTCTTTTATTTCTTCATTTATCTCCTCCCTACATTTGGATGAATCTTATTGGTCCATAGGAACCTTAATTTAAAATTTCGAAAAAATCTTCACCCCCAAGATAATGCCTCTTGAATAGATTATACTTAATTTCTAATGCACCTTCTGAAAATCTTTTTGAACTTCTGTTTTAGGGAAACTTATTTTAATAATATGAGGTATTTTTCTATCCAAAAATATTTAAAATCTGAATATTATCTCTCTAGAATATTTTCTCTCTCTAGGCCAAAACAGGTAGAAACAAGATCTTTTATATTTCTGAAGAGGGGAATGAATTACAGGGGAAGATATTGGACATCATGAGGGCTGGGGGAAGGAATCTTACATTCTACCCCACTTAAAAAATGCGAGATGTCCTCATCTCGCAGGTGGAGTATGATCTTTTTCATCTTCTTCTTCTTCTTCAATCACTTCCAGCGTTACTGTTTTGGAAGTGGACGGCCGATTTGGAAACAACTCTCTTTGACTTCCCCTATTCTAAGGTGGAGGTCTTGCATTACTTTGGGTTGAAACTGCAGGTTGGATAGAGGGTCTACCTTTGGGATTTCCCTGATTTTGGCGATAGAACCGTGATTACTCTGGACGGAAGGGGCTGGAGTCTGGAATCTTGATCCCTGATTCTCCTGCCCTGAAAACCTTGATCCAAAAGGAGTTGGGCAATCCATACTACGATGTCCAAATCCTTGACAGTTATAGCATTTCACTCTCTTGTTCAAGGGTGGAACTTCTGAAGTTGAAATCCAGGGAATTGAGTTTCGAAAAAAGGACATTTCTTCCATTCTGGAACTTCCCATATCCTAGGTTTTGACCTTGATATCTCTTAGGCAGAGGAAGGTTGGAATCACCTTCTGGGAATAAAAACCTTTTGAAAGGTGATGGTGCTGGCTTTGGTGAGACTTTGACATCAAAGGCTTTGGCAAAATCCTTCGCCATCCGAACTGCTTCGGCCATGGAAATAGGTTTGGCATTCTTGACTAAAGTATCTTATGGCTCATTCATTCCCTGAATGAACCTGGCCATCAGCTGCTCTTCATCCAATCGAGGGGAATATTTAAGGAGAAGGGCAAAAGCGTGATGGTACTCTTCAATTTTTTGGGTTTCCTGCTTTAGTTCCAAGAACTCATTCATCTTAATTTCAAGCCTTGAGATCGGTCCAAGTTTGGGTATTTCGGTCAAGACGGTTTGTCTCGCAATGGTTTCTCCATGCCACTCTAGTTGTCTCCACTATCTTCAGCCTTGCAAGAGCCATTTTGCTCTTCTCATTGTACCCGGTGACATCGAAGTATTCTTCCATTGAATCGATCCACTTCTCCACAGTCTTGCCCAAGTTTTCCCCTTCACCTTTGAAAGGTCCAGGCTGCGAACTATAAAGAGTTTTACGAACATCCAGGTCGAGCTCTTCTTCATCGAGTTGGGGGTTAACATTTCTACCACGACGACCTCGATCCATGTTCCTATCAATACGAAAATTCTTGTTAAGTCTCTTTATTTTATAATTCAATCCGAATCTTGATTCAACTGATTCCGGGGTTCTCTAAATAGGTCGGCTCCCCACAGAATCAAGGGATAAAGATACTCATATAGAATGCATTATCAATTAATAATTCATTCATAATATCTCATTCATATCTTTAACACAGTAATGGTCCATTAGACTAAATTTTTCCATCTGAACAGTCCTCCATGGGGATTTTAATTTTTCAGATTTTTATCATCCCTTAACTTGATCCACTAATCAAAAGTTAACAGTAGTAATCTGGCAGCACAATCCACTAATCTGATAGTTATTGGCTGAAGTCATTAACTTCATTCTAGCTACGAACATTATCACAGGGACTCATCCCATTCATCCTCATTGCGGTTTCGCTCAGCTTATTACATTTCAACCAATTTTCAGGGATCATCATTTTTCAAACAGAATCCAAATCAACTCATCAGTTCTCAACCAGAATTTAAATATCATATCAACCACATTCGAATTCATCAACTGGATAGCATTAATGCTTATAATTTCAAGTCTTAGATTTACTCGTATATACAGCTAGTAAAGAGCTACAGTTATACCCTCGGTATATACAAGTAGTCATGGTTCTTGGAACTATAAGGTAAATACCATCATGTCTAGGCCTCAAGCAAGTCAAGGATTCCATACAATTGCGGTACTTCTGTCTGAAGACCCAATTACCAATTTACGAATTTTAGTTTGAATATCAAATTGTATGAATTTTTTATCACACAATTATAACCTTTTTGTGCTTCTTGATAAATTTTGACATATTTGGCTTCTCGGTTGATCCTCATTAGCCAAATAGCTCTAATACCAACTGTAAGATCCCTGTCCCCACCGCGCAACGGATTCGGGGTGCTAGCAGTGGAAGTAGCACATCTTGCGTGGGGCAAGGTCCCATGCTCGGGGCCTCGCCACGGATATCCGAACAGGTGACTAATTCCTCAATTCTTCCAAACCGAACTTGGAAAAACTTCTCTTGCCCAGAAAGCACGGGCGATTCCACCAGGATAGCTTTTCCCTAACGTAGTCAAAAGCCTTACTTAACTGCACTGATCTGACCGAACTCGTAAGTTCCATAGTCAGATTCAAGGGACAGATTGCACTTGGATCATAGAGACCAACGCTTTTTTCCTCACCGAGAGGCACAGCCGTTGATCCTTTTTCCATAGAACAATTTTTGTCTGGGATTTACTTCATCTATCGAACTAAACAGAAATTGAGTCTCGATTTACGGATCCATCAGTCCAGCCATCCAATCCCATGGGTTAGCCAACCACTGTTGTGATGGGATCCAATTAGGAATTTGGTTAGGTTTTGTCCTGGGTACCAAGGAAAAGAGTTCCCAGGCCCCCTAGCCAGAAGTTCATGCAAACATAAAACTAGTCACACCACTTACGCACCCAATACGAAATTGCCTTTTTCTCAGCATCAACTAACTTTAAGACAATCCTTTAATGAAACCATTATGTCATTAGTCACTATCCTCAAAATCTCTGGTTGAATCCATATTTCTAATCATTCATTCATCGGTGTACTTATGGCATCATTGGCAACCAGAACGCTCACCACGTGTTCACTCAGGGGCCTTTTCGATAGTTCCTTGCTCATAGTAACCGGCAATATATTCACATAACAAAATAGAATCTCCATGGAAGATCAGCAAGATCGACCAACAGATCCATATAAAAGAGCCATGGACTCATCCGTTAAGGACCAGCAAGGTCAATCAACCAGATCCATGCCCGATTTCAGAAAACAACTCTTACTTCTTATTCCAATATCATCCACGATGCAAAGGGACTACCTTCGGCGACCCAAAGCCCAAGCACCGTATGGTCAGCACCCTCTACCTTCGTAGGTCACCTAGCGCTTCACTCATAGGCCGCTTCCTTGGTCCCTCATCCACAGTACCGGAAGCTCACCATTTAAATCGAACCGAGGCTGGTCAAGACCTCAGCCGACCTTGCTACGCGAGACATCCTCCATTAACTCTCCGTCCAGCAATTGCAAATTTATCAGGTAGGTCTCCACGACTTTAATCACACAAGATGGTCAAAATGCTTCCCCAGCATTCTTGACATAAAACAATCATTTACAAACAGGTCACAAATACAGTTTCTATATTGAACTCTCGTCTTTCCACATTATTCCACATTAATCCATATTATTTAATCCAATTCCAATTCATATGTGTATCCATTCTTGACCAGATACATCATTTTCTATCCCATCACATAGGATTCATTCACTTCACATAACATGCATTCCTATCTTTCTTAATTTACATTACGTCTCCTCACATCCATTTCTCATTATATCTCATTCGTTCAGATCTTATATTATTCATTCACATTCTGATTCACATGACATCTCATCTCATCCATTCGCTCATATCGACTTCATATCCATTCACATTCATATTTGCATTCATTATTCCACACACACATCCACATTCATACATCCACATTCACATCTACATTTATACATCCATTCTCACATCCACATTCATACATCCATATCCAAATCCACATTCATACATCCACATCCACATCTACATTCATATATCCACATTCACATTCACATCCATACATCCATATCCACATTCCACATCCTCATTCACATTCACATACATCCACATCCACATTCCATATCTACATCCATATCCCCATTCACACATCCACATTCATATTCACATACATCCACATTCACATTCCATCCATATCCCCATTCACACATCCACATTCCATATCTACATCCATATCCCCATTCCATATCTACATCCATATCCCCTTTCACACATCCACATTCATATTCACATACATCCACATTCACATTCCATATCTACATCCATATCCCCATTCACACATCCACATTCACATTCACATACATCCACATTCACATTCACATTCACATCTAGACATCCATATCCACATTCCACATCCTTATTCACATTTACATACATCCACATCCACATTCCATATCTACATCCATATCCACATTCACACATCCACATTCACATTCCCATACATCCACATTCACATTCACATTCTCATCCATACATCCATATCCACATTCCACATCTACATCATTTCTTTCACATACATATAACTACATCTATTCTTTCACATACATACATCTCCATCTATTCCTCGTTCATTTTCATCTAATTGATTCGTTTCACATCCTCATATCTATTTATAGAGAGAATACAAGAGAATTCTTGTTTTTTATATAAGATTTCTTTACGCATCTATTTATGCATAAATTCCATTTTAAGGAGAATAACACTTTCGAAATAAAAATCAATCTTTTATGCATCTTCCTATGCATAAATTCATTTCAAATGAAAATGACACTTTTGAATTAAAATTCAATCTTTTATGCTTCTTCTTATGCATAAAATCAAAATTGATGAAAATAACTCTTTTGAACTAAAAATAGATTTCTTTATGCATCTTTCTATGCATAAAATCAAAATTGATGAGAATAACACTTTTGGATTAAAAATAAATTCTTTATGTATCTTTCCATGCATAAATCCAATTTAGTAGGAATTACACTTTTAGAATAAAAGAATTTCTCTTATGCATAAAATCATTTATGATGAAAATCACACTTTTAATATAAAAAAATTTCTTTTATGCATATGTTTATGCATACAATCATTTATGATGAAAATCACTCTTTTAATATAAAAGAAATTCTTTTATGCATCTAATTTATGCATAAAATCATTTATGATGAAAATCACACTTTTAATATAAAAGAAATTCTTTTATGCATCTAATTTATGCATAAAATCATTTATGATGAAAGTAACACTTTTACAATAAAAATAATAATCTTTTATGCATACCTCTATGCATGAAAATCAGATATGATAAAAGTAACACTTTCACAATAAAATAATAATCTTTTATGCATACCTCTATGCATGAAAATCAGATATGATAAAAGTTACACTTTTACAATAAAATAATAATCTTTTATGCATACCTCTATGCATGAAAATCAGATATGATAAAAGTAGCACTTTTACAATAAAATAATAATCTTTTATGCATACCTCTATGCATGAAAATCAGCTATGATAAAAGTAGCACTTTTACAATAAAATAATAATCTTTTATGCATACCTCTATGCATGAAAATCAGATATGATAAAAGTAGCACTTTTGCAATAAAATAATAATTTTTTATGCATACCTCTATGCATGAAAATCAGATATGATAAAAGTAACACTTTTACATAAAATAATAATCTTTTATGCATACCTCTATGCATGAAAATCAGATATGATAAAAGTAACACTTTTACAATAAAATAATAATCTTTTATGCATACCTCTATGCATGAAATTCAGATATGATAAAAGTAACAATAAAATAATAATCTTTTATGCATACCTCTATGCATGAAATTTAAATATGATAAAAGTAACACTTTTATAATAAAAACATAATCTTTTATGCCTAAAATCCCATTTTGATGAAAGTAACACTTTCATAATAAAAGAAAATTATTTCTTTATGCATAAAAATCTATTTTGATGAAAGTAACACTTTCATAACAAAAGAAAATTATTCCTTTATGCATAAGAATAATAATAATCAATATGCATCTTCTATACATGAAAATGACACTTTTAGAGTATAGAATTGATAGGAATTACTCTTTTAGCATAATAAAAG
Organism: Cibotium barometz; assembly: GCF_041138505.1. NCBI lineage: Eukaryota > Viridiplantae > Streptophyta > Polypodiopsida > Cyatheales > Cibotiaceae > Cibotium > Cibotium barometz. The sequence continues at coordinate 22,980,097 of NC_141048.1, forward strand.
ATAATTCTTATTTCCAAAAATTTTGCCATAACCTCCTTTGTATGGCTAACCATTTTTTAAATTTTCCTACTTAATTTTGTCTTAAAAATTAACTCTAATTGATTTAAAGTAATCTATACTAATCAAAATTCACTTATAAAAAAGAAAACATTTTAAAAAGTTTAATTCCAATAATTTTCACTTAACTAGGATAAAGAAGGGTTGATTCTAAGAAGAGAGAGGGGAAAAGCCTTTCGATCAAGGCATAACATCCATTTATCACTTCAAACAATCATAAACATAGAGAAATATAAAATCAATAAAGAAAAATACATGAATCTCTACTTACATAATTTCTTGGAGCTTTCCTTTGGCTTGATGGTTTGAGGGTTCAACTCTTGTTTGTAACAAGAGTGGCCACCAATCTTTGGAAGAGGGAAATGTCAAAAAACTAGTGAATTATTAATAAATGCACAGTTCTTGGCTTGGGAGGAGCAGAGTAGCAGTGCATAAAACACTATTAAGTTTTAACAAAGGGGAGGACTTCTATTTATAGGAAAAAGTAAGCCTCTAACCAAGCCAACTGATTCTAGAATTTTTGAGATCAGTTTGGTCAATTTTTGACCATTTTTGGATTAGTTTTGGTCACTTTTTGGATCTAGTTAAAACAAGAGAGAGGAGAGATGAAAATATCTCATTATTTGGGAGTTTAAAACTCATTCAAGCATGTGAAATAGGTGCCCTCTTCATGAGGGGAATTCTCCCATGCAGAAGTGTAAAAAATGCATCATTTCACCTAAATATCTCTCTTTTTTAACTATTAACCTTGTCCTTAGTCAACTCTTCATCTTATAAGAAAATGAATTCTTATAAGAAAATTATAAGGAAAAATGAATTCTTATAAGAAAATTATAATAAAAACTCAGAAAGAGCATTTACATATAGTATTTTCATTCCATAAGCTTCATTAATGAAGAATTTTTAATCAAAGAAATTGTTTTTATAGATGAAAGTTCCACACTTATCTGGTGTTCCGACCTTTCCAAGTTCAAGGAACTGGAATTTCCAGATCCCCACCCAGTGTGCTACAATTAGTCAAGGCTTCCAAATTATTAAAATGGCTCAGAAAGAGGCAAGCTGTTTATGTCGTTAAGATGAATCTGGTAGACATAAAATGCAAGGCTAATGAACTAGAGTGCTTAAGTGAGTATGCAGATGTGTTTCCTGAAGGGCTGACTGAGATGCCTCCGTCTCGCAAAGTAGATCATGAGATCGAGTTAACCCCCGGAGCTCAGCCAGTGGCTCAGCGTGTATACAAAATTCTAGTCCGTGAAGCCATAGAACTTAAGGAGCAGTTAAGATAACTGTTAGAGCAGGGATTCGTCAGACCCAGTGTCTCACCTTGGGGTGCGCCTGTTCTCTTTCAAAAGAAGAAAGATGGAACGTTAAGACTCTGTATTGACTACAGAGGATTGAATCAATTAACAATTAAAAATAAGTATCCTATTCCTAGGATTGATGAACTTCTAGATCGGTTAAGTGGAACCCAAATATTCACAAAGATAGATTTCAAATCCGGGTACTACCAGATCAGAATCAAGGAGCAGGACATCCCAAAGATAGCATTCAATACTCGCTACTATGGGCATTATGAGTTCACAGTCATGCCGTTTGGATTGACTAATGCCCCGGTGACATTTAATCGTCTTATGTAGGATGTTCTCAGAGAATACTTGGATGATTTTGTTCTTGTCTTCTTTGATGATATCTTGGTATACTCAAAGAATGCTGCAGATCATGAAGATTATGTGTGCAAGGTCTTGGAAATCCTAAGGAAACACCAACTCTTTCCAAAAAAGAGCAAGTGTTCTTTCTCTGTTGACTAGGTGGAATACTTGGGATTCATAGTATCAAAGGATGGGATTTCTCCTGACCCCGCAAAGATCCAGGCAGTCATAGAATGGCCAGAACCCAAGACAGTAAAGGAAGTCAGAGGATTCCTAGGATTAACTGGATGGTATAGGATCTTTATACCTAGGTATGCTCAGATAGCATCCCCTTTAACTAACCTTCTCAAGAAGAGTACACTTTTTCAGTGGACTACAATGTGTCAGAGTACCTTTGATAAACTAAAGACAGCCCTAGTAATCAACCTTGTGTTGAGAGCTTTGATAGCCCAAGCTCATCTACATCTTCATCTATGGCAGTATATCATGAGCTTGAGAGGGACTATTGAGATTCAAGCTCGATGTCAGTGTGTGCCAACTGTGCTATGTGCTGGCATGTTAGGTAGCAGCATGTGTGAGACATAAATGACCACGTCCAGCTAGTCATAGTGTGTGGACATTAGCTAGGGTTAGATGTGTGTGGACACAACACATAGTGTGTCTTGTGTATTATGGGAGATGGCTTCCCTCTATGGCTAGGGTTTGCAATATACATTAGGGTTTGCTCTTGTGTGTGTGTCTCCTCTCCCTCTACTTGTTTTTCAACATGGTATCAGAGCCTCGTGCTCTCTATTAGGGTTTATGAGTGAGTGAGAGAAGAGGGAGAAGAAGTTGTGAAGAAAAGTAGTGAAGCTTCGGAAGCTGTGAAGCTTGGAGCACACTGATTTCTATTAGATCTGAGAGCTTGGCCTACCGGGTAAGGTATTCTAAACATCCTTGAGCGGATTGCAGGTGATTTAGGCAGAAATAAAGCAAATTAGGGTTGCCCAAAGCAAAGGAAAATTCTGGTTTTTTGGAAGCTTTCCATTGAAGCTTGGAAGCGGTGATGTATGGTGAAAATAGATGCAAATCTGGTAAAGACACATGTATGTGACAAGGAAGAATGTATTGGCAACTCATGTACAAGCCCTACACTGATTTTGGAGCAATATTGATGCATTTGAATGAGTGAAAATTACTGGTTTTTGAGCTCTCACAAAACAGAGAAAAAGAGGTCAATTTTTGATGAAATTGGAGTGATGAAATTGGAGCAAGTTTTTGGCAAAAATCATACCGTTGATGGATTGCACACTTGCCTAGGTGTGTTAGGCATCTAATTGCATCATCAATTAGCACTACAAACCTTCCAAATCCCCTCAGGAGCAGGCGACGTAGGCTGGTATGCAGAAATAAAGCATCTTTTCAACTATTTGATAAGTGGAGGCCATAAATCAACCCTTGTGCTTGATAATTTCCAAAATTGGTTTAGCAATTAGTTGATACATACACCTGAGAAGGAGGCTATATGATTGGATTGAGCAATTATGATCTATGGAGCTAGAAATGAGTTGATTAAATAGGCCGTCTACTGGTTGCACAGTGAAACAGTGAAACAGAGTGATGAGCAATTATGATCTATGGAGCTAGAAATGAGCTGATTAAATAGGCTGTCTACTACTGGTTGCACAGTGAAACAGAGTGTGATTAATCGACTAATTACTCTCTGGTTTTAAACAATTGGTCTAATTCCTTTTACATGGAGTTAGTGGACATCATTGCTAAGCTAATGAATGCCTGGTCTCTCAATTTGGACAAATATTGAAGAAATTAGAGCCATTTTACTATTGGTTTTTCTGGTTTTTCTCAAAACAGAGAAGGGGGTTTGACAAAATTGATATGTACACATCTTGGATGGTGTTGATGTGCAACATTGAGGTTGTTTAGGTGTCAATGCAAGTTATTCACACTTGATTGAACCACTACATTACAATTTGGAGCCTTGGAAAGCGCATCAAAGCAGGGTATCTTGGACTGCGTAAACCAGTTCATTTTGGATGCATACAGTTTGATTTTCTACATCAAAATTGAAGTTTGTTGTGTACTTTGGAGTATCTGGGACACTCATTACAATGTGGTTGAGCTGAGGAAGGCTCGTTTACAGATTTGGACATGTGCGGAAGGTGCATTTGCATTGAGCAAATATGTCGAATAATCCAGTACAAATTGTGGGTGTGAAAAGCTGGATAGGAAGAACTTCCAGGCATGGAAGTACAGGATCAAAAGTTTTCTGAAGGGAAAAGGTTTTTGGAATCTCATTACAGGTGCTGGAACTACCCCGACAACCTACACAGCAACAGGTTATAGCTCATAAGCAATGGTCACAAAGAGCATACAAAGTGTTGCATTATCTGTCTATATGTATTTCGGATGCCATACTCATACACATACATGATGCTGAGAAGCCCAAGGATGCATGGGATACATTGGTAAAGCTGTTTGATACAGACACTAGTGCTCGCAAGTCTCAATTGCGATAATAGATTCATAATGTGAAATGGAATAGAAGGAGCATCCATGATTATGTACAAGAGATAAAGAAGTATGCAGATGCATTGGCAACAATCAATGCCCCCATGCCTGATGATGATTTGGTAGACATTACCTTGCGTGGTCTTGGCAAGGAGTATAAATCTTTTGATATATCCATCTCGGTTCGGAGTACAGGGAGGTTTACCAGACTTTGATGAGTTGGTTTCACTCTTGCTTATTGAGGAAATCAAACTCAGTGATTCCTTTCAGATGCATCTACTAGCCATGATGATAATGGCAGAAATCAGGCTTTCTATTCACAAAGAGGTTTTAGAGGCAGGGGGAGATTTGCATCACATGGCCGTGGTAATGGTCGTGGATGGCAGGATAGGTCACCACAACAAAATTTTTAGCCTTCATATGGTGCTAGAGGTGGTCGTGGATATACACCTCATAGAGGCAGAGGTAATCCTCGTGGTAGAGGACGTTGGCAAGGTCAACAAACATCTATGCAAGATGTGGAATGCCATTACTGTGGGAAATTTGGTCATATGGCACGTGATTGTTTCCACAAACAAAATGATTTGAGAGGGGGTAGAGCACACCATGGTGGACATTATGCACAACATGGTGGTGGAAATTATGCAATGATGGCAGCGCAAATCACTTGTTTGCCATGAAACATGTTGTGGGATCTATGATGACAAATGCTGAAAATGATGACACTTGGTATATGGACTCTGGAGCATCAAACCATATGACTTGTCATGGTGAATGGTTTGAGCATATGAAGTCTATGGATGTGAAAGGCTATGTGGAAACAGGAGATGATACCCAACATGTCATTACACATGTTGGAGGTGTACCATTGGTTATGCACAATGGTGTAACAAAATCTATGTCAGATGTATTGTATGTGCCTTCTATTACAAAAAGGTTGGTCAAATGGTGGAACAGGGATTACAGGTTCGTTTCAACGAGCATGGTTGCTTCGTTGAGGAGTTCAAAAATGGATGTAGAATCATTGCCAAAGGAAAGAAAGAAGGCAGGTTGTTTAAGCTGGATTCTGGGATTCCTGAGTTGAAATCAGCCATGTTCTCTAAAAGCCAAAATGTGGTACAGGACACTGACATGTGGCATAAGAGGATTGGACATGTGAATATACAAAGACTAAAGAACATGCAGACAAGAGGCATTGTTAGTGGGCTGCCTAGATTCAAGTATGATGGGAATATGCATGTTTGTGAAGCCTGTCAGTTTGGAAAGCAGGCAAGGTTGCGGTTTCCTAGAGAAGGCAACATGAGTAGCAGGTCACTTGAGATAGTACATAGCGATGTATGGGGTCCTGCACAAAACCCATCCATTAAAGGCAGTTTATATTATGTGACATTCATTGATGATTTCAGCAGAATGACATGGATTTACTTTCTCAGAGAGAAAAGTGAAGTGTTGGAAAAGTTTATGGATTTCAAAGCTTTTGCAGAGAAGCAATATGGCTCTTGGATAAAGTGTTTGAGGACAGATGGAGGTGGTGAATACACCTCACATGCTTTTGAGCATTTCTTGAGAAAGCATGGCATAAGAAGGCAGTTGACTTGCAGGTATACACCTCAGCAAAATGGTGTTGCTGAGAGAAAGAATAGAGTCATTTGTGAAGTGGCTAGGGCAATGCTCAATGAAAAGTGCATGCCAAATTATTATTGGGAAGAAGCATGTGCTACTGCAGTGTATATACTGAATAAGACACCCGCAGAGCAGGCAGCAGCCATACATGGAAGTACGCCAGAGATGCGGCTTACAGGTTTTAGGCCAGACATTGGACACCTCAAAGTGTTTGGATGCATAGCTTATGTACATGTGCCTGATGAGAGAAGGAGGAAGTTGGATCCTAAGGCAGAAAAGTGTGTGTTTGTTGGATATGCACAGGATTGGAAGGCATACAAATGTTACAATCCACAAATTAGGCAAGTTGTTATCTCACGAGATGTGGTGTTTAATGAACTTGCTAGTTAGTACAAAGCAAAGGATGAGGGTGTCATTGATTCACTTGATGTTGATGTGCATGTAAACTTGCCATATCGTGGTTTTGGTATGCATTATGCATATATGACCTCTTTGGTGTAAGTACATTTCTAAATTATAAACCTCTTTTTTTTGCAAAACTGATTTTCACTTGTGTTAGTTTTATTGTGTTTTAGGATCATATAACTAGAAATGATGGTACAAATGTCCAAGCAAGAAGTAATGGAAATGTGAGAAGCGAAGGGGGTAGAGCTGCAAAGGAACAATAATAATCGCAATGCATGAGATGTAGCCCCCCTCAATCGAGCCCCTAGCTCCATAGATTTTTATTACGTTTTATCTTGTATATGAGTTTTTTGGAATCATACACTTATGTAATTCCGCCAAGTATTATAATTGAATTTCGACATTCCTAAAACCATAAATTGCAATTGTCCTTTTTTTTTGTATTTGTCAAGTTTTACATTACACTTGTCCATGACAATGAGTAGGACATGAAGTTGTGTTAGTTTAACTGTGTCTACATTAGAAAAAAAGAGCTAGGAGAGAGACTGGGGAGTCATGTGCAAATTCCCGAGTTAGCCCTAGTTTTTTTTACTATACAGTATATTCGCTGCTTATTAGCAGTGAAAATAGCAGTGATATTTCATTGCCTAGCAGCGATATTAGGTTGCGAAGCAGCGACAATACTATTTTTGCTACTGAGCAGCGAACCCGTTGTAGCGAAAATAGCAGTAAACTGGGCCGGACATCTCTGCTCTGTATCCTTCTAGCTATAAAAGCATTGCTATTTTGCTAAACTCTCATTTTGTTGTAGTGAGAGAACTCATTCATCACATCATATTACTTGCACTTTCAAATAGGGTTCAGGAAAAGATAGGTTTGCCTAAAAAGACCTTCTCAAATTGAGGGAATTAGAAGGAAAAAAACCTCCTAAAAAATTTTCAAGTTTTAGTTATATTTAGATTTCCGTGTAAAGAAAAAGCTTGTTCAAAATTACAATTTCCTCTTCAATTCATGATGAAAAGGATCGATGAAAAGTTAACCTCCCAAAGAAAAAGAGAAAAAAAAAGGGGAAAAATGATGTACCACCAAGAATTTTGTACTTAAAAGAAAAATAAATTAATTGGGAGGAGGTGTTCGTAAAGCCCCACAGCTTTCTCGTGCAGGAAGCGATACCTTACCAACAAAGAGGATTGATTGACCTGTGGGCTGTGAGTCGTCTTGTCACCGTGTTGGTGCGAGACTTCGTCAAAAGAGACGGCGCCGTGCCGTGTGCGGTTCCGGCATCTCAACAAGTCAGGCCTTCGGTTTCTGGCCGTAGGACTCGACCACCATTCCTTCTTCCTACCACTATTACGTTGATTTCACCGTTGATCTCTCTTAATCCCGCATTACCATAATTTCTGTTGTTTCAGCTGATTACGCAATGAGACTAGCCTTCTCCCTAACGTTCGCCCTCCTGGCGCTGATCCTGCTCTCGCATGCAATGGCGCCTTCGACATTAGCAGCAGCAGGCAAGCTGAGTGGAATTGCTGTGTCTTCTTTTTGTCATAATTCGAATACTGCACTCCGTGTGTTATAATTATCGACGTTTATGATAATGTTTAATATAATTGCGCCAGCCTTAGCGTCCATCAATTCTTTCAATGTTAATAGTTATGCTTGGATAAAGTATCGTTTAGCACCTGCAGCACATTCAATAATGGAGTTTTAATCGATGAAATGCAGCCGCCGGACCTGAACCCGAGAGCTTCAGAAGCAGAGCAGATGATGATCAACCAATTCTTTCAATGTTAATAGTTATACTTGGATAAAGTATCGTTTAGCGAAAGTATTAAGCACCTGCAGCTCATTCAATAATGGAGTTCTAATCGATGAAATGCAGCTCGACCTGAACCCGAGAGCTTCAGAAGCAGAGCAGATGATGATCAACCAGCAGCTGTGAAAGCTTTGGAATTAGCAGATGTAAACATTTATTTTTCTCTCGATCATGAGTGTACTGTAGACATTGCATGGCGATTAATTAATTTCTTGCGTGCAAATTTATCTGATGTAGCATTGGGTTTCTGGTTCCCCACTTCTTCTCAGGAGAAGCGGCAGGCCGATGGCTTGACGAAGACGAAACGCTTGCTAATACCAGACGAATCTCCTGGATCTCCTGGGCCCAACTGCTGTTGAGTGTTCCAGCCTCAGTCTAGGGAGTTTCAATTTAATACAAATTTTCGAAGGCTATTCTTACGACGAACTTAGGAGCCAACTTAGAAGTGACTCTTTTCCTAAAATCGACATTTGAATCCATGCCCATATAACTCAGGTGTTGGCTATATATGTACATTTAAATCCATGCCCATATAACTCACCTTCATAGGTATGTACATACGTCTCTCTCTCTCTCTCTTCCTCTCCGTCGATTGGGTGTATAACCCTCTAAGTCGACGTTAAGCGTCTCTCTCTCTCTCTCTCTCTCTCTCTCTCAGAGAATGATAGAAATTGCACATACTTTAACTTCCACTTCCAATGTGGATTATTGGTGCTACCTAACTTTCTTCATTTCGATTGTGGATGTGCTCTCTAGCTTTTTTATTGTGGATGTACTCTATAGCTTTCCCTCACTAGAACAAGTGATTGTGGATGTGCTCTTTAGCTTTTTGATTGTGGATGTACTCTCTAGCTTTCCCTCACTAGCACAAGTGGTGGTGAGTGAGGATGCTACATTACATTACATTAGCAACCAATAGCAAGTGGTGGTAAGTGAGGACGTTACATTACATTAGCAACCATTTTGATTGAGCATTTGACATGAAACTAAACTAGCAAAAGATTCTTCAAGGTCTAATGTATAAGTTTATGATGTGCAAAAGATTTTTTTCATAAGTATTTAACTCATAATTAGAAATTATCTAATATTCGTTTAGATGTATACATTATGATTTAATATTTGGTTAACAAGACTCTTATACATGCAATCACACTATTTTGGAATCGAGCCAGGTTAAGTGCTTCAAATGATATAAAATTTTGGGATTTAGCCAAACTTATGCCATGAGTAATGCTTGTTAAAATGATTTTTGTGTATACATAAGCCTAAGAATAGCTTCACTACCTTTTTGAGCCCCCTTGATGCTCCATGGGCGGTCAGACATTGTACATAAGAGGCTTGTATATAAGTTAGTTTCAATATTAAAAAAGGCACTTTTCCATTATCATAACTGAGTTTTATCTTGAGCTCTTGTTGTGTGTGTTTTCCCTCTCTCTCATGTGCATGCAATTAAATTGTGTTATGTGTTTTGCTTGATGTTGTTGCATTGCTTTCTCTCTCCCCTCTCACTTGTAGTTGGCTTGTTCTCCTTCTCTCCATATTGTGAGCACACTAGCTAGCATTTTGGAGTAGAGATAGCTCTGCTCTTCCATAGCTCTCTCCTCATTTTCTCCCTGCCCACTCTTACAAAGTATCAATGGAATGACACCACATTAGTGATGCAAGTGAGGTGATCTAACTTTCCCATAAGAGGCAGTGGTCATTCTTGATGGCTAGAGGTAAGTTCCCACATTGACCCTTGCATTCTTCCCTTCTTCCCATCATGCAAGCCATTAGAGTGTTCCTAGTGGTGAACATTGAGGATCATGAGCCACAATGAAAACTTAATTCTTTCCTCTTCCCCCCAGCATCATGTAAGCCATAAGATCAATGTTCCTTGGTGAACATTGAGGATCATGGGCCACAAGAGAATCCTGTTATCTAGTAGTAATTACCCACAAGGTCTCTAGGCATGATTCAAAACATAATGACCTAATTAACTAGTGTTTAAGTGTGACGGATCTGATGTCTCGACGGCATTCCGGCTCAGTGGCTCGATATTTGTACCGTTTACGGGGCTGTCCGACCTATGCGGCTATCCGAACGGTCTAACCTAGCATGCCCCGTGGGTCGGATTCCCAATCCGACGACTTGAACCAAGTCTTTCAGTCTTCCTTGATGTTGGCAATCACTCGAAGATAGGGACCATGATAGATGCTCCTTAGCATCTTCCTTAGCGTGGGGGAGTTTTGATTGCATCATGCTGGTGAATCCTCCTCTACAACCTTAGTGCCCAAAGTCTTGAACCCAATGGCAGGTACATCTGCGACGACGACAGTGCCATAGGAGTACAGGTCCTTCTTGGCATGTTCCTCAACATTGTTGTTTTAGTTTTGTGAGGATACTCCGCTCTCCTGAACTTATTAGGCGGCAGAGTCACATCAGTGACCATGCCCTTCATGGTAGAAGTAAATTGGCCTCCACATTGCTGTTCCAAGAAATCCTAACCTTGACATGCTTTAGGACATTCCTAATCCCTTGGGTCCGAAAGCTTTAGTCTCTTTGACTCCACCCATCTCATCATCATTATTTCCAGGAGGGTTTAGATTGTTTGGGTTGGGAAGAGCGGGGACGAGGTTGGGCAGGCGCTGCGGGTTGAAGGCATGCCGCTACAAAAAGGGTTGAGTCAGGTTCTCGATGCAGAGGGTCACATTCTTGGCCTCTTCGATGTTGGTGGCTGAGCGAGTTATGCACCGGCCAAACATGTGTTATGCTAGTTGCTAAGTTATGCCAAAAATATCGAGTTATGCTGGTTGCTCAGTTATGCCACATATGATATGAGTAGTGCCACATGTGAACATGGGATAACCAAGGGCACTTTTCTCCCTTTGGGTTTTTCCCCTTGGATATTAGGTGTGAAAGGACATCACATTTATTGTATTTTGATATTATGGAGTCAACTCTCTTGCTCCACACATTCTATGCCATCTTTTTTTGTGAGCATCAATCACCATCTCTCTCTTGAATGTGCTTGCTTCTCTGTGTGCCTCAGTTTGTGTGCAACCCTAACCTGACAGTGGTATCAGAGCTGGAGTCACCTCCCTGCCTTTTGCACTTCCGTCATAGGTGTTGCCTATATATGTACATTACACTTGTCCATGACAATGAGTAGGACATGAAGTTGTGTTAGTTTAAGTGTGTCTACATTAGAAAAAAAAGAGCTAGGAGAGACTGGGGAGTCATGTGCAAATTCTTGAGTTAGCCCTAGTTTTTTTTTACTATACAGTATATTCGCTGCTTAGTAGTGAAAATAGCAGTGATATTTCGTTGCCTACTAGCAGCGATATTAGGCTGCGAAGCAACGACAATACTATTTTTGCTACTGAGCAGCGAACCCGTTGTAGCGAAAATAGCAGTAAAATGGGCCCGACATCTCTGCTCTGTACCCTTCTAGTTATAAAAGCGTTGCTCTGTACCCTTCTAGTTATAAAAGCGTTGCTATTTTGCTAAACTCTCATTTTGTTGTAGTGAGAGAACTCATTCATCACATCATATTACTTGTAGCATTAATAGTTATGCTTGGATAAAGTATCGTTTAGCGAAAGTATTAAGCACCTGCAGCTCATTCAATAATGGAGTTCTAATCGATGAAATGTAGCCGGACGACCTCAACCCAAGAGCTTCAGAAGCAGAGCAGATGATGATCAACCAGCAGCTGTGAAAGCTTTGGAATTAGCAGATGTAAACATTTATTTTTCTCTCGATCATGAGTGTACTGTAGACATTGCATGGCGATTAATTAATTTCTTGCGTGTAAATTTATCTGATGTAGCATTGGGTTTCTGGTTCCCCACTTCTTCTCAGGAGAAGCGGCAGGCCGATGGCTTGACGAAGATGAAGCGCTTGCTAATATCAGACGGATTTCCTGGATCTCCTGGCCCCAACTGCTGTTGAGTGTTGTTCCAGAGACTGAGACTGTTGAGTGTTCCAGCCTCAGTCTAGGGAGTTTCAATTTAATACAAATTACAAATTTTAGAAGGCCATACTTACAACGAACTTAGGAGCCAACTTAGAAGTGACTCTTTTCCTAAAATCAACATTTGAATCCATGCAGCCCATATAACTCAGGTGTTGGCTATATATGTACATTTAAATCCATGCCCATATAACTCACCTTCAGAGGTGTTGCCTATATATGTACATACCTCTCTCTCTCTCTCTCTCCGTCGATTGGGTGTATAACCCTCTAAGTCGACAATAAGCGACTCTCTCTCTCTCTTTCTCTCTCTCTCTCTCTCTCTCTCAGAGAATGATAGAAATTGCACATACTTTAACTTCCACTTCCAATGTGGATTATTGGTGCTACCTAACTTTTTGCATTTCGATTGTGGATGTGCTCTCTAGATTTTTGATTGTGGATGTACTCTCTAGCTTTCCCTCACTAGCACAAGTGGTGGTGAGTGAGGACGTTACATTACATTAGCAATGAGCAAGTGGTGGTAAGATAGGAAGTTACATTACATTAGCAACCATTCTGATTGAGCAACACACAGGCGCACACACACATATACATACATACAAACACACACACACACACACACATACATTATAGTAGTAAAATAGTAGTAGTATAGTGTAGAAGAAGAGAAAAAAGGAGGAACTGCCAAGTGGGGCACGTAGCTAGAGCCACCAGGTGGCATCTCTAAACTATGCCAGTATTACTCTAAGATAAGCTTATTTTCTATTATCCTCTAAAAACCCTTTACAAATTGAAGAGATTGGAGCTTCTCTCTCTCTTCAATCTTCCTTGGAGACTGCATCAACATACCAAACCAATTGATTGGTTGGGGGCCTCTACTTTGATCAAAGAATCAAGCAATCTAGGAGGTAAAATGTGGTTTATGGTCTTTTTTCTTTAATCTCTAAATGTTTCTCTCTTCTCAACCCCTCTCAAGCTTGAGAGGCATTCAATTGAATGGCTTTTTAATACAATTGAAGTTCTATAATGAATTTGAGTGATAAAACACATAAATTTCCATTTATGCTTAAATTATAATGATTTTTAAGGCATTTCTCTCTTTCTCCCCCAAAGAATGGTCATTCCTATGACCTATTCTATACTCAAATGAAGCTTCTCATGAAGCAATTCTCTAATCTAAAAGTAATTTCTATGCTTGTCAAATTGAGGCTAAATAAGTGGCTTTTTAATGCTTTTATGCTATCTAATTTATGAAAAAATTAAGAATCAAGTCCATAATTGGATATTGATCCAATTAATGGTTATTCTAATCATAGGGATATTACTAAACTTTATGCTTTCAAATTATTGAGAATTATCAGTAATAGCAACCAAGCTATGGAAAAATTTCTCAAAAATTAACACATAAACCATTTTCATTCATAATATGAAAAGAGAATGTCCTACTCATCCTAGATTAATTGAATGATTCTCATTATAATTGTGGAAAAAATGATTTTTATGTTTATACATAAATAGTTAATTAGAAAAAAGAGAAATTTCTAGTAATCCATTTTTATGTTAAAAGAGTAATCCCCATGACAATGGAAATCCATGTATTCCAATGAAGTAAGAGAAAAATTGTGATGCTAAAATAATGTATATTTTATTTAAAAATTAAACAAGGATTCTAGTTAAATTTATCTTTTTGTATAGATAAGTTTAAATGATGAAAGAGGAATTCCCACCATATTGGAATTCAAATATTTAAATGAGAAAAGTGTAATTCATAGTGTAAAGGAATTAATAGAGATTTTTATTTAAATTTTAAGAGAAAATTTAGTTAAATTTATCTTTTTACATAGATAAGTTTAAATGATGAAAGAGGAAATCCCACCATATTGGAATTCAAATATTTAAATGAGGAAAGTGTAATTCCTAGTGTAAAGGAATTACTGGATATTTTTATTTAAATTTTAAGAGAAAATTTAGTTAAATTTATCTTTTTACATAGATATGTTTAAATAGAGACCTTGCTTGCGGCAAAGCCTACCGAGGTCTTGACCAGCCTCGATACGGTTAAAATGGTGTGCTTCCGGTACGATGGGCATAAACCAACGAAGCGATCCCTAAGTAAAGTGCTAGGACACCTAAGGAGGATCCTAGAGGGTTCTGACTAGGCGATGCATGGGCTCGCGGTTGCTAGGACACCCATGCGTATGTCAAGGAAGATTTCAGTTGGACTAAAAGGAAAGATTTTTGGGAACCAAATTTTGATACTGGATCTCGTTGGTTGGCCAGCTGGTCTTCAACGAAGAGTCCAGAGGATATTATTGTAATACAATGGACTCGGAATTTTAGAAAATGATGATCAGAATTATTATGATTTCTATTAAAGGATTGTTTTAAAGCCAGTCGAATCTATTATAAATGGTAATTTCATATTGGGTGTGTACGTGGTATGCCTACCTTAATTTTTGCATGAATCGCTGTGGCTAGGGGGCCAGGGAACTCTTTTCCTCGATACCCAAGAAAAAACACAACCAAATCTTTATAAAAGAATCCCACAAATACAGTGGTCGGGTGGTTGGCTAACCCATGGGCCGGATAGGTTGGATCGGAGGATTCTTGAGAAACAACTAGATATGATTAGTTACGTTAATTAGTTTAAATCCTAAGAAGACCTTGTTCTGTGGGAGGGGATTAGCGCGGCTGTGCCTTGTAAATGAGGAAAAAAGTGGTGATTCCATGGATCAAGTGCAAGTCTCTTCTTGATCTGACTATGTGACTTTAGGTTTGGTCAGATCAGTTTACCTAGTTAAGACTTTGACTCGTTAGAGTAATTTCCCCCGTTAGAAGATTTTCCCATGGCGGAATTGCCCGTGTCTTCCGAGCAAGGGGAGTCTTCCGGGCGAGGGGAGTCTTCCGGGTCCCCGGTCTCGGAGGGACTGCCCGGGATAGCCTCTCGTCCCGGACATCCATGGGCGAGGCCCCAAGTTTGGATCCTCGCCCCGCGCAGGAGGCTGATGCCACTTCTGCCACCGTGGTAGGGGCACCACGGAGGGGGCTGGGACCCCACAGATACTCAATGCATAAACACATAAAGATATGGAAAACATATAAAGCCACATAAAACATATAAAGCCACATAAAACATATAAAATACATACGTATGTGTCAATTTTGTCCATAACATTGATTGTTGATGATGGAGAGTAGCTGCATGACATTTGGGTCTTGAGAAGGGTAAATTGGAATTGAATGCGAGGAGGAGAAGATATGGTTGCCTACACAATACTTACAATTATGTATATGAGACATGATTGTAAAGCCTCATGAGCTTCATGCAAAGCCTCATGCAAAGAGTCTTCATGAGCTTCATGCAAAGCCTCTATGCATAAGGCTTATGCATAGAAGCCATAATGCTTAAGCCTCATTCATAGACAGAGTGGTCTTACCTTTACAAGATTTAATACATGAGGCGTAAACATTATAGGTTCATGCATAAAGCCTTTATGCTTAAGGCTTAAACATTATGCTTAATCCTTATACATAGAGGCTTTATGCTTAATATGCTTTATGCTCAAGGCTTATGCATAGAGGCTTCATGCATGAAGTCATAATGCATGTCGCATAAGGCTTCATGCATGAAACCATAATTCATGTTGCGTAATACTTCATTAATCATTATGCATGAAGCCTTTATGCTTAAGCCTCTATGCATAAGGCTTAAACATTATTCTTAAGCCTTATGCATAGAGGCTTTATGCTTGTGAGACCCTTTCTCCCTCTAGGCATCGAACTCTGAAGTGCTGGGTAGCAGAAGTAGCAACCTTGCGCACACACGGTAGAGCTTTCCACTCAGGCCTCGACAACACGAATGTCCGAACAAGAGACTAATCCGATGGTTCTTCTGAACCCGGAAAAAAACTTCCCTTGCCCAGAAAGCATAGGTGATTCCTCCAAGAAAATCTTCTAACATAGTCAAGGGCCTTATCTATCCTTTGTATTCCGACCAAACCCGTGGATCACATGGCCAAATCAAGGAGGAACTTGCACTTGGTTCATAGAAATCATCGTTTCTTCCCCTTAAGTGAGGCACGGCCGATTCTTTCCCATAGAACAAGAATCTTCGTGGGACTTACTTTAACTATCGTAACTTAAACCTAACTGAATTTTGTTATAGGAATCCATCGATCCAGCCGGCCCATGGGTTATTAGACTATTGTATTGGTGGGATCCCTTTTTATAAAAATTAGGTTGTGTTTGTCTTGGGTACAAGGGAAAAGAGTTCCCAGACCCCCTAACCGGCACTCATGCAAAATACAAAATAGACACACCACTTACGCACCCAATATGAAATTGCCTTTTCTCATATTCAACTATCTTCAAAACAGAATTAGAATGAAACCGTAGTGTTTCCATCATAATTCTCAATGTTCGAGTTCCATTATTTTACAATCAAAATATCATTCGGACTCTCCGTTGTTGTTGAAGACCAGCTAGTCAACCAACGAGATCCAATTTCAATTCCAGCTAGTCAACCAACGAGATCCAATTTCAATTCCAGCTCACTTAGATAATTTCTCGCCAATCCATGAATATCTTCCTCAACATATGCATGGGTGTCCTAGCAGCAGCGAGCCCGTGCATCACCTGGTCAAAACCCTCTAGGATCCTCCTTAGGTGTCCTAGTACTTCACTCAGGGACCGCTTCATCAGCCCTCGCCCATCATACCGGAAGCACACCATTTTCAACCATAGATAGGCTGGTTAAGACCTTGGTAGGCTTTGCCATGGGAGACGTCCTTTGATGACTCCCCGTCAGCTGTTGCAACATAACTCTCCTTAGATTAAACCATAAACCAAATGCTTCCTCTAGCATTCTGGCATAAGATAGTCCTTTAAAAAAATAGAGTTTCTACGCAAGTAAGAATTTTCCATTGAGTTTGGTTTCACGAGACTCCCTTATTTTCAACCCAGTCTTTTTCAATGAAAATCACAAATCACGTATCTCGGTGATCCATCCATCAATTACAACAAATTTCTAACCTATTTCTGGACGATTTTGGGTCTTAGGGAAAACTTCTCTAAGTCAACCAGTTATCCATTCTTCGTACTGAAGGAATGGGAATGGTCACAAGACTTGGTTTAAATTCTGATTCAAGAGATGGGCATGCACTTACTGACCCACCTTTCTCACGCGGTCATGGTCTAACCCTGAATTACTCGAATTTAATCCTAGATTTGTTTCCTAAAGATTTTTCTCCTATTTACTTGATAAAATAACTGTGATTTCTAATCGTAATGGTAAAAATTCAAAATTATGAAAATTCATTCTTTCTTGGACATAATAGAATTATAAATAATTATATTCGTAATAATAGAATTTCACAAGAATATTTCTTTTTCCAATGATCCTTTCTGTGAATATATATACATCATTTATTTAAAATGTTCACATATAATTATACTAATTTTTTTTCTCTATTTGAACCTCGGCATTGAAATGCCCTAAATTATCTATGTAAAATATGGTGAAACCTTCTCTTTTGTTACCAATTTTAATTTATGCATTTTCCTAATTAGAAGTACGATAAAACATTTCTTCTTTTGATTTAAAAAAAATTATCCATGTATATACATACCATGAATATACTTATTTTGAAATATGACAATTATTTCTCTTTTGATATTTAAAATGTTTGTACATAGAATATCGTGAAAATTTCTCTTTCTACATCTAAATTTTTATGCATGCACATACTAAAAATCAATATAACAAAAATTCCTCTTTTCTCCATTTAAACATTTATGCACAAATACTATAAAAGTATTTTATAAAATGTAACAAAATCCTTCCTTTAGCATTAAAATTTTTATGCATAGAATATGATGAGAGTTCCTCTTTTTGCACATAAATTTTTAAGCATGCACATATAAAAATAATTATAACAAAAATTCATCTTTTCTCCATTTAAACATTTATGCATAAATACTATAAAAGTATTTTCAAAAAACGTAACAAAATGCTTCTTTTAGCATTAAAATTCCTATGCATAGAATATGATGAGAATTCCTCTTTTTGCATCTAATTTTTTATGCATATAATTAAATTTATTTTTTAAAATTTTTTACCATAGCTTCGCTGCATTTTCAAAAATTCTACTTCTCAATATTTATACACAATTATGAAATATGGTGAGACTTCCTCTTTTTAAACTAAAAATTTATTATGCATACGTAAGCATAATTACGTTTAAACCTCTTATTTATTTTTTAAAAAATATCCATTTATCATTCCTATATAAAAATACTTACAAAAAATGTTAGCATAAATCTCTTTCAACTTAAAATGAATTAATAGGAATTTTCTTAATCATAAACAAGCTTTGAGGAATTAATTCTCATTTTAATTAGAATAAAAATCATAAAAATGCTTAATCTCTTTCTCCAGCTTGTTAAGCCTAGAGTTTTGATTAAGAAAAATGAGATTAATACTAAGATCCATCTCCCCAAGAAGGATTCATCCATAAAGATGAGTAATCTTTTTAAAAGAGAGATTTACTAATCAAAAATATTATATTTTACCATAAAAGATTAGAATTAAGCCATTTAAACAATATGAATCACTAGAAGCTTGGTTTTAAGAAAAAACCATTGATTAAAATACTTCCCAAGTATTAGAGAGTTTGGGAAGAAGATTGCCATTGAAAGAGATAGAAAAACACCATTGATTTAGGCTTACCCTTGGTTTTTGGATTGATTCTTTAGAGAGAAGTGAAGCCTCCAAGAGAAAGCTTGGTCACCAAGATGGAGAGGGTAATCTCCAAGAGAGGATGAAGATTAGTGAAGCTCCAAATCTTCCCAAGAAGAGGCAAAATAGAGGGATAATAAAATTACACTAATTTGAAGATTATAATGGCATGTAAATACACAAAGATAAAAATACAAAGGAATGAGGATCTATTTAAAGGTAAGGGAGGCCACAAACCAAGTCCAACTAGGATCTAGAGGCTTCCAGCTTCAGTTTGATCCATTTTGGACAAGTTTTGGACCAGTTTAGCTCACTTTTTTGATCCAGCTTGAAGGAGGAGAGAGGAGAGATAAAATATCTATTTTTTTTAAAATTAAAAATATGGAGTAATGATACGAAATAGGTGCCTCCTTCATGAGCCCCTCCCTTCTTACTGAGGTGTCAAAAATTTATTTTTTTACTAATAAGCCTCTGTTTTTACTGATAAACCTAGTACTTAGTCAACTCTTCATCTTATGTGAGAATTTACTCATTTTTGGGGGATTTTATTTTATTCTTTGAATTTTTCTTATTGAAACACTTGGATTAATCCTATTGGCCCTTTAGAACACTCTTTGGACCTCAATCAAAATTTTTTGACAATGTGGACCCTTAGGCTAAGGTCTCTAATACACATCTTCAATTAATTTCTAATGCACATTGGAAAATTCTTTTTGAACTTCTGTTTTAGGGAAATTCATCTTAAATATAAGGAAAAATATTTTATCCAAAAATATCTCAAAATTGAATTACTTCTCTCTAGACCAAAAACAAGGAAAACAATGTTTTCTTGCATTCTAAAATAGAGAATGATTACAGGGGACGACTGAGAGGAGAGCTTATACATCTTTTAGGGCTGAGGAGAAACCTTACAATGATTAATTCTCAAAAGATTTATGCATATTCTTAAGTCTTATGCTTAAGCCTCCATGAATAAGGTTTAAACATTATGCTTAATCCTTATTCATAGAGGCTTTATGCTTAGGCCTCAAAGCTTTATACATAGAGGCTTTATCATAAGGGCTTTATGCATAAAGCCTTATGCTTAAGCCTCTATGCATAAAGCTTATACATAGAGGCTTTATGCATAAAGGCTTCATACATAGAACCATAATCCATAAAGGCTTCATGCAGCATGAAGTCATGGTTCATAAAGAATTCATGCATAAAGGCTTCATGAATGAGATTTATGCAAAGAGGCTTTATGCATAAGCTTTAAAAAATGAATGCATGCACAAGCACACTTAGATGCACCATAAAGAAGTAAAGAAAGGGTTTGTGAAATAAAAGTGCTCTTACCTAAATTTAAAGGAGTTTAGTGTTTGTTGAGAAGTAAAGTTTTGGTTTAAAGACAAGTTCCAATCTACAAGTAGAAGCACAAAATAAACAAAGCGTAAAATAAACAAAGCGTATGTTAGTAAATATTTATATCACGAAGCCTCTATGCTTAATCATAAAGTATAGAGGCTTTATGTAAATGTTTATGTAATGAAACGTTATGCATAGAGGCTTTATGCTTAAGCCTATATGCCAAAGATTTAAGAATTATGGCTTCATGCATAATAAAGGCTTCATGCATAGAGCCATAACGCATAAAGGCCTCATGTATGAATCTATTATGCATAAAGGTTTCAAGCAAAGAGCTTCATGCATAGGGATTCATGAGCTTTATGCAAAGAGGCTTCATGCATAGAGGCTTCAGCATAAAGCCATTATGTATAAGTCTTAAGTCTTATGCATAGAGGCTTTATGCTTAAGTCCCTATATATAAGGCTTAGCCATAATGCTTAAGTCTTAAGCCTCTATGCATTAAGCTTAAACATTATGCTTAAGCCTTATGCATAGAGGCTTAAGAATAAAGCATCTATGCATACAACTTAAGAAAGGTGTGTAGATACAATGGGAGGAGAGCACCTCAACAACCCACGCAGTCAAAGCCCCAGAGGTGGCAGTAGTTCCAACCCGCCCCGCCAATGGCTCCGCATGATCCATACCGTAGGCCTCCATTCTGCCCACATGGGAATTTTCCTTCTAGGGATTTGCCCAGTGCTCAACAACTTGCTTTCACGTGTTTCTATTTCCATGCCCCAAGTCATTGCACATCTAACTGTGAGATCTAGAGAGGAAGCATAGGGCAGAGGTGGAAGGTGCCTAGGCTTCATTATCAGGCCCACCAGCAGTAAATGTAGTGGAAATCCAAGCTCTGGACGAGCAAGAAGTAATCATGTTGACCACACAGAGAGCAGAATCATCAGCCATGGGAATGGCAAGATCCATGCAACCCGAGACTCTGAAGGCAGGGAAAGAACCAACCTTGGATAAGAGGGGGAAGCACAAAGTTGTCACCTGGCAGGAGTAGAACAAGGTATGGATTAATTAAGAAATTCACAGTTCTTGGCTCTTGGGAGGAGTAGAGTAACAGTGCATAAAACACTATTAAGCTTCAACAAAGGGGGAGGCTTCTATTTATAGGAAAAAGTGAGCTCCTAACCAAGCAAACTGATTCTAGAATTTCCAGATCAGTTTGGTCAATTTTTGACCATTTTTAGGTCAATTTAGCTTACTTTTTGGAACTAGACTTGAATTAGGAGAGAGGAGAGATGAAATATCTCAATTTTTTATAATTTAAAACTCCACCACACATGTGAAATAGGCGCCTCCTTCATGAGGGGGGAATTCCCATTGTGAGGTGTCAAAAATCCATTTTTTTAGTATTTCCTTTGGTCCTTAGTCCACTCTTCATCTTATGTGAGTATTTACTCATTTTTGGGGGGGATTTCCTTTATTTCTTATATTTATCTTCTCCACACATTTGGATGAATCTGATTGGTCCCTCAAAACCTTAATTTAAATTTTTTTAAAAATCTGGACCCCTAGGATAAGGCCTCTTGAACAGATTATACTTGATTTCTAATGCACCTTCTAAAAATATTTTTGAACTTTTGTTTTGGGGGAACTTATTTTAATAAGAAGATATATTTTTCCATCCAAGAATATTCAAATTCTAAATAACCTCTCTCTAGAACATTTTCTCTCTCTAGGCCAAAACAGGTAGAAACAAGATCTTTTATATTTCTGAAGAGGGATTTGATTACAAGGGAAGATGCTGGACATCTTAGAGGCTGGGGAGGAATCTTACATTCTCTCCCACTTGAAAAACGCGAGATGTCCTCATCTCGCAAACTGGGGGTAATCCCGCAAGAGTTCGGCTTCTTTCTCCCCCAGGTGGTATCTTCAAAAGGTAGAACTTCCATTTAACCAATAACTCTCTCAGAATTCTATTCCTAAGAACCTTTTCTCGAACATCAAGGATTTCTTCAGGTTGGAGTTCCATCTGCCCTTGGGTTGAAGAAGTTAGGATTTCATCATCAAGCATATGATTTTGGCTTGGTACATACTTTTTAAGAAGGCTGGCATGAAATACATTATGTACTTTGAGATGAGGAGACAAAAGAATCTCGTAGGCTAAGTCACCTACTTTCTTTGTAATCAGATATGGCCCACAATATTTGGGGGATAACTTCTTGTACTTCCCAAGAGATAGAGAACTTCTTTTGGGACATACTCCAATGAAGACCATATCTGCTTCTTTGAATTCTTTGTCTGTCCTCTTCTTATCTGTACACTGCTTTTGTCTATCCTGGGCAGCTTTTATATCTTCTTATACTTCCCAAGAGATAGAGAACTTCTTTTGGGAGATAACATCTTGTACTTCCCAAGAGATAGAGAACTTCTTTTGGGGCGTATCCCAAGAATCCTCTGACTTCTTTCACTATCTTGGGTTCAGGCCAATCTATGATTGCTTGGACTTTTGCAGAATCTAGAGAAATTCCATCTTTTGATACCAAAAAGCCCAAGTATTCAACATGGTTGGCAGAAAAAGTGCATTTGCTCTTTTTTGCAAAGAGTTGGTGCTTCCTTAGAATCTGAAGAACTTTTCTGACATGAGCTTCATGGTCAGCTGCATTCTTTGAGTAAATCAGAATATCATCAAAGAAAACAAGAACAAAATCATCCAAGTATTCTCTCAGAATGTCCTTCATTAATCGATTGAATGTAGCTAGGGCATTTGTCAATCCAAACGGCATGACAGTGAATTCATAATGCCCATACCGAGTATTGATGGTTGTCTTCTTTGAGATATCTTGCTCATTAATCCTAACTTGAGATCTATCTTTGTGAAGATATGGGGCTCCACTTAGCCTATATAGAAGCTCATCAATTCTGGGGATAGGATACTTATTCTTAACTGTCAACTGATTGAGACCTCTGTAGTCCACACAGAGTCTTAGCGTTCCATCTTTCTTTTTCTGAAAGAGAACTGGCGCACCCCAAGGTGAAACACTGGGTCTTACAAACCCTTGTTCCAACAGCTGTCTAAGCTATTCCTTGAGTTTGATGGCTTCAAGAACTGGCATTTTGTACGTGTGCCAATTCAACTTGCATAGGTTTCCCTGATTTTTGATCTAAGACTAGCTTATGCAAGCATCCAGGGGAAATGAAAGAATGAGTACTACCTGAATCAATCAAAAGTTTAAAAGGCTTACCCTGATACTAAGACTAGCTTATGCAAGCATCCAGGGGAAATGAAAGAATGAGTACTACCTGAATCAATCAAAAGTTTAAAAGGCTTACCCTGATACTCAGCTGGAGTATGGATGATGGAGAATTGACGGTTTGGCCCTTGGTTTTCAATTGCAGCATAAATCTGTCCTCTTTCCTCTTCCACTACTTCTGCAATTGTGACTGCTCTGGCTGCTGCAGTCTGAGGCGGAACTCTTTCTCTTTGGTTGCCCCAGTTCTGGGAAGGAGTTCTAAGGCTACTCTCTGGACAGAGGCAGATGGCTGAGCTAGAGTTATCCTGGGATTTCCTTGATTTGGGCGAGATGGACCTTGATTTCACTGATAGGAAGGGGTTGGTCTTTGCACTCTCGGTCCTTGACTTCCCGATCCCCTTGACATGGCAGGAGTCGGGCAGTCTTTCAACTGGTGACCAAAACCCTGGCATCCAAAACACCGGTTCTCACTTCTGAGCTCATCCCTCTGAATCTTTTAAATAGGTGGGGCTCCTGAGAAAGTGTTCTGGGGGAAGGGTCTTCCTTCACTTCTGAATATTCCCGCATCTTGATTCTGAATTGGGCCTTGCTGCCTCTTTGGGGGAGGAAAGTTTGAAGTACTTCCCGGGGTTTGGAATCTTTTAAAGTTAGAGGGTGCAGGCTTTGGCGGGACCTTAACAACAAAGGGTTTGGTAAAGTCCTTTGCCATTCTTACTGCTTCGGCCATTGAGACAGGTTTGGCATTCTTCACTAAGTTGTCCAATAGCTCGTTCATTCCTCTGAACCCTGAACCTGGCCATCAGCTGCTCTTCATCCAATTAAGGAGAATATTTGAGGAGAAGGGCAAAAGCTTGATGGTACTCTTCAATTGTCCGGCTATCCTGCTTTAGTTCCAAGAACTCATTCATTTTAGTTTCAAGGAAGCACGGAGGAGGACAAAACCTCTTTCTGAGGTAAGCTTTAAGATCGGTCCAGGTTTGGGTATTCCGGTTGAGACGGTTAGTCTCGCAGTGATTCCTCCAAGCGACCCTGGCCATTTCCACAATCTTTAACCTGGCGAGAGCCATCTTGCTTCTCTCATTGTAGCCAGTTACATCAAAGTATTCCTCCATTGCCTCAATCCACTTTTCCACTACTTCACCTAACTGCTCCCCTTCACCCTTGAAGGGACCAGGCTGGGATCTGTTCGAGAACATCCGGATCTAACTCTTCGTCATCGGTTAGAGGATCCAGTTGCCTTGCACAGGCCGCGTGCCTCATGAATCTAACAAAACGAGATTTTTGTCAACTTAGCTTTGATGACAAATTTATGATTATTTAAATTTTTATGATTTATTCTTTAAACAGATAATTATTTCATCATACTTCTTGAACAAGATTAACCATATTCACAATCATGAAAACAATTTGAAATTTTTTTGCAAAACTTCATTTATTATCAAAAGTTTTCCATATATACATAGAGCATCACAGCTCCCCAAAATCAATGTCTCAATCTTATACGCATAAAGAAGCAAAATTGCGAAGGAGACATGCCATGGTACACACGATTCATTACCAAAAGAGGTGCTGTAATTCTATCTCTAGGGATAAAGCGGCTAAGAAGCCTAAAAACTCGGCATGAAGTTCTGAAGTTCCTGGGTGAATGATCAAAGAGTTGTACATGCTGAACAAGTCCTAGCCTTATCAGAATCATGGCTAAGGAAATATTTTGCCTGAGCCTCTGACGCTGACTGGTACTGACATTAATACATCGTCCTCCAGAAAACCACATATACCGACGTTGCTCTCAAGAGGATCAGGAAAGTAAAGACTCTCAAAATGACGCGCGAGTCTCACTCTGCTCACTCGGGTCATAGTAGCAGAGTTGATGAGGTGCTCGAATGCAAAGGTTATCATATCTTGACTCTGGGAGAGTTCAGGAATGCCATATAGATTCGGGGTATCCATCTATAAATTTCGATTCAATTTATGAGTTTTCAATTTTTGAGGTTCCTTCAACATAATATTAACAATCAAAAACATTATTTCCCAGATTTACTTTAAAAATTTAAGCAATTTTTGTTGCTGTTACGTAAATTTACAACAGAGCTCTGATACCAACTGTGGGATCCCACTGCCCCCTCTATGCACCGGATTCCCGGATGGTAGCAGCGGAAGTAGCTTCCTCATGCTTCCTCATGCGCGGGGTAGGGTTTCCCACTCGGGGCCTCGCCCTCGAATGTCCGGGCACGAGACTAAGCTGGTGGTCATTCCGAAAACCAAAATCGGGAGAATTTTCCATGCCCAGAAAACGGGGACGATTCCACAATTTTGAATTTCTTAACGAATTTTTCTTACAAACTCAAGACTGAACTAACCTTCATTTAAATAAACCAGATAAAAGGAAAACTATAACAGACTTAACTTGAAGGAATCAACGCTTTTTTTCTAATTGAATTAAGCACAGCCATTGATCTAATCATTTGAGAAGTCTTTAGGTTATTATTTAACTATTCGAGTTCTAAGCGTATTCCTATTGATCAATTTTATTATTAAAACTCTACTGATTCGAGCCTATCCTGCCCATGGGTTAGCCACCGCCCAGCCACTGGAATTGGTAGAACAGACAAGTACTCATCCACTCATAATTGAAAGCCTTTCTTAACTTTTGCTTTAGAAAACAGATACTCACACACTCCTCTTTAAACTTTAATTTATAAAACAGTCCATTGACAAACAATTACAAATGTCATGTAACTCAAAATTTCCATTCAATCCTTGTTTATTACAAATGTCATGTAACTCAAAATTTCCATTCAATCCTTGTTTCTCACAAAACAGTATCACTTTGGACTCTCCGTTAAGACCAGCGGTTCAGCAACGAGATCTAGTAAAACAGATTACAATAATTTACTTATCATCATTCATATATACATCTTCCATGACATACGCATGGGTGTCCTAAGCACCGCGAGCCCGTGCATCGCCTGGTCAGAACCCTCCAGGATCCTCCTTAGGTGTCCTGGCACTTCACTCACGGACCGCTTCGTCAGCCCTCGCCCATCGTACCGGAAGCACACCATTTTACACCATACCCAGGTTTTTGCCGTGTGAGCCATCCTTTGAACACTCCCCGCCAGCTATTGCAATCGAACTTCCCTTAGAAAAACACATATACCAAATGCTCCCTCCAGCATTCTGGCGTAAAACAGTCCTTTACGAAAAGAGGGTTTCTATGCAAGTTTTCAGTTTTGATTTTCTTTTGAATACAATGAGTATATCTTAATTTCGTATCCCAAGACTTCTAGATCACAGGTCTAGATTCCCAAGCAGAATTTCTCCAATTCTATAATCTTGATCCTCTGATCAAAAATCAAAGATCTCAACTTAGTTTCAGATTCGATAGGTGATTTGAGTGTAGATTACTGAACTGGTCACATCATCTTTTCTTCAAACTGATGAAAGAGTTATGTGTTGGTCATAGTCTGATTCAGGGGATTGAGTCTGGAAAGGTTCTCTCTGAACTATCTTTATCAAAGGGTAATATTTTAATTACTACTTTACTGAATTTCATTCATTGAGTATTTGCTTAACTGAATTCAAAACTAATCACGAATTCCTATGAGGGATAAATTAATCATTTCACTAAAATTCCAGCTTTGATAGATTTTTTGAATTTTCTCATTATCATCCTAGAGAATATGAAACGGTTAAATTTTCTTTCACAAAGTATTTACTTAATTCATTTACCCATATTCATGGGATTTAAACAAAGATTAAAGAGAACTCTTGTTTTGATATGAAAATTTCTGTATGCATCTATTTATGCATAAAATCCAACTTCTATGGAAATAACACTTTTACATTAAAAAAATCCTTTTATGCATCTATTTATGCATAAAAATCAATATTAGTGAAAGTAACACTTTTACAATAAAAAAATTTCTTTTATACATCATTTTATGCATAAAAATTGATATTAGTGAAAGTAACACTTTTATAATAAAAAAATTTCTTTGATGCATCATTTTATGCATAAAAATCCATTTTGATGAAAGTAACGCTTTTATAATTTAAAAAAATTCTTTTATGCATCATTTTATGCATAAAAATCCATTTTGATGAAAGTAACACTTTTATAATAAAAATATTCTTTTATGCATCTATTTATGCATAAAAATCAATATTGATGAAAGTAACACTTTTATAATAAAAAGTTTCTTTTATAATAAAAAAATTAACCAATATGCATCCTTCTATGCATAGAATTTATATCTAATGAAAATCACTCTTTTATAATAAAAACATAATCAATTTATATCTAATGAAAATCACTCTTTTATGATAAAAAAATAACTAGTATGCATCTTTCTATGCATAGAACTTAATTCTATTGAAAATCACTTTTTTATAATAAATAATATTAATCAATATGCATATTTCTATGCATATAATTTATATCTAATGAAAATCACTCTTTTATATTAAAAAAAATCAATATGCATCTTTCTATGCATAGAATTTATAGAATTTCCAGATTGGTTTGGTCAATTTTTGACCATTTTTAGGTCAGTTTAGCTTACTTTTTGGAACTAGACTTGAATTAGGAGAGAGGAGAGATGAAATATCTCAATTTTTTATAATTTAAAACTCCACCACACATGTGAAATAGGCACCTCCTTCATGAGGGGGGAATTCCCATTGTGAGGTGTCAAAATTCTATTTTTTTTAGTATTTCCTTTGGTCCTTATTAGTCCACTCTTCATCTTATGTGAGTATTTACTCATTTTTGGGAGGGATTTTCTTTATTTCTTCTATTTATCTTCTCCACACATTTGGATGAATCTGATTGGACCCTCAAAATCTTAATTTAAAATTTTCAGAAAATCTGGACCCCTAGGATAAGGCCTCTTGAACAGATTATACTTGATTTCTGATGCACCTTCTTAAAATCTTTTTGAACTTTTGTTTCAGGGGAACTTATTTTAATAAGAAGATACATTTTGCCATCCAAAAATATTCAAAATCTGAATAACCTTTCTCTAGAACATTTTCTCTCTCTAGGCCAAAACAGGTAGAAACAATATCGTTTATATTTCTGAAGAGGGATTTGATTACAAGGGAAGATGCTGGACATCTTGAGAGGCTGGGGAGGAATCTTACAATTATGATTAGCAAAAAACACTGTGGGCTAATCCTAGACTAAGGGGTTCTGTTAACCATGCTCTGATACCATGTTAGCATTCATGGTGGATCAAATGACATGATGGATTAAGCCTAAAGCAACACATGGTGGATCAAATGCTAGCATTCATGATGGATCAAATGCTAGCATTAACATGATGGATTAAGCCTAAAGCAACACATGAAAAAGTGATTAACTAATCAAATGTAATTAGCAAAATGGACAGCATAATGATGTGAAAATGAGAGATGTTTAGTCATGAGTATGAGCCTCATTATATAGGCTATGAGTATATTTGATTAGGTGACCCTAATCCAATTTAACACTAATGAGATGCTCCCCAAAATCTCTCGTTTATTTGCTCCATAAAGTGAGCCACCATCTCCTAGAATTAGGCCCTTGAATCTCTCATCTACCAAGATGCTCCACAATTTGAATCTACCTCCTTGGATGAATTCTTTTGCCTTCTTATTGCCTGGTGAATTTGGCTTTTGACCTTTGAACCATATGCCCTATGCCCTAATGTCTAATACATGGTATTTTGGTGTATATATCAACACTCACACTCATATAGGTCAGGCATAGGTTCTAAACTAATGGTATGTGTGACAAAAGTAAAGAAACTAGGCAGCAACTTCTTTAGTAAAGTGATAAGCTGGTGTTCCTGTGACTTGGCAAAACCAGTGGTGGCATACTCGGCATTAAGCCGTCAATATTCAGCAACTTTGGTCAAGTCATCCCCTTCTTTGATTAAAATTTTTTTAATTTGATGCTCGAGATCAATGCGACGCGTGCGATAAAGTGTGGCATATCTCTCTGCAAGGTGTGCCCATTTGTTAGAGACATAGGGGAACTGCTAGAGTTGAGAATGAACTCGGGAAGAAGGCCTTGCATGAGCTCCACTATGGCAGTGGTATTTCTAGCTTCCTAATGGCTGATGACTTCAAGAGGTGCTAGTAGGGAAGGGTGGGGTTTTGGTTCAAATCCCTTTACTAGGTCCCAAGAACCTTGGGAAGTAAAAACATGTTCCATAAGATTAGCCCAGGTGGTATAATTAGACCCGTTAAAAGGAGTCTTTTCTGTGAAAGCATTTCTGGGCATAAAAACATGAAAGGAAGATGGTGGGGGAGTCCAGGATGGCTAGTGCCCATATCCAGAGTGTAAGGTTTGAGGAGGAAAACTAGAAGATCCACCAGGATGACCAAGCATACGTGTAGGACCTATCGAGGGTACTCTATAAGATGGAATATAAGTTTGGGCACTCGTCATAGGTGGAATACCTAGTTGAGGCACAAATCCTTGAGAGGGCACATAATTAGGAAAAACATTAGTGCCAGAGATAGGTTGGTAAACCACCTGATACCCCGGAATGCTGGGTGGCACCGCAGTGCTAGAGGGCATAGTGCTAAAAGATACCTAGGATGGGTAAAACCCATACACAGGACCCAAAGGAGATGCAGGCGGTGATGATTGCATGCTAAAACTAGCAGGAAAAGACATGGGTTGGGTGGGAGGGTTTTGTCATTGAAGTTGAGTAGTATTCAAAAACACATTAGGAGTAGGAACAGAAAGTGAAACAGAGGAGAAATAGTGTTACCTCCTTGAAAACTAGAAGTCTGAGAGTGAATTATACTCCTAGACCCTCCTCTGTTTGGCTTTACAAAATGACAGGGATCAAGGGTAGTTGATGGTACTGTATGTTGAACCTATGCTACAAAAGAAGATACCCAGGTAGAGTTACAAACATATGTACTAAAAGGCACATACAAACTTGACGCGGTCACCGACAGGGTTTATGATGATGGATCTCCAAACGACCGAGGAGGTACCTATCCTTCCTGAGAAAAAGTCCCATGTACTAAAGTCTAGGTTTTTGGCTAGAATGAGAAGCAGGACTCTCGAGATGAGGCTGAATACCTAGATCCAATACTGGCACACTAGCTGTGGGCATGTATCCTCCTTTGGAAGATGATATCGGAGAAGAAAAACCATATGCCAAGGGTGTAGAGGGTGAGTAGGTAAAAATAGGCTAGTCGTCTCACAATGAAAGACCTCGAGCAGGGCTCTCTAGTGAATGAGGAGTCCCATCCTCCATGTGATCTATATTTGAATAAGGAGAATCAACATCTTGTAAAAAAGGCCGATATTCCGGAATCATGGGTAGACAATCCATGTTGTGTGCTCTCAAGGTCTTCAATCCTTTTGCTCACGATAGCTCTAATACCATGTGAGGGTAAAAGAGACCAAAGGACCAAATATACAAGAGATCAGAGCAAATCACATAGCATGCAATGGGGATGCATATATAAATGATAAAATCTAGTACAAGAGCTCTATGTGAGACTCCGAAGGAGTAGAGAGTGCTGTTGTCCCAAAAATGCAGATAAGAGTGCCGAAGTAAGCCTCATGTAAGTGCCAATAGATACCTAATTTGTAAGGCTGATGTAAACGCTGAAGTACACCTTATGAAGAAACATTGAGGCTAGCCTGATGGTGTGCTGAAGTAAACGCAAAAGTATACTTGATGATGAAATGCTAAGATCAACCCTAATGTAGGCGATGGAAAAACATTGTACACAGCCCTAATGTAGGCAATGAAAAATGCTAAACACAACCTTGATGTAGGTGATGGAAAAACGTTGTACACAGTCTTGATGTAGGCAACCAGTCCAACATAAGAGAATGCAGGTTGCACCTTTCTAGGAGGCCTGCGCCAATAGCAGCACAATCGGAGAGGTACACGCTGATGGTGACCCAGATGTAGGCAACCAGTAGAAGAGGTTCTTATTCTTGTATTTGTTGAATAAAGATGCGATTCACATATATAGGTAGAGTGGGTGCTAGTTGGTCAGGAGAGGTTGTTGGAAAGTAGATAAAGGTAAAGTAATATGACCAAATAGCCCTTTTGCACACATACTATCCGACCACCAGTAGAATTGGTGGTCGTACCATTGAGTTACTCCAGTAGTGTACAATGACATTGTCGAACATGGGGGCTAATCCAAAGAAGATAAAAGAGGTTCACTAACATGGTATTTCCCTCGAGTAGATCTTCCATAGAGAAAGGTGTAAGCTATAGTTTGGAATGTGGGAGAGAGGGGGTAGGTGGTTTGTCAGACATGGAAGGTTGGTTGTGGAGGTCCTTGAAAGCTTGAAAAGAAGGACTCATCTAAGTTGTAAAACTGGTCCTAGCATCTATCATCATACATGGCATTGTAAACCTACCTGAGGTAAGACCTACGGGCACCAGCATGGTCATCATCATAACCATCATTGTAAATAGTACCTAGGACTAGCATTGTCATCACTAGAGTCATGGATATTTATTGAGGGAGGGTGTTGATATATACACCAAAATACCATGTTTTAGACATTGGGTCATATGGCATATGGTTCAAAGGTCAAAATCCAGATTCATTAGGTAGTAAGAAGGAAAAAGAATTCATCCAGGGAGAGGTAGATTCAAATCGTGGAGCATCTTGATAGATGAGAGATTTAGGGACCTAATTCTAGGAGATGGTGGCTCACTTTATGGATAAAATCAAGGAGAGATTTTAGGGAGCATCTCATTAGTGTTAAATTAGATTAGGGTCACCTAATCAGATGTACTCACAACTTATATAATGAGGCTCATACTCATGAATAAACATCTCTCATTTTCACATCATGTTTTCCATTTTGATAATTACATTTGATTAGTGTTAATCACTTTTTCATGTGTTGCTTTAGGCTTAATCCATCATGTTAATGCTAGCATTTGATCCACCATGAATGCCAACAAGTGCCAACTCTTGTGCTTCGCTCAGTTGTATGACAAATTTCATCCCAAGAAGTCATCCTCTTCCTCCTCCACTCAAGAGGAGGCCCTTGTGTCCAATACCACCTCTACTCAAAAAGGACAGCAAGGGAAGGGGAACGTCAACTCAGGTAATCAAGGCAAACCTCCTGGCAACAATACTAATTCCAAAAACACTACCTCAACACCCATTCCCCACTGGCAAAATATTCCAAAAAAGAATAGATTTTACACTTATTTTCAAATGCTTGGACATTTTGATGGATGAGTGTGTTTTTAAAGCCAAGGAAAACAGAGGCAGCACCTTCAACACCACTAACTCGAACCGCCAAAACAACCAAGGTGGTATCAATGCCCCAAATTGGAGATCAAGAGGGGGTAATAATCCAGCACACCTAATCAAGAGGATCTTGGCCAAGGAACCAGCAAACAAGGCCACGGTTCAACTTGGCCAGGATCCTCTCAATGGTGATCCATTGGTCAGGTTGCTCAAGCCCCACCCTCCTAGTCACTTTCTTTCACCAACCCTGGAAGAGATGTCTGATTGGTCTTCCCTTACACCTCATCCCGGCCCCTCGGCCCACCAATATCGTTTAGGTCATATTTAAGGTTGAATCTGGCCAATCCTCCAGAAGGAAGAAGAAACAAAGGCCTAGATGAGGCCATCCCGGGGGTTAAAGCCTCTGCCTTCATTCAGATCTATAGTTACCTAACAATCCTCCTATGCCCATCATTGAGGCCCACCCAACTCTTCCCTGTGGTCATCCGGTCACTTGGGTAGTCACAAAGTGGAGCTACTTACCATATGGCACGCAATGCTAACATTTTCATCTCTCTGCATCCTGCTAAGGGAGAAGTTCGATGTGGCAACAGCACAATAATGCCCATCAAATCTATTGGCACTATCTTATTTGACACTAACACAGGACCCAACCAGTTTACCTTGGACAATGTCTATCTTGTCCCTAATTTAGGCCTCAACTTACTTTCTGTATCCCAGCTGACCCAACTCAATCGTGGAGTTTACTTTAACAAACGAGTTATTAATGAGACTACCGGTCTTGTTGTTGCCAAAGGTGAAGCTCAGAAGGATGGTTTGTACTGGATGTCTACTTTTTTAATTGAGCCATCTTTCGATGGTTCAGAGTTTCATCAAGTTTGTGCCTATGTGACTCGAGATCCATCCAACATTGAACGACTATGGCACGTTCGCTATGGTCATATACCCTATGACACACTCTACGAGTTATCTTGAGACCAATTAGTTGAAGGCATACCCAGCCTCAAATTGACAAAGGATGTCTACCAGCCATGTCACCTTCTTAAGTGTAGAGGGTCCTTTCCAAAACAAGTGACGGTCCACAAATCGAAAATGCATGATGTCCGCAGGTTGCCAAACATATTTTAAAATAGGTTGCCAAACCTATTTTAAAATTGAGATGATTAAGATAGAGATATAAACTTAAAGTTTAAAGGCAAAAGTCTTATGCATATATAAGGTTCAAGTAGGCACCTAAGCACTCCAAGAACCCGGGATAGTCATGCATCATCCAAAGCAAAACTCCTTTCCCCTCCGCCTCACGTACCTATTTATTGGCCTTGAAACATGTAATTTGATACCTTGCCGTAGTGTCTCAAGCTCCTCAATCAAAGGCTCAAGATACACATCCATTTTTGCCACCTTATCCTTGCCTATACAAGGAGAGCAAGTGTGATATGACCTTTCTTGATTGCCACCCATGGAGGGAGGTTGTAATTCACCAATACAATAGGCAGGGATTTAATATTCACGTGATCACAAGATTTTTTGTGATAATAACACATGTGAACAAGTTATTCACATGTTCTCATGTTACCGGGTGGCTGCAAGATCAGGGTGCCCAGTTTTGTCCACTCAAGCACCCTGTATACAGTAAAAAAATAGGCATTTGTTTAGCTTTAGTGGCCAATCTCTCCTAGCTAACGAAGGAATTTCCTTTCAAGTTCTTTTGTTAAAACATCACGTAAAAAGTTGGGAATATAGTTGTATAATTTGATTTAGCATTAGATAGTTGAAAGTCCTCATTTCCTTAGGTACAAAGTCAATGTATATACACTATCCCAAATTTGGACTGATTCCATAAAATGCTAAAATCTTTTACATATAAACTTATATAAGATTCCCACTTTGGACCTTATATCTTCACATAATATAGATCTTAACTTGATTTTTTGAGAAAATTTTAATCTCTCTCTATTTTCTTTAAATATTTCAAGGTCTTTAAAATGTTATAGTATATACCACTTAAAATGCTCAATCTTGTAAATGAAAAGAATGGTAAATAGTGAGACATTAGTAGAATGTGGTGCTTAGTCAAAATTGCAAATCCAATGGTTGGATTTTCAATTATCTCTTTTCCAAAATTCTTCCAAGCTATCAGAAGGCCTTCAAATATTAATAATCTAACAAGTAAAATTACATTTTTGATGTAAATCATCTAAAACTTACAGGGACTAGTGTACTCGTAATGGTGCATCTATGGAAAAAAATTTGGATCACTCTAAGTATGAAAAGATCAAATTTTAATTATTTTATCATTTTTAATTAATTTTGATTAAAATTAGACTAATTTATAATAATTTACATTATATTGGATTAATTTGAGTGTATGTGTATTTTCTATTAGTTGTTTGATCTCTTTTGAAGTACCTTGCTCCCCAAATTTGCTCTCCTAGCATTGTCCCAGTCTAGCATAAACTAGACAAAACTGGACACCCTGATCTTGCAAACAACCCTACCGTTCACAAAATAACAGGTCACTTGCCATTTGGGAACCCCTTAAAATCTTGGCTACACATGGGAATAAGCTATTCACATATTCTCATGTTACCATCTTCACATAATAGCAGGTCAGTGGCCACCTAAGAAGATTTTTTATGCCTGACAAAGATAATTCTTTTAGGCCCTTGTGAAAGCTTTGTGAATATAACATGTGATCACAAGATTTTTTGTGTTATTAACATGTTCACATGTTCTCGTTTACGTCAGTGAAATCCCTGTCAGTAGACCATGATGTGGACTTGAAGACAAATGGGTTAACAACATCCATGCCCAAGCCAAGATGTAAGTGATGAGGCTCATCTTTAAACTCTGGCCATTGATGCTCCACATGTTGCCATGCTGGTGAATCAGCTGATCCTTATGATGCCATCGTTTGAGCATGCAACGTGATGAGTTTTGCATCCCCTTACATTTAAACATGTGTTGGATGCAAGGAATGATAGGGAAGTGTCTCAAAACCTTTCAGGGAACTTTATCTCCTTTCAAACCATCCCTATAGCAGCTCTCCCCACATTGTAGACATTGTGTTGCATCTTTATTAACCCCTCTAAATAGCATGCAATCATTGTAGACATTGTGTTGCATCTTTATTAACCCCTCTAAATAGCATGCAATCATTGAAACATGCATGTATTTATGTGTAATCATCAATACCTAGCATAGAGAGCATTTTACCACACCCATCTTGTGAGTTCAGTAATAGATTTTAAGGGGGAAGCATCTTCTTAAGAAGCCTACAACATAGGGAAAGAAATCATATGTCAAAATATTAGCAGCGGTCTTAACGAAGAAGACTTGTGGACACCTGCATCACTCCATCCAAAAGTTGTTTGCAATTTCATTAGCTCCAAGTTTGCTCGTAGTGTGGAGTATGAACATCCCTCATACAAAGGGATGCTTTCCTCTCTATGCAAGGTTTCCTCCTCTTGTGACATTGGAGCTTGCTCACTTTCATCTATGACTTTCTATCCAAAGAAGTCATTCACCATGTCGTCCATGATGATATTGTCTTCCTCCTCATGTGGAAATGGTGGAGGTACCTCATTCTTTGCTTGGGGGAGATGAGTCTCAGCCACGCTTTCCATATGAAGCCTTTCCACCTTCTGCACTCTACCTAATGTCACCGAATGGTGTGGCATGTTATCTAGAACTCTTCTGTGGTTCTCCTCCATGTCATTATCCTCACTTGGTCGTGCCACTACGTCATGAAGACCATATGTTCGGACATGCTAAATTGTTATACAACATTGTGGTATATAGTGGCCCTTGCATCAATCACATACATTGAATTTTTATCTCACCCATTTCTCGAATCCAACTTCCGCCCCTTGATGATCAATATCAAACATCTTTAACTTGGCCAAAATTAATTTAGGGTTCATACAGAACACACAACAACATCCAATACTGCAAACAAAAAATTACCTAAGGTTTCGCTCCTGCTAAATAGCACCACAACAGCATTTTTTCGTTGCACAACACCGAAAAACCACTGCCTGAAAATACACTACTCAGCACACAAAATTTCTCTGCTCATCAGAGCAAAGTTAGCAATGAAATTTCACTTCTCAGCAACGACCTGTGAAATTGTGACTCCCACCCGATGGGTGTCAATTCCTACCTACTTTCCCCAGCACATGCACAGCCTACCCCTACAGCCCGAGTATTTCTCCCACCACAACTCATATCTCAAGGTCTTGCATCAATCAAGTTTCCCTTTCTAAGGTAATCCCTTTCTTGCTTTCTTCATGGTTCATGTCTTCTTCCAAGCTTTCATGGAAAGCTTGGACATAGCTTTATGTGAGCATTTCTCCCTTCCCTTCTCTCCTTTTCTCCCTTCCCCTCTCTTTCTTCTCCCTTTCCCTAACCCTATCCTAATGCATAGAGCTCTAATAGAGAACTTTGATGGAGAGCTCTGCATCAAAGATTTCTATTAAGCATTCTATGCATTATGCTAGGATTTAAGCTTAGCATAAACTAGTTTTTCCATTCACTTATGCATTAAGAGTAGGGTTTAGGGTACTCACCTCTTTTTTCTCTTGTTCTTCTTGCTTACTAATGTACTAATGAGGACTAAATTTTTTATTTATTATGTTTCTTTTTTGTAGGATTATTTAAGTGAGCAAGGTTTTGGGCATAGCCCCTTATATACAGTAAACCCTTTTTCTTCATTTTGGCTTATTCTTCTTGTCTTTGTGTTTTTGCATCCTTGGGTGATGGGGATTAGGGTTAGGGTAATAAGCAATAGGCTTTATGCATAGCCCTCTTATGAAATAGGTCCTTATGCATACACCCTATGCATAGCCCTCTTATGAAATAGGGTTATGCATAGGTCTTATGCAATAGGGGTTATGCATAGAAGCCTTATGCATAGCCCTCTTATGCAATATGGCTATGCATAGGCCTTATGCAATAGGACTTATGCATAGGCCTTATGCATAGGTCGTATACAATAGGCCTTCTGGGTAGGGCTTATGCATACCCTTATGCATAGGGCTTATGCATAGGGTATGCATAGGCCCTATGCATAGCTCTCTTATATAATAGGGCTTATGCATACCCTTATGCATAGGGCTTATGCATAGGGTATGCATACAACCTTATGCATAGCCCTCTTATGTAATAGGCCGTATGCATAGGCCTTATGCGTGCCCTTATATGCACAGGGCTTATGCATAGGTTTATGCATAGGCCATATGCATAGCCTTATGCATAGGGATTATGTATAGCGTATGCATAGGGCTTATGTATAGTGAGTATGAACTAATGAACTAATGTTTTGATTTATTATTTAATCTTTTGTAGGTATATTCAAGAGAACAACCACCAAGGGTATAGGCCATGCAACAGTTCATATTCAGATATTCGATGGCTAGTAGTGGTAAGCCCTCTTTGTTTATGCTTCTTCTCTTTGTGTTTTTGCACCCTTGGGTGCCAAGGATTAGGTTTAGGTCAAGAGCCTATAGGACTTATGCATAGCGTATCCATAGGTCATATGCATAGGCCGTATGCATAAGGCTATGCATATGGCCTATGCATACGGCCTATTCATTCGGCCTATGCATAGGCCCTATGCATATGCATAAGTCCTATGCATACGGCCTATTCATTCGGCCTATGCATGCGGCCAATGCATAGGGAATGCATACACCATACATTGGACTTATGCATAGGGTATGCATATGATATTCATAGGTTATGCATAGGGTATGCATAGGTTATGCATAAGCCCTATTCATAAGGCCTATGCATACGGACTATGCATACGGCCTATGCATAGGGTATGCATAGGCCTTAATATGCATATGCTATGCATAGGGTATGCATAGGTTATGCATAGGATATACATACCCTATGCATAGGGTATGCATACGCTATGCATAGACTATGCATGGCATATGGTTTAGACTATTCATACACTATGGTTTATGCATAGAGATATGGGGCATTGTATTATACCATCTAGAATGCTGCTTATGTAAGGTTAGGAGTGGTTATCCACGCGAGTAGGTGGTTATAGTGGAGGGGAAGCCCTTGATCTTATCACTATACTTCTCTTGTAAAAGAGGAGGTAACTTTGGCAATAATGGGGAGCATGTGGAAAGTCCTCAGAAGTTATCATCCGAAAGGGGCACTGTCAACCCTGGTTGTTTAAGAAGTATTGTAGGAGGTCGTAAATAATGTCCTAATATTATAGGTTGTATTTTTTGTCTAAGCTTGTGTTGTTGTTTTCTCTTGGTTGGCTTGACATTTTTGAGGTAAGTGGCCTTATTCATTCAACCTCATGTTTATTGCTCGGGGGGGTCACTCGTATAAATATGTAAGTATGATCACGTGGGTTCAACAGAAGGACATTTTAAATATTTAAAACTTACAGAAATATATTTACAGAGGGGATTTATTTATTGTATTTTAAAAAAATTTTACAGATTTGAATAGGAAAGGATACATTATATTCACTAAAAAATTCGCAGCAGATAAGGGACTTTTTAAATAGGCCTTGAACGCACGTGATATAGAGGATTTACATATAGTGACCCCCCCCGAGGTTTATTGCACCCTTGGTTGCCGGGTTTAGGAAATGGACTTATGCATAGAGGTATGGGGCATTGTTAAATGCCATCTAGAATGCTACTTATGTCAAGTTAGGAGTGGTTATCCGCAAGTAGGTGGCTATAGTAGAGGGGGACCCCTCGATCTTGTCACTATCCTTCTCTTGTAAAAGAGGATTTGCCTTTGGCTTTAATAGCGGGGAAAGTGCTATTATCCGAAAAGGGGCACTGTCCACCCTACTTGTCTAAACAGTATTGTAAGAGGTCTTAACAATGTTCTACTATCATATATATTCTTTGTCTAAGCTTTAAGTATGGCTTGGGTTAGAGCAATCGTGTTTTGTTGCCTATGCATGTATGTAGCAGCAATGTCGATTGACTCGTCAAAAGATCTTGATGTGGCCAATCTCCTCTCCATTATAAATGAACGATATGGGAAGTAAGCTTGGTCATAGTTTACACAGGCATAGGTATGGTTCCATCAAACCTTTTCACATACACAAAGTTAGTCTTTTATGCATTCTATAAGTCTAATATTTTAATCTTATATGCAGGTGGGATTATAGTCGGGCCAGTTTGATGCCATGGGAGAAGATTACCCCACTTGGCCAATTGATGCTGTGGGGGAAATCCCCACTTGCTCAATTGAGGCAGACCACATGGCCGAGTGGCGTGGGGCCGCGTGGTGGAGGCCCATCACGATATGGTTGTGATGATGAGCCTGCACCACCTTCCTCTACTAGACCCACCCCTGCTCCCTCACGTCCAACTTCACCACACACGACGAAGACGTAGTAGTAGGGAGTTTGGGGGGGTAGTAGACATGCTAGCGGGGGGGGGGGAGCAGGCTGCTTTGGATTTGGAAAAGTAGCACTAGGTCTCTCGATTCGTCTCCTCAATAGGGGGGCTTTTCATCTACACATTATGAGCTAGCCCCCAGGATGGTGCCCTCGTGTGATGGATGCACGCAGAAAGCAAGTCATGAACCATATGCATGTACTTACAAACCTAGAGTTTGTGAACTCCAAAAAGTGGAAAGTACAAGATGAACTTTATAAGCATTACGTTATCGATGTGCTCAAGTTGGAGTTTCTCGTGCCACATGATACGGGTCTTTGTTTAAGCATTACGTTATCGATGTGCTTAAGTTGGAGTTTCTCGTGCCACATGATGCGGGACTTTGTTTCTCCGAGGAGTAGATGAAGAGGCACATCAAGCTTTTGCTCTCTAATAGGAGAGCAAATATCAAGAGAGCAACAAATAATAATTTGGAGAAGCCTAGTGTGTGTACGGCCGAGGAGTGGAGGCACACACGTAGCTTTGTGAGAAAGCACCCAGGTGCTTTTCAACAACAAGTAGCGGCAGTGAGTGCGACTACTACGAACATGAGGGGCTTCACACTTCGGATCCGGCGGGAAATCCTCCTTTCTTGCTTGTACTATATTGTTTTCTTAAAATAATTGTATATTTTCTTTGTTTTTTTTGTAGAGGGAGGTTTCTGGGCGTGACCTAGCAAAGGAGGAGTATGACTATGGGTATAGAGCCCCC
This sequence comes from Cibotium barometz, assembly GCF_041138505.1. Taxonomy (NCBI): domain Eukaryota; kingdom Viridiplantae; phylum Streptophyta; class Polypodiopsida; order Cyatheales; family Cibotiaceae; genus Cibotium; species Cibotium barometz. Next base: position 23,020,828 of record NC_141048.1, read on the forward strand.
CGTCTGCAATTATGGGCATGGATACGTATGGGAGGTGTACGCTTGGATGAGTCCATTTTTGGGACTCAAGCTAATGAGGTAAGTGAGCCTAAACCATTCTCTTTTCTATGTATAATTATATTTTTAATGCTCTTGCTTGTAAGATTCCTCCCCCAAACCCCTTTTTGATGTCTAGTATCTTTCCCTGTAATCAATCCCTCTTCAAAAATATAAAGACCTTGTTTCTATCTGAGAGAAAAATATTCTAGAGAGAGAATATTCAGATTTTGAATATTTTTGGATAGAAAAATATCTCTTCTAATTCAGATGAGTTCCCCTGAAACAGAAATTCAAAAAGAATTTTCCAATGTGCAATTGGAATTAATTGAAAATAGCTATAAAGAACCTTAGCCTAAGGGTCTAGATTTTCAGAAATCTTTAGACTATGGTCCAATTAAGGTTCCTATGGACCAATAGCATCAATCCATGTGTAGGGAGGAGATAAATCCAACTTGTAAAAAGAAAATACCCAAAAATGAGTAAATGCTCACATGAGGTGAAGAGTTGAAAATGTACAAGGTTTATTAGTAAAAAAACTATGAGCAATATTAAAAGTATGACATATGTAAGGAAGAGGAGTTCTTTAAAGGAGGTGCATATTTCACATAAGATGAAGAGTTGAAAATGTACAAGGTTTATTAGTAAAAAATTATGAGCAATATTAAAAGTATGACATATGTAAGGAAGAGGAGTTCTTTAAAGGAGGTGCATATTTCACATAAGATGAAGAGTTGAAAATGTACAAGGTTTATTAATAAAAAATTATGAGCAATATTAAAAGTATGACATATGTAAGGAAGGGGAGTTCTTTAAAGGAGGTGCATATTTCACATAAGATGAAGAGTTGAAAATGTACAAGGTTTATTAGTAAAAAACTATGAGCAATATTAAAAATATGACATATGTAAGGAAGGGGAGTTCTTTAAAGGAGGTGCATATTTCACATGCTTGAATGAGTTTTAAACTCATAAAAATTGAGATATTTCATCTCTCCTCTCTCCTCATTCAAGTCTAGTTCCAAAAAGTTAGCTTAACTGACCTAAAAATGGTCAAATATTGACCAAACTGATTTAGAAAATTCTAGAATCAGTTTGTTTGGTTAGGAGCTCAATTTTTCCTATAAATAGAAGCCTCACCCTTGTTGAAAAATACATAGTGATTATGCATCGTTACTCTACTCCACCTAAGCCAAGAACTGTGAATTCATTTAATAATTCACTAGTTTTTGGAGCTTCCCTCTTTCTTCAATCCCCATTAGTGGCTCCATCAACATACTTAACCAATTGATTGGTTGTGGGCCTCTACCGTGAACAAAGAATCAAGCAAGTTGTAAGGTAATTAGTGAATATTCATCTTTCTATAATTTCTCAATGTTTCTCTCTTCTCAACCCCTCTCAAGCTTGAGAAGTTTAATTGCTATGGTTTTTTTTTAAAAAATGCTATTGAAGTTTGAATAGTAGTGAAGAGTTACATAATTTAATAAATGCTATTGAAGTTAATTTTCATTTATGTTTAAATTCTAATGATTCTTATGTAAATTCTCTCTCTCACTCAAGAAATGGTCATACTCATGACCCATTCTCAATCCAAATCAACTTTTCATAAAGCTTTTCCTTAACCCAAGATAAAGCTATGCTTGAGGCCAAATTAATGGCTTTTTCTTATGCTTTTAGTTTATGTATATTGATGATTCAATCCATTATGGATTAAGGATCCAATTAGAGAATCATTTTAATTATTTCCTTAATGATAAGCTTTATCCCTTAGAAAAATTGAGATTTATCAGTCATAGCAGCGGAGCTATGGCAAAATTTTTATAAAAATTATGCATAAAAAAATTTTCATTCAAAGCATAAAAAGAGGACTTCCTACCATATTCTAGGAATCATCATCCTAGATTAATTGAAAGAATTTCATTATAATCATGGAGAAATTGAATTTTAATATTATGCATAAAGGATAAATTTTTATATCAAAAGTGTTATTTTTACCATTTTTATTTTCATGCATAGAAGTATGCATAATGGATAAATTTTTATATCAAAAGTGTTACTTTTATCATTTTTACTTTCATGCATAGAAGTATGCATAAAGGATAAATTTTTATATCAAAAGTGTTATTTTTACCATTTTTATTTTCATGCATAGAAGTATGCATAATGGATAAATTTTTATATCAAAAGTGTTACTTTTATCATTTTTATTTCATACATAAAAGTATGCATAAAAGAAAATTTTTATATCAAAAGTGTTACTTTTATCATTTTTAATTTTCATGCATAGAAGTATGCATAAAGGAAAATTTTTATATCAAAAGTGTTACTTTTATCATTTTTAATTTTCATGCATAGAAGTATGCATAAAGGAAAAATTTTTATATCAAAAGTGTTACTTTTATCATATTGGATTTCATGCATATAGGTATGCATAAAAGATATTCTTTTTATACTAAAAGTATGATTTTTCTCATAAATGGATTTTATGCTTAACTTAGATGCATAAGAGAAATTCTTTTATTCTAAAAGTATAATTCCCTACCAAATTGAAATCATGCATAAGAAGATGCATAAAAGATTGATTTTAATTTCGAAAGTGTTAGTCTCCTTAAATGGAATTTATGTATAAATAAATGTGTAGAGAAATCTTATATCAAATAAAAGAATTCTCTTTAAAAAAAGAAAGAAAGATATGAAACGTGATAAGATGTGATAAGAGGTGTATGAGATGTGATAAGAATTGATAAGATGCGTATGGAAAGTGATAGGATGTGATAAGAGGTGTGATAAGAGGTGATAAGATGCTTATGAAATAAGTTAGGATGTGATAAGATGAATTAAGATGTGTATGGGGGGATGAGGTAAGAAGTGTATGTGATAGGATAAGATGTATATGGGTTGTGATAGGGCGAGAATGGATGTGATGTAAAAGATTAGATGTGAAGGTATATGGGGTTATATAAATGGGAATGTGAAAATGGATGTATGTATGTGGATGTGTGGATATGGAGATGGAAGTGTGGATGTATGAACATGAAAATGGATATATGCATGAAGATGTATATGCATAGATGTAAATGTGGATGTAGATGTGGATGTATAGATGTGAATGAGAATGGGGATGTGGATGTATGTGAATGTGAATGTAGATGTGGATGTATGTGAATGTGAATGTAGATGTGAATGTGGAATGTGGAATGTGGATGTATAGATGTGGATGTATGTATGTATGTGGATGTAGATGTGGATGTATAGATGTGAATGGGAATGGGGATGTGGATGTATGTGAATGTGAATGTAGATGTGGATGTATGTGAATGTGAATGTAGATGTGAATGTGGAATGTGGATGTATAGATGTGGATGTATGGGAATGTGGATGTGGATGTATGTGAATGTGAATGTAGATGTGGATGTATAGATGTGAATGTGGAATGTGGATGTGGATGTATGTATGTATGTGGATGTGGATGTGGATGTATGGATGTGTATGTATGAATGTGGATATGGGATGTGGATGTATAAATGAGGATGTGAAAATGGAGGTAAGCATGTAGATGTGGATGTATGGATGTGAATGTGGATGTGGATGTGGATGTATGGATGTGGATATGGATGTGAATATATGATATGTGATGTGAAGGAATCTGAAGTGAAGAGATGGAAAAAGGAGGTGATTGGATGAGTACACATATACATGGAATGTGGAATAAGTAATGTGGATTAATGAGGGACAATGTGGAAAAATGAGAGTTAATATAGAAACTGTATTTGTAAACTGTTTGTAAATGCTGTTTGCAAATGGCTGTTTTATGTCAAGAATGCTGGGGAAGCATTTTGACCGTCTTGTGATTAAGGTCGTGGAGACCTAACTGATAAAGTTGCAACTGCTGACGGAGAGTCAATGGAGGACGTCTCGCGTAGCAAGGTCGACCGAGGTCTTGACCAGCCTCGGTTCGATTAAAATGGTGAGCTTCCGGTACGGTGGATGAGGGACCAAGGAAGCGGCCTATGAGTGAAGCGCTAGGTCACCTGCGAAGGATCCTAGAGGGTGCTGACCATACGGTGCTCGGGCTCTGGGTCGCCTAGGATACCCACGCGTGCGTCGAGGAAGATATTGGAACAAGGAGTAAGAGTTGTTTTGTGAAACCGGGCATGGATCTGGTTGACTGACCTTGCTGGTCCTCAACGGATGAGTCCATGGCTCTTTTATATGGATCTGTTGGTTGATCTTGCTGATCTTCAACGAGAGTCCATCTTGATAAGTGATTATATTGCCGAGTATTATGGGCTAGGAACTATGGAAACGGCCTCTGAGTGGTCAGGTGGTGAGCGTTCTAGTTGCCAATGATGCCATAGATACTCTGATGAAGGAATGATGGAAAATTTGAGAATCAATCGGATAATTTGGAAGACTGTGATCAGTGGTACTATGGTTTCATTAAAGGATTGTTTTAAAGTTAGCTGATGCTAAGAAAAAGGCAATTTCATATTGGGTGTGTAAGTGGTGTGCCTAATTTTATGTTTGCATGAACTTCCGGCTAGGGGGCCTTGGAACTCTTTTCCTTGGTACCCGGGACAAAACCTACCCAAATTCCAAATTGGATCCCATCACTACAGTGGTTGGGCGGTTGGCTAACCCATGGGATCGGATGGGGTTAGGCTGGACTGATGGATCCGTAAATCGAGATTTAATTTCTATTATTACGATAGATGAAGTAAATCCCGGATAGAAATTGTTCTATGGATAGGAATCAATGGCTATGCCTCTTGATGGGGAAAAAAGCGTTGATCCCAATGATTCAAGTGCAAGTTCTTCCTTGATTTGACCAAGTACCGTTAAAGGTGTAGTCAGATCAGTTGATCCGTAACGATCTTGACTACGTTAGAGTAAAGAGTTATCCTGGTGGAATCGCCCATGCTTTCCGGGTAAAGGAAGTTTTTTCGGTTTCGGTTTTGGACAAACCGACGGATTAGTCTCTTGTCCGGATATCCGTGGGCGAGGCCCCGAATGTGGGACCCCTGTCCCGCGCGAGAAGTGCTACTTCCGCTGCTAGTACCCGAATCCGTTGCTCGGTGGGAACAGGGGGATCTCACATTGCTTACCTTACGCTTGATGGCATGTATGTAGGATGAAGCGGAAGAAGAAGAGGAGGATCAACGTGAAGCAAGTGAAGAGGACAAGGAATTGGATGATGAAGAACACTCAAAATTCGATGAGGATTCCAGTTAAACACCTCTTCATACCTCTTCATTGTAAAAACTTTATGTATATATGGCCAAAGGCCCAACAATTTCTGAAATATAATAACTTTTTGGGCTCAATTGCATTCTCCACAATGTATGTGTTTCTTATATTTGTGTTTGTATTATAAATCTAAAACTGTGACTTTGTTTTAATTTTAATAAAGAGATGGGACAAACTGGGGAGTCCTCTGTAGACTCGCTAGTCTGTGACAAGACTCCCCAATCTACCCCCAACTCTTTTTTTGCTGTGCAAAGCATTTGTTGCTCACTAGCGAAAATAGAGTCACTGCTCAGCGAAATAGCACTGCTCAACAATAATATTTTGTTATTATGCCATTGTTGAGCAGTGATATTTCATTGCTATTTTTGTTGTTGAGCAGTGAACCCGTTTCAGCAAAAATAGTAGTGTTTCAACGAAAATGGCCCGATACCTACCTACCCTTCTAGTTATAAAAACGTTGCTATTTTTGATGTTAGACCCTCATTGTGTTGTAGTGTTAATTCAAATATTTACAAAGGAAAAGATTGATTACAAGGATTTGAGACAAATGTATTTAGTCTTATTTATCATAAAAGAGACTTCAAGGCTTAACTAGGGCATAAGACTCGAGCGGTTCACATAGGTGAAATATAGGGGTTTTGCTATGGTTTCTAGGATATGAAAAAATGATGGTAGAGGAGGTATACTATGGATTGATTGCATTCCATAACACCTACTCGGTCCATGGGTAAGACTTGCATTACTTGGTCATTACTTGGTCATACACCTAATGGTTCTGTGGTATATGGTTCCCTTCTATAGTCATATAACTGTTTGGCCTAGGGGTGCCCATGAGCTAGAATAAGTGAACCATCTTCAGCTTCTCGATCCAAAGAACCCACTTCCAATCGATGGTGGTGAGATTTCCAATTCGGTCTGCTCGATGATAAAGTATCTTGGCCCACGATTCCAAAAGTGGTCTCTACCCTACCCTCTTTACATACTAGCAGGATGAGAAAGGGACAACTTCTCGAGTATCTACATCATCGTATCGTGGAATTCAAAATTCAAAGAGCCACAAGCTACCTAGAAGATGCATTAGAAGACTAGCAACCTAGAGTAAGCGTCTTCCTCTTTGTACAATCATTCAATCACCAATTCAAATTGTACTAGTAAGGTATTTTACCAATCAGCATTTATTTTAGGTAAAACATACATTCCAAAAATAACCTTAAATAACAAGTCCTAGGAACCAAGATCGGCTCTAATACCAATTGTAAGGTCCCCCAACCTAAAAAGGGATATCCTTAAGATAGTTTACTAAGTCTAAAAAGGGATATCCTTAAGATAGTTTACTAAGTCTAAAAAGGGAAATCCTTAAGATAGTTTACCTTGACCGTGTAAATACGTATGGATGTGACTAATAGGTAAGACTTAGTTATATCCCGCAGCAGGGGGAGCGTGGTCTCCTAAATGACTTAAAATCAAATCACTCATAGAGCGATTGGCCTAACTTGAGCAACCTCTATTCTTGATTCCTAGAAACAACACTTTACTCCCCATCTATGTGAGGCAGAGTTGCGCTGGCTTAGTCCTCTACAGTAGGGTTGCCCAACAACGGACCTACTTACCTAGTGTAGAGCTTTTAGTTAGTTTTGTTGGAAAACTACCTGACGAATCGAGTCCACCCAATCCATAGGATGGTGCTGTTCAGGGCATTCCATCCTTCCACTTTCGACCCAACTCACACATCAACTTTGTTTTCTAATTAGTCCTACCACACTGTGCGACATATATAAACAAGTTCCTTAAAGATCTTACACAATGTTTGTTAAAAAAACCACTTAACAATGATAGAACAATACTAGAAAACAAGGGATTTAATTAAAATTAGATACAAGGTTCAAATCTATCCATAGCCAAATCAAAGCTTTTTTTATCCCGTCGATAATCTAGAATTCGGCCTTCCAGTATCCATAGACCAGGCAATGGGACCATACACCTTGTTGTTGGTAGTCAAGCTGGCTTGTCACCACGTCTCAGGCTCCGACGCTTGAGCCTCCCACTTCTCATAGTAGGGATGTCTGATGGGCGTATTTACCACACTAGATTGGGCCCACATAACTAGGTAGAATTAATAACACTCACCCAAATCGATGAGTTCCAACTTCCCAATAATAGAAGGGATACTTTGGGCGAACTTCGAGACTCGCTAATGTCACCACCCGGCTACATAAGCACATGAATGGGCTTAGCATTAAGGCAGGGAAAAGATGTACATGTACTTTAACTTAATCAAGATAGGAACACAATTGTTTAACTAAAAATTAGGATATGAGAACCCACATTATCTTCTCGAGAAAGCGACAATTTTACAAGAAATTTGGTATTTTTGAAACAAGGAAAAGTAACACCCTCTTTCTTACTTAATTAATGCTAACATTAAAAATCAATCATAAAACCTCTTTTTAAATGATTATCAAGTTAACCTGGTGATTAGCTTCATGTGGGACTCCCACGGGAAGAGTGGGGACCGTGTCTAGGGCATTCCCTCTAGGATCGTTGTTATGCACGCTTCCCAAGGCAACATTATGGAATCTTCGAAGAGGAGCCATGCTATCCACCTTCTTGTAGCGTCACTACAAGCTCAACACTTTAGTAAGATTGCGATTTAGAGTTTGTTTGGAAGCCACCTCTAAGAGCCAAAGTGTGCTTGCCTAAGTCTCTTTATATGGGGGGGAAGTAGAGTGTCCTTAAGCTGGGGGCAAGGCTGGAAGCTAAACTGGAGGGGGAGAAGGACAATTCCCAAATAAGCTGAACTCGAGGGTGGGAATTAGAGTGTCTTTAAGCTGGGGATCAAGGTTGGAAGCTGAATTGGAGGATGAGAGAAGGAGCGTTCCCCCTTAAGTGTATTCACAGGGGGGGGGAGAGAGAGAGAGAGAGAGAGAGAGAGAGAAGTTTCGGACACCCCCTCCACAAGACAAGGGTTGGTTGTTGGAAAAAAATATGCATAGCCTACTTGAAGATGTGTTGAAAGGGCTGTAGAGGGCTATTGGGTGTAGTCTCTGCTCAGAGTGTCGGGTGTCCACCATAGAGGGGGTACTGGTGGGGGGGTTTTATATAAGGAATGGTATAGGTACGCGTATGGCTAAGAAGAGAGAAAAGCAGGGTGCAAAGGACAGTGTACGGTGAAAGTACACTGGTCTGTGTGTGGCTGCATGAGTCTAGGCAAAGGAGTGGTTCTTGTATGCGGGCCAAAGGTGGGGTACGCATGTACCTTTCGGGCTAGTGGTCGCATGAATGTCCATGTGGCGGGCTAGTGGGGACTATACACTAGGGTGAGCAGCCTCCTTCGGTCCGTACACGCCCGTTTTTATGGGTGCCCTAGTATGTGTGTGGTTTCTTTTGGGACAGGGATCCCTTTTTTGGACGTTGGCCTCGATATGTGTGTCAATATGTTTGACAGTGTAAGATTTTTCCTCAATCTCCTGTAATCGTTCCCTATTTTAGAATACAAGAAAATATTGTTTTTCCTTGTTTTTGACTAGAGAGAAGAAAAATTCTAGAGAGAGGTAATTTAATATTCAGATATTTTTAGATATAAAAATTCTCCTAATATCAAAAATATATTTCCCTAAAATAGAAGTTTAAAATAAATTCTCCAAGGTGCATTAGGAATAACTTAAAAATGATATAAGGGACCTTAGCCTAAGGGTCTAGATTTTCAAAAAAAATTGGATTATGGTCCAATTAAGGTTCCAATGGACCAATATGATTAATCCAAGTGTTGGGATGAGATAAATCTAATGAATAAAAGAAAATACCCAAAAATGAGTAAACGCTCACATAAGATGAAGAGTTGATTGAGCACAAGGTTTATTAGTTAAAAATTAAGAGATATTACTAAAAACATGAGATATTTTGGAGAAATGATGAATTTTTGACACCTTGGTAAGGAGAGGGGGACATTTGAAGTAGGCACCTTCTTCACATGTGTGGAAGGGTTTTTAATTCAAAAAAATTGTGATATTTTTATCTTTCCTCTCTCCTGGATTAAACTCAATCAAAAGGGGAGCTAAACTAGTCCAAATCTTGTCCAAATTTAGTCAAACTGAAGCTGGGAAATTCTAGAACCTAGTTGGACTCAGTTATGGCCTCCCTCACCTGTAAATAGATCCTCATTCTTTTGTCTTATCATTTGTGAGCTATACCATGCCAGTATTACATTAAAATAATTATATTTTTTCTATTATCCCTTAAAATTCTCCTACTTTTGGGAATCTTCGAGGTTCTCTCTCTCTTCAACAACTCTTGGAGCTCTCTTCTCCAGTTGCTAAACCAATTGATTGGTTGGGGGCTTCACTTCTAGAAAAAGAAGCAAGCTAATCCTTGAGGTAAGAATGAATTTTATGGTTTTTTGTTAATTTTCTCAAATGACTTCTCTTCTCAACCCCTCTCAAGCTTGAGAAGTTTTCTAATTGGTTGTTTTAAATTCAAATCAAGCTTTTCCTAAGAATCTTAATGAGTAATCAAGAAAAAGTTAATCTTTATGCTTATTTAGAATGCTTTCTTATGTATATCTCTCTCTCAAAATGAAGAGTCATTCCTATGGCTAATTCTTTAGCAAAAGAATGCTTCTCATTAATAAATTCTTATTTCAAAACCAAACTCTAGGCTTGTTAAGCTAGAGAATAAGAAAATGGTATTTTTATGATTTTATCTGAACAAAATAATGGTTAATTCTTTTAGATTATTTATAAGTAGTTAAAAACTACTTTGATTGATTCTAAATGAGAAATAGATTATCTTATCAAATTGGAAAAAGAGGAATAATAGAATTAGCTTAATCTAGTGGAATAATCATAATTACGTTTATGATTATGGTTAAAATTATGATTTAAATTTATATTTAGATTTAAACTTAAAATTAGATTTTCTATCATATTTTCATAACAATGTTTTATTCTTTTAAGAAAATTAAAAATTATCAGTAATAGCAGCGAAGCTATGGCAAAAATTTTAGAAAATAATACATATCTTATTTTTATGCATAATTATAAAAAAGGACTTCCTACCATATTCTAGGATTGTACATCTTATGCAAAAAGAATGATTTTCATCATATTCATGTGAAATACATTTTTAGTAATTATGTATAAATATTTAATTAAAAGAAAAGAGAAATTTTTGGTAAATTTATTTTTATGCGAAAAGAGGAATTCCCATGATAATTGAGATCCAAGTAATTAAATGATAAAAGGGGATTTTTTGGTATATTAAAATAATGGATATTTTTATTTAATTTAAAGAGGAATTTCAGATAAATTTATTTTATGCATAAGAAATTTTTAAATGATAAAACAAGAATTTCCATGATATTCGAAATTCAATCATTTAAATATAGAAAGAGAAATTTTAAGCATATTCAAAAAAATGGATATTTGTATTTAAATAAAAGATGAATTTTTATGGTATTTTAAGTAGAGAGAGGTTTAAATTAAATTTTGGTGACAAAAGAGGAATTTTCACCATAATTCCACTTAGAAAATTAGGGTTGATAATTAAATTGGTAGAAAGAGTATTCTTAGATATTTTATGTGGATAAATCATCAAATTGATATTTACCCAAAATTAGATTAATGGAAGAAGAGTATTTTTTTTATAAAAACCCGATATTCTCGTATAGAACCATTTCTTAATTTATTATGGTTAGGAAGCAATGAAATTCATAAAGTTAAAATTTTCCTTATAGTTAGAAGTACAGTAGATGTTTATCTGAAGAAAATCCTTCGGAATCAAAGATAGAAGTAAACCGAATAATTTTGGTTAAAACCACGACTATGAGAATGGTGGGGTCAATAAACTACTTGCCCATCTCCCTTAATCTAAATCACTAAGAATCTAGTTGGAAATTCAATCAACGATGGGTAGATTACCCTGATGAGAGATCAATGACTCTCATTAAGAAAATATGGATTAAGGAAAAAGGGTTTTGTGGAACCAATCTCGAACCGAGAATTCTACTTGCATAGAACCTCTGTTTTCTTTTAAAGGATTGTTTTATGCCACAATGTTGGAGGAAGCATTTGGTATGTGTTTAACTAAGAAGAGACTCGTTCCAACAAGTGGTGGGAAGTCATCGAGGGGCATCGCTCGACGACAAAGCCTATCAAGGTCTTGACCATCCTTGGTATGGTTAAAATGGTGTGCTTTTGGTACGATGGTGGGCGAGGATCAACGAAGCGGTCCTCCCTGAGTGAAGTGCTAGGACACCTAAGTAGGATTCTAGAGGGCTCTGACTAGGTGATGCACAGGCTCACGGTTGGTAGGACACCCATGCGTACGTCAAGGAAGATATACGGATAAACTGAAAAGAATGACTTTTGTGAATGAAATTTTGATATTGGATCTCGTTGGTTGACCCTCTGGTCTTCAACGGAGAGTCCAGATGATATATTTTGTATAACAATGGACTCAATATTTTGGAGGATTATGAGATCAGTAATACTATGATTTCATTGAAAGATTGTTTTAAAGATAGCCGAATCTATTATAATGGCAATTTCATATTCGGTGTGTAAGTGGTATGCCTATCTTAAATTTTGCTTGAAGCGCCAGCGGCTAGGGGGCCTGGGAACTCTTTTCCTTGGTACCCGGGAAAAACATAACCAAAGTTTTATAAAGGAGTCCCACCAATATAGTGGTGAGGCGGTTGGCTAACCCATGGGTCGGTTAGGGTTAGGCTGGATCGAGAGATTCCTGCGATACAAATAGTAGTTATGTTAGTTAGATTAAGTCCTAGGAACACTCTTGTTCTGTGGGAGGGAATCAGGGGCTGTGCCTTGCTAAAGGAGGAAAAAAGCGGTGATTCTATGGACCAGTGCAAGTCTCTTCTTTGATCTCACCATGTGACCTTCGGGTTTGGTCAGATCAGTTTGGATAGTTAAGACTTTGACTCGTTAGATCAATTCTCCTGTTAGATGATTTCCCTGGTGGAATCACCCATGCCTTTCGGGCGAGGGAAGTTTTTTCGGGCTGGGTTTCGGAGGAACCGCCGAGCTAGTCTCTTGTTCGAATATTTGTGGGCGAGGCCCCAAGTGTGGATCCCTACCCCACGTGAGAGACTGACACTGCTTTCACCACGAGGGCCCTCAGAGGGGGCATCATGGAGGGGGCAGGGGTTTCACAGCTGGTATCAGAGCTTTGTTGAAAGCTAATAAGGAAAAATGAATTCTTATTAGAAATTTATAATAAAAACTCAAAAAGAGAATTTGCGTACTGTATTTTCATTCTTTAAGCTTCATTAATGAAGATTTTTAATCAAAGAATTTGGTTTTATGGCAGCACAAGTGGCACGCAGGGCAATATATCCATGCCTCCTGCAATCAGCACATGATGTTGAGGGAGAATATCTCGTTGGTCACATGGTCCTGATGAGGTTAAAAGTGATTCATGATGTTATTTTGTATCACCCCATGCCTCGAGATTTTTGACTTTCCTACCATATCTATAGACTTCTTAGATGTTTTATCCCAAGTAGTAAGATAGTAGCTCCCTTGGCAGTAAGGGAACATTTGTATCAGGGCATGTCTATAGCCCAGTATCGCCGTCTTATGCATTTCTCGAGGAGGTTTTGACTTTCTGGAGCCGAGATGCTCTATGTACATATTGCAACCTTTATATAAATAAAGAAATGTTTTGTGGAAAAATTCCCTGTTTATATAAGTGATTGTTTATTTTATGAATGAATTGAAGAAGCAAGATCTATTACTCACACATATGTCATAGATCTCTAATAAGATTGTTTATCTTGTTTAAGCAATTATTTTTCAAACCTCTTAAGTCTTAGGATCTTGTTGAGATGAAATCAAAATAAAAATTTAATAATGTATCATTTTTGGTAAATTTTTACAGCAAGCAAACCGTGGCCGATAGCCAGATCCTCTCACTAATGAGGAAGAGCTTCACCCTGACGTTCACAAGGCTCTTCATCACAGAACGCAGCTAGGACCCTTCAAAGGTGAAGGGGAGAACTTGGGCGAGGCTGTGGAGAAGTGGGTTGAAGCCATGGAGGAATATTTTGATGTCATCAAATACAACGAGAGGAGCAAAATGGCTCTCTCTAAGCTGAAGATTGTGGAAACAGCGAGGGTGGCATGGAGAAACCATTGCGACACTAACCATCTAGATAGGAATAGCCAGTCCTGGAATGATCTCAAAGCTTATCTAAGGAAGAGATTTTGTCCCCTCAGATTTTTAGAAACCAAGATGAATGAATTCTTAGAGCTAAACCAAGGGAGCAAACCTATTGAGGAGTATCATCAGGCATTTGCTCTTCTCCTCAAGTACTCATCACCACCGCTAGACGAAGAGCAGGGGAGTGAACGAACCTTTAGACACCCTGGTCGAGAATGCCAAGCCAGTTTCCATGGCTGAAGCTATAAGAATGGCGAAGGACTTTGCCAAAGCCTTCATCGTTAAAGTCCTACCAAAGCCAGCTCCCTTATCCTTCAAGAGATTCCAGACACCGCAAAGTTCTTCCAACCTTCCGCCTCCAAAGAGACACCAAGGTCCCAACCAGAATCTGGAGTTAGGAAGTTTTAGGAATGAAGGAAGACCTTTTCCTTGAAGCTCTTTCTCAAGAACTCGGGCTCTTTCAAGAATGTAGAGGGAAGAGCTTCGAAGTGAGAACATGTGCTTCGGTTGTCAGGGGTTTGGGCACCAGCTCAAGGATTGCCCATCTCCTTCTGTGGGCCAAGGAAGCCAGGGTCCCAGAGTTCCGAGAGACAGACTCCTTCTTTGTATCAGTCCAATCAGGATCCCCCGCGCCAAAATTAGGGCAACCCCAGAAGAAGAGTGGCAGCTCAACCTCCAAACTCCCTCCCAAAATTGGGAAAACCAAAGAGAGAGAGAGCTCCACCTCAGACTGTAGAGCAGATAGAGCCATCACTATAGTTGAAGAAGTGGAGGAAGAAAAAGGATAGATCTATGCCGCAATTGAGCATCAGGGGAATAATCATCATCAATTTTGAGTCCTCCAGACTCTAGCAGAGTACCAGGGGAATAATCATCATCAATTTTAGAGTCCTCCAGACTCTAGCAGAGTACCAGGGTAAAAAATTCAAGCTTTTGATTAATTCAGGCAGTACTCATTCTTTTATTTCCCCAGGATGTCTACGTAAGTTAGTCCTAAATCAAAAATCAAGGAAACCTATGCAAGTGGAATTCGGTAGTGGAAAGATTCTTTTCACACACCTTGAGACATACCTTATTCACTTTAGTCTAGATGGGAACGTAAGAGAGTGCAAGTTTAGAGTCTTACCCTTGGGAATCTATGATGGAATTCTTGGAATGGATTGGCTCCATAAGAGTCATGATGACATTCATTGTCACGATGGAACCATCTCTTTCCTTGACCTTCACAGGAATAAAGTTCAAGGAACTGGAATTTTTGGATCCCCAGTGCTGCAATTAGTCAAGCCTTCCAAATTATTAAAAGGGCTTAGAAAGAGGCAAGCTGTTTATGTCATTAAGATGAATCTGGTAGACATAAAATGCAAGGCTAAAGAACCAGAGTGGTTAAGTGAGTATACAGATGTGTTCCCTGAACAGCTAACTAAGATGCCTCTGACTTGCAAAGTAGATCATGAGATCGAGTTAACACTCGGAGCTCAGCCAGTAGCCCAGCGTGCATACAAAATGCTAATCCGTGAAGCCATAGAACTTAAGGAGTAATTAAGACAACTGTTAGAACAAGGATTCGTCAGACCCAGTGTCTCACCTTGGGGTACGCCCGTTCTCTTTTAAAAGAACGGGCATACCCCAATCAAGACAACTGTTAGAACAGGGATTCGTCAGACCCAGTGTCTCACCTTAAAGAAGAAAGATGGAACGTTAAGACTCTGTATTGACTATAGAGGATTGAATTAATTAACAATTAAAAATAAGTATCCTATCCCTAGGTTTGATGAACTTCTCGATCGGTTAAGTGGGACTCAAATGTTCACAAAGATAGATCTCAAATCCGGGTACTACTAGATCAGAATCAAGGAACAGGACATCCCGAAGACAGCATTCAATACTCACTATGGGCATTATGAGTTCACAGTTATGCCGTTTGGATTGACTAATGCCCCGCTGACGTTTAATCATCTTATGCAGGATATTCTCAGAGAATACTTAGATGATTTTGTTCTCATCTTCTTTGATGATATCTTGGTATACTCAAAGAATGCTATAGATCATGAAGATCATCATGAAGATCATCATGAAGATCATGTGCGCAAGGTCCTGGAAATCCTAAGGAAGCACCAACTCCTTGCAAAAAAGAGCAAGTGTTCTTTTTCTGTTGACCAGGTGGAATACTTGGGATTCATAGTTTTCTTTTTTTGTTGACCAGGTGGAATACTTGGGATTGATTGTGTCTAAAGATGGGATTTCTCCTGACCCCGCAAAGATCAAGCAGTTGTAGATTAGCTGGAACCCAAGACGGTAAAGGAAGTGAGAGGATTCCTAGGATTAACTGGATGGTATAGGATCTTTATACCTAGGTATGCTCAGATAGCATCCCCTTTAACTAACCTTCTCAATAAGAGTACCCTATTTTAATGGTCTCCTATGTATCAAAGTGCCTTTGATAAGCTGAAGATAGCCTTAGTAACCAACCTTGTCCTTAAATTGCCAGATTTTACAAAAAACCTTTTGAGGTAGTTTTACTGATGCCAGTGGGTTTTGCCTTAGGCTGTGCTCTTATGCAGGAAGGTAATATGCAGTGGCGTATGAATCCAGAAAACTCAGAACACATGAGAGAAATTATGCCATCCATGACTTGGAGTTACTCTCGGTAGTTTATGCTCTCTGAAGTTGTGGAGACATTATCTTTTGGGACAGAGGTTCACCTTGATGACAGATCATCAAAGTCTGAAGTGGATCTATTGCTCCATTAGTGTCTTGTCCTGAATGTGGAAGAAATCGGGAAGCACGCACCCACATTTCTGCACATAAAACAAATGAAGTTAGAAGAGCAAGAAATGAAGTACGAACAAGAAGGAGAGCCAGTGTGCATTATTTTACCTATAAGAAGAGTATGTATAAAGTTTAAAATTCAACCTTACCTAGTTTAGCCTCCCAATAGGTTTTGAAATACTCAATAAAACTCCCCTCATCTCTAAAGTTGGAGTAGAAGGTAGAGATCATAGCCTTTGCATCCTCTTTGATTATATGGTCTCTGTAGAATATTCTGACCCTTGCATGTTCATGATATTTCCCAAAGACCAAAACATAGAAGCCCTTTTGGGCCATTCCTTCACCTTCTTAATAAGGTGTCAGAGCCAACAATGTTTGACATGCCACAAGCATAGAAAAATGGGTTGATTGAACACCACCCTACGAAAAATAGAAAGGACACGTCACATAGAACTCAAACACACGGTTCTCATTAGTTTGCACTTAACACATATTAACATATGGTCCTAACCTGAGCGCATTAATCTCCGTTTCGGCATCATCAACCATAAAGGCTCCGGGCTCCCATGATTTATGAAAGTCAAGCATATTATCTCTAAACTTGGTTAATCAAGTGCAAGTACACTCAAATGTAGCTGAAGATGTAAGCACCCAAGCAATGGGCACACCATTGCGATGACCATCAAAAACAAGGATTGTATACAAATGAAACTGTTCATGTGTTTTAAAGGAAAGTGAGAATGTGAACAAGAAGTAAAAATGATAATTCATTACACCTTTTGCAAACAGTTACTCACAAGTACGCCAAGTTACCCTAGTAGAGCATAAGATTGATCTCAAGCCCCAAAGTAAGCCAGTGGTACAGCGGCTAAGGCGTTTGGGAGTAGTGCGAGCGGAGGTGCTTAAGAAGGAGGTAACTAATTTGCTTGAAGCTGGATTTATTTTTCCAGTAGAGAATTCAGAGTGGATTTTCCCAGTTGTAGTCACTCCCAAAAAGGGTGGAAAATAACGTGTGTGTGTGTGGACTTTCGCCCTCTGAATGCATGCACAAAGAGGGATTATTATCCTCTACCCTTTCAAGATGAGATTTTGGATCAAGTTGCAGGTCATGAGTTGTGTGTAATGGATACTCTGGATACTTTTAAATCTGGATTTGTGAAGAAGATCAAAGGAAAACCTCATTTATCACCCCTTGGGGAGTGTATACCTATAGGGTGATGCCATTTGGCTTGACCAATGCATCAGCAACTTTTCAACACTTCATGAGTCAGGTATTTACACCTTACTTGGGAAAGTTTATAAGGGTCTTTTGGATGATTTTTGCATTTATTCAAGCCGCATGGATCACTTTTGAAAAAGTTGAGGTTGGCCTTGCAAAGTATTGATGATGCAAAAGGGTGTCTTAATAAAAGATCTTGTTTCTACCTAGCCTAGAGAGAGAAAATAATCTAGAGAGAGATTATTCAGATTTTGGATATTTTTGGATGAAAAATATCTCTTTGTATTTAAATAAGTTCCCCTTAAACATAAGTTCAAAAAGAATTCCAGAAGGTGCATTAGAAATCAAGTATAATCTGTTCAAGAGGCCTTACCCTAGATTTTTGAAAAATTTTAAATTAAGGTTTGAGGGACCAATCAGATTCATCCAAATGTGTAGAGAAAATAGAAGAAATAAAGAAAATCCCCCCAATAAATGAGTAAATACTCACATAAGATGAAGAGTTGACTAAGGACAAGGTTAATAGTTAAAAAAGAGAGATATTTAGAAGAAATGATGCATTTTTGACACCTCAGTATGGGGGAATTTCCCTCATGAAGGAGACACCTATTTCACATACTTGAATGAGTTTTAAACTCCCAAATAATGAGATATTTTTATCTCTTCTCTCTCATGTTTCAACTAGATCCAAAAAGTAAGCAAAACACTGACCTAAAAATGGTCAAAAATTGACCAAACTGATCCAGAAAATTCTAGAATCAGTTTGCTTGGTTAAGAGCTCACTTTTTCCTACAAATAGAAGCCTCCCCCTTTGTTGAAGCTTAATAGTGTTTTATGCACTGTTACCCTGCTCCTCCCAAGAGCCAAAAACTGTGAATTTACTCATAATTCATTAGTTTTTGACCTTTCCCTCTTCTAAAGATTGGTGGCCACTCTTTTTTCAAACAAGAGTAGAACCCTCAAACCATCAAGCCAAAGGAAAGCTCTCAAATTCCTTCGTAAGTTGGAGATTCTTCTCTTTTCTATTCATTTTATGGTTTTTTTTATGATTTTTGTCTTCTCTAAATTGAATATGATGTTATGCCTCATTAAAAAAAGGCATTCCTCCCTCTTCTTTAGTAAGTCCAACCATTCTTTATCCTAGATGAATGATTAATGGATAAAATCAAGTTTTTCTTAATGTTTCTCTTAAATAAGTAGAAAATGTTTACATTAGAATGATTTAAATACTCTTGGTGAAATTCTAATTAATTTTAGAGAGTTAAAAATTGAAAAATGGTCAGCCATACAAAGGAGGTTATGGTGAAATTTTTCTAAAATTGTGAAAAATAAGTTTTACTTTTTTATTCAAAAAGAGTAATTCCCATCGTATATGTATTCTTAAAGTGTTATTTTTCATCCTAGGTATAGAAAAATACATACTAAAAATATTTTATTAAAAAAGTGTTACTTTCTTTAGAATTAAATTCTATGCATAGAAGGAAGCATATTGAAATTTTTATTTTGATCATAAAAGGGTGATTTTCATCACAAATGATTTGTATGCATAAATACATGCATAAAAGATAAAATTTTTATATTAAAAGTGTGATTTTCATCATAAATGATTTTTATGCATAAATGGATGCATAAAAGAAATTATTTTATATTAAAAGAGTGATTTTCATCACAAATGATTTGTATGCATAAAAGATAAACTTTTTATACTAAAAGTGTGATTTTTATCATAAATGATTTTTATGCATAAATGGATGCATAAAAGAAATTCTTTTATATTAAAAGAGTGATTTTCATCACAAATGATTTATATGCATAAGTATATGCATAAAAGATAATTTTTTTAATATTAAAAGTGTGATTTTCATCATAAATAACTTTTATGCATAAATGGATGCATAAAAGAAATTATTTTATATTAAAAGTGCGACTTTCATCATAAATGATTTGTATGCATAAAAGATAATTTTTTTAATTTTAAAAGTGTGATTTTCATCATAAATGATTTTTATGCATAAATGGATGCATAAAAGAAATTCTTTTATATTAAAAGAGTGATTTTCATCATAAATGATTTTTATGCATAAATGAAATTCTTTTATATTGAAAGTGTGATTTTCATTATAAATGATTTGTATGCATAAATAGATGCATAAAAGAAAGTTTATATTTTAAAAGAGTTATTTTCATTGGATTTAGTTTTTATGCATAAATTAGATGCATAAGAGAAATTCTTTTATTCTAAAAGTGTAATTCCTCCTAAATTGAATTTATGCATGGAAAGATGCATAAAGAATTTATTTTAATCCAAAAGTGTTATTCTCATCAATTTTAATTTTATGCATAGAAAGATGCATAAAGAAATCTATTTTTATTTCAAAAGAGTTATTTTCATCAAATTTGACTTTATGCATAGAAAGATGCATTAAAAAATCTATTTTTATTTCAAAAGAGTTATTTTCATCAATTTTGATTTTATGCATAGAAAGATGCATAAAGAAATCTATTTTTATTTCAAAAGAGTTATTTTTATCAATTTTGATTTTATGCATAGAAAGATGCATAAAAGATTTATTTTTATTTTGAAAGTATTATTTTCATTGAAATTGAATTTATGCATAGATAAATGCATAAAAGATTTATTTTTATTTTGAAAGTGTTATTTTTGTTAAAATGAAATTTATGCATAGTAAAATGCATAAAAGGTTTATTTTTAAATTCGAAAGTGTTATTTTCCTTAAAATTGAATCTATGCCTAAATAGATGCATAAAAGGATTTTTTTTAAAGTGTTATTCCTACTAAAGTTGTCTTTATGCCTAATTAGATACGTAAAGAATCTTTATATCAAAAAATTAGAATTCTCTTACATTCTATAAATAGATGTGATGAGATGTGATAGGAATTAGATAGATGTAAATGGATGGATGGAAGTGATATGAATTAGATAAATGAAAATGGATGAATGGATGTGATGTCCTGTGAATTAAGATGTGAATGAATGGTATAGGATGTGAAGGAATGTGAATCGTGATATGAATGAATGATAAGGGATGTGAATGAATGACAGCATATGAATCGGATGTGAATGGATGATGTGGTTTGATGTGTGAATGATGTAGATTAACGTAGATTGATGTATGGATGATGTGGTTTGATGTGTGAATGATGTAGGTTGATGTGGATGTATGAAAGTGAATGTGGATGTGGATGTATGAATGTGAATGGGGATGCAGGTTTATGAATGTGGATGTGGATATGGATGTATGAATGTGGATGTGAAAATGGATGTATGGATGTGGATATGGATGTGAAAATGGATGTATGGATATGGATGTGGATGTGGATGTGGATATGGATGTATGAATGTGGATGTGGATGTGGATGTGAAAATGGATGTATGGATATGGATGTGGATGTGGATGTATGAATGCGAATGGGGATATGGATGTATGAATGTGGATGTAGATATGGATGTATGAATGTGGATGTGGATGTATGGATGTGGATATGGATGTGTATGTGGAATAATGAATGCGATGTGTATGTGAAATGAGTGATGTCAATATGAGTGAATGGATGAGATGTGATGAGATGTGAATTGGGATGTAATGACATGTGAATTGGGATGTGAATAAATGATATGTGATGTGAATGAATCTGATGTGATGAAATGGAAAATGATGTGATTGGATGAGAATAAGTACACATATGAATGGAATGTGGAATAAGTATTGTGGAGGATTGATGAGGGATAATGTGGAAAGATGAGAGTTCATTATAGAAACTGTATTTGTGACCTGTTTGTAAATGACTGTTTTATGTCAAAAGAATGCTGGGGAAGCATTTTAACCTTCTTGTGATTAAGGTCGTGGAGACCTAACTGATAAAGTTGCAACACAGCTGGGACGACGAAGAGTCAACGGAGAACATCTCCCGTAGCATGGTCGGCTGAGCTCCTGCTCTAAATGGTGAGCTTCCGGTATGGTGGATGAGGGACCAAGGAAGCGGCCTATGAGTGAAGCGCTAGGTGACCTGCGAAGGATCCTAGAGGGTGCTGACCATACGGTGCTCAAGCTTTGGGTCGCCGAAGATACCCACACGTGCATCATGGAAGATATTGAATCAAGGAGTAAGAGTTGTTTTCTGAAATCGAGCATGGATCTCGTTGATTGACCTTGCTGGTCCTCAACGGATGAGTCCATGACTCTTTTATATGGATCTGTTAGTTGATCTTGCTGATCTTCCACGGAGATTCCATTTTGTCATGTGAATATATTACCGGTTACTATGAGCTAGGAACTATTGAAAA
Source organism: Cibotium barometz (assembly GCF_041138505.1). Taxonomy (NCBI): domain Eukaryota; kingdom Viridiplantae; phylum Streptophyta; class Polypodiopsida; order Cyatheales; family Cibotiaceae; genus Cibotium; species Cibotium barometz. The sequence continues at coordinate 23,042,580 of NC_141048.1, forward strand.
GGCCCCTGTGTGAATAAGTGGTGAGCGTTCTGGTTGCCAATGATGCCATAAGTACACTGATGAAGCAATGATTGGAAATAAGGATTCAACTAGAGATTTTGAGGATTGTGACCAGTGACACAATGGTTTCATTAAAGGATTGTTTTAAAGATAGCTGATGCTGAGAGAAAGGCAATTTCATATTGGGTGTGTAAGTGGTGTGACTAGTTTTATGTTTGCATGAACATCGGGCTAGGGGGCCTGGGAACTCTTTTCCCTCTTACCCAGGACAAAATCTAACCAAAATCCTAATTGGATCCCATCACTACAGTGGTTGGTAACCCATGGGACTGGATGGGGTTAGGCTAGACTGATGGATCCTATAAGGTAAATACCATCATGTCTAGGCCTCAAGCAAGTCAGGGATTCCATACAATTGCGGTATGTCCATCTGAAGACCCAATTACCAATTTACAAATTTTAATTTGAATATCGAATTGTATGAATTTTATCACACAATTACAACCTTTTAGTGCTTCTTGATAAATTTTTGACATATTTGGCTTCTCGGCTGATCCTCATTAGCCAAATGGCTCTGATACCAACTATTGTAAGATCCCTATCCCTATCGCGCAACAAATTCAGGGGTGCTAGTAGCGGAAGTAGCACTTCTTGCACGGGGCAGGGTCTCACACTAGGGCCTCGCCCCACGGATATCCGGACAAGAGACTAATCCATCGTTTTTTCCAAAACCGAACCCGAAAAAACTTTCTTTGCCCAAAAAGCACGGGCGATTCCACGAGGATAACTTTTCCCTTCTTTCCTCCACCTAAGAGATATCAGGGTCAAACCCAGGATATGGGAAGTTCCAAAATGGAAGAAATGTCCTTTTCTCGAAACTCAATCCCCTAAATTTCAACTTCAGAAGTTCCACCCTTGAACAAGAGAGTGAAATACTATAACTGTCAAGGAATTGGACATCGCAGTATGGATTGCCCAACTCCTTTTGGATCAAGGTTTTCAAGGTAGGAAAATCAGGGATCAAGATTCCAGACTCCAGCCCCTTCCGTCCAGAGTAATCAGGGTTCTATCTCTGCCAAAATCAGGGAAATCCTTGAGGTAGACCCTCTATCCAACCTGCATTTTCAATCCAAAGTAATGCAAATACCTCCACCTCAGAATAGGGGAGGTCAAAGAGAGTTGTTCCCAAATCGGCCGTTCGCTTCCAAGGCAGTGATGCTGGAAGTGATTGAAGAAGAAGAAGAAGATGAAAGAGATCATACTCCACGTGCGAGATGAGGACATCTCACATTTTTTAAGTGGGGTAGAATGTAAGATTCCTCCCCAGCCTCTCAGGATGTCCAATATCTTCCCCTGTAGCCAAATCCCTCTTCAGAAATATAAAAGATCTTCTTTCTACATGTTTTGGCCTAGAGAGAGAAAATATTCTAGAGAGAGATTATTCAGATTTTGGATATTTTTGGATGGAAAAATATCTCTTTGTATTTAAATAAGTTCCCCTAAAATAGAAGTTCAAAAAGAATTCCAGAAGGTGCATTAGAAATCAAGTATAATTTGTTCAAGAGGCCTTACCCTAAGTTCCCCTAAAATAGAAGTTCAAAAAGAATTCCAGAAGGTGCATTAGAAATCAAGTATAATTTGTTCAAGAGGCCTTACCCTAAGGTTCTAGATTTTTGAAAAATTTTAAATTAAGGTTTGAGGGACCAATCAGATTCATCCAAATGTGTAGAGAAGATAAATAGAAGAAATAAAGAAAATCCCTCCAAAAAATGAGTAAATACTCACATAAGATGAAGAGTTGACTAAGGACAAGGTTAATAGTTAAAAAAGAGAGATATTTAGAAGAAATGATGCATTTTTTACACCTCAGTATGGGGGAATTCCCCTCATGAAGGAGGCACCTATTTCACATACTTGAATGAGTTTTAAACTCCCAAATAATGAGATATTTTTATCTCTTCTCTCTCCTGTTTCAACTAGATCCAAAAAGTGAGCAAAACACTGACCTAAAAATGGTCAAAAATTGACCAAACTGATCCAAAAAATTCTCGAATCAGTTTGCTTGGTTAAGAGCTCACTTTTTCCTACAAATAGAAGCCTCCCCCTTTTTTGAAGCTTAACAGTGTTTTATGCACTATTACCCTGCTTCTCCCAAAAGCCAAAAACTCTGAATTTACTTATAATTCATTAGTTTGTGACATTTCCCTCTTCTAAAGATTGTTGGCCACTCTTGTTTCAAACAAGAGTAGAACCCTCAAACCATCAAGCACTGTTATTTTTGTTAAAATGAAATTTATGCATAGTAAAATGCATAAAAGGTTTATTTTTAAATTTGAAAGTGTTATCTTCCTTAAAATTGAATCTATGCCTAAATAGATGCATAAAAGGATTTTTATAAAAGTGTTATTCCTACTAAAGTTGTCTTTATGCCTAATTAGATATGTAAAGAATCTTTTTATCAAAAAATTAGAATTCTCTTACATTCTATAAATAGATGTGATGAGATGTGATAGGAATCAGATAGATGTAAATGGATGGATGGAAGTGATATGAATCAGATAAATGAAAATGGATGAATGGATGTGATGTCCTGTGAATTAAGATGTGAATGAATGGTATAGGATGTGAAGGAATGTGATATGAATCAGATAAATGAAAATGGATGAATGGATGTGATGTCCTGTGAATTAAGATGTGAATGAATGGTATAGGATGTGAAGGAATGTGAATCGTGATATGAATAAATGATAAGGGATGTGAATGAATGACGGCATGTGAATTGGATGTGAATGGATGATGTGGTTTGATGTGTGAATGATGTAGATTAATGTAGATTGATGTATGGATTATGTGGTTTGATGTGTGAATGATGTGGGTTGATGTGGATGTATGAATGTGAATGTGGATGTGGATGTATGAATGTGAATGGGGATGTGGGTTTATGAATGTGGATGTGGATATGGATGTATGAATGTGGATGTGAAAATGGATGTATGAATGTGGATGTGAAAATGGATGTATGGATGTGGATGTGGATGTGAAAATGGATGTATGGATGTGGATGTATGAATGTGAATGTGGGTGTGGATGTATGAATGTGAATGTGAATGTGGATGTATGAATGTGAATGGGGATGTGGATGTATGAATGTGGATGTAGATATGGATGTATGAATGTGGATGTGGATGTATGGATGTGTATATGGATGTGTATGTGGAATAATGAATGCGATGTGTATGTGAAATGATGTGACGTCAATATGAGTGAATGGATGAGATGTGATGACATGTGAATTGGGATGTAATGACATGTGACTTGGGATGTGAATAAATGATATGTGATGTGAATGAATTTGATGTGATGAAATGGAAAATGATGTGATTGGATGAGAATAAGTACACATATGAATGATGTGATTGGATGAGAATAAGTACACATATGAATGGAATGTGGAATAAGTACACATATGAATGGAATGTGGAATAAGTATTGTGGTGCTCGGGCTCTGGGTCACCGAAGATATCCACACGTGCATCGTGGAAGATATTGAATCAAGGAGTAAGAGTTGTTTTTTGAAATCGGGCATGGATCTAGTTGATTGACCTTGCTGGTCCTCAACGGATGAGTCCATGACTCTTTTATATGGATCTGTTGGTTGATCTTGCTGATCTTCCATGGCGATTCCATTTTGTTATGTGAATATATTGCCGGTTACTATGAGCTAAGAACTATCGAAAAGGCTCTTGTGTGAATAGGCGGTGAGCATTCTGGTTGCCAATGATGCCATAAGTACACCGATGAAGGAATGATTGGAAATAAGGATTCAACTAGAGATTTTGAGGATTGTGATTAGTGACACAATGGTTTCATTAAAGGATTGTTTTAAAGATAGCTGATGCTGAGAGAAAGGCAATTTCATATTGGGTGTGTAAGTGGTGTGACTACTTTTATGTTTGCATGAACATCCGGCTAGGGGGCCTGGGAACTCTTTTCCCTGGTACCCGGGACAAAATCCTAATTGGATCCCATCATTACAGTGGTTGGGCGGTTGGCTAACCCATGGGACTGGATGGGGTTAGGTTGGACTAATGGATCCGTAAATCGAGACTCAATTTTTGTTTAGTTCGATAGATGAAGTAAATTCCGGATAAAATTTGTTCTATGGAAAAGAATCAACGGCTATGCCTGTCAATGAGGAAAAAAGTATTGGTGCTTTGTTGAGGATTTCAGAAATGGATGTAGAGTCATTGTGCCAAAGGCAAGAAAGAAGGCAGGTTATTGAAGTTAGATGCTGGGATTCCTGAGTTGAAATCGGACATGTTCTCTAAAAGCTGAAATGTGGTATAGGACATTGACATGTGGCATAAAAGGATTGGACATGTGAATATACAAAGGTTAAAGAACATGCAGGCAAGAGGCATTGTTAGTAGTCTACCTAGATACAAGTATGATGGAAATATGCATGTCTGTGATGCTTGCCAGTTTGGAGAGCAAGCAAGGTTGCCATTTCCTAAAGAAGGCGATAGTTCATAGTGATGTATGGGGTCCTGCTCAAAACCCATCCATTAAAGGCAACTTGTATTATGTGACATTCATTGATGATTTTAGCAAAATGACATGGATTTACTTTCTCAGAGAGAAAAGTGAAGTGTTGGGAAAGTTTATGGACTTCAAAGTTTTTGCAGAGAAGCAATATGGCTCTTGTGGATAAAATGTTTAAGGACAGATGGAGGTGGTGAATACACCTCACATGCTTTTGAGAATTTCTTGAGAAAGCATGGCATAAGAAGGCATCTAACTTGCATGTACACACCTCAGCAAAATGGTGTTACTGAGAGGAAAAATAGAGTCATTTGTGGTGTGGCTAGGGCAATGCTCAATGAAAAGAGTATGCCAGACTATTATTTGGCAGAAGCATGTGCCACAGTAGTGTATGTACTTAATAAGACACCCACAGTAGCTATACATGGACGTACGCCAGAGATGCATCTTACAGGTTTTAGGCCAGACATTGGACACCTCAAAGTGTTTGGTAGCATAGCTTATGTGCATGTGCCGACGGATGAGAGAAGGAAGAAGTTGGATCCTAAGGCAGAAAAATGCATTTTTGTTGGGTATGCACAGGATCGCAAGGCATATAAATGTTACAATCCACAAACTAGGCAAGTGGTTATCTCACGAGATGTGGTGTTTGATGAACTTGCTAGTTGGTATAAGGCAGAGGATGAGGGTTTCATTGATTCCGTTGATGCTGATGTGCATATGAACTTGCCACAAGCAAGTTCTTTTTCTATGTCTGGGCTAGCAGAGTCTGAGAGTAGCACTATACGTCCATGGTCAGGACGCTTGAGACATGAGAGTGTGAGCACTGGGAGTAGTGTTGTGGATAAAGGAAAAAAGAAGGTTGAAGGAATTGGCATTACAGGTTATGAGTCGTTAAGTTCAGAAAGTTTGGATGAGGAACTTGGCATACCAGTTTTACACACACCAGGTGCAAGGCAGGATAGATATGTGTCTCCACATGCTAGAGTGACAGGTGTTGAGAGTGATCCACATGCATTGCGGAGGTCCCAAAGGGTCAGGTATCCAGTTTTGACAGGTTGACATATGGTGACTTTGCTATGCATTATGCATATATGACCTCTTTGGTGAAGCATGTGGAACCTACATGCTATACAAAAGCTATTGGGAAGCATGTATGGGAGAAGGCAATGGATGTTGAGATGGATGCATTGGTCCATAATGAAACTTGGGATTTGGTTACATTACCACAAGGCAAAAGTATTGCAAATGGGTTTATAAGGTGAAATGCAAATCACATGGTTCCATTGAGTGCCATAAAGTGCGGTTGGTAGCTAAGGGTCATGCACAAACCCAAGGCTTGGACTATGATGAAACATTTAGTCCAGTTGCAAAGATGGGAATAGTGAGAGCAGTCCTTTTTTGCTAAGGCTGTAGCAAATGGTTGGGAATGCATCAAATGGATGTAAAAAATGCATCAAATGGATGTGAAAAATGCATTTCTAAATGGTGATTTACAAGAGGAAGTTTATATGGCACAGCCAGAAGGATATGTACACCCGAGGTACCCCACTCATGTATGCAGATTAAAGAAAGCATTATATGGTTTGAAGCAAGCACCTCGTGCTTGGAGTTATAAGATAAGCCAATATCTTATCTCCCTTGGATTTTAGGTTTCTTCAGCAGATTCTTCACTCTATGTGAAGAAAATAGATCATGGGATTGTCTTGCTTGTTGTCATCTATGTGGATGACTTAATTGTAACAAGAGATCATTCTATGGATGTTATGCATGTCAAGAAAGCATTGAGTGGGTAGTTTGATATGAAAGACTTGGGTGAATTGAGATATTTTCTTGGGATTGAAGTGATCAAAGAACATGCAAGGACATGGTTAGTGCAACGTCAATAATATGCATTGGATATGTTGGCAAAATATGGGATGACAGGTTGTAAGCCAATGAGTATACCTTTAGAGCAGAATGTGAAGCTCCGGGCTGATTTTGGTGAAAGAGTTGGATGATCCATCTATGTATAGAAAGATGGTTGTTGGCAGTCTTATTTACATGACTATCACATGACCGGATCTCAGTTGTGCTGTGGGGCTAGTAAGACAATTTATGCAAAGCCCTAGAAAACCTCATTTGGATGCAGTGAGACGCATTATGCACTATGTAGAGACCACTACACATTATGGTCTTCTTTATGAGCATGGTAAAGGCTTGGATGTACACGGTTACACAGACACAGATTGGGCAGGTAGCTCGTATGACAGGAGGTCTACTAGTGGTTATGCCTTTACATTTGGAAATGCAGTAATGAGTTGGAGCAGCAAGAAGCAACCTACTGTTGCTTTATGTAGTACAGAGGCTGAATATAGGGGTGCAGCCATTACTACATGTGAAGGAGTATGGTTAAAGAGTCTCTTGGCTGATTTGGGTTAGCCTATTGATGGCAAGGTTATCATTCATTGTGACAACATGAGCAGCAAAGAGTTGGCCAAGAATCCAGTTTTTCATGCGCGGACCAAACATATAGAGGTCCACTATCATTTTGTCAGAGAGAAAGTGTTGGATGGTATAGTGGATTTGCAGTATGTGAAGACTGAAGAGAGTACGTGGGCGACATCTTTACAAAGCCACTTAGCAGGGAGAAGTTTGAGTACTTCCATACTATGTTGGGAGTACATGGGATGAGCTTGAGGGGGAGTGTTGAGAGGTTTGATAGCCCAAGCTCATCTACATCTTCATCTATGGCTTTTATGCATTGTGTGAGAAGAGACATGGATTCCCTCAATGGTTAGGGTTTGATTAATACATTAGGGTTTGCTCATGTGTGTGTGTCTACTCTCCCTCATCACTCACCACATGTATTCATACCCTCAAGTTATATATATATACACATGGACACATACAAACATTGAATATGTATGTACTCACACACATATGCACATACACACACACAAACATACATAGAGACATTGAACATGTGGGACCACTGTCTTACTACTAATCATAATAACATTATCATCTACAACCTCTCTATATTCGTCTCTTGGACCCCCCAAGAGGTTTCACCATACATGAATATTGGTCTTCCCAAGCATGTATATCAATAGCTCTCCTTTGCGTACCCATGCATGTCTGAGAGAGAGAGAGAGAGAGAGAGAGAGAGAGAGAGAGTGTATGTGTATGTGTGTGAGAGAGACATAACTTTTTTTACTAATACAATCTTTAACAATTACAGGATAGTGACTCTGATTCCTCTATGCACATGCCTCCTCTACCTACTTTTAGTAGAGCACCATTGGCTCCTACGTCTCATCTTGGAGAGTCATCACATGAAGTAATCTCTTCACCCGATTTCGATGATCAATGTAGATTTCGAGATCAAAGGACATGTTTGTGTCATGATTTTCGAGTCCAAATTCAACATCTAGGCCATGTTTTTACCGTGCATGAGTCTCAGAGAGGCTTGTACCAACAACCTCATAAAGTATGTGTAATTTTTTTAAATTTTATTTTCTTTCCATAGCGAAGAATTTTTTTGAATTCAGAGGACATGCTGGTGTCATGATTTTCGAGTCCAAATTCAACATTTAGGCCATGTTTGTATCATGCATGAGTCTCAGAGAGGCTTGTACCAACAACCTCATATAGTATGTTTAATTTTTTTAAATTTTATTTTCTTTCCATAGTTAAGAATTTTTTAGTGATTATTTTCTTATAGCTTTGTTTTATGTAAAGGTAAATATAGAGCACACTATACAACATGCATCGTACCCTTCTAGCTCGAGTTCATCTACTGTTGAGGCCCAAAAGAACACCTTATACAAGAGGACATACCACACGCCGTTCCAATGCTATTTGTGGTATATGCAGTTGCCTACAATGACTTAGAATGGATGTGGATTTACCACCAGGAATAGAAGCAAAGACGAATGGAGACTTTAAGTTACCCTCATTTGACTTGTTTGGTGTACGGCCTTATAATCATAGAGAAGTTGGTGGCTGGATTGGGCAACCTCCGAGAGATTGGCAAGAGTTCTCTCATTATGGATATCGTTACATTATAGCACCTTCCTCAATAAATGGTGCAAGTCATCACGGTCTTTATATTGCTGAAGATCTTCAAGTTCCTCATGGTCACGAAGTCACACTTATGAGCTTTTGTGGTCCGACATACACTGTGGAGTTCCATGTTCCCCATGCGGGTCTTTGCTTCTTCGAGGAGTGGATGAAGAGACAAATCAAGATTTTTCTCTCTAATAGGAGAGCAAATATCAAGAGAGCAACAAATGATAATTTGGAGAAGCCCACCAGTGTTTGTACGCTTGAGACGTGGAGGCACGCATGTAGCTTCATGAGAAAGAACCCACATGATTTTCAACAACAAGTGGCGGTGAGTGCTTCTTGACTACCAAAGTGAGGGGCTTCACACTTCGGCTTGGGAGGAAAGTCCTCCTTCATTGCTCGTTTCATAAGTACCTATTTTAGTAATCATTTCTTCTCCTCTTTCATTTTATTTTGTACTATATTGTTTTCTTTAACTAATTGTATATTTTCTTAATTGTTTTTTGTAGAGGGAGGTTGTTAGGCATGACCCAACAAATCAGGAGTATGACTATGGATACAAATCCCCCCGTCCATAATTGTGGGCTTGGATGCGTATGCAAGGTGTACATTGGTGGATGAGTCCATTTTGGTGACTCAAGAAAATGAGGGAAGTGAGCCTAAACCCTTATCTTATCTACATATAATTGTATTTTATTACCTTTTCTTACCTTTCACCTTTTGATGGTATGTATGTAGGATGAAGGGGAAGAGGAAGAGGAGGATCCTTATTATGAGTAACATTGTAACAATGTGACACCACCGGAACACTACCACAATGGGTCAAACCGAGAGAAACCATCCATAAGCAACAGTACATGCACTGGCATTGAAGGCACCACTGTGACTGACACTCCAACAGGCATCTCCCAGAGATAGGAAATTCTACCAAAGGCTACCACCTTAGGTCATTCACCAAAGATAAGTGATGCCACCTACTTGTTGAAATGAGTAATGCTAGAGTGCCAAGTCACCTAGCCAAGTTATCCCACATGAGCTATCATAGCTTTGTTATACTTTCCTCATATAAAAGGAGGACATTTGAAGCATTGGAATACAAGCACAACATCTCAAGTCTTTTATGAGTACAAGTTTCAATCTTGTAACCTAACTGAACTTGAGTCTTTTATGAGTACAAGTTTCCATCTTGTAACCTAATTGAACTTGAGTCTAAACTTAATTAGCACACACTCATGACCATGAGTATTGTTTATTTTTATCCACCTTAGATTAGTGATGTCATTAGTATAGAATTAAGATTAGGATTAGGATAGTTAATTATCATTAGGGAGCTTTATCCATAAATTTCATCACTGTATGAGAGCCTAGGTCCAGCTCTCCATTAGCTTAGTTTTAGCCTTCTCATCTTGATTTCAATCTCATTAACTCTAATTATTCTCATTAAGCCACTAATCCATATCTTATCTCTTCTTCACCATTTGTGGCCAAGTTTTGAGCTGATCATTCTCCTCACTCAAGGCACCCTTGGGTGAGATATTTTATATGTACATTATGTGTGCTATGTTATATACACATTATGTGTGCATATACTAGGAGGCTAACCCACATTAGGCTTGTCAGCATGGGAGCATGGGAAGAAGCTCTAGTGGAGAATGGGTTAGGACTAACCTTAAGGTTTAAGGTTAGGGTCAGGCATCCAAGGGTCACACATGAGGAATGGAAAGTCAAGAGTCACTTGAGGGCCCTCCTATATAATAGGGGTATGGGGCACACTCAAGGGGGCTTGGAGGCTAGGAAGCTTGAGGCTTATGCTATGATCTCTTGTGTAGTGGTCCATATCTACTCATCTACCATTTCACACTTTAGCTACATGCTATTGGATTGGAGTTATACCTCTTGATGGTATGGGACATCAAGGTAGAGGTATGATGTATTTCATTATTATTCATGTGTGCATCCCTTGGGCTCGGGGGTGGTTGGGTGGTTGAGTTTATGCCTGATTTATGCATGTTTTATGCATAACAATTATCTAGAGAGATCTTAGGGTTTTAACAATGGTATCAGAGCAATCTCTATTTAATTGTTGTTGATTTTTTTAGTAAATTTTAATATTTACTAATAAAATGTTATTTTTTGTTGATTTGTGTTGATGAATTACACGTGGATCATCGATTTGGTGATTGGAACATGTGTAACTACAATTCAGTGGACGAATCGACGTTGCGGGAAAATTCCGTGAGTTAATGCTATTTTTTCTTATTTTTTATGGTTAAAATCAAGCATTAATGGAATTTTTTTACAAAAATACCATAAAGTTTATGGTGGATATTTTTGAGAGAAAGAATTCCCTGAATTTTTATAATTATTAAATTTTTTTTTCTAAAATTTTAGGAATTTTTTGAGCATTTTTATGATTAAAAATGTATTTTTATACATTTTTGCGGGTTTTTTCTGTGGGAATGCGATCAAGTTTCTATCAATTTCTACTGAAATTCAGTAGGGGACAGCGTGTTGATGGATGAAGTGCTCTCCCATGTGCGTGGGGTTCTCTCCGCCTCTCAAATTTGATTTTTCTTTCTCTTTTCCGGGTGAAAATTCTCTTAAAAATGAATTTTTTAAACATTAATCATAATTAATGTTAATTATGATTAAGGGTTTAATTAAAAAAGCTTAATTAAAGATTAAGCTAATCTCTGATTAACAGAGGGGTGGAGAAAGAGAATGAAAAGGAGATGAAGGAGAGGAAAGAGGGGAGAAGAAGGTGAGGAGGGAGTTTTTCACTCTCTCCTTCTTTCTCATGTCCACGCGCAGGCGACCGGGGGGGTGCGTTGCAGCCGGGCGAAAAAAATCGCCCCCCTTTAAAAAATCAAAATCTAATAAGCTTTAAAAGCTTATTTTCATATTATTTTTTTTAAAAAAAAGGATGTTTTTATTAAAAAAAACTTTTTGGAGATTTTTCAATAAAAAAGCTTGGGAAAAAAGCCTAAAAAAATCAAAAAAATTAGAATTTGAGGTTAAAAAATCTCTGAAAAATTCCTAGAAATTTCCTAATGAAAATTTTTGGCTTTTCATCTTCCGGAAAACCTTTGGCTTTCCGTTTTCCCGAAACCTTTTGGCTTTCCGAATTCCGAAAAAACTTTTGACCTTCCGTATTTCGGAAACCTTTGACCTTTCACATTCCGATTTTTTTTGTCTTTTAATTTTCCCAAAACTTTTGGCTTTCCGTATTCCGCGAAAACCGTTGGAATTCCGAAATTTTTTGACCGTTCGTATTCTAAATGCGTTCGGGGTAATTTAAAAATTTCAAAAAATTCTTGAAAATTAGTGGAAAATTAGACAAAGATTATTTTAAATTTCAGAAAAATGTGGGGTTGGTGTTTGGCATGTGGTGTGTCCATTCGGGCGCCCGTGACCATTCAAATACCTTTTAAATTATATTTTTTGGCCCAAAAAATTAGAAAAATCCATTAAAATTGAAAATTTTCATTGGATTTGAGAATTGTCGGGGCAAAATTGGAAATTTCGTGAATGATGGGATTCTCAGGAAAAATTAGGATTATTCTGAAATTATTTTTAGAAATCCTAAAATTGGTATTTTTTAAAATATCAATGGTATTTTGGACAAATTAAATTGCTAATTTTTTTTGGAAAAATATAGGTTTGGAATGCCATAAGATAGGTTTCGTGGAATTCAAAATTATCATATTTTGAGGTCCTGTAAAATTAGAAAAAATTTGAAAAAAATCATGATAATTCTTTTTCTCAAGAATTTAATATTTTCGAGGATTATTTAATGTTGAAGTACGTTTTCTCATGCTGACATTAGATAGATGCGGATTATTTGCATATTATTAATATGATTATACCTCGTATTAATGGATATTTATGTTTGGATTAATTCTGAACGATATATTCATGATTTTTTACCATGATTTAGCCATTCTTTTTGGACATGTTCTTTAATTTCTTTTGATAGCTATAATTTACGTTCAAAGTGTGTTTCACCTTTGACACTTTTCCATGATAACTTATTTTGCACTTTTTTAAGTGTGGTTTGTGCTTAATTTCTTAAGCCTCTATCATGGGTTAGTTGATCGGTTTGTTTTGGTGGATTTTTATTGGATGTTTTCCAAGTTTTATATGGACTCATCAGGTTTTGCCTAGATCACTTATGTCTAGGGTTTTCTGATTGAGTGCTACACACATGTGTTTCACTTTCTTACTTTGGAGTTTTATTTGAACAACACAACGTTCATATACTCCGAATTGATGAGTTGGCCACCAATTTTAATGCTTCTTTTGGCATGATTTATGCCCATTAGATGGTATGCATTGATTTTTATGATCAACTATGGTTTTTATGGATTTAAGAAGCTTCTATGCTTTTATCCATGGTTTTATAAGGATCTTTTGATCTTTTGAATAATTACATGTGCTTTGAAGGTAGCATTTGCCTTCGTTTTTTGCACGTAATTTTGGAGTATATTTTTTACTCTTGTACATATTCCAACTCGGATACCTAGTTGCTTATATATCTAGGTGAGTTATTTTTCTACCCTAACTTTATTGTGTTTTGGGTAGTTATCATTAGAAAGGCGCCAATAATTCAATTTCTTTTCTAATGATGTACTCATAAGGATTTATTCCTTGATGTAGTCTCAAGTATATAGAGACAGGTTTAGTATGTGAAAGTCTGGATAAGGCCATCTTATTCCAAGTTTATACAGGATTTTATTCATATTTTCCTAGACGGCATACTAGGGAGTTTCAAATTGTTAAGGTATGTATGGGTGGTATCATGGTGGTATGGGACGCTAGGGATCCCTCACATATATTATCTTATGGGATAATTTGGGCTCAAGATTGTTGCTTTGCTTACATCACTTAGCATGTTGACCTCAACATTCATAGACAATCTTATTTTCTAAATTCACTAGAAGTTATAGTGTGGGCATTCTTTAGATAAACTTCTTTTATCTATAGCTTGCATGTTTTGATGAGGGTAATCTCATCGGCATTTTCACTTGTTGAAATCTCTTTCTTTAGAGTTCAAACAAGTTTATCTTGTTGTGTTCGGATAAGGAAATTTGGATTCTTCCTTTGTTGGCATTTCTTTCTCTAGTTCCGTACTTTAGGTGATTTACACAATCAACCTGATAGGTTTACGGATGGACATATGTGACTCATCGAGACATTGATGAATCTATGTTGATATGGGTAACTCGAGAGGTCGATTATTCCATATGCAGATGTGGGTATGTCGGGGCACCGATGAATCCCTGGTTTCTGTTCTTATAATGCCATGTTTTCCTACTTTATTCTAAATGGTTTACAACAAGGAAGTTACTTTGAATGTGAATTGTTCTGATCATCCGCAGTAGTCTAATGTGGGCAAACAGAGTGTATGAATCAGATTGTAGAGTATATGCTTCGTGCATGTCTCTAGAAAATCATCATATTGAAAAATATTTCAATCATGAAATTTTCCTATAATAGTTTTAAATTTACAGCTATTATTTTAGTCCGTGCATACTTATGTATGGGTATTAACCCAGGGCACCTATTGATGTCGGTCTCTTAAGGACATCGAGCTTGATGCATCGAGGGATTTCTTGCGAGATATGCACGAAATACTGACCGAAGCTCGGGATTCTATCAAGAGTGCTCATGATAGGGCACGGTTTTATGCTGATAGGGGATGCTCATCTCGGTCTTTTGAACTAGGAGCGTTGGTTTATTTTAATGTTCTTAAAGATTCTCAGACTTTGTCAATGGGAAAATGCTCGAATTTATCTCCTAGATATTGTGGTCTTTTGAACTAGGAGCGTTGGTTTATTTTAATGTTCTTAAAGATTCTCAAACTTTGTCAATGGAAAAATGCTCGAATTTATCTCCTAGATATTATGGTCCATTTCGAGTTATATATCGGATTGGCACGGTTGCGTATGAACTGAAAATACCTCCAATTATTAGAGTTCATCTAGTCTTTCATATCGATAGATTGAAAGGGAAACTGGGAGGTGAGGATGACACAGTTACTCCTCACGAACTCGTTGAAGTTGATGAATTATCCTATGTTCCACATGAACCTGATAAGGTACTTGAATTCAGGAAAAGGAAACTTTGTAGTTGACTAATCCCTAAGGTTAAAATAAGGTGGAAAGATAGGGAAATTGAGAATTCGACTTGGGAGTCGATTGAGATTGTTCAGCGCAGTTCTCCTTCTTTTCATTGCAAGAGTGCAATGTTTTGAGAGAGGGGAAGTATATTATATGTACATTATGTGTGCTATGTTATATACACATTATGTGTGCATATACTAGGAGGCTAACCCACATTAGGCTTGTTAGCATGGGAGCATGGGAACAAGCTCTAGTGGAGCATGGGTTAGGACTAACCTTAAGGTTTAAGGTTAGGGTCAGGCATCCAAGGGTCACACATGAGGAATGGAAAGTCAAGAGTCACTTGAGGGCCCTCCTATATAATAGGGGCATAGGGCACACTCAAGGGGGCTTGGAGGCTAGGAAGCTTGAGGCTTATGCTATGATCTCTTGTGTAGAGGTCCATATCTACTCATCTACCATTTCACACTTTAGCTACATGCTATTGGATTGGAGTTATACCTCTTGATGGTATGGGACATCAAGGTAGAGGTATGATGTATTTCATTATTATTCATGTGTGCATCCCTTGGGCTCGGGGGTGGTTGGGTGGTTGAGTTTATGCTTGATTTATGCATGTTTTATGCATAACAATTATCTAGAGAGATCTTAGGGTTTTAACAATTGGCCTCATATTGCTCTCCAATATCACCATAGACATTAGGCAAAAATGCACGTTGCTATCTAAAAATGCTGATCCCGTCTCGACTGGTTTTGTGCTAATTTCTCCACGGCTGCTCTAACAATTAGCCCAAGCCACTTTAGGGCTAGCTTAGCAATGGTGCAAGGACATCATGTGCAAAGACCTTCCCGACCTTCACACTATAAATTTGTATGAGATTAGACACTGCTAACAAAGCAAAATAAAAGCTTGTTAGTAAGACCTTCTCAGTATGGAGTGTGTTGAAGTTGTTTCAAGATTTAATGGTGATGGTTTTTTCACATGGCAAAGCAAGAATATGTACTTGCTTATTGTACCTGGGCACTAAATCCAGCCCTTTCGGAACATCTGGTGAGACCAACACCTCCTTGGCTTCGGAGCGAGTATAGCCTGCTTCCACCAAAGACTGAAACACATGCATCTTGTCAGGTTGGTGCTCAAACCCCAATGGAGAATCCACTGCCCCCTCCGGGACAACATCAACCTGACCCGGTTCTTCATGACCACCATGCACACCCCCAGAAAAACCTGGTTGAGGCGGCAAAAGAGGCAATTTGCTGGCAGACATAATAGGAACCTTCTCAAACAAAGCTGCTAAGAACGCCGACAGCCGAGAAGTCACTTGAGACTTCCTCTTATCAGTGATTTCCACCTCCTGCAGAATTCTAGTGTGCACCAAAGAAGCCCAACTAACTTTCCCCCCCTTCTCAGCATACAGCAAAGGTGCAAAATTATCTTTTGACATGTATTCCAATTTAATTACCTGACAAATTCGCTCAAGGTACCATCTTAAGTGCTGACGACGGGGTTCAGCGACATTCTTCACCATGTAATAGGCTCGAGACCCCTGTGGAAGCCAAAATTCCTTCCTCATGGCCACATCCGAACACTTTGCCACAGCCACAGTGTCTTCATAATGGAGATGAAACACTTCTGCTATCAATTGAGGTGTCAAACCCACAGTCGCAGAGAGGTAACCATTCCTCTTACGAATCACCTCCAACTGCATCTTGGCATAAACATTTTCCCGCCATCTGTCCCACGGCAAAGATGCAAACTCCCATAACCCAATGGTCTGCAACCACTGAGTAGTCACCTCCTCTGACAAATCCAGATGAACACCAAAATCCAAGAAAGGATCCATTAAAGCCTGCAAAGTAGTAGCTTCCAACCCCCCTACCTCAGCAGACAGTGCATCCTCAGGCTCGAAATCTTCATCAGCCTCTGCAGACGCACGGACAGAAAGCTCCTTACTGGCGGCAGGTTGCTGACGCAGTCGCCGGGGAGAAGAGCGCTCCACAGGAACCACCTTAAGCGGCATCGAACGCCCCATCTCAGCCAGCGCTTGACGCAAGGAATTCAGCTTTGCTAAGCACTCTGCGTTATTCATGCAAAAAGACTCCTCAAAGCATGCCAAAATTGAAATGTGCATGAAAAGACCCCCACACGTGGTGATATAAAACACAACGGCACCCAGTCGGCCAAATCTACCACACATGCCCGACTTTCCATCAGTATCCTCCACTTGTACACTAGCGGACATTCCCAAATTTTCTAACACATCCCCACTTACACCTTCGCCTGATTTGCCCACTGGTGCGGATATTCCTCCGTCTACTAAAACTCCGACCTCTACGGATACTCCGACCACTGGTGGCTGACCCACAAACTTCTTCAGTCGGAATCCATTAATCGGTTTCTCGACCAGAGTCCCAAACATATCAGCAAGTCGGAAAGTACCCTGACCACAATCCTCCATGATTTTGTACGGCCCTATGTACCTCAGCTTTAATTTACCCGGATGAGGACCAAGCTTCGAATTATACAACAAAACCCAATCCCCAACCTGAAAAACTTTGAATTTGATCTGCCTACTGACCCAAGCCTTCCTCCTTTGCTGAATCACCTCTGTGATATACCCACTAACAATCCGATCCTCTTCGAGCTGATACAGCATCCGCTGTCGGAACTAAACAGATTCTTCCGGTGATAACCGATCAGCAATAGCCACCCGCAAACTAGGAACTACATATTCCATTGGAACCACCGCCTCCAAGCCATACACCAGCTTGAAGGGTGTCAGACCTGTAGTGACTTTAAAAGCTGTACGGAATGACCATAGAGCAGAATCAAGCTTCACATCCCAGTCATCCCTATTCTCTGCTACTGTCTTCTTCAAAATCTTCACCAAGATCTTGTTGGAACTCTCTGCTTGACCATTGGCTTGAGGATGATAGGCAGTAGACTTCTTATGCATAATCAAATGAGTCTTGGTCAACTCCGCAATGACAGCATTGAGAAAATGAGTACCCCGATCACTAACCAATTCCACTGGGCACCCAAACCTGGTCATAATGTTGTGATACAGAAACCTAGCCACACTCTTGGTGGTATTATCTTTCAAGGCAACAGCTTCCACCCACTTCGTACAATAATCAGTAGCCACCAAGATATAACGACAACCTGTCCGCTTGGACTTAGGCTTGATTGGCCCAACAAAATCCAAACCCCACTTCTGAAAAGGATCTAAGGGCAGAATCGGATTATCCGCCATGCGGTCTGAAGCTCCAGGCTGCCCCAACTGTTGACATACCAAGCAACTCCTAGCATGATTGTGTGCATCCTTCAGCACGGTAGGCCACCAAAGCCCAGATTGAAGAATCTTCTTACCTGTAATGTCTCCAGAAAAATGCCCACCTGCAATTCCACCATGAGCCTCTTGCAGAACTGCTGATTGCTCAAATTCTGGGACACAGCGACGACGGATAATCTGATCTATCCCTCTCTTGTACAGAGCACCTGCAATTACCAAAAAAGGTTTACTCCTGAGTGCCAGCTTTCTCCGTTGATCAGTGGAAAATTCCACTGGCATGGTGCCATCTGTCAAGAAACTCAACATCTGATCATACCAAGAATCCAATATCGCCACAGTAGCTGAAAACAAAACCGAATCAGGGAAGTGATCATCCACCCCTACAGCTACTTCCCCAATCTCCAACCTACTCAGATAATCCGCTACAGCATGCTCCTTTCCCGGGGTATGTATGATCAGAAAGTCAAACTCCTAGAGTAGAAGCATCCACCTAGCTAACCTACCCGTCAAGTGTGGTTTCTTTACCAAATACAATAAGGCCTGATGATCTACATGAAAAACCACCTTATTGCTCAACAGATAGTGCCGGAACTTGTGAAGAGAATACACCATCCCCAAAGCTTCCCTCTCCGTGACGGTATAATTCCTTTCAGCACTTGTCAACATCCTGCTAGCATAGTACACTGGTCGAAACCAGCCCTTAATCTTCTCCTGCATGAGGACAGCCCCTATGGCAATGTTCGAAGCATCTACAAAAACATGAAACGGTAACCCCCAATCAGGAGGTTGCACTATCGGTGCCACCACCAACATCTTCTTCAGAATTTGAAATGCCTTTTCTTGAACTGGAGACCACACAAAATCCACTCCCTTCTTGGTCAAATGAGTAAGGGGTGCACACACATCTGAAAGATATCTCAAAAACCTACTATGCCACTTAACCTGCCCCAAAAACCTGCTTGTCTCCTTGAGAGTACTTGGTGCGGAAGCCTTTTGAATGGCCTCAATCTTCTTAGCATCAATCAAGATGCCTTCCCGGGACACCACATGGCCCAAGAGAATCCCACGCCTTACTGCAATAGCACATTTGAAGGGATTAAGAGCTATGCGGAACATCCGACAGCGCTCCAAACAGAGCCTCAGGTGCTGTAAGTGCAAAGCCATTTTACCAAAGACACTAAAATCATCAAGAAAGGCTCGCATAAAATCCAACAGATATGGCTCAAATGCCTTCTGAGCCACAAATGAAAATGATGGTGGGCCATTCTTTAATCCAAAGCTCATCACCGTGTAAGCAAATGCTCCCCACTCAGTGATAAAGGCCGTCTTATCCACATCCTCCGGTGCCATCCTTATCTGATTATACCCTGAGAAACCATCCAAAAAACTATACATCTCATGACCAACCACAGCATCAAGGAGGGTATCACAGAACGGTAACGGAAACGGGTCAGTAATTGTGGCAGCATTCAACTTCCTGTAGTCCACACACACCCTGATCTTGCCATTCTTCTTTGGCACGACCACAATGGGAGACAGCCAAGTCACCTCATTGACCTGCTTGATAAACCCTACCCGTAATAGCTTATCCAGCTCCTCCTTGACCTGCTTGGCGAAATTTGGATTCATTCAATACCGCTGTTGGATGACAGGAACAGCATCATTCTTCAAATTGATGCGGTGCTGATGTAAAGTTGGATCAATGCCCTTCATATCAGAATACTCCCAGGCAAATACATCTCGAAACTCCACTAACAGCTGCTGCAAGTCCTCCTTAATAAATTGACCTTCAACATACACACTGACTCGGACCACCTTGGGATCGGATGCAGTATCTAAATTCATGTCTTGTAATTCATCTTCCTCCACCCTGGTGGACTTCTGCAAACTCCGTTCATACTGCTGTTCAGCTGCTATAATGGCTTCCTGCTCGGTTACAGAATGCACCTGCTGAGCCTTGGCAGCTAAAGCTTCTTCCACAGCCCGCTGAAAAGTCTGGCCTTCCATGATCTGGCCTGGTACCACCTGGATCTCCTGCTCGGGCACCACACTGTCTTCAGTCGGAACATCCGATGATTGTTCCAAACCCTCGACACTCTACGGAACTGCCGATACAGGGTGTCCAGTATTCTGATATCTGGTGACAATAGCTTCCACATCTACATCAAAGACCGGTACTACCGTTGGATTTGCTTGCATATATGCCTCCTCCTCATCTTCACCTACATCACTTGCCAAATGAATGCCCTGAGCACATAAAGGCTTCTGCCCCTGCTTCAAGAGAACTTTGGATAACATGGACAAGCGAGTTATCTTCTTGCCCTGCCTGATCACCACAGTATTATCCTCCCAATCCTGCTTGACTCGGGCAATTTTAAACCAGGGGCGGCCTAGCAACATGGCATAGGCAGACCCGCTACCCTGCATCCGGAGCACCACAAAATTCACAAGAAACGACAGACCACCCACCTTAATAGATTGATTCTTGAGAATCCCCGGTCTCCGGTAGAATATTGACTCCGGAACCCCCATCCAGTAAAACCTCTTCAAAATTGTGCCCGTGGAATGCCACCTTAATCACTGGGACTTTAAAATCCACATCTGCGGACTCAGCTTGAGAAACTCCCACAAACGGGGCTTGATCCTCCACCATCTTTGCTGGAACTGGCTCCTGCAGCTTCCCCAACAGCTGTTCCCGAAAAGCCGGTACCATGCTTAACAGCTAATCCAAGGAAATCTGAATAGGCGCATGCATTAGTGCATCAAATAGATCCCCAGAACCTGGTACCGTTTCAGTTACCTTAGGGACTGGATCCGAATGGACCACCACAATCTTTCCTGGAAGGGGATCACAAGGTGGCGGGCTGGAATCGGTTTCTCCGACAAAACTGTGCCTTTAGCAGTGGCTCCATCGGTTCCACCGGGAGCTGCTTCTGCTGGAGTTTCTGAACCTGACTGGAAACTTTTCTACGAACCACCTCCTGGTCCTCCCAACTGATAGGTCCCTTACCCTTTGCACGGGTAACAGCCAAAGTATCTGCTAGAAGCTTCCGACCTGTCATATCTGCGCTTCCTGGCTTGTGCCCTCGTGAAATGAATGGGACTAGTGTGCCTCTCCCTATCTGACATTCATGCGAGACACAAACAGCACAGCACAACACAACCCCATACCCAACAAATACAAGACAATGCTGAGTATGCGAACACCGCAGGATCGCCAATGTGTACCTGGGCACTAAATGCCTGATACTTGGTAATGGAAATCTCATACAAGAACAAACACTAGCACAAAGACATTCCCTTTAACAGAAAATCATAACAGTAAAACGGAATACAAAACATCATATAGCGAATCCGCTAACACACAATAACCCTAAACAGATGATCAGAATTCATTCATGTCATAATCATGCAAGGGATTACATTCCGCTTCTTCATCTTCTGCAATTCTCAATATCCGTTATGCGCCTTCCCCTGATCAACTAACTACATCCCTTCATATCTATCACTTCTCATGAATTCCTAAGCAACTACCCAAAAGGATCATTCACATACATAGAATTCGGATATTCCAACTTAGGTAAAGTTAACCCCTAACACATGCATATAAGGGGATTTGGCACCTTATTAAGGATAAAGAAGTGGAAGTGGAACCACTTCAAAACAACAAAGCATTGGGCCTCATCGCTCAAAATCTTGATGATGCTGTGATTAGTCACATTGCTGGCATCAAGGATGCCAAGTTGGCATGGCAAGAGCTCAACAACAAGGATTTTCGGCACCGACTCAAAGAGATCAAAGATCAACCTTCTCATGCAGTTTTACAAGCTCGTTAAGAAGGAAACCGAGACCATGGCACAACACATCAGTAAATTCAAAGGTATCAAATAAAAACTTAGTGAATTGAAGAAAATCATTGAGGAAGATGAATCTATTCCTGTATTGCTAAAAAGTGTTAACAAAGAACCTTATGAATCAATAGTTGCTACACTTAAAAATGTGCCAAACACTAAACTTCAAGATATAGAATCATATCCACTTTAACAAGAATCCAAATTCAAAGATAAAGAATCATTCAAATCACATTCAAGTGAGCAAGCACTATATACAAAGGGTGGGAGATTTTAAAGGACAAATCAATCAACATCTCAACTTCCAAGATGCTATCACTATGGAAAACTTGGTCATACCAAGAATGAATGCCACAATAAAGATAAACCAAATCTTGTTTGCAACTATTGTGGAGAAAATGGTCACCTAGAAGAAGATTTCTATCAAAAAAATAAGCAGGCAAACTACATCGAGGCCAAAGCTATCCCACAGCTGAAGATGTGCTCTTCTAGAGAAAGAACCATTGTACTTTTCACCCCTCTTGTCTCTACAAAAACTGTGATGTAATCAACCTCTGAGGCCATATGATGCACTCAAGCTGAAATTCATTAGCCAAAGTAGCTATATAAGTAGCATAAAGGCCAAAGCAGCAAGCACAAGGGGAGAGAGAGAAAGAGTGAAAGCCTAAAAATTGTACCCAATCTAGCATCAAGGGGGAGTGTTGAAATGAGTGATGCTAGAGTGCCAAGTCACCTAGCCAAGTTATCCCACATGAGCTATCATAGCTTTGTTGTACTTTCCTCATATAAAAGGAAGACATTTGAAGCATTGGAATAGAAGCACAACATCTCAAGTATTTTTATGAGTACAAGTTTCCATCTTGTAACCTAACTGAACTTGAGTCTAAACTTAATTAGCACACACTCATCACCATGAGTATTGTTCATTTTTATCCACCTTAGATTAGTGATTTCATTAGTGTAGAATTAGATTAGGATTTGGATCTAATTAGATAGTTGATTATCATTAGGGAGCTTGATCCATGAATTTCATCTACTCCACCGACTCAACCCATCTCGTCACCTAGATTTCTTGTATGGTCCCTCGAGTCATCCCTTCATACTTTATCCTTTATCCCTCACCCATCATCGGACATTCTTCATGCTTCATCCATCATACCACTTTATTGCTGCCTATGTTCTACAATCACTTGTCATCAACTTGAGCCATGGGTGTTGTTCTCTTCACTGTGACCTCTCCTGAGTGTGATGGGCACAATGAAGGACATGTAACAATGCTCTTGAAGTGTAGTGAAAGTTCTCTTGTTCCTTTTGTAGTCTTGTGTTGTTCCTCTTGCAATCTTCACTTTTGTTATGTTCCGCTCCATAGTGTCTAGTGTGTTGTGCTGTGAGAATCGAGGACTTTGGACATACTTTCCTAAGAAGAGCCACCACTTAGTGTGCCGGACAACCAACCCTACTATAGGTACCCTAAAATTTGGCATGCCCAATGGGACTCTCAAAACTTGGAGCCTTGTTAGCTCACCCTTATCTCTATGTCCTCTTTATATGCTCAATACACACTCCCATGGTAGTCGAGTGCAAAGGAGTCCTCTCTCAATACATGACCATAGTCAAAAGAGTTTCACCTATATACCATCTAGGTATTCCCTTCCACCTCTCATTATGGCGACCAACCTTGGTAATCCCACTCTTGGCAATACTGTTAGAGGCAAAGCCAACCCTCAGCAGGGGATATTTTTTGGTGAGCTTCCTACACTGAGATTTTTAGCTATTTTGGTGAGCTTTTCTAAAGCTATTTTTGTTGAGATATCAATCTCATCTAGTGAGGAAATGGACACTGATGACTTGCTTGGGGGATAGACCCCACACTTACACCACTGGCATGGTTGGTGAGATCATGGGTGATATGCGGCCAGTGGGATGACAGGCTGTGTGGTGATAGCCATTCTAGAGACTGTCATAGTTATAGCGCTAGCTCATTTAGTTGAGTTCACACTATAGAGAACCCTAGTATATATTTGGTTGAGTACCTTTTCATATAGTGTGTACTCTTATCTTTGTATATATGGTGTGTTGAGTGTTGTGTGTGAAGAAGAAGAAGATTTTCAGCCTCTCACCTTGTGTGTTCTCTTTTAGACTATGCATTGAAGATCAAGGGTATTGTGGAATCCCTTGCATCTATTGGTGTTTCAGTAGTAGATGATGATGATAAGGTGGACGTTTGTCTACATGGTCTTGGACCACAATACAAGGCATTCAAGACGTCTATTCAAACTCAAAAAAATATTCCCAATTTCACAGATTTGGTGTCTATGTTGATTATAGAAGAGAAGAGCTTAGATGAAGACCAACAGTCTTCACAAAACAAAAACACTTTAGAGCAACAGGCCTTCTACACAAGTTGAGGAAGAGGACGAGGTAGAGGAGGCCGTGGACATGGCCAAGGAGGTGGCCGAGAATAGCAGGTTATCAGAATAATGGCCAGCAGGTAGAGCAGCAACAACAACAGTCCCAGAATTCACAACAACAACAACATGCAGG
Source organism: Cibotium barometz (assembly GCF_041138505.1). Taxonomy (NCBI): domain Eukaryota; kingdom Viridiplantae; phylum Streptophyta; class Polypodiopsida; order Cyatheales; family Cibotiaceae; genus Cibotium; species Cibotium barometz. The sequence goes on from NC_141048.1 coordinate 23,066,982, forward strand.
TGGAAGAGGCCAATTCAGAGGCACGGGGAATCAAAGAAGTCATGGAAATTGGCAAAGGCAGTATAATGATACACGTGGATGCTTTTATTATGGTAAGCGTGGACATGTGCAAGTAGATTGTTATAAGAAGCAGGCTGACATACAAAATGGGAAATTACAGCAAACCAATGCATCCTCGAGCAGAAACAATGAGGATAATGAAAGGTTGTTTGTTATGCAGCATGTCGTTAATGCCATGTCTGAAAATATTGAAGCAGCACATAAAGATGATGTATGGTACGTTGATTTAGGTGCTCGAACCACATGACAAGTCATGGGGAGTGATTCAAGGAGATGAAACAACTTGAAAGACCAGGTCTTGTGGAAACAGGGGATGACACTGCTCAGCCAATTGCCCATGTTGGAGATGTGCCATTGTCTATGCAGGATGGCAAAGTGAAGCACCTTGCAGATGTACTTCATGTTCCGAACATAATAAAGAGTCTGGTTTTAGTTGGCCAGATGATTGAGTACGGTTTGCAGGTTCGATTTAACCCTGATGGTTGTTATGTTGAAGACTTTAAAGACAAGTGCAGGTTGGCTGTGCAAAAGATAACAGAGTGGGCAAAATGTTTACATTGAATGTAAACATGCCTGAAGTGAGTGCTGCGATGTTTGTAAATGGTTCAAGAATTGTTGCAAACACAGACATTTGACATAAAAGAATTGGACATGTGAATGTGCAGAGAATGAAGTCTATGCAGACTAAAGGAATTATGACAGCGCTGGCAAAGTTTCAAGTTGAAGGTATGAAGAAAATATGTGAAGCATGCCAATTTGGAAAGCAAACAAAGCATGTATTTCCACGTGACAGAAATGTGAGCAAAAATGCACTAGATGTTATGCATTCAGATGTATGGGGTCCTACGAAGACCATGTCTACTATGGAAGGCTGCACGTATTATGTGACATTTATTGATTACCACACAAGGAAAGTGTGGGTATACTTCATGAAGGAGAAGAGAGGTGTGTTCACTCATTTTCAGAATTTCAGAGTTATGGTTGAAAAGCAAACAGAGGGAAACATGTAAAGTGCCTAAGGTCAGATGGAGGGGGAGAGTACTTCTCCAATGAGTTCTCTAAATTTTTACAGAAGAATGGTATTCAGAGACAGTTTACATGCAGATACACTCCGTAGCAAAATGGAGTTGCTGTGAGCAAAAAAACAGGCACATTGCTGAGATTGTGCAAGCATTGATGAGAGAGAAGAATATGCCACATAGCTATCGGGCGACTGAGGCTATTTCTACAACAGTTTACATCATGAACACGACTCCAACTACAGCCATACATGATGTAACTCCGAAGGAGAGGTTTACTGGCAAAAAACTTGATTTGTCTCATATCTGAAAGTCTTTGGTGGATGCATTGCATATGTGCATGTGCTAGATGAGCTGAGAACTAAGCTGGATCCAAAAGCTGAAAAATGTGTGTTTATTGGGTATTCCCTTGAGCAAAAGGGATACAGGTGTTATAACCCTGCTCTACAGGTGAGTTGAGGGTAAGCAGGGATGTTGTTTTTGATGAGATGAGCAGTTGGTATGCTGTTGAAAAAGAAGCTGTTGGGGCTAATGTGAGTGGAAATGTGGTTGCACAGAATACAAGTTAGCAATCACAGTCTTTGAGTGGACCAGGAAAGTCCTCATCTAGTGGTTCAGTTGATAGACCATGGAGTGGCAGGCGGCGTCATAATACCAGTCCTGCAAATGTGATTAGTACATCACATAAAGGCAAAGAGAAAGTGGTTGAGCCCCTTAGTATGCCTGACATTTTTGCAGGGCATTCTCAGGTTGATGGAGAGTCTAGTGGCTCAGAGATGAGCCTTGATGAGGATCTTGGGATACCAGCTATGAGAACATATGGTGTAAAGAAGGCTATGGAAGCCATGAATGCAAAGCTGCGAAGATTTGGGAGAGTGAAGAATCCTATGCAGAGGTTTACATATGATGGTTAGGTGGCGCATCACTATGCACACATGGCAAAAGTTATGCAGGTTGTAGAGCCCACATGCATTGATGAGGCTGTTGGAAATGTGTGTTGGGAGAAAGCTATGGATGAGGAGATGGATGCACTATATAGAAATGAGACTTGAGATTTAGTGCAATTTCCTGAAGGCAAGAAATCCATTGGATGCAAATGGGTGTACAAAGTAAAACATAACAGTGATGGAAGCATAAGCAGGTGCAAGGCTAGATTGGTAGCCAAAGGATATGTGCAGACATATGGCATTGATTATGAGGAAACTTTCAGCCCAGTTGCTAAGATGGCAATAGTGAGAGTTGTGATAGCAGTGGCTACATCAAAGCAATGGTCTTTACATCAGATGGATGTAAAGAATGCATTCTTGCTACATGGGGATTTGCAAGAAGAGGTGTACATGTTGCAGCCACCTAGTTATGAGGATGTGAGTCACCCCGAGCATGTTTGCAGGTTGAAGAAAGCCTTGTATGGCTTAAAACAAGCACCAACAAGAGCATGGTCTGACAAGATTTTTGAATATCTTGTCACTATTGGCTTTCATGTAGCCAATGCAGATTTCTCGCTATATGTGAGACACAATGATAGAGGGGTTATGCTTGTTGTCATCTATGTAGATGACCTGATCATTATGGGGGACCATGATGCAGAGATCTTTGATGTAAAGACCTTGCTTAGACAGAAGTTTGAGATGAAGGATCTGGGGGAGCTCAGATGTTTCTTGGGCATTGAGGTGATTAGGTCTCCACATGGTATTAGATTACTGCAAAGACAATATGGCTTGGACATGTTGTCCAAGTATGGTATGACAGGCTGTAAGCCTATCTCAGTGCCATTGGATCAGAATGGCAAGTTGAGTGCAGATTTATGAAAGATTTTGGAGGATCCTACTGTGTATAGGCACATAGTAGGAAGCTTGATCTACATTGGATCAGAATGGCAAGTTGAGTGCAGATTCAGGAAAGATTTTGGAGGATCCTACTATGTATAGGCACATAGTAGGAAGCTTGATCTACATGATGATCACCAGGCCAGATTTGAGCTATGTTGTTGGGTTGGTGAGTCAATTTTTTATGTAGGTTTCTCAAAAGCCACATTTGGATGCATTGAGATGCATACTGAGGTATGTGAGGTCTACTTTGCATTGTGGACTATTTTATGAAACTGGGACAGAGATATGTATACATGGGTACACAGATGCTGGTTGGGCTGGTAGTATCTCAGATAGAAGATCTACTAGTGGCTTCATGTTTTCTTTGGGGAGTGCTGCTGTGACTTTGAGCAACAAGAAGCAGCCTACGGTTGCTCTATCGAGTACAGAGGCCGAGTACAGAGGTGCTGCTATGGCAGCATGTGAGGTAGCTTGGTTGAGAAAGCTACTTGCAGATTTGGGTCTATCAATGGATAGACAAGTTGTCATTTTTTGTGACAACATTAGCAGTAAAGAGTTAGCCAGGAACCCAGTTTTTCATGCCCGCACAAAGCATATAGAGGTCCACTACCATTTTGTCAGAGAGAAGGTTTTGGCAGGAGACGTTGACCATGTTTATGTCAGCACATAGGATCAGGTCGCTGACATCTTCACCAAAGCATTGGGTACAGAGAAGCTCTGTAAATTTAGGGCTTCGCTTGGTGTACATGAGATGGAGTTGAGCTCGAGGGGGAGTGTTGAGATATCGAGCTCATCTAGTGAGGCAGTGGACAACACTGATGACCCGCTTGCGGGATAGGCCCCACACTTACACCACTGGCATGGTTGGTGAGATCATGGGTGATATGCGGCTAGTGGGATGACAGGCTGTGTTATAGCCATTCTAGAGATTGGCATAGTTATAGCGCCAACTCATTTAGTTGGCGCCAACTAAATGACAGGCTGTGTGACAGCCATTCTAGAGACTGGCATAGTTATAGCGCCAACTCATTTAGTTGGGTTCACACTATAGAGAACCCTAGTATTGAGTGTTGTGTGAAGAAGAAGAAGATTTTCAGCCTCTCACCTTGTGTGTTCTCTTTTAGAGTTTTATGAGTGTGTGTCTACTTGCAAGAGCTCAAGCTCTCTTCTCCCTTGTATCTTTTCAATTTTCTCATTCATGCACTTGGTGAGTTTTTTAGAATTATGTTGATCCTTTTTAAAGACACAAATGTGGTCATAAAAAACAATTTAGGTGTATTGTTGTAGACCAATAGAAATAAACAAGAAATGGATGTCTCAAATTGGCACAAATGGGATCACTTTACTTGACTATATTGACAAAAAATATATAATTTTGTCCAAAGTGAATTACTTGCCCTAAGTTTAGAAACATGCTTTTAATAAAAAACAAGTAACATTTTACTCCCTCAAACTAGCACACATGGGATCACTTTTCAAAATTATAAGCAAAAATAGAAACCAAACTATGACTTATGAGATGAGGTAATATCCATAAGCTTAGCAACGTGATTTCACTCAAATTTAGCACCAAAAGACATTTAGATAAGCTAGACTCACAATAATGAAAACTCTCATGAAAGCACCAAATCTCCTAATGAAGTAAGTCCTAGAATTTGTGATTCCTAATTAGCACGACGATGATATCTCTCTCTAGTATTACAAGATGGTGCATAAACATGTTTTCATTTTGGTGTAACCCTAGTACTTGTTGCAAAAAAAACACATAGTAAATGTGCTTGCAAGAAAGATATGATTTCTTTCCATGCACTCTTACTGAAATTAGGGCAATTACAATTCTATTTTGATTGTCACCTCGTACTCCCTTCCACTCTTTTCTGATGCAAAAGAAAGTACTTTAAATGTTGATTGTGAGATCCCATTCTTTATCTCTGCTATCACTTCAAACTTCTATGAGATCCCACTAACCCCTCTGTGCACCAGATTTCTGGATGGTAGCACAGCGGAAGTAGCTTCCTCATACGCGGGGCAGGGTTTCCCACTCGGGGCCTTGCCCTCGAATGTCCGGGCACGAGACTAAGCTGGTGGTCATTCCGAATACCGAAATCGAGAAAATTTTCCATGCGTGAAAAACGGGGACGATTCCACCATTTATATTTTCTTAACGAATTTTTCTAACGAGGTCAAGATACTGAACTAACCTTCATCTGAATAAACCAGATAGAAGGGAAACTATTACAGACTTAACTTGAAGGGATTAACGCTTTTTTCCTAATTGAATGAGGCACAGTCATTGATCTATTCATTTGAGAAGTCTTCACCCTTTTAATTAACTACTGGAGTTCTAAACATAATCCTATTAATCAATTTTATTATTAAAACTCTACTGATTCCAGCCTAACCCCATCCGGCCCATGGGTTAGCCACCGCCCAACCACTGGAATAGTAGAACCAGACAAGTACTCACCCACCCATAATTGAAAGCATTTCTTAACTTTTGCTTTAGAATACAAATACTCACACACTCCTCTTTAATTTTTAATTTATAAAACAATCCATTGACAAACAATTTCCATTCAATCCTTGTTTCTCACAAAACAATATCACTCTGGACTTCTGGACTTGAGACCAGCAGGTCAACAACGAGATCCAGTAACAAATTACAATAAGTTTCTCATCATCATACATATATATCTTCCACGACATATGCATGGGTGTCCTTGGCACTGCGAGCCCGTGCATCGCCTGGTCAGAACCCTCCAGGATCCTCCTTAGGTATCCTTGCACTTCACTCAGGGACCACTTCGTCGGCCCTCGTCCATCGTACCGAAAGCGCACCATTTTAACCATACCAAAAGTGCACCATATCGGAAGCATACCATTTTAACCATACCAAAAGTGCACCATTTTAACTATACTGAGGCTGGTCAGGCTTTGCTGCATCAGTCATCCTTTGAACACTCCCCGCCGCTAGTTGTGTTGCAACCAAACTTCCCTTAGAACACACATATATCAAATGCTCCCTCCAGCATTCTGGCGTAAGGCAGTCCTTTAAGAAAACAGGGTTTCTATGTAAGTTTTCAATTTTGATTTTCTTTTGAATATAATGAGTATATCTTAATTCCGTATCCCAAGACTTCTAGATCACAGGTCTGGATTCCCAAGCAGAATTCCTCGAATTCTGAATTCTTGATCTCAAATCAAAATCAAAGGTCTCAACTTAGTTTATAATTCGGTGGGTGATTTGAGTGTAGATTACTAAACTGGTCACATCTTCATTTCTTGAAACTGATGAAGGAGTTACGCCTTGGTCATAGTCTAATTCAGGGTTTGAGTCTGGAAAGGTTCTCCTTGAACTATCTTTCTCGAAGGTAATATTTCAATTACTACTTTACTAAATTCAAAACTAAACCACGAATTCCTATGAGGAATAAATTAGTCATTTATCTAAATTCCGACTTTGATAGTTTTTTTGAATTTTCTTATTACCATCCTAGAGAATATAAAATGGTATAATTTTCCTTCACTGAGTATTTACTTATTCATTTTTCCAATATGCATGGGATTTAAACATAGGATTAAAGTGAACTCTTATTTTGATAAAAAAATATTTTAATTATCATTTTATGCCTAAAAATCAATATTGGTGAAAGCAACACTTTTGTAATAAAAAAATTCTTTTATGCATCATTTTATGTGCATAAAAATCAATATTGGTGAAAGCAACACTTTTGTAAATTTAAAAAAAATCTTTTATGCATCACTTTATGCATAAAAATCAATATTAGTGAAAGTAACACTTTTATAAAAAAAAATCTTTTATGCATCATTTTATGCATAAAAATCCATTTTAATGAAAGTAACACTTTTATAATAAAAATATTCTTTTATGCATCTATTTATGCATAACATCCATTTTGATGAAATTAACACTTTTGTAATTAAAAAATAATAATCAATATGCATCTTTCTATACATAGAATTTAATTCTATTGAAAACCACTCTTTTATAATAAAATAATAATAATCAATATACATATTTCTATAAATAGAATTTAATTCTATTGAAAATCACTCTTTTATAATTAAAAATAATAATCAATATGCATCTTTCTATGCATAGAATTTAATTCTATTAAAAATCACTCTTTTTTAATAAAAAATAATCAACATGCATCTTTCTATGCATAGAATTTCATTCTATTAAAAATCACTCTTTTATCATAATTAAAAAAATCAATATGCATCTTTCTATGCATAGAATTTAATTTTATGAAAAATCACTCTTTTATAATAAAAAGAATAATCAATATGTATCTTTCTATGCATAGATCTTAATTCTATTAAAAATCACTCTTTTATAATAATAAAAATAATCAATATGCATCTTTCTATGCATAGAATTTAATTCTATTAAAAATCACTCTTTTATAATAAAAAGAATAATCAATATGCATCTTTCTATGCATAAAACTCAATTCTATTGAAAATCACTCTTTTATAATAAAAATAATCAATATGCATCTTTTTATGCGTGAATGAAAAATGCACTTTTAGAATACACAAATGATGGGGATTACTTTTTTTTTATTAATAAAATATGAAATTTATTTCACAATTTTTTAGAAAATTTTGCCATAACCTCCTTTGTATGGCTGACCATTTTTTAATTTTTCTAACCTTAATCTACTTAGGAATTATCCCCAATTGGTTTAAAGCATTCTAAACTAATCAATTTTCACTTTTAAAAGAGAAACAATATGATAAGTTTAATTCCAATAATTAGATCACTTAACTAGGATAAAGAAGGGCTAATTTTAAGAATGAGAGAGGGGGAAAGCCTTTCCAAGAAGGCATAGCATGTGTTTATCATTTTAAGATAACAAACAATTTAGAAAACCATTAAAAGAATAAGAAAAAGTAAGATTTCTTACTTACATGAAATTCTGGGAGCTTTCCTTTGGTTTGGGGATCTATTCTTGTTTGCAACAAGAGTGGCCACCAATTCTTTAGAAGAGAGAATGGTCAAAAACTAGTGAATTTTTAAGAAATTCACAGTTCTTAGCTCTTGTTGTTGGGAGCAGTAGAGTAACAGTGCATAAAACACTATTAAGCTTCAACAAAGGGGGAGGCTTCTATTTAAAGGAAAAAGTGAGCTTCTAACCAAGCTAACTGATTCTAGAATTTTCTAGATCAGTTTGGTCAATTTTTGACCATTTTTAGGTCAGTTTAGCTTACTTTTTGGAACTAGACTTGAATTAGGAGAGAGGAGAGATGAAATATCTCAATTTTTGATAATTTTAAACTCCACCACACATGTGAAGTAGGTGCTTCCTTCATGAGGGGGGAATTCTCATTGTGAAGTGTCAAAAATCTATTTTTTTAGTAATTCCTTTGGTCCTTGGTCCACTCTTCATCTTATGTGAGTATTTACTCATTTTTGGGGGGATTTTCTTTTTTTATTCTAATTATTTTCTCCACACATTTGGATGAATCTGATTGGCCCCTCAAAACCTTAATTTTAAAATTTTTAAAAATCTCGACCCCTAGGATAAGGCCTCTTGAACAAATTATACTTGATTTCTAATGCACCTTCTGAAAATCTTTTTGAACTTCTATTTCGGGGGAACTTATTTTAATAAGAAGAGATATTTTTCCATCCAAAAATATTCAAAATTTGAATAATCTCTCTCTAGAAAATTTTCTCTCTCTAGTCCAAAACAGCAGGTAGAAACAAGATCTTTTATATTTCTGAAGAGGGGATTGATTATAGGGGAAGATACTGGACATCTTGAGAGGCTCGGGAGGAATCTTACATTCTCTCCCACTTGAAAAACGTGAGATGTCCTCATCTCGCAAAAACTGGGGGTAATCCCGCAACAGTTCGGCTTCTTTCTCCTAGGTGGCATCTTCAAAAGGATAGAACTTCCATTTGACCAATAATTCTCTTAGAATTCTGTTCTTGAGAACCTTTTCTTGAATATCAAGGATTTCTTCAGGTTGGAGTTTCATCTGCCCCTTGGGTTGAAGAAGTTAAGATTTCATCATCAAGCACATGATTCTGGCGGCTTGGTACATACTTTTTAAGAAGGCTGACATGAAATACATCATTTGAGATGAGGAGGCAAAAGAAGCTCATAGGCTAAGTCACCTGCTTTCTTTGTAATCAGATATGGCCCACAATATCTGGGGGATAACTTCTTGTACTTCCCAAGAGATATGGAACTTCTTTTGGGGCATACTTGAATGAAGACCATCTCTGCTTCTTCGAATTCTCTGTATGTCCTCTTCTTATCTGCATACTGCATTTATCTATCCTGGGTAGCTTTTATATCTTTGCGAATTGACTGCATCTGTTGCTCCATGTCATCAAGCATATGTCTGGACATCTCGACCCTAATCAATGGGTCGGACCAAGTTAATTGAGCTAAGCAATCTTGTCCATACAAAGGGCTTATCCCAATACTTCTATGATAAGAAGCATTGTAGGCGAACTCGACTAGGTGCAGATAGCTTAGCCACTTCTTCTTGGGTTCCCTGCCACCACAGCATGACCGAAGTATATCTTCGATTACTTGGTTCACCCTTTCAGTTTGACCATTGGTCAGAGGGGGGTAAGCTATGTTGAGATCCAAGAAAGTTCCTACTGCTTCAAAAAATGTAGTCCAAAATCTTGACGTGAATTTGGGATCTCGATCACTTACTATTTTTTTGGGTAGGCCATGCAATCTGAAGATTTCCTTGAGGAACACTTTGGCCACATCCACTGCAGTGTAGGTTGTTGAAATTAGAGCAATGTGATGAGCTATGGTGGATCAAATGCTAGAATCAACATCATTAACAAAGTGATTAGACGATAATTTAGACATGATTTAGTGAGTAATTACCAAATAGCTTAATGTAGGCATGGATAATCAAAAACTAGCAAATTCTCATTAGGCCAATGCCTCAATTTATAGTGTTTACATGCAAGCATCTAATCCCACTGATTTCTCCTTGATTCACTCCACCTCTTTTGCTTGATTCTCTCCACCTCTTCACTTTCCCCAGAATATCTCCACACTTCCTAAATCTTCTCATGCTACCTTTATTCTCTCCCAGTAGATTCTTCTCACCTTTTCACAGGTTCTCTCACATTTACACATTCTCTTTTACAGCCTCTAACCAAGGGCTTGTTCCTGCACACACCCTATTCACTTGTATATTTCAACATAGGTTTCTTTTACTGGAATTAGATGGGCAACTTTGGTTAGTCTATCAACTACCACGAAGATGGAGTTGTAACCTGATTGCACTGAAGGTAATTCAGTAATAAAATCCATACTGATGCATTCCCACTTCATCTGGGGGATGTCTAATGGATGTAACTTTCCATGCATTTTTACTCTCTTGACTTTGACTTTTTGACAGGTCAGACATTGACGTACATGATTAAGTACATCCTTTTTTGGACCAGGCCAAAAGAAGCTTTTCTTCACAGACATGTAGGTTTTGATGAAACCTGGATGTCCTACAATAAGGTTGTCATGGGCTTCATTCAGAATTTGACCCTTAGTTCCCTCATGATTGGGAATGCATAGCCTACGATTATAATACATAATTCCATCATCTAGGCTGTACCCTTGAACTCAGTGCAACTCCTATGGAGTTTTGTTTTCCTGTATAAGTAGGGTAGCAATAGGGCCAAAGAATCTATCTTGCACAATCTTCTCTCTTGCTTCAATAATCAAAGGATTTGACACTACAGTAATTGCAAGCAAGGAGGCTTTTTTGCTAAGGGCATCTGCTACCACATTTTCTTTGCCTAGGCGGTACTTGATTTCAAAATCAAATTCCTGCAGGGTTTGCATCCACCTTCTCTGTCGCATGTTGAGATCCTTCTGAGTGAAGATCCACTTTAAGCTCTGATGACCTATCATCAAAGTGAATTTTTGACCCAGTAGGTAATGTCTCCACAACTTTAGGACATATACTACTGAAAGTAGTTACAGGTCATGGATAGCATAATTCCTCTCATGTGTTCTGAGTTTTCGGGATTCATAGGCCACTGCATGACCTTCCTGCATGAGTGCACCTCCCAGGGCAAAACCACTGGCATCAGTTACTACCTCAAAGGGTAGAGAGAAATTTGGTAGCTTTAGAACAGGATTGGTTATCAAGGCGGTCTTCAGCTTATCAAAAGCACTCTGGCACCTGGCAGACCATTAAAACGGGATATTCTTCTTGGGAAGTTTAGTCAGGGGGGAAGCTACGAGAGCATACTTTGATATAAAAATTCTATACCAACCAGTCAATCCCAAGAATCCTTTGACTTCTTTCACTGTCTTTAGTTCAGGCCAATCTATGATTGCTTGGACTTTCACGGAGTCTCGAGAAACTCCATCTTTGGATACCAAAAAGCCCAAGTATTCAACATGGTCAACAGAGAAAGTGCATTCACTACTACATGTTAGCCTAATATCGGCGCTTATACCGACGTCATTCAACGGGGTCTAAAAAAGCCCTGTCATCATCGGTATCAACGCCGGTATACGCGCCGGAACCACGACGTCGGTATAACAATACCGACGTCTATACCGGTGTCTATACCGACGCTCACCGGGTAACAATACCGATGCCTATACCGGTGTCTATACCGACGCTCACCGGCGCTAATACCGACGGCTATTTCGGCGTCTATACCGGGGTGTATACCGGGGTATATACCAAGCACTATACCGACGTTCACCGGCATCTATACCAATGAATATACCAGTGTACATACCGGGGAATATACCGACGCTGTACCAGAATTTTTTTTTTGGGAAGAATAGTGTTGCCTGGCTGCCTGCAATGAACAGGATCAACAACAGCAAACAGACAGCACCATTCTGTCTAAAATAGAGCACAAAAACAACCGTGCTCATTTTTTTATTTTCCAGATCGATAAACAAGAAATTAAATTAAACATTAATACTCAAGAATGTTTTGATCATATACCATTAGTTTGAAGGTCATCTTACATCATGGTAATGCCTCCCAATTGACAGTTTCTCCTTCTTCTTCAAGCATCTCAAATAAGGCCACAAGGCCATGTTTGTGCGCGTACTTCTCCTCTCGCCTACTTGGTGGTGGGCGATTCATGGCCAACTCCTACACAAATGATTAACAATTATAACTTTTAGAAATCAACATTTAGCCCACATACATACATTTACATAAATAAAATTGCTACAAATACTTACGAATTCATGGCGCATGGTTTCGTAACCACCACTCCCAAGATGAGAAGCCCCTACTGTTTGGAGTCTTGCCCTTGCCGCCTCTCTTTGTTGTTGAAACCTCTCTGGTGTCTCTGTGGGCTCCTGAGCAATGGCTGTCCACTCCCTGTCATCTAGCCAAACAGGTTTCTCTTTCCCCTCTCTAAATGCATCCCTCGCCTCTGACCTACGATGCCCCATCAAAATGCGAGCTGTATACTGTATCCACTCATCATTAGAGACGACATTCATAGGGTCAGATGGCTGAAACTCTTGCTTTATCTTTGTATTTATATAATTTTTCTTCCCCTTATCTTGCTGATCCCATTTAGTCAATCCCATTTAGTCATGACAGAGTCGTGAAACTGTATAGTGCACAATTGTCGAATGCGTGTTTTCATTGCCTTCCTTGCACTATTCATTATTGGTGCCCCATCCCTAATTGTGTATATCTTGCTGTTGTCATGGTCATGTGCACCCCAGGGAGTGGAAGGTGACCCTATGGGTGTGCTATCAACAGATGAGAGCGAAGGACGACGCTCACGTGGTGGTGGTGTCACAGCATCTGTGGCACTACCACCACAACAACCTCCCCCTGAAGACCTACTACGTGAGCACCGTCTATGTGAAGAGGTGGTAGATCGAGCTGTAAGAGGAGTGGAAGGTTGTGTGGTATGAGGTGTGGGAGCTGCTGTCGTACCCACGGGTGTGGGAACTGGCGTCAGGAAGCCAGATGGTGAGGCAGATGTCCCTGCTCCAGAACCCCAATAACTCTGAGCCATGGCTCTCTGCTCTGGAGTCATGGACGAAAGAAAACCATATAACTGCTGGGGACTCATGCCCTGCGGTGTAGGATTAAATGAGAAATCAGGACTGTAGTCGTAGGGCGGTGAGTCACCCATGACCTGTTGGACAAAAAACCATATGACAAACTTGTGCAAAATGAAAATTACACGGTAAACAATGAAAGAACCATATGACAAACATTAACAATGATAAACAACATTGGTAAAACTATATCAACTTGCTCCTACAGTAGTGATTATGATGGTAAACATTAACAATGGTAAACAATGAAAGGACCTTCAATGTCATAAAATCATTACAAATATGTCATAACTATTTGCATAATCATTAAGATACATCATTTTAAAAATCATTATCTATTCTATCATCCTCATTAAGATCATCAGTAGCCCCAAAGAGATCTATGTCTATGTACATTTCAGCATCCTCATCATTAAAAGTCCCTTGATGAAGGATGTCTTCATCATCTATGTCTTCTTCCTCAACATGTTTTTCAGCTTCCTTGGTTTGCACCTCTTCATTTGGATCTTGCTCTAGTTGCTCCTCTTCGTTTTCTTGCTCCTCTTCATTGTTGATATCGACTTGTTCTTACTGCTCTCCACCACCCTGTGCATCCACATCACCTTGTTGTAGCTCAAATTCTTCAAAAATTTGCTTACTGCGGGGGGCGACTTGAACCACAAATAGCCAGCGTGGATCTTTTGGATTCGCTTTAAAGACAACCTGCTCACAATGCTCTAGGCGCACAAAAGTATCTTACTGATCGGTCCATACCTTTGTGGAGTCCACTTGGATGAGGCCACTCTTGTCTCTACGTACAGTTGCATGTGGCCCATTCGTGATTACCTTGAACCACTTCACATCAAAGATAAACAACTCAAAACTTCTGAAGCCAACCTTTAATATATCTTGAATGGTTCCAAAGTAATCAAGCATTCCAGTAATTGTGCTATCATCACTTGCACTTGCACGACTTTCTTGAACAAACTGTGCTGTGACACCACAATCAAAGGTTCCTCTTCTTTGGTCTATTCGTTCTACTCGAAAATGACGTCCATGTGACCAAAACGCCCCATATTTGTGATACTACAAATAGTACATAAAGATTGTTGATGGAGAATCAAACACTGAGACATGTAGAGAAAAAAAAGAGAGACATGTAGAACTTAAACACTTACATGCCAATCGCATCCTTTTGTAAGCTCCTCCTCCTCCTCTATTATAGTTAAACCAGCATGTTTGGCTTCTAAAATTGTAGCTTCTAGCCATCTACCTGTGGGAAAGTCCGGAAGAGCTTGCATACCTTCTAGATATGGGAGATTTCTTGTAGTGCGATTCCTTCTGAAACTTAAACGATCTTGTACTCGCTGTCGCTTGAGAGCTTCATATGTCTCAATCCACTTCTCCATTACATGAGAGTTCAAGATGCAAAATTTGTTGATTTTTTTCCTCAAATTGTTATCCATCTTTCTCTTAATGCCTTGGCCTTGAGGTTCCTCACCAATGACTCACCTGTTAGACTCTTGAGACCATAGTCGAGGTATCTCTGGATCTGAGGAACTTAAATATTCAGTGATGTAAACAAGGGACTCTTGTATCAGCCACCCTTCTGACATACTACCCTCTGGGCGAGCCATTTGGCGAACAAATCCCTTTAATGTCTTCATAAACCTCTCCAAAAAGAACATCCATCTTGAATGGATTATTCCAGTAACTGCAACCTCATCTACAACATGAACTAGCAGATGCATCTGGATTGTTAATAAACTTGTAGGGAAAAACTTCTCTACCATACAGACTGCCTCTATGGAGTTTAAACGCGCTGTCTCCAAAGTGTCTTCTCTACCATGCAGACTGCCTCTATGGAGTTTAAACGTGCTGTCTCCAAAGTGTCTCTCTTTATCTCTTTTAAAGAAATCCAGTGCATCAATGTGCCAATCTTATAGATAGTAGCTCTAATGTCTTCATCAGTGAGGCAATCTTTTATTGCTATGGGTAGCACAAATTGTAGAAACTTGTGCCAATCATGACTCTTGAGGCCACTAAGATCATCATCCTTTGTAAATGCACTTTTCAAGCAATGCATACAACCTGTAGGAGTCTGAAACTCTGAAATTGTCCTCTTGACTTGTTGTTCCTCCATCTTACTAAAAACCCATGGGGCTCTTGGAAGTAGCACCTTTCCATTGGGTCTAGTGCGAGCCCACAACTCTTGCATGCAACCAATCTCTTCCAAGTCATCCCTTTGGCCTTTAGTCTCCTTTTTTCCTGTCATGGTCTTCCACAGAATGTCAGCTACATTCTTGAAAATATGCATCGGGTCAAGCAAATGGTTTATAAGGAGATCACCCCAATAGGGGAGTTGGTGAAAGATAGAGAGCCTCTTCGTCCCAAGACATGCCAAGTTGCCACATTCCTCCCATTTGATCTTCCAATCGCTTGCCTTCAATGCACTTGGACGAGGTCTTCCTAGATTACCATCCCGCAATTCATGATTTTCTGGAAGATACCTAGCATGTCCTTGGTAGACATTCTTTCGTAATGCTTTTGAGTATCTTGAATCAAGTCAAGGACCACATAATACAGGACATGCATTGTAACCCGATATAGACAAACCTGAGTATTCTCCATAGCCAGGCCAATCATGCATTGTCCACATGAGAATACCTTGCACAGTTGTAAGTCTTTGGCCACTCTGCTGCTTTGACATGTCCTTCACTTCAATTCCATTCCACAAGGTGCGTAACTCATCAATAAGTGGTGCCAAATATACATCCATGTTCTTCACCTTGTACTTTCCTGGAACTATTAATGAGAGCAACAAATGACCTTTCTTTATTGCTAACCATGGCGGAAGATTATAATTCACAAGGCAAACATGCCATGTGCTCCATGAAGAGCTCCTTAAACCAAAAGGGTTTACACCATCCATTGCTGGGCCAAGACGGAGGTTTCGAGGTTCTTCCTTAAAAGCCGACCATTTCTCTTCAATGTGTCTCCATGCGGGTGAATCAGCAGGCACACGCATCACTTCATCTGTGGATCGAGTTGTGGCATGCCATGTCATCAAGCTTGCTATAAATTTGCACCTGAACATGCTTTTTATTCTAGGGATGATTGGAAAGTGCCTGAGAACCTTTACCGGGACAGCTTCCCCCTGAACATCTTCTCTATATCTGTTAGAGCCACAATGGGGACATTCTTGCAAATGCTCATATTCATGGCACAAGAGGCAACAATCATTCTTGCAAATGCTCATATTCATGGCACAAGAGGCAACAATCATTGCGACAAGCATGAATATTATTGTAATCCATGCCTATGGATTTCAATAACTTCTTGGCATCTGCACGAGATGGAGGCATCTCGTTGCCAGGGGGCAATATCTGGTCTTTCAAAAGCCTGCAAGTATGGCAATATCTGATCGTTACTATTAAGATTTTCTCAAATACAAGTTGACAATTTATCATTTCAACAGTAGGTGTAATCTCCAAAAAAAGTCCTTACTTGAATAGTTCAGTGACACTTGTATTAGACCATCCAAAAATTGACTGCAAATTTAGCATCGTAAGAGATGCACGCAATACAGATATGTTGGCACCATTGTATAATGGAAGGCGTGCAAGTTTACGCATGGCCTCTTCCTCTGGTTCATAATTTGACCGTTGAGAATGTCGTGGTTGATGATCTTCATGTTCATGCTCCTCGAAGAGAGCTTCTTGTTGCTCGATGAAGGCATCCAACATTTCTTCCATTGGACCTTCTTCCATTTCCTGACCTTCTTCCATTCCCTCGGGTGCTGTTAATTGAGCTCCATCTGTCACTCCCTCTTGCGATATCCTCATCCTTTGTTGGGGACGAGAATTCACAGACGCAATGTTATCAAGATGCGGCTGCACACTTGCTTGGTTGTACGATTGAAACTGTAAATTTTGCAAGCGCTCCATTGGAAATATGCCAGCGTCATGAACATGCTGGTTGCAAATCCTTCGTTTTCGAAAGATTTGGTACTTACATTGCATGCATGGACACGCTATTCTCTCTTCAAGATTGAGAGGCTCCATCTAGCAGGATAACATGTATATGCAGCTCATTAAATATAAATCATTATGCATTACACAAAGCATTATGTAAACCATAAAACAGGGCTTCTTTTCCCCAGCCGTGAGAGAGATTTTAAAAAATAACATTTAAAGCGTCAAACGGGCTTCTTTTTCCCAGCCGTTGAGGGAGACTTTAAAAATATTAAAAAAAGCATCAAACGGGCTTCTTTTCCCCAGTCGTTGAGGGAGATTTTAAAAATAACTTATACATTAGCTTATCTTCTCTCCATACAAAATTAAGAAGGTAATTAGAACAAGGATGGAGAGAGAAGCTATCTCTATTCATAAAGGCCTTATGCAAAAATCTATATGCATAGATTCTGTAAATAGAGCCTACACATTGAGCTCTATGCATAGAAGCCTATACCTAAAGCTGAACGCATAGAGTCTTATGCATAAAGCCTATGCATAATGATCTATACATAAGCTTATGTGTAATGTTCTATACGTAAGTCTTATGCAAGCTTTATGAATAAGGTTTATGCAATTGTATGCATAGTAAGGCTTGCAAGCCTTAAGTATAAGCTTGCATAATAAGGCTGCAAGACTTATGCATAAGCTCTATGCATAAGTCTTATGCATAAGCTCTATGCATAAGCCATATGCATAAGTCTTATGCATGCGCATAAGCTCTATGCATAAGTCTTATGCATAAGCCATATGCATGTCTTATGCATAAGCCATATGCATAAGTCTTATGCATAAGCTCTATGCATAAGTCTTATGCATAAGTCTTATGCATACGCTCTATGCATAAGCCATATGTGCAATAATACGTAAAAAAAATCATAAACAAGGAAAATCGAAAGAGGATCTACCTCTTTTTTGCGAAGCTGAAGGAGAGGATTGGTGAAAGATTGGTGAAAGAGCTGCAAAATAAAATATTAAACAAAATAATTAGTAAATTAAACACAAGAATAAGAACTAATACAAAACCCTAAAATCTCTATGCATGCATTAGGAGATCTATGCATACATAGAGAGCTCTCAACATGCATAGAGAGCCAAAAAAACACAAAACCCTAAACGTCCTATATCCTAAATTAAAAAGCAAAAGCAAGAACATATTAGTAAAAGTGGAGAAGGAGAAGAGGAGAAAAGAAGAAAGAAGGAGAAAAGAGGAGAGAGGAGAAAAGAGGAGAAGGAGAGAAAAGAGACGTTGCATACCTTCTCTGCAACGCTGCGAAAAACAGAGAAAATACGCTCTCGGCTGTAAAAAAATTACGAGCGTCGGTATATGCTTCAGAATATGCGTCGGTATATGCTTCGAAATATGCGTCGGTATACGCGTCGGAATAAGCATCGGTATGTGCTTCGGTATACGCGTCGGTATATGAAAATTTCAAATTACCCCGCCCGATTGTCTCCTCCAACATTACGACGGGCATACCGACATTCGACATTTGTGTCGGTATTTTAACGTCGGTATGCCCTCAAGCTCTAGTAGTGATTTACTCTTTTTTGCAAAGAGTTGGTGCTTCCTTAGAGTCTCAAGACCTTTTCCGACATGAGCTTCATGGGTCACCTGCATTCTTTGAGTAAATCAGAATATCATTAAAGAAAACAAGAACGAAATCATCCAAATATTCTCTGAGAATGTCCTACATTAAGCGATTGAATGTAGCTGGGGCATTTTTCAATCCAAACGGCATGACAGTGAATTCATAATGCATGTCTTTGGGATATCTTGCTCATTAATCCTGATCTGATAATACCCTCATTTGAGATCTATCTTTGTGAATATCTAGGCTCCACTTAGCCTGTCTAGAAGCTCATCAATTCTGGGGATAGGATACTTATTCTTAACTATCAGAGCTGATTGAAACCTCTATAGTCCACACATAGTCTTAGCGTTCCATCTTTCTTTTTCTAAAAGAGAACTGGCATACCCCAAGGTGAAACACTTGGTCTTATAAACCCTTGTTCCAATAGTTGTCTGAGATGTTCCCTGAGTTTGATGGCTTCAGGAATTGGCATTTTGTACGTGCGCAAGGCTACTGGGGCTGAGCTTTGGGGGTCAATTCTATGACATGATCTACTTCCCGAATCGGGGGCATCTATGTTAATTCTCTGGGAATAAATCATCATTTTCACTTCTTTAGCTTTTAACTTTGAGTCTACCGGATTCATTTTGACAAGATAAATGTGCTGCTTCTTTCTAAGTCCTTTTAGTAACTTAGAAGCTTTTACTAGCTATGCAAACTAGGGGATCCTGAAATTCTGGTTCCTTGAACTTTGTTTCCATGAAGATCACGAAAGGAGATGGTTCCATTATGATAGTGAATGTTAGCTTGATTTTTGTGGAGCTAATCCATTCTACGGATCCTGTCAAAAACTCCCAAAAGTATAACGCTGAACTGATAGTCAGTTAAATTCCCATCTAGATTGAACTCAATACGATCTGAGTGAAAAGAACACGATCTGTCTCAAGGTGAATTGAATACGATCTGTCTCAAGGTGAATTGAATACGATCTGTCTCAAGGTAAGTGAAAAGAATCTTCCCACTTGCCAATTCAACTTGCATAGGTTTCCCTGATTTTTGATCTAAGACTAGCTTACGCAAGTGGCAGGTGAAAAAAAGAAGAAAAGACCTGCCTCTATAGCTCTTCCACCTCCCAAACTTGGAAACACTACCACGAACGGGGCACCACCAGCCATCGACTGGAACACTCTCTCACCATTCGCCACCCACCCACACCATACGACAGCTCGGAACCACAATGAAACAGATGATATTTCAGCTAAAAAACATATACAGCATCAACCATGTACAAACTCAGCAAATACACAAAAGACCAGGACTCTGGCCAAGGGAATACACCCTTGCGTCTGACAACCGAGCCTCTGCCTCCCGGTCCCTATAATCTCCAGAGGGCGCCCACACCAGCAACCCTTCTTCACTTCCTCTGTAGCTCAGCTATTCTTTGTCCCCAGCTGCTATCTGCCAATGTCGTAGGCGAGCCCCACTGTCTCCAGCCCACACATCAGCACCTCTTCTGCATCCAATCCACACAAAAACCCAAGGCTCTCTCTCTGGTTAGCATCCACGCACTGCCTGCAATCATCGCCCACACAAGACCAGCTACTCCTCACCAGAAGGCGCCCACACCAGCTAACCTTCAACTCAGCAGCTCCCACTCTCTGTATGTCATGACCAGCAGCTTCACCAACCACCAGAGCCTTGCAAAACCTTAGCACCACGATTAACCGTTCACCGCAGCATCATCATCTGCATCCAGCTTTCTTTAGAATCACCAGAGCCACATCATTCAATCCCTTGCTAACAGCAGTCCTCTATGCTGCTCCAATCACCAGCCCGCACTAGACCATCACCCAAGAGATCTGCAGCCTCTTCGGTACTGTCACCAGCCCCTCTATAACCAACACACAAGGCCCACACCAGCCTTTTAACACCAGTCAACTACGCCCCTCTATCCTTGGCGGCCCTCTCTTTCTGCAGCGCCAACCATACCCGCCAGCCACACATCTGCTTCTCTTCACACAGGCGGGTGTCAGCTCTGCTCATGCCCTTGTCTACTGCAGCGTCAGACAACCCCCCCTGAACAACACGGCGACGGCCTTTTTCTGCAACCTACGCCAGCCACCTTCGCCAAGTTTCCAAAGCATTCGAGATGTTGCGCTGGTGGCTCCACAAGCTTCCAAGTGGTTATTTATAAAGTGGCCATGTGGATTATATATATATTCTTTTTTAAAAAAACTTAATAATGGCCATACCCTCAATGGCTTCTCCACTTCGAATCATATCGCCGCGTCCATAACCTTCCAATACCAGAACTGCTCCCGGCCACCCTCATCAGCATCATGACTACCAAGCCCATCAATTTCCAGTCGTCGGTGCCCTCTTTTTAGTAACCACCCGCACATCACACAATTGCCATAAAACTCCAGATCTCCAGCATTTTCTCCGGAAGAAACACGTGCAAAAACCAGCTCATGACAAAACCACTCGGCCTGTACACTTGCCAGGGCATTCAGGGCAAATTTTATTCACACACCACACGCGCCATATGTACACAGTCCAAAAAACCCTCTCAGATTTTAGCCTGACATACTTTGCCCAACCCCTAGCCTGCTGAATCATTTATGATCAGCAGAAAGCATATGACCACGTTTCCCTCCGTCAATCCTTTGAGCATCATACAGTGTAACCAACACATCTCTATTCCAAGTAATCCAAGAAACTCTGTCATTTTTCCCAGGCATGTCTTGCCATCCCATATCCCACAACACAATACCAGAACTTCTGGAGACAAAGCTCCTAACATACACACCATCCCGTCCCATCTCAAACCTAAAATCCCTGATACGGTCAACACCAATATCGGAGAACCAGTGCAGCAGCTCCTAATGAGGGTAAAAATTGATGAAAGCTTCATCAAGAAAAACCTGTTGTACCATAACATTTTCCTGTCCATCCACATGAGAAGCCTCACCATCAAAACCAGCCACCACAGGCAAAACAAACTCCCCTTCAAAAGGCACCATTGCCAAAGCATCCACCTCAGTTCCTGTATGCTCATCTTCATTAAAACCACCAAGAAATTCATCTATTACAGCATCCATCTCATCCATAGCATCAACACCATTCATAGTCTTCTGGTGTTTCTCTTCCTTCATAGCCTTAATTCTGGTCATGGCTTTTTTAACATTTATGCACATCTGGTCATCCAGCTCTAACTCAGGCTCATCATCCTGTAGACTGTCTATATCCCACTCATCCCACACAGGTTCATTATCCAAAGACTTAAAAGCAAGCTCTTTCACATCACAAGCATACCTTTGCTCATGATTCACTTGTACCTTCTCGCATTCTTCATGTATGGCTTCTTCTTGTTCAGCAACCTCATCACCAAGCACTTCCTCATCAATAATCAGGGCATCCATCTCTGCATCCTCCTCACTAGATGAAGTATCATCTGTTTCCTCACTAGTAGTGGTACTGGTTGTATCATCACTCGAATCAGCTTCACTCTCCTCTTCATCATTGATAGGATTCTGGTTATCCATATTAAACTGCTTCTTATCACCTCTCCTGTCATACAGAGTAATGACCCCTTTCCTCCAATCCTGAACAGCCTTCACTGCTCTCAGCCATGGTCTTCCCAAAATAATGGAGAATGCACCCATTCCTGCAGGCATAACATGACAATCCACAAGCACCTTTACATCAAAAGCTTCCAATTCTAACTGTTTGATCATGCCTAAGAATTTGACCTTCTGATGATTGGCCAGCCGAATACGGAATCCAGACGCTTCAGCAAAATTAAGACCAAGCCTCTCCACAGCTGCTAATGTGATCACACAAATCTGTGCTCCACCATCTATGTATGCCTCTCCCAGATTCTTCCCTTTATACCAAACATTCACCACAGGACATATATCAGGTAACTCCTGAACAGATAGAACAGTCACTATCCCCCTAACAGGCTCCTTCTCTCTCGGGTTCACAAGTCTTTTCCACTGACGCTTCAGATTGGGAGCTAACTCTATCAATTGCCCAAAAGTAATGTTAGCCTTCCTTCCAGCCATGTCTTCTTGCAAATTGTAGCTATCCTGCCCACCCCCTAGTGGAAAATCAGTTACTTGAAACTTCCTACGAGGCTTCCGCTTTTGCTTGACCTTCACATCCTCTCCTTCCTTCAGTTTACCTTTCTTCTTGCTGGGCCCTGCAGCATCCTTGCTTTCCCTTTCCTGTGGCATCCGTTTCCCCAAAGGCATCACATCAGCTTCTGCTTCCTTTGTCTTCTCAAGGGTGACCACATCTATCACCTTAGTTTTTCCCTTCTCTTCGGCTGTGATTCCACTCGGACCTGCTTGATCCCTGATATCAATACCATAATCATTTGACCTATCCGGTAACTGTGAAGGTAGTGGGTACATATCACCACCCATACGCTGAGGTTTATCACAATCTGTACTCAGATGACCAAGCTCACCACAGTTCCAGCATGTAGGAATGAAATGACGGCCCCTACCGCGACCACGTCCATACCCTGCTTGTCCATCTCCCCCCTCATGATTATTGCCACGGCCTCTACCACGTCCACCACCTGTACTTCCCATTAAATTTAAGCTCAAATTCTTCATAAGATCAACCATCTGGTTTCATATCCTGCCGCAATCCCTCATCAGAACCTGGCTGCAGGAACCATAGGTACTCCCTGACTAGCTTGTGGCACCATCTACATAGCTTGGGCTTCAGTGGGCTTCATCCTCTCAATCACTGCATTCATGGGTGTAGCCTCCACTCTACGAATCTTTGGTTGTGCTATAACTGGAATCATCCCCAGCTAATTCATCCGTTGCAATTTCCAGTCTTTTGACTTAGCAATTTCTACCGCATCCTCAAAAGACCTGGGCTTCTTCAATTCCACTTTCCAGCGAATACTCCTCTTAAGCCCGGCTACAAACTTGTTCTTCTTCATCATATCAGGCGGCACCTGGTCTTCCTAAAGCCCTGCATAGAGTTTCCCATAGCAAAGAAAATTTCTTCATATAATCATCTATTGATTCAAACTCACCTTGTGTCAGAGCTTGCACCTCATGCCAAACCTTGTCGGGGTCTTCTACCTTCTTGAACCTGTTGCTAAGTGCTGTCTTCAATCCATCCTCAGTCATCTCAATGCGTGGAACAGCATCCCTCAATGACTCCTCATAGGCTCTGGTCCTTACATCCCCTTTCAAACAAATGCTCAGCAGAGCCGCAACACCTGTACCGACTCATTCATATGGTTGCTTATACATGCAACCTCCATCCTTTCCAAGAAATCTGCCACATCCTCATTCGGACCACCATAAAAGTCTGGGTAAGACATCATCTTGATCCCCAAACTTCACTTCAATCCCAACAAAAACCCAAAAACACCTTCCTTCAATCTCTCACTCTGGGGCATACACCCTCGTAAGAGACACTTGAGCAATCCTCAGTGGGGGCACGCAGAAGGATGGCAGGTGAAAAAAAAAAAGAAAAGACCTGCCTCTATAGCTCTTCCACCTCCCAAACTTGGAAACATTACCACGAACAGGGCACCACCAGCCACACCGGCTGGAACACTCTCTCACCATTCGCCACCCACCCACACCATATGACAGCTCGGAACCACAATGAAACAGATGATATTTCAGCTAAAAAACATATACAGCATCAACCATGTACAAACTCAGCAAATACACCAAAGACTTGGACTCTGGCCAAGGGAATACACCCTTGCGTCTGACAACCGAGCCTCTGCCTCCCGGTCCCTATAATCTCCAGAGGGCGCCCACACCAGCAACCCTTCTTCACTTCCTCTGTAGCTCAGCTATTCTCTGTCCCCAGCTGCTATCTACCAATGTCGTAGGCGAGCCCCACTGTCTCCAGCCCACACATCAGCACCTCTTCTGCATCCAATCCACACAAAAACCCAAGGCTCTCTCTCTGGTTAGCATCCACGCACTGCCTGCAATCATCGCCCACACAAGACCAGCTACTCCTCACCAAAAGGCGCCCACACCAGCTAACCTTCAACTCAGCAGCTCCCACTCTCTGTATGTCGTGACCAGCAGCTTCACCAACCACCAGAGCCTTGCAAAACCTTAGCACCACGATTAACCGTTCACCGCAGCATCATCATCTGCATCCAGCTTTCTTTAGAATCACCAGAGCCACATCATTCAATCCCTTGCTAACAGCAGCCCTCTATGCTGCTCCAATCACCAGCCCGCACTAGACCATCACCCAAGAGATCTGCAGCCTCTTCAGTACTGTCACCAACCCCTCTATAACCAACACACAAGGCCCACACCAGCCTTTTAACACCAGTCAACTACGCCCCTCTATCCTTGGCGGCCCTCTCTTTCTGCAGCGCCAACCATACCCACCAGCCACACATCGGCTTCTCTTCACACAGGCGGGTGTTAGCTCTGCTCATGCCCTTGTCTACTACAGCGTCAGACAACCCCCCCTGAACAACACGGCGACGGCCTTTTTCTGCAACCTACGCCAGCCACCTTCGCCAAGTTTCCAAAGCATTCAAGATGTTGCGCTGGTGGCTCCACAAGCTTCCAAGTGGTTATTTATAAAGTGGCCATGTGGATTATATATATATTCTTTTTTAGAAAAACTTAATAATGGCCATACCCTCAATGGCTTCTCCACTTCGAATCATATCGCTGTGTCCATAACCTTCCAATACCAGAACTGCTCCCGGCCACCCTCATCAGCATCATGACTACCAAGCCCATCAATTTCCAGTCGGTGCCCTCTTTTTAGTAACCACCCGCACATCACACAATTGCCATAAAACTCCAGATCTCCAGCGTTTTCTCCGGAAGAAACACGTGCAAAAACCAGCTCATGACAAAACCACTCGGCCTGTACACTTGCCAAGGCATTCAGGGTAAATTTTATTCACACACCACACGCACCATATGTACACAGACCAAAAAACCCTCTCAGATTTTAGCCTGACAGCAAGCATCCACCAGGGGAAATGAAAGAATGAGTACTGCTTGAATCAATCAAAAGTTTAAAAGGCTTATCCCGATACTCAGCTGGAGTATGAATGATGGAGAATTGGCTATTTGGCCCTTGGTTTTCAATTGCAGCATAAATCTGTCCTCTTTTCTCTTCCACTACTTCTACAATTGTGACTGCTTTGGCTACTGTAGTCTGAGGCAGAACTCTCTCTTTGGTGGCCCTTGTTCTAGGAAGGAGTTTTGAGGCTACTCTGGACGACAGAGGTAGACGGCTGAGCTGGAGTTGTTTTGGGATTTCTTGGATTTGGGCGAGATGGTGGACCTTGATTTGACTGATAGGAAGGGGTTGGTCTTTGCACTCTCGGTCCTTGACTTCCCTGTCCCCTTGATATGGCAGGAGTCGGGCAATCTTTCAGCTGGTGACCAAAACCCTGACATCCAAAACACCGATTCTCACTTCTGAGCTCATCCCTCTAAATCCTTGAAATAGGTGGGGCTCCTGAGAAAGTGTTCTAGGGGAAGGGTATTCCTTCACTTCTGAATCTTCCCACATCCTAATTTTGAATTGGGCATTACTGCCTCTTTGGGGGAGGAAAGTTTGAAGTACTTTCCAGGGTTTGGAATCTTTTAAAGTTAGAGGGTGCAGGCTTTGGCGGCGGGACCTTAACAACAAAGGCTTTGGCAAAGTCCTTTGCCATTCTTACTTCTTCGGCCATTGAGATAAGTTTTGTTAGAGCAGAGTTGATGAGGTGGTCGAATGCAAAGGCTATCATATCCTAACTCTTGGAGAGTTCAGGAATGCCAGATAGATTCGAGGTATCCATCTATAAATTTCCAATTCAATTTATGAGTTTTCAATTTTTGAAGTTCCTTCAACACAATATTAACAAGCGAAAATATTTTTTTTTCCAGATTTACTTTAAAATTCTTAAGCAATTTTTGTTACTGTTACGTAGATTATAACAGCACTTTGATACCAACAGTGAGATCCCACTGCCCCCTCTATGCATCGGATTTCCGGATGGTAGCAGCAGAAGAAGTAGCTTCCTCATGCACGAGGCAGGGTTTCCCACTCCAAGGCCTCGCCCTCGAATGTCTGGGCACGAGACTAAGCTGGTGGTCATTCCGAAAATCGAAACCAGAAAAATTTCCCATGCGCAGAAAATGGGGACGATTCCACCATTTATATTTTCTTAACGAATTTTTCTAACGAGGTCAAGATACTGAACTAACCTTCATCTGAATAAACCAAATAGAAGGGAAACTATTACAGACTTAACTTGAAGGGATCAACGCTTTTTTCCTAATTGAATCAGGCACAATGATCTATTCATTTGAGAGGTCTTCAGGCTTTTAATTAACTACTTGAGTTCTAAGCATAATCCTATTAATCAATTTTATTATTAAAATTCTACTGATTCCAGCCTATGGGTTAGCCACCGCCCAACCACTGGAATAGTAGAACCAGACAAGTACTCACCAACCCATAATTGAAAGCATTTCTTAGCTTTTGCTTTAGAATACAGATACTCACACACTCCTCTTTAAACTTTAATTTATAAAATAATCCATCAACAAACAATTATTGGGTACAGATATCACAACTCAGAATTTCCATTCAATCCTTGTTTCTCACAAAACACTATCACTCTGGACTCTCCGTTGAGACGAGCAGGTCAACAACGAGATCCACTAACAGATTATAATAAGTTTCTCGTCATCATACATATATATCTTCCACGACACACGCAAGGGTGTCCTCGGCACTGCGAGCCCGTGCATCGCCTTGGTTAGAACCCTCCAGGATTCTCCTTAGGTGTCCTAGCATTTCACTCAGGGACCGCTTCATCGGCCCTCCTCCATTGTACCGGAAGTGCACCATTTTAACCATATCAAGGCTAGTCAAGACCTCGGCAGGCTTTGCCGCGTGAGCCGTCCTTTGAACACTCCCCGCCAGCTGTTACAAACCGAACTTCCCTTAGAACACACATATACCAAATGCTCCCTCCAGCATTTTGGCGTAAGACAGTCCTTTAAGAAAACAAGGTTTCTATGCAAGTTTTCAATTTTGATTTTCTTTTGAATACAATGAGTATATCTTAATTCCGTATCCCAAGACTTCTAGATCACAGGTCTGGATTCCCAATCAGAATTCCTCGAATTTTGAATTCTTGATCCTCAGATCAAAATCAAAGGTCTCAACTTAGTTTCAGATTCGGTGGGTGATTTGAGTGTAGATTATTGAACTGGTCGCATCGTCATTTCTTGAAACTGATGAAGGAGTTACGTCTTGGTCATAGTCTAATTCAGGGTTTGAGTCTAGAAAGGTTCTCCTAAACTATCTTTCTCGAAGGTAATATTTCAATTACTACTTTACTGAATTCAAAACTAAACACGAATTCCTATGAGGAATAAATTAGTCATTTATCTAAATTCCGACTTCGATAGTTTTTCTGAATTTTCTCATTACCATCCTAGAGAATATAAAATAGTATAATTTTCCTTCACTGAGTATTTACTTATTCATTTTTCCAATATTCATGGGATTTCAACATAGAATTAAAGTGAACTCTTATTTTGATAAAAAAAATCTTTTATGCATCATTTTATGCATAAAAATCAATATTGGTGAAAGCAACACTTTTGTAATAAAAAAAATTCTTTTATGCATAAAAATCAATATTGGTGAAAGTAACACTTTTGTAATTAAAAAATTTCTTTTATGCATAAAAATCAATATTAGTGAAAGTATTATTTTTACCAAAAAAAATTCTTTTATGCATCATTTTATGCATAAAAATCCATTTTAATGAAAGTAACATTTTATAATAAAAATATTTTTTTATGCATATATTTACGCAAAAAATCCATTTTGATGAAATTAACACTTTTATAATTAAAAAAATAATCAATATGCATCTTTCTATACATAGAATTTAATTCTATTGAAAATCACTCTTTTATAATAAAAATAATAATCAATATGCATCTTTCTATACATGGAATTTAATTCTATTAAAAATCACTCTTTTATAATAAAAAATAATCAATATGCATCTTTCTATGCATAGAATTTAATTCTATTGAAAATCACACTTTTACAATAATAAAAAATAATCAACATGCATCTTTTTATGCATAGAATTTAATTCTATTAAAAGTCACTCTTTTTTAATTAAAAAAAAATCAATATGCATCTTTCTATGCATAGAACTTAGTTCTATTGAAAATCACTCTTTTATAATAAAAAAATAATCAATATGCATCTTTCTTTGCATAGAATTTAATTCTATTAAAAATCACTCTTTTATAATAAAAAGAATAATCAATATGCATCTTTCTATGCATAGAACTTAATTCTATTAAAAATCACTCTCTTATAATAAAAAGAATAATCAATATGCATCTTTCTATGCATAGAACTTAAATCTATTGAAAATCACTTAATCAATATGCATCTTTCTATGCATAGAATTTAATTCTATTAAACATAACTTTTTTATAATAAAAAGAATAATCAATATGCATCTTTCTTTGCATAGAACTTAATTCTATTGAAAATCACTCTTTTATAATAATAAAAAATCAATATGCATCTTTCTATGCATGAATGAAAGTTACATTTTTAGAATACACAAACGATGGGGATTACTCTTTTTTATTAATAGAAGATGAAATTTATTTCACACAATTTTAGAAAATTTTGCCATATCCTCCTTTGTATGGCTGACCATTTTTCAATTTTTCTAATCTTAATCTACTCAAGAATTATCCCCAATTGGTTTAAAGCATTCTAAACTAATCAATTTTCACTTTTAAGAGAAACAATATGAAAAGTTTAATTCCAATATTTAGATCACTTAACTAGGATAAAGAAGGGCTGATTAAGAGAATGAGAGAGGGGGAAAGCCTTTCCAAGAAGGCATAGCATGTGTTTATCATTTTAAGATAACAAACAATTTAGAAAACCGTTAAAAGAATAAGAAAAAGTAAGATTTCTTACTTACATGAAATTCTGGGAGCTTTCCTTTGGCTTGATGGTTTGAGGGATCTACTCTTGTTTGCAACAAGAGTGGCCACAAATTCTTTAGAAGAGGGAATGGTCAAAAACTAGTGAATTATTAAGAAATTCACAGTTCTTGGCTCTTGGGAGGAGGAGTAGAGTAACAATGCATAAAACACTATTAAGCTTCAACAAAGGGGGGGGGCTTCTATTTAAAGGAAAAAGTGAGCTTCTAACCAAGCAAACTAATTGTAGAATTTTCTAGATCAATTTGATCAATTTTTGACCATTTTTAGGTAAGTTTAGCTTACTTTTTGGAACTAGACTTGAATTAGGAGAGAGGAGAGATGAAATATCTCAATTTTTGATTATTTTAAACTCCACCACATGTGTGAAGTAGGTGCTTTCTTCATGAGGGGGAAATTTCCATTGTGAGGTGTCAAAAATCTATTTTTTTAGTAATTCCTTTGGTCCTTAGTCCACTCTTCATCTTATGTGAGTATTTAATCTTTTATCTCTGCTATCACTTCAAACTTCTGTGAGTCGCATCTTGAATATTTTGCAAAGCTTCCTGTGATATCCCATGTCTCCACTTTTCTTTTTTCCACTTGTGGTTATGCCGTCCTAATCTTTTGCAATGTTGCACGCTACTGCAATGGTGATGTGCCCTATGGGGCTGAGTGGCCTTTTAAAGCCTGAAAGTTATCGATTCTTGCTTACAAATTTTTTCAAGGGTTAAATTTGTCCCTTTGTGCACTAGCCAAATAAAAGGAATTGGTGGAGTAGGTCTCAATATATTGTGGTCCAATTTCCATGTATGGTCTAGCTTATCGTTATAAAACCACATACACCACTTACACCTAGATGTTTCCTCTGTCCACAGAAACATGGTGCTACTACACCATTACTACAAGAAAGAAAGAATTGCTTGCACTTTTCCCTTGGACCACACAAGCCCATACATGTTACTCTGCAACACTGACACATGTGCTCCTTATTGCCCAAGCTTCTTTTGGCCCATCACACTCAAGTACTATGGTGTCATGTGCTCCCACATTGGTACTTCTTTATGTAGTGGGCGAGAATCTCTCATTTGTTCCTTGGTTTGAATCTATGCCTATTAACCATCACATAGCCTGGGCCGATGAGAATCGACTCCCTTTAGGTCTCGGGGGGGTCACTAACAACAAAATGTGAATATCACGTGCATTCAACAGAAGCATAATTTTAATTTATGAAACTTACAAAAATATATTTACATAAGGGTATGATTTAAAATTTTTTCAAAAAAATTTACAGATTCATAAAGAAAAGGGGATATTATATAGATTAAAAAATTCACAGATAAGGGATTTAAAATATAGGCCTTGAACGCACGCGATAGGGATATTTTACATATAGTGACCCCCCCGAGCTTTAGGTCAATGATAAGGCTGATTTCTTATGATTATTTCTTTGTATTTGTTCTCGATCCCCATGTAGAGGCCTAGGAGCCCCATAAAGTGGGGTATTATACACTGCCTCTCCAAGTATACGAACCACATTAGCTAGAGATGGTGTTGCCTTCTTTGTTATCCTATTACCCAATATCTCCGAGATGGGACTTGAACCAACATGCTGACCCAATTGTATAGCATGTTCTTTTAGGACTTGCAATATTGCATTGGCCATGTCAGAGACACGTGCATCGTACAAGGAAATTTTAGACTTGTACCCTTTTCCTACCAAACCAGCTACCATGGACGTTTGTACAGGGCATCATGTTCTCTTCCTCTTTGCTTTGAACCTCCTATGTAGAAAGACCAAATCATAAGTGAACTCTTGCCTTATGGTATGACTATGGAATGTTTTTTGGTGTTGGCTTACCGCACTCATGAAGTTTCCCAATCGAAAATTCGGGCCTCCCACCATGCAAGCCAAGAGTCCAATGTAGGAATGTGCTCATCCAAGGCCATACTATTTCTCCATGCATTACAAAGTTCCTCTACTAACCTTGGAAGCCTTTTCTTATTTTCACAAAGTCTCCATTTATTGTACATTGTTTTGTGCTCTTGCCTACATAGTGGTGTGATATACTTCTTGGTGTGCTCATTCAAGCTCTTCTTCCAATGGAAGAGGTATGATCTGTCCTCTATTGACATTTCATTCATTGTGTGCCCATTATTAAAGACATCTCTGACTGCTTTTAATCAATTTGCTTGAGCTTCGTCATCCAATAAAGTTGTAAAAGTTAGCTTTTGGGAATCCATGTTTCTCCATGGTGTTGTTTATCATACACCTGAATAGAATCTAGCGTGCTGTATCCTCCTCTTTCATCTCACATGTAGCAATTGTCATCAACATTCTAGCACCATCAATGTTAAAATAAATAAATGACATTAGAGTTGCCAATGAATTAATATTAACATCCATTCCAAAATTAAAAGGAAAAATGTACCAACCTTGGGACATATACATGAGCTCCCATGCTCCAATCTGGGACTCTATGGGTGTGATCAAACATGACCCAAGAATATTTTAGGTCTCCATTGCCATCTTAACACATTCTATTTAGCAAGTCCACATAAGAAGCGAAGCCTTTTGTTGACATCTTGAATAGAAAGGTTCATCATCTTGTCCTTGGCTTGGAAATCTACTACCATGAATAAAAGGATACTCCATACGCCTTTGAAGGAACATAATTTAATCAAAGCCACTTCCAACTGGTTGTAAAATTTTCTTGGTGTTGGGCACTATTCTCCTGAACTTGTAATAGTGAATTCAAAAACATTTCATCCATGCAATGAGTCACAGCAAGAATATATTAAAACCATAGGTTAGTATAGAATACCTTTGCTCTTGGACAAGTGGCACCTTTGCATCAAATACACCAGCCAAATCCTTATCACCCACCATGTCAAAGTCCTTTATATCCTCGTCTCTAAACAATACCTACATAAGTTGCTCTTTTGCAAATTGTCATTTGGATCTTCTTGGAACCTACCTGCTTATCCATTCAACATCATATACCAATTTCTCCATGTCATCCAATGAAGACTAAAGAAGACCTCACTGAACATGATGCTTATGCTCTCCAGCATGCACCATCAACCTTGTATATGATCAATCCATGAGGCATCACATAGTATACAAAGCAATCACAAGTCTCTATACAATAGACTTTTTCTTTGCAATGGGTGCATATAATCTTATTGTTTCCTTCTTCTGCTTTAGTACGTCGATCAACTCTTTTCGACAAAAATCCTTTGAAGAAAGCGCTATTGTATATTTCATGCTTCAAGTAATAAGAACAAACTACCCTACGACATTCAAGGTGTCTAATGCAATGGCTTATTCTCACCTTGATTTTTGGTAGAGCCATGTTAGAAGTATGTGGCTTTGTCCAAACATGCCCATCATACTTGTCTTGCATTGCATCCATTTTATTGTCTACTCTCTCATCAGGAGGGGGAAACTCAAAAACCAAATTTCCAACAAAAAACCTAGGTAACTATTGTTAAACCCTTTGACTTGTAGGAAACTTGGTTTTGTGCTGCCTAAGTAGGGTAGCTGACTTTTGCTTTAGCGAAATAGGGATAATACGTTTCTTAATAGGCATATGAATTTGACCTTGCTTACCTCTATCCCCTAGGATATTTAGAGGACATTGAGGAAAATCCTTGCTAACATCATCTCCTGTACTGTTGTCACTCATTGACATGTACATGGTTGATGGACCTACCATCTCTATTTCCAGTTATTCATTTTCAAAATTGCTACTATCACTCAACTCCATTGTTGGTATAGAGGAACTCTATGTTTTCAAATCCAAATCAACAACATACTCTCTAGACAAGGAGCTATTATGCAAAAAAAAAACATATTTTTTAGCACATCTATCTGACCTATTAATGCCTCTTAAACCCTTTCAATACCACATTGAATTATTACATTGAAGCTCTTGAAGCAATACATAGATGAAACCTGTTGCTCAAGAAAATCTTGGCTTACCAACATCTTTCATGATTCTAGTGGTATTTCCATCTCTTTTAGGACATCTCCACACACCCACTTGATGATAGCACTAGTAGTTGCCAATTGGATTTATCAAAGTCTCAATGGAGAACACACAAGGATAGAAGTAAACCCATGAAAAAATAAGATTCCAATTGTTGTTTATATCCAAGACTTACCATTCTCCATTTATGTGTTTTCTTTGTTCATTATATATATACTTTTTAAAATGCACGTAGTAGGAAACTTTGCAGAATGCATAAAGGTTAAAAAATTTGCATAATCTATGACCACCTAATTCATTGTACAACTTGTATTCTTATTAAATATTCGAGCAGATAAATCATAAACAAGCCTGTCAAACTATCAAAAGCAATTAAAAATCCAAACCATCATATATTGTATCATAATTCTCTCATTCTTCTATAATGTGTACACATACTCTAACCATGATTTTTATATTAAATTGAAAAGTTTAATAGTTCTGACAAGCCTAGATGGTGCTCATTGTTTTCTAATATTTTAACATATATCTCATCTAGACATTTATTTTCTAATACTTTAATATTTATTGCTCATTTTGATGGTCATGAAATGTTCTTTTAAAATTTAACATTTAGCTTTTTGTTTCTCGTTTAACATTTTATCTAATATTTTAAAATTTCTCTAAGCCTAGATACCTCATCTAGTTGGGGCTTAGAGGTGTGCGCTGGTAACTTTGAGCCTATGGCCTCCCGATTTTGCCTGCTTTTGAGCCTGTCTGATTCAAAAATTTGTGATATAGCTCAAGCTCTTTCCAACTTCACCTACTGTAGCTCTATATCGAACTAGATACCAAACACACCGGATACATGAATGTAAGGGGATATAGTGACCTTTTTTCTAGGTAGGTAAATAAATACGTGTATTTATTCACCTGTGGTGGGTGACATAGACCTTGCCCATGTCCACCCAATAGAATATTTAAGAGGGTTGACCCCCACCAACTACATTATTGGAATGAAAATGCACGACTCATGTTTGCGTGTGATGTGGGATATAGACATCCAATGGCTGCACAACTGGATGACCCTGGTGGCTCAGCTAAAATGGGAGCTGGAGGCACTCAAAGTGAGCTAGAATACTCCTAGGGAGGAAAGTACCCTAGTCCAATTCAAACAAGAGATTGAAGAATTGAAGACTCAACAAGAAGCCAAGAAGGGCCTGTGGTGTACTATATGCTAGTCACTTGGACACACCATCCAGGAATACCCAAAAAGGAGGTACTTTTATGAAAAGGGGGGACATGAAGACAAATATTGCTACTACCTCAAAGGGTTTTGTCAACTTCATTAACAACAAATGGCTCACCCCACCTTGATAGCCCCTAATCGAGCCCATTATGCTATAACTACAGTTTCCATTCCACAAACCTTCCACGCTGCTACACCGAGTTCTCCTTGCCAACCCACTCCTCAGGTGGAGGCTACCTTCCATCACTCATTCCTAATCCTCTTGCAATTGCCACCATGGTTGTAGCCTCCATGAACCGTCCTACTTGCCTTGCCCAACCCTGTAATTGCCCTATCCTCTGCTATATAAGTGGGGAATATGGTCATTACCAAAGCCGTTTACCCAGGCTTCCTGAAGGTGCTCTACCTACGCATTGTCGATAATCAAAGGATCATTATACTTGAAATTTTCCCAAGTACAAGGCATCCACTTCCTCTGACTTCACATTTCTAGCCCCGACCACCCACATAGTCTTGGTAGGACATCCTCCATCCACTTGCCCCCTTCCTCTCCCACCTCTGGAGTATCCATCACACCTACAACACCCACTCATATGAGTATCCACCATCTACCATAGTGGTCATGTGATCACAAAGGAAGGCCATGCCTAAAGAGCAATAGGGGGATGAGCCCAATAATAACACTCCTCCACTCCCGTGCACAATAGATCAGTCCTTCTTGCAAGCCCTCAAGGACCTCCACAACCAACCCTCCGTGTTGTCAGACAAACCACATGCCCCCTCCCTCCCACATTCCAAACCATATCTTACACCTTTCTCCGTAGAGGATCTACTCAAGGAAAATACAATGAAGGTGAACCTCTTTGATCTTCTCCCGATCAGCCCCAATGTTTGACAGTGTCTCAATTCACTACTGGAGGAACTTAATGGTATGCCACCCGATTCTAGTGGTGGGGCAGTATGGTGGGTTTCCACTCCCCACAAGGTCAGGTGGTGTTGCCGGTTGCATGGGTATTAGCCATACTAGTCCCTCCCTTATAAAGTATCAGAGCCCTTGCTTCTCTTTGGAGATTCATGGTACCCCACTTTCTAGGGCAATTATCTATGAATATTACTAAAAAACGAGATATTTTGGATATCAATTTTGACAGCTTGGTAAGGAGAAGGGGGATCTTCAAGGAGGCACCTATTTCACATGTGTGGTGGAGTTTTAAACTAAAAAATATTGTGATATTTTTATCTCTCCTCTCTCCTAGATCAAACCAAATCAAAAGGGAGCCAAACTAGGTACAAATCTTGTCCAAATTCAGCCAAACTGAGCCTGGAAAACTCTAGAAACTAGTTGGACTTGGTTAGAGGCCTCCCTCACCTATAAATAGATCCTTAGCCCTTTGTAAAAAAATATGAGAACTATACCATGCCAGTATTATATTGAAATAATGATATTTTCTATTATCCTCTAAAAATCCTCTACAAATTGAAGAGATTGGAGCTTCTCTCTCTCTTCAATCTTCCTTAATTTACGAAAAAATTAAGAATCAATTCCATGACTGGATATTGATCTAATTAATGGATATTCTAATCATAGGGATATTACTAAACTTTATGCTTTCAAATTTTTGAGAATTATTAGTAATAGCAGCGGAGCTTTGGTAAATTTTTTAAAAAATCAACACATAAATCATTTTCATTCATAATATGAAAAGAGGACTTCCTACCATATTATAGGATTAGTCATCCTAGATTAATTGAATGATTCTCATTCTAATCATGGAAAATTTATTTTTTATATTTATGCATAAATAGTTAATTAGGAAATAGAGGAATTTCTGGTAATCCATTTTTATGTTAAAAGAGTAATCCCCATGACAATGGAAATCCATGTATTCCAATGAAGTAAGAGAAAAATTGGGATGCTAAAATAATGTATATTTTACTTAAAACTTTAAGAAGGATTTTAGTTAAATTTATCTTTTTGCATAGATAAATTTAAATGATGAAAGAGAAATTCCCACCATATTGAAATTCAACTATTTAGATGGGAAAAGAGATATTCCTAGTATATTAAAATTAATGAGTATTGTATTTAAATTCAAAGATGAATTTTAGATAAATTTATTTTATCTATGACAAATATTTAAATGTTAAAAGAGGAATTCCTATGACATTTGGAATTCCATCATTTACATGGAAAAAGAGAAATTCCTAGCATATTAAAATTAATGAGTATTGTATTTAAATTTAAATATGAATTTTAGATAAATTTATTTTATCTATGAGAAATATTTAAATGTTAAAAGAGAAATTTCTATGACATTTGGAAGTCCATCATTTAGATGGAAAAAGAGAAATTCCTAGCATATTGAATTAATGGGTATTTTATTTTAGATGAAATTACTTTATGAGAAATATTTGATGATAAAAGAGGAATACCCATGACATTGGAATACTCATTGAACACCCTAATTCTTTGCTGGTGGCTAGTCTCCTCATACCATTTGATGGCTTCCTCTCTATCGTCCAAAAGAAGAGAATGTAGACTGGCCCACCTCCTTTTCTCTTATTCTTAATTAAATGCAAAAAGATGAAAATAGGATGTGATAAGATGTGATGTAATGAGAATGAATGTGGATGTGTATGTGGAAGAATGAATATGGATATGTATGTGGAAGAATGAATGTGGATGTGTATATGGAAGAATAGATGAGGATGTGTATGTGGAAGAATGAATGAGGATGTGTATATGGAAGAATGAATGTAGATGTGTATGTGGAAGAATGGATGTGGATGTGTATGTGGAAGAATGATGTGAAAGAATGTGATGTCGATGTGAGTGAATGAATGAGATGTAATATGATGTGAATTGGGAGGTGAATGAATGAGATGTGATGCGAATGAATGTAATGTGATGTAATGTGATGTGATGTGGATCGGGGTAGATATGAATGGATAAGATGTGAATGAATGTGATATGAATGTTTTGATGCGAGTGGATAAGATGTGATGAGAATAAATGAGGAAAGATGTGATGAGATGAAAAATTATGTGATTGGATGAGAATGGATATACATATGAACTGGATATGGATTAAGTAATGTGGACGGATGTGAAACAATGCGAAAGATGAGTGTTCATTATAGGAACTATATTTATGACCTGTTTTTAAATGACTATTTTATGTCAAAAATGCTGGGGAAGCATTTTTGACCGTCTTGTGAATGAGGTCATGGGTAGTGACCTAACTGATAAAGTTGCAACAGCTGACAGAGAGTCAATTGAGGACATCTCTCGTAGCAAGGTCGGCCAAGGTCTTGACCAGCCTCGGTTCGATTTAAATGGTGAGCTTCCGGTACGGTGGATGAGGGACCAAGGAAGCGGCCTATGACTGAAGCGCTAGGTCACCTGTGAAGGATCCTAGAGGGTGTTGACCATACGATTCTCGGGCTCTGGGTCACCGAAGATACCCACACGTGCGTCGGGGAAGATATTGGAACAAGGAGTAAGAGTTGTTTTCTGAATTCGAGCATGGATTTGGTTGATTGACCTTGCTGGTCCTAAATGCATGAGTCCATGGCTCTTTTATATGGATCTGTGGGTTGATCTTGCTGATCTTCAATGGTGGAGATTCCATCTTGACTTTTATAAGTGAATATATTGACGGGTACTATGACCTAGGAACTATTGAAAAGGCCCCTGAGGGACAGGTGGTGAGCATTCTGGTTGCCAATGATGCCATAGGTACACCGATGAAGGAGTGATTAGAAATTAGGATTCAACCGTATATTTTGGAGAATTATGATAAGTGACACTATGGTTTCATTAAATGATTGTTTTAAAGATAACAGAATCTGTGAAAAAGGCAATTTCATATTGGGTGTGTAAGTGGTGTGTGACTGGCGTTAAATTTGCATGAATATCCGGCTAGGGGGTCTAGGAACTCTTTTCCCTGGTACCCAGGACAAAACCTAACCAAATTCCTAATTGGATCCCATCACTACAGTGGTTGGGTGGTTGGCTAACCCATGAGATTGGACGGGGTTAGGCTAGACTGATGGATCTATAAAATGAGACTCAATTCTATTATAGTACGATAGATGAAGTAAATCTTGGATAGTAATTGTTCTATGGAAAATGAATCAACAGTTGTGCCTCTCGATGGAGAAAAAAACGTTGGTTTCTATGATCCAAGTGTAAGTTTCTTCCTTGATCTGACCAAGAGACTCACAAGTTTGGTCAGTAATGACCCTGACTATGTTAGAGTACAAATATCCTAGTGGACTCGCTCGTGCTTTCCGAGAGGGGAAAGTTTTTCTGGGTTTGGTTTTTGAAGAACCAAGGGATTAGTCTCTTGTCTAGATATCCATGGGCGAGGCCCCGAGTGAGGGATCGTGGCCCGTGCAAGAAGTGCTACTTCCACTGCTAGCACCCCACGAATCCATTGCGCGGAGGGGGCAAGGATCTTTTTTTCCAACATGAGTGATAGCATGTTGGGAATCATCATTTGTTTTCACATAGCCTTTCATATCCATTGGCTTCATATGTTCAAACCATTCGCCATGATAAGTCATATGGTTTGATGCTCCAGAGTCCATATACCAAGTGTCATCACTGTCACCAAAGTGCTATGTATAAAGGAGACTGATCAAGTGAGTGCCTCTACTACCAATGAGGGGGCAGCCATCTCTGCACGGATAATATCATGTGGTACGGAGGCCTTGGCCCTAATCATCCGGGAAATCATAGAAACCAAGGGCCTCTCCATACGTCCCATCCATCAGTGCTACCAGCTCGTCGGCTGTGGTGATCCACTGAGGGTCCCCATATCTCCACTCCATACAGCATGGCTGAAGTGACCAAAGTGTCAAAGAGCCAGAGCTTTGTTCGAGGTTCCTGAAACTGAACCTGCAAACACATCCTCTCTAGTCTCCCCCTCTCGAATCATTTTGTTTGCGGTGGTAACAATCACGTGCCATATGACCAAGCTTTCCATAGTAATGACATTCCACATTTTGCATAGATGCTTGTTGGCCTTGCCAACGTCCTCTTCCACGAGGATTACCTCTGCCTCTCTGAGGTGTATATCCACGACCACCTCTAGCACCATATGTAGGCTGAAAATTCTGTTGTGGTGACCTATCCTGCCATCCACGACCATTACCACAACCTCGTGATGCAAATCTCCCCCTGCCTCTAAATCCCCTTTGTGAATAGAAAGCTTGATTCCTGCCATTATCATCATGGCTAGTAGATGCATCATGAAAAGAGTCACTGAGTTTGATTTCCTCAACAAGCAAGAGTGAAACCAACTCATCATGAAAAGAGTCACTGAGTTTGATTTCCTCAACAAGCAAGAGTGAAACCAACTCATCAAAATCTCGTAAATCTGTACTCCAAATAGAGATAGATGTATCAAAAGACTTGTACTCCTTTCCAAGACCATGCAAGGTAATGTCTACCAAATCATCATCAAGCATGGGGGCATTGATAGTTGCCAATGCATCTGTATACTTCTTTATCTCTTATACATAATCATGAATACTCCCTCCTTTCTGCTTCACATTATGAATCTTTTGTCTCAAAACTGAGACTTACGAGCACTGGTATTTGTATCAATAGCTTTACCAATGTATCCCATGCATCCTTGGGATTCTCAGCATCATGTATATGTATGAGTATAGCATCTGAGATACATATAGACAGGTAACGCAAAAATTTGTATGCTCTCTCTGACCAACTGTTTATGAGCTACAGCCTATTGTTGTGTAGCTTGTCGGGGTAGTTCCGGCTCTGGCTCCACACCTGTAACAAGATTCCAAAATCCTTTTCCTTTTAGAAAGCTTTTAATCCTGTACTTCCATGCCTCGAAGTTCTTTCTATCCATTTCTCACCCATAATCTGTATTGGGTTGTCTGACATATTTGCTCAATGCAAATGCACCTTCCGCACTCGTCCAATTCTGTATATGAGCCTTCCTTAGCTCAACCACACTCTAATAAGTGTTCTAGGTACTTCAAAGCACTCAAGGAACTTCACTGTTGATGTAGAAAAAAAGAAAATACCCAAAAATGAGTAAATGCTCACATAAGATGAAGAGGTGATTGAGTACAAGGTTTATTAGTTAAAAATTAAGAGATATTACTAACAAATGAGATATTTTGGAGAAGTGATGAATTTTTGACACCTTGGTAATAAGGAGAGGGGGACCTTTGAGGTAGGTGCCTCTTTCACATGTGTGGAAGGGTTTTTTATTTTAAAAAAATGTGATATTTTTATCTCTCCTCTTTCCTGGTAAAAACTCGCTCAAAATGGGAGCCAAACTGATCCAAATCTTGTCCAAATTGGGTCAAACTGAAGCTAAAAAATTCTAGAACCTAGTTGGACTCAGTTGGTGGCCTCCCTCACCTATAAATAGACCCTCATTCTTTTGTATTCTCATCTGTGAGCTATACCATGCCACTATTACATTAACATAATCATATTTTCTATTATCCCTTAAAATTCCTCTACTTTTGGGGAGCTTGGAGCTTCTCTCTCTCTTCAACAACTCTTGGATCTCTCTTCTCCACTTGCTAAACCAATTGATTGGCTGGGGGCTTCACTTCTAGAAAAAGAAGCAAGCTAATCCTTGAGGTAAGAATGAATTTTATGTTTTTTTATTAATTTTCTCAAATGACTACTCTTCTCAACCCCTCTCAAGCTTGAGAAGTTTTCTATAAGTAGTTAAAAACTATTTTAATTGATTCTAAATGAGAAAGAGATAATCCTATCAAATTAGAAAAAGAGGAATAATGAAATTAGCTTAATCTATTGGGATAATCATAATTAAGTTTATAATTATGGTTAAAATTATGATTTAAATTCATAGTCTAGATTTAAGCTTAAAAATAGATTTTCTATCATATTTTCATTACAATGTTTTATTTTTTTAAGAAAAGTAATAGCAGCGAAGCCATGGCAAAATTTTCAGAAAATAATACATTTCCTATTTTTATGCATAATGCTAAAAGAGGACTTCCTACCATATTCTAGGATTGGTCATCCTATGCAAAAAGAATGATTTTCATCATATTCATGGGAAATAATTTTTTAGTATTTATGCATAAATATTTAATTAAAAGAAAAGAGAAATTTTTGGTAAATTTATTTTGATACGAAAAGAGGAATTCACATGATAATTGAGATCTAAGTAATTAAATAATATAATAGGAATTTTTGGTATATTCAAAATAATGGATATTTTTATTAAAGAGAATTTTTAGATAAAATTATTTTATGTATTAGAATTTTTAAATGATAAAAGAGAAATTCCCATGACATTCGAAATTGAATCATTTAAATATATAAAGAGGAATTATAGCATATTCAAAAAAATGGATATTTGTATTTAATTAAAAGAGATATTTTTATGGTATTTTAAGTAGAAAAAGTTTTAAATTAATTTTAATGACAAAAGAGAAATTTTTACCATAATTTTACCTAAAAAATTAGGGTTGATAATTAAATTTGTAGAAAGAATATTCTTAGATATTTTATGTGGATAAATAGCCAAATTGATATTTACCCAAAATTAGATTAATAGAAGAAGAGTATTCTTATAAAAATCCGATATTCTCATATAGAACCATTTCTTAATTTATTATGGTTAGGAAGTAATGAAGTTTTTAAAGTTAGAATTTTCCTTACAGTTAGAAGTTCAGTAGATGTTTATCTGAAGAAAATCCTTTGGAATCAAAGATAGAAGTAAACCGAATAATTTTGGTTAAACCACGACTGTGAGAATGGTGGCCAGTAAACTACTTGCCCATCTCTCGATCTAAATCAAGCAAAAAACCTCATGACCAATTCCAATTCTTGACACAAAGAATCTAGACTACCGTTGAATTAGCGTAGTTTTCCCTTAACCAAAATCACCAAGAATCTAGTTGAAAATTCAGTCACATAATGGGTTGCAAAACATAACCAAATTTTTATAAAAGGAATCCCACCAATACAGTGGTTGGGTGGTTGGCTAACCCATGCCGATTGGGGGGTTAGGCTCGATTGGGGGATTCCTACTACGATACAAATAGTTACAATTAAGTTACGTTAGTTAGATTAAGTCTTAGAAAGACCTTTTTTGTGGGAGGGAATCAGCGGGGCTATGCCTCACTAAAGGAGAAAAAAAGCGGTGATTCTATGGACCAAGTGCAAGTCTCTTCCTTGATCTGACCTTGTGACTTTCGGGTTTGGTCCGATCAGTTTGGTTAGTTAAGAATTTGACTCGTTAGATCAATTCTCCCGTTAGATGATTTTCCTGGTGGAATCGCCCATGCCTTCGGGGGAGGGAAGTTTTTTTGGGTTCGGTTTTTGAGGAACCACTGGGCTAGTCTCTTATCCAAATATCCGTGGTGGGTGAGGCCCCGAGGGTGGATCCCTGCCCATGTGAGAGGCTGACGCTGCTTCCGTCGAAAGCGCCCTCGGAGGGGGCATCGCGGAGGGGGAGGGGGTCTCACAATTGTGCTCCTTCTTGGTTAATACCCATGGTGCCTTTGGTGCCATGGTCATGCTATTGTCTCATGAAGACCATATGTCCAGACATGCTTAATTGTTATACGACATTGGCGTGTATATTGGTCCTTGCATATCGATCACACATACAACAAATGTTTTCTCTCCAACAACCATGCTTCGGAACCAACTTCCAGCCCTTGATCGCTGTCAGAAACCTAAAACTAGGTGAAAAATGACTATGTGTTAGTATGAAAACACATGAGCTATCCAAAATTGGCAGACAAAAAGTTACACAGGGTTTCATTGCTAGGCAACGTTTATATCAGCAAAATTTCATTGCTTGGTAGCGACTTGAAAACTAAGACTCCCACCTAAATTTCCACCCAAGGGGATTCATTTCTACCTATCTCTCTTTGTTGCACGTGCTAGGATGAAGGCTTCAGTAATACTTCCTCCCACCAAGTTCTTTCACCTCTTCCATCAAATCTCTCTCCCTCCTCAAGGTAAGTGCCTCTCTTGTTTCTTTCTTTCTCCCAAGCTTTCATGGAAAGCTTAAACGCTTTCTTATTTTCTACGCATGGGAAAGTGTCAACATAGCTCTC
This sequence comes from Cibotium barometz, assembly GCF_041138505.1. Taxonomy (NCBI): domain Eukaryota; kingdom Viridiplantae; phylum Streptophyta; class Polypodiopsida; order Cyatheales; family Cibotiaceae; genus Cibotium; species Cibotium barometz. The sequence goes on from NC_141048.1 coordinate 23,110,838, forward strand.
TATGTGAGATTTTCTTTCCCTTGCTCTAACCCTAGCTCTATGCAGAGGAGTGCTAATAGAGAGCTTTGATGGAGATCTCTCCATCAAAGCTCTCTATTAAGATCTCTCCATAAAAGCTCTTTATTATTCTTTCTATGTAAAAGCTAGGGTTAAGGCAATGTACACCACTAGATTTCAATCATTTACACATTAGGATTAGGTTAAAGAAACTCATCTTGTTTTCCTCTTCATCTCCTTCTCCTCTTTCACTTAGTCAAAGAGGTAAGCCCTCTTTTTCCTTTCCTTGTTTATGCTTTTTTCTATGTATCATTTCACCCTTGGGTGCTGGGTTTAGGGTTAGTTTAGAGTTCTTGCAAGTTTATAAATAGGCTTCTTGCATAAAGCCTATCCATAGAGCTCTATGCATAGGCTTTATGCAATCTCTATGCATAAGCTCTATGTATAGGCTTTATGCATAGAGCCTTATGCAAGATCTATGCATAGAGCTTGCAAGCTCTATGCATAGGCTTCGCAAGCTTACATAGGCTTGTTGAGGAGTGGATGAAGAGAAGAACAAAGTTTTTACTCTCTAATAGGAGAGAAAACATTAAGAGAGTGGCAAAGAGAGATTTGGAAAATCTCAGCGTTTGCTCACAGAAGGAGTGGAGGCATGCGCGAAGCTTTGTGAGGAAGCACCCACGTGCTTTTCAACAACAAGCGGTGATGAGTGGAAGCAAGGGGCTTCACACTTTGGCTCGGGAGGAGGAAAGTCCTCCTTCATTGCTCGCTGTAAAGTACCTATTTTACTAATCATTTCCTTCTCCTCTTTGGTTTTGTTTTGTACTATATTGTTTCCTTTAACTAATTGTATACTTTTTTAATTCTTTTTTATAGAGGGCGGTTGTTGGGTGTGACGCAACAAAGGAGGAGCACAATTATGGATACAGAGTCCCCCATCATTAATTGTGGGAGTGAATGCATGCAAGGTGTACGCCTGAACGAGTCCATTGTGGGTGATTCAAGTAGACGAGGTGAGTAGTGAAATAGCCCTTCTCAGTATCTATATCTAATTGTCTTTTATTGTATTTGCACGTACCTTGCTCTTGTTTACATGTATGTAGGATGAAGGGGAAGATACAGATTATGAGCATGAAGTGGGAGAAGGAATTGAAGAGGAGGATGAAGACAATGATGAGCACTCGAAATTCGATGAGGATTTCGCATAGCCTCCTCTTCTTTGATTTATTTTTTGTATAAATGGCCAAAGGCTCAACAATTCGGGAAATATAATACATATTGGGATCACTTACATTCTTCTTAGTTTATGCTCAGCTTATGTCTTTTTCAAGTATATGTTTGTATCACAAAACTATGACTTTGTTTTAATTAAAAAAAAGAGTTGGGGGCAGACTGGGTAGTCTTGTGCAGACTTCCCATTATACCCTAGCTTTTTTTTCCACACAGTTCTTTCACTACTCAACAACAAAAATAGCAGCAAAATATTGCTGTTGAGTAGCGATCCCACTATTGTAGTGAAAATAGTAGCTTTTTAGACCCAACATCTCTCTACCTTTCTATTTATAAAAGTACTGCTATTTTCACTACTACTGGTGGTGATATTACGTTGTAAAGAGTGCATACCTGCAATGATCCACTTGTTCCTTCTTTTGAATCAAGTCATCATTGACTCTAAGCTGACAAAGTGTCCATTTGCAAGCAATAATATCCACTTCTAGGTCTCGCACCTTATCTTCATTTGGTGATGGAAATCGTTGTAACTCCTCAAGGTGTCGTGTTAGGCTGTTAATATCACTTTGCAGCTCCCTTGCAAATAGTAGTAAAACTACCTTCGTTCCAAAGCAGAGCGTCCTTCTCAAGGAGCTCTTTTTTAATCTTTGCAAGCTCCTCTCTTTTTGTAGACGCTCTTGCAGAGGTTTTTGTTGCCATTGCCTCTACCATGTTAATATATGTCATGCAAGGTGGTTGTAGCTTTCCTAGGCCTCTTCCATAGTCTACTTTTGTTGACATTTCTCTTTCATAGTCCACTTCCTTGACATTCCTCTTTCATGGTCCACTTCCTTGACATTGTGCTTTGACCTGATGCACTTGGTTACACATTGCATGGTCCATTTTATCTTCGCCAATTATCCATTTTTCTAGCCAATGCGCATGTGATCTACAAATCTGTAAAACATTCTCTCCAAACTTTGCCCATGTAATCCAGTGCTTAGGTGAGGCACCTTGGGTTGCTTTGCATCTTTCAAATGCAAAGCCGCAAGCAAACTTGGAAGTAATCTCATGGTTTGATGGGGGATCCTAACACACTTTGTGGGATAGAAGACGACACTCCTCTACAAATTCGACAACACACTACTGAGATAAATCTTGCTCTTCTTTTAGTATCTTGTTTTTAACACTACCAACCATTCTTCTTCGGGAAGAGATAAATCTTTAGGAAATTTCCCCTCCATGCTGAGCCCATACTCTAAATGGAGCTCCTCTACTGTGTGACAAACCTTTAATATCTTCGGATACTCTTCCATTGCAGCCTTCCCTGTAACACCATAGTGCAATTTCATTAGCAATACATAGACGTGCATGTGCATGAAATTTACTGTTTAAAGAGCAACAAATCAACATTTAGAAGATAACTTCCATTTTGAGAAGGCACGTGTCATCCATTTTGAGGAGGTAGCTCTCCCTAGTGAAGTCTCTTATGACGATGCCTGGGAGTTTCTTATCGGGCCTTCAAAGTTCACTTCCGTGTTGGTGTATTCATCCTACCCATTGAAAATAGGGAAAGGGGGAGGGGGAGGGAAGATGAGTGTTTGGTAGACCTTCACTATTGACTCGCCCACAGAAATGAGGGGAAGGGGGCGCAGGTGGGGGGGGGGGAGAGAGGGGTCTATTAGGATCAAAAGAGAGAGAGAGGAGCTAGTTGTGTAGTAGGGAGGGGAAACTAGCTATGTCATAGGATGCATGCTCGAACATCGACAGGGTTGGGTCCATGTAGTTATAATGATATCAGCTACATGTGTGAGATAATGATAATGTTTACGTGTAGTTAAATAATGATAACAACAATGTGTGTGAAAAGAAAATATTTACAAGAGAAATTGTCTCCTTACAAAAACTTCTGAGTTAAACCCACAAGTACCTCCAAGGAGAACTTCAAACTGGTAGAAACGTTGTACCACCAATCCATGCTTTCACCCTATTCTTATGATTGATTAATGAATATTACATAATTATAAATTTTATAACATAGAAAATATATATAATTAAAAAGTATATTAAAATACTGTATATGATAGTACTAAGCCATGATATATAATAATGAAATTAAAAATTATTAAATGTATATTAAAAATATTATATATGATAGTACTAAGGCATGATATATAATTAAAAACTCATATTAAACTTGATATAAATTCTAATGACCATGTTATTATACTTTGAACACATACTAAAATTTGCCCTTATAATATTATGTGTTTGTGCCTATACAATGCTTGTACCATTTGACATTCATGTAGAATTCATGTTATTTTGATCAATTAATAAGGGGAATGTAATAAATCACAGCTTAGAAATAGAAAATATTATCTTTAATAAAAACTTACTCAAAATTATTCATGTTATTTATATTATGTGGTGATGTAGATTGTCTTATAATATATATTTTATGATATTGAAATAATACTTAATAATATTCAATCTATATTATACAACACACACCACCTAAAAAATGAAAAAAAGGAAGGTAGGAGTGAACCCTTCACTTGTTTATAAAGAGCACAAATGTACAATAATTGACCTTTTTCATCATAATCCTAGGAACCCACCTTAGTCTTTTCACCCCACTGTATTAACTTTTTTGTTTGGGTGTGAGACTTTGTCAAAAGAGACATATTTCCGCAAACTTGGGAAGTCAATCAAGCTATGCAAGTGAGCCAATCCCATGGATGGTTTTGGGCTTACTCAACTAAAATGCAAGTTGGATTAGTAAACACTAGTCCATCTTTACTTATGAGTTGAGGAAATTCACTCTCTCTATTCACATAAACAAATCCAACTGGGATGCTCTCTTTTTCTTTGACCCCATTAACTAATGTGACAAAAAACAATAGTAAATGCTCTCTTTTTCTTTGACCCCATTAACTAATGTGACAAAAACAATAGTAGTAAATGCACTCCCTTTCAATTGGGACGCAACTAATGTGACAAAAACAATAGTAGTAAATGCACTCCCTTTCAATTGGGACGCTCTCTTTTTCTTTGACCCCATTAACTATTGTGACAAAATACAATAGTAGTAAATGCACTCCCTTTCAATTGGGATGCTCACTTTCACCACTCATGTGCCAGTTTTTTATTATAAAAAACAATAACAGATACACTCCTCTTTCTTCTTCTTTTTTCCCTCCGAGGAAGAAGGTGCTAGCATGGAACCCAACGACTTTTCGATTTTTTATTTTCCATGTGAGAAGTCAAGGAAATGATGCGAAGTATGCCCTTAGAATTTTTCGTTTTCGCCATCCGAATCTTCCAAGCTTTGAAAAATCTGTGCACCAAGGTTTATAAAAGCTCTTAAGCACTCCACATTCTGATTTTATGGTGTCTCAAGAAGTTAGGAGTTCCATAATTAGTTGGTAGTCCTGCGTTCGTCTACATTCATTTGATCACGTCTTCGTTTAATCTGACATATTTACGTTGCTTCTTAATCATAGGTTAATTTCACCGTTTTCTTCTAATCCCATTCAATATTGACCTTCTCAAATTGAGGGAATTAGAAGGAAAAAAACCTCCTAAAAAATTTTCAAGTTTTAGTTATATTTAGATTTCAGTGTAAAGAAAAAACTTGTTCAAAATTACAATTTCCTCTTCAATTCATGCTGAAAAGGATTGATTGACCTGTGGGCTGTGAGTCGTCTTGTCACCGTGTTGGTGCGAGACTTCGTCAAAAGAGACGGCGCCGTGCCGTGTGCGGTTCCGGCATCTCAACAAGTCAGGCCTTCGGTTTCTGGCCGTAGGACTCGACCAGCATTCCTTCTGGACGTAGGACTTGATTTCACCGTTGATCGCTCTTAATCCCCCATTACCATAATTTCTGTTGTCTCAGCTGATTACGCAATGAGACTAGCCTTCTCCCTAACGTTCGCCCTCCTTGCGCTCCTGCTCTCGCATGCAATGGCGCCTCCGACATTAGCAGCAGCAGGCAAGCTGAGTGGAATTGCTGTGTCTTCTTTTTGTCATAATTCGAATACTGCACTCCGTGTGTTATAATTATGGACGTTTATGATAATGTTTAATATAATTGCGCCAGCCTTAGCGTCCATCAATTCTTTCAATGTTAATAGTTATGCTTGGATAAAGTATCGTTTAGCGAAAGTATTAAGCACCTGCAGCTCATTCAATAATGGAGTTCTAATCGATGAAATGCAGCCGCCGGACCTGAACCCGAGAGCTTCAGAAGCAGAGCAGATGATGATCAACCAGCAGCTGTGAAAGCTTTGGAATTAGCAGATGTAAACATTTATTTTTCTCTCGATCATGAGTGTACTGTAGACATTGCATGGCGATTAATTAATTTCTTGCGTGCAAATTTATCTGATGTAGTATTGGGTTTCTGGTTCCCCACTTCTTCTCAGGAGAAGCGGCAGGCCGATGGCTTGACGAAGACGAAGCGCTTGCTAATGTCAGACGGAATTTCTGAATCTCCTGGCCCCACCTGCTGTTGAGTGTTCCAGCCTCAGTCTAGGGAGTTTCAATTTAATACAAATTTTAGAAGGCCATACTTACAACGCACTTAGGAGCCAACTTAGAAGTGTCTCTTTTCCTAAAATCAACATTTGAATCCATGCCCATATAACTCAGGTGTTGGCTATATATGTACATTTAAATCCATGCCCATATAACTCACCTTCATAGGTGTTGGCTATTTATGTAAAACAGAAGTGGTATAGTCTAGAAGAATAGGAGCTGCCAAGTGGGGTAGCTAGGAGCCGCTAGTGGCATCACTTAAATAAGATATAAAAGAAGATTCACACTCTTTATTTTCATAAAAAAATCCAATTAGGACGCTCTCTTTTTCTTTGATCCCATTCATTAATGTGACAAAAATGGGAACAAGAAACCATTACACATAACAGGGAAGTACTTCAGTTCCTGAATCTATGTGTCTCCCCTCTTTAGGATTGGGAACTTAAATGGTAAGAAATATTATTAGGGCAATAGTTAAAGTGTTATAGAAGTGTGGAATGTCATAAATGTAGAATACTTGTGGGTTGGTTGGAATCGAATAATCGTTTGTTTCATCATGCAAACACCAACATGCTCCCTGGTGTGAGATGTGATCTAAATGTGTAGATGAAACTCTTGCATAAAGTTAGCTACAAGTATTGTGAAGCACAATACACAAAAAATGATCTCAAAGAAATGCTGCAAATGGGGAAGGCCAAGGATGAGTTCCAAGAGAAGATCAGCCAAATCTAGAAAGAAAGGCTAGAAAAGGAGGGCTAGGTAGCTAGGGAGAGGAAGTGGATATCATGAGGTAGTATTCTGAGCATATTCAGAATGTGGCCTCTCTAAAAAATGAATTGGCTTAGGAGTTTTGATATAGAAGTTATGCTTCTTGATTAAAAAGCAAGTTATTTTATAAATGCACATCTTTATATTCTAATATAATTTTGCACCTTTTAAAAAATTTAATGTGACAAAAACAATAATAAATGCACTCCCTTTCAACTGGGGTGCTAACTTTCACCACTCATGCAATTTTTTTAATAAAAAACAATAATAGATACACTCCTCTTTCTTTGTTTTTTTTTGAAGAAGGTGCTAGCATGGAACCCAATGACTTTTCTAACACACATACACACACTCTCTCTCTCTCTAACACTTATTGTTTCTCTCTAACCCACTTTCTTTAACTCTCTACCTCTCTCTAACTCTAACCCTAACTCTCTCTCTAACTCTCTAGCCTTCTCATTCTCTCTCTCTTTCTAAAACTTACATTCTCTCTCTAACTCACTCTCTTTACCTTTCTCTAAACCTCTCTCTCTCTCTAACTCTCTTTACCTTTCTCTAACTCTCTTTGACTCTCTTTACCCCTTTCTAACTCTCTTTTTTCTCTTTCTAACTCTCTCTCTCTCTCTCTCTCTCTCTCTCTCTCTCTCTCTGACACTCTTTGTTTCTCTCTAACTGACTCCCTTTACCTTTCTCTAACTCTCTCTCTCTCTCTCTCTCTCAAATTCTCTAACCCTCCAATAGGATATATATATATATACATATATATATATATATATGTATATATATATACATATATATATATATATATATACATATACATATACACACATACATACATATACATATATACACACACACTATTACATAATGTCCACGATTTGGCTAACGGGGAGATGCTTGGATGCTAGTGTGCCATGTGGTAAGACATGCCATTTTAGGTGACGTGTACAATGATAGTCTCTTACATTTCTCTAAACCTCTCTCTTTTTCTAACTCTCTTTACCTTTCTCTAACTCTCTCTCTCACTCTCTTTACCCCTCGCTAACTCTCTTTTTTCTCTTTCTTAACCCCCTCTCTCTCTCTCTCTCTCTCTCTGTGACACTCTTTGTTTCTCTCCAACTCACTCCCTTTAACTATCTCTAACTCTCTCTCTCTCGAACTCTCTAACCCTCTAATAATATATATATATATATATATATATATATATATATATATACATATATACATACATATACATATACACACACACACTATTACATAATGCCCATGCTTTGGCTAATGGGGTGATACTTGCATGCTAGTGTGCCATGTGGTAAGACACGCCATGCTAGATGACGTGTATAATGATACTCTCATCGAAGTGTAACAAGTGGTGAAGTGTATGTTGTGTTGGTGCCTATCAATGTTTCATATTAGGATTAATTGTATGTTGTGTTTGTGACTATCAACATTTAATTATGGTGAGAGGAGTTAATTGGAACAACTAATGTGTCTACATTTGTAAGATAGGTGATGAGCAGTGCGTGTGTTGAACATGGAGGATCTTGTCTATATTATCTGAGATTATTACTTTATATGAGTTATTTTGTTGGCCATGTGCCGAATGATTGTACATATTATTTATGCACACTTTTGCGTGTCGTTGCTATATTACTAGCACGTGTGTTAGAGAAGTTTTGGTTATTTTACACTTAGTGTGTGGACAAGCTCTAGTGCTTGAGTTATTTTTGTAAAAGTGAAAAAGCAAAACCTATTTTGTATGCACAACTATTATTAGCTCCTTGGCTATATTTTGAATACAATTCTCAAAATACTCATGTTGTGAAAGTCGAGAGCTGCATGCATGAGGGGAAAGATTGCACCCAATAGTGTGTTGATGGTGATTTTTACTCTATTTTCATGTTCTATGCTATGCTTTAATCTTGTGAATTTTATTCAAGTCTATGCTTAGGTCATTGATGTGTATGTGAGTTTTGATTTACTCTTCAAGAACTACATGAGGTCCTGTGACTGTGGTATTACAGCTATGGGTACTTGCACTTGAAGAATAGGGAAAAGCTCACAAAAATTTAGAGGATAAAGAAGGCAAAAGCTTAAGGACACTTGGACAAATATTAAATGGTTTATGGGAACTTTTGGGACCACTGGATGGAGAACTAGATTAAAGGCTAGCAATTCATGCTACCTTTACTTTTTAAACCACTTCTGTGAAGCCAAAAACCACCCATCTTGATGAGAAATGGTTTTCCTCAACTCTTGACCTCTCGTTAATCTGTGTATATGGATGAATTTGGCATATAAAGGAGGATTAGGCCACTTTCATATTGCTAAACCACTAGCTATGACATAATTTTTTAATGGATGGTGAATATTTTTCCATATATCAATTTCAAAAGAAATTGCTTATTAGCTTTTTATAGTCTCATAAATCCTTGGGTTAAAGCTTAATCAAGAGGAAAATCAAGGATATTAAACCTTTAATTTTTTTGTTGCCTTCTCTCTCCGTCCACCCACGGGCAGCAAAATCGCGAATGGCTAGCTATTTTTCTCTCTCACATTCACACGCCATGGGGATAAACAATTGTGAAGAACTATTTTTGTTTTAAAAAAAAGCTTAAGCTTTAAAGCTTAGTATAATCAAAACTTTTTAAAATCTTATAAATTTCAAAAGATTACGTATTATATAATCTCTAAAAGCCTATATTGCTACAAGCTTTAAATCCTTTCATTTCTTCGAGGAGACGGATAATCTCAGCAATACTTTGCAACCTAAAAACTTTAGATTTGAGAGATCTCCATTAAAAAAAATCAACAGCAAGTGGACAAAAATTTGATAGTAATTCTTCCATAAAATTTTATGAACTTTTGAAGACTTCTTTAACACGTTATTACTCGGATGATTTTGGCGTCAAAAGGAGTTAAGTTATCTTCTACCTCGCGGATGCATTTCTTGGGAAATATTTTTAAGCTTTTGAAGACTTCTGAAAGCTTTTTGTTGACTATTCAACGTCAACAAAATTATTTCTACCACTTATCTTTTATCATACAAGCTCTACTTTAAATATTTTGCAAATTCCTCAAATTCAAGCACAGTGGCAATATTTCAATATTTCAACAATTTTTATTTCTATATTTAAAATTTGCACAATGTGGAGAGAGACACTATAGGGATGATTTATTATAAGGAGACAAAGTTCCTCGAAAGGTGTTGAGACACTTCCCTATCATTCCTCGCATCCAGCACATGTTTAAATGTAAGGGGATTGCAGAATTCAGGAAATGGAATGCTACTTATTGCTCAACTCATGGCATCATGAGGGTTGTAGTAGCTGGTTCACCAGCATGGCAACCTGTGGAGCATCAATTTCTAGAGTTTAAAGAAGAGCCCCATCACTTATGTCTTCGCTTGGGCATGGATGGTGTAACAGCCCATTTGGCTTTGGGCATGGATGGTGTAACAACCTATTTGGCTTCAAGTCCACATCATGGTTTACTTGGCCTATTGTATTGATGAATTACAATCTCCCTCCATGGGTGGCAAATAAGGAAAGGTCATATCATGCTTGCTCTCCTTGTACTAGACAAGTATAAGGTGGTGAACATGGATATGTACCTCGAGCCTTTGATTGAGGAGCTTGAGACACTATGGCGAGGTATCAAAGTGCATGATGTTTCAAGGCTAATAAATAGGCGTGAGGCGGAAGTGAAAGGAGTTTTTCTTTTTAGATGATGTATGACATTCCCAGGTTCTCAGAGTGCTTAGGTACATACTTGAACTGGACAACTTTAAGCTTTAAACTTTAAACGTTAAACTTTAAACTTTAAGTTTATATCTCTATCTCTGAATCATCTCAATTTCAAAATAGGTTTGTGAGATCCCACTGCCCCCTCCGCACACCGGCGGATTCCTGGTAGTTGGTAGCGAAAGCTGCTCCCTCATGCGCGGGGCAAGGTTTCCCACTCGAGGCCTTGCCCTCGAATGTCTGGGCACGAGACTAAGCTAGTGGTCATTCCGAAAATCGAAACCGAGAAAATTTCCCATGCCCGAAAAACGGGGACGATTCCACCATTTTTATTTTCTTAACAAATTTTTCTAACGAAGTCAAGATACTGAACTAACCTTCATCGAAGTCAAGATACTGAACTAACCTTCATCTAAACTAACCTTCATCAGAATAAACCAGATAGAAGGGAAACTATTACAGACTTAACTTGAAGGGATCAACGCTTTTTTCCTAATTGAATCAGGCATAGCCATTGATCTATTCATTAGAGAAGTCTTCAGGCTTTTATTTAACTACTCGAGTTCTAAACGTATTCCTATTAATCAATTTTATTATTAAAACTCTACTGATTCCAGCCCATCCGGCCCCCATGGGTTAGCCAGCGCCCAACCACTGGAATTGGTAGAACTAGACAAGTACTCACCCACCCATAATTGAATGCCTTTCTGACCTTTTGCTTTAGAATACAGATACGCACACACTCCTCTTTAAACTTTAACTTATAAAGCAATCCATTGGTATGGTTATAGAAGTCATAACTCAAAATTTCCATTCAATCCTTGTTTCTCACAAAAAAAATAGTATCACTCTAGAATCTTCGTTGAGACCAGCTGGTTAGCAAACGAGATCCAGTAACAGATTACAATAAACATTGGTCCATCATATATTATATATCTTCATGACATACACATGGGTGTCCTAAGCACCACGAGCCCGTGCATCGCCTGGTCAGAACCCTCCAGGATCCTCCTTAGGTGTCCTGGCACTTCACTCAGAGACCGCTTCGTCGGCCCTCGCCCATCGTACTGTGGAAGCACACCATTTTTCACCATACCAAGGCTAGTCAAGACCTGGGCAGGTTTCTGTCGCATGAGCTGTCCTTTGAACACTCCCCGCTAGCTGTTGCAATCAAACTTCCTTTAGAAAAACACATATACCAAATGCTCCCTCTAGCATTCTGGCATAAGACAGTCCTTTAAGAAAACAAGGTTTCTATGCAAGTTTTCATTTTTGATTTTCTTTTGAATATAATGAGTATATCTTAAATCCGTATCCCAATACTTCTAGATCGCAGGTCTGAATTCCAATAGAATTTTATGAATTCTATAACCTTGATCCTCAGATCTGAATCAAAGGATCTTAACTTGATTTCACATTCGGTGGGTGATTTGAGTGAATTTTCCTGAACTGGTCACATCGTCTTTTCTTGAAACTGACGAAGGAGTTATGCCGCCTTGGTCATAGTCTGATTCAGGTTTTGAGTCTGGAAAGATTCTCCGTGAACTATCTTTCTCGAAGAGTAATATTTCAATTACTACTTTACTGAATTTCATTCATTGAGTATTTGCTTAACTAAATTCAAAACTAATCATGATTTCCTATGAGGAATAAATTAAACATTTATCTAAAATTCTGACTTCGATAATTTTTTTAAGTTTTCTCATTACCATCCTAGAGAATGTGAAACGGTAGAATTTTCTCTCATAGAGTATTTACTTATTTATTTACTAATATTCATGAGATTTAAACATAGGATTAAAGAGAACTCTTATTTTGATATATAAATTCTATATGCATCTATTTATGCATAAAATCCAACTTCTATGGAAATAACACTTTTATATAAAAGAAAATCCTCTTATGCATTTGTTTATGCATAGAAATCAATTTTGATAAAAGTAACACTTTTATAATTAAAAAAAATCTTTTATGCATCTGTTTATGCATAAAAATCAATTTTGATGAAAGTAACACTTTTATAATTAAAAAAATTCTTTTATGGATCTATTTATGCATAAAAATCAATTTTGATGAAAGTAACACTTTTATAATAAAAAAATTTCTTTTATGCATCTCTTTATGCATAAAAATCAATTTTGATAAAAATAACACTTTTATAATAATAAAAAATTCTTTTATGCATCTATTTATGCATAAAAATCAATTTTGATGAAAGTAACACTTTATAATAAAATAATTTCTTTTATGCATCTATTTATGCATAAAAATCAATTTTGATGAAAGTAACACTTTTATAATAAAAAATTTTCTTTTATGCATAAAAATCAATTTTGATGAAAGTAACACTTTTATCATAAAAACATTTCTTTTATGCATCTATTTATGCATAAAAATCAATTTTGATGAAAGTAACACTTTTATAATTAAAAAAACCTTTTATGCATCTATTTATGCATAAAAATCAAATTTGATGAAAGTAACACTTTTATAATTAAAAAAAATCTTTTATGCATCTATTTATACATAAAAATTAATTTTGATGAAAGTAACACTTTTAGAATTAAAAACAATTCTCCAATATGCATCTTTCTATATGTAGAAATTAATTCTAATGGAAATAAAACTTTTATAATAAGTATATTTCTAATATGCATTTTTCTATGCATAGAATGAAAATAACACTTTTAGAATATACAAATGGTGGGGATTACTCTTTTTGAATAATAAAAGATAAAACTTATTTCACAAAATTTAAGAAAATTTTGCCATAACCTCCTTTGTATGGCTAACCATTTTTCAAATTTTTTTCATTCTCAAGTTACTTAGAAATTATCCCAAATGGTTTAAAGCATTCTAAACTAATCAAATTCCAAATGGTTTAAAGCATTCTAAACTAATCAAATTTCACTTTTTAAAGAGAAAGAATATGAAAAGTTTAATTCTAAGAATTTGGTTACATATCTAGGATAAAGAAAGGCTGAATTCAAGAATGAAGAGAGGGGGAAAGCCTTTCCAACAAGGTATAACCTCGTTTTTTATTTTAAAGAAAACAAAAATTAGAAAACCATTAAATGGAATAAAGAAAAAGTAGGATTTCTAGCTTGCATGAATTTTTGTGAGCTTTCCTTTGGCTTGATGGTTTGAGGGATCTACTCTTGTTTGCAACAAGAGTGGCCACCAATTCTTTTAAAGAGGAAATGGTCAAAAACTAATGAATTCTTTTAAAGAGGAAATGGTCAAAAACTAATGAATTATCAATAAATTTACTATTTTTGGCTCTGGGGAGGAGTAGAGTAACAGTGCATAAAACACTATTAAGCTTCTACAAAGGGAGAGGCTTCTATTTATAGGAAAAAGTGAGCTTCTAACTAAGCAAACTGATTCTAGAATTTTTTAGATGAGTTTGGTCAATTTTTGACCATTTTTGGGTCAGTTTAGTTCACTTTTTGATCCAGTTTTGAATTAGGAGAGAGGAGAGATGAAATATCTAATTTTATTGATTTAAAATTCAAAAGCAATGATGGGAAAAAGGTGCCTACTTCATGAGTGGGAATCCCCACTCTAAGGTGTCAAAATTTCATTTTTTTAGTATTTCCTTTGGTCCTTAGTCCACTCTTCATCTTATGTGAGTATTTACTCATTTTTTGGGAGGATTTTCTTTATTTCTTCAATTTACCTCCTCTCCCTACATTTGGATTAATCTTATTGGTCCATAGGAACCTTAATTTAAATTTTTCAAAAAATATGGACCCTTAGGATAAGGTCTTTTGAACAGATTATAATTTATTTCTAATGCACCTTCTGAAATTCCTCGTAGGCTAAGTCACCTACTTTTTGGTACATACTTTTTAAAGAAGGCTGACATGAAATACATTATGTACTTTAAGATGAGGAGGCAGAAGAAGCTCGTAGGCTAAGTCACCTACTTTCTTTGTAATCAGATATGGCCCACAATACCTGGGGGATAACTTCTTGTACTTCCCAACAGAGATAGAGAACTTCTTTTGGGGCGTACTCGAATGAAGACCATATCTGCTTCTTCAAATTTTTTGTTTGTCCTCTTCTTATCTGCATACTACTGTTGTCTATCCGAGGCAACTTTTATATCTTTGTGAATTGACTGCATCTCCTGCTCGATGTCGTCAAGCATCTGTCAGGACATCTTGACCCTAATCAATGGGTCGGACCAAGTTAATGGAGTTAAGCAATCTTGTCCATATAGAGCTTTGAAAGGACTCATCCCAATACTTTGGCGATAAGAAGAATTGTAGGCGAACTCGACTAGGTGCCGATAACTTACCTACTTCTTGGGTTCCCTGCCACCCACAGCATGAACAAAGTATATCTTCAATTACTTGTTTTACCCTTTCTGTTTGACCATCAGTCTCGGGGTGGTAAGCTGTGCTGAGATCCAAGAAATTTTCTACTGCTTCGAAAAATACAGTCCAAAATCTTGATGTGAATTTGGTCTCAATCACTTACTATTCTTCTGGGTAGGCCATGCAATCTGAAGATTTCTTTGAGGAACACTCTGGCCACATCCACTGTAGTGTAGGTTTCTTTTACAATAATCAGATGGGTAACTTTGGCTAGTCTATCAACTACCACGAAGATGGAGTTGTAACCAATCCATACTGATACATTCCCACTTCATCTGGGGGATGTCTAATGGATGTAACTTCTTAGGTATTTTTACTCTCTCGGCTTTGACTTTCTGACATGTCAGACATTGACGTACATGATTAAGTACATCCTTTTTAAATCAGGCCAAAAGAAGCTTTTCTTTACAGACATGTAGGTTTTGATGAAACCTAGATGTCTTGCAATAAGGCTGTCATGGGCTTCATTCAGAATTTGACCCTTAGTTCCCTCATCATTGGGAATGCATAGCCTGTAATTATAATACATAATTCCATCATCCAGGCTATACCCTTGAACTTGGTTCAACTCCTGTGGAGTTTTGATTTCCTGCATAAGTAGGGTAGCAACAGGGCTAAAGAATCTATCCTACATGATCTTCTCTCTTGTTTCAATAATCAAAGGATTTGACACTACAGTAATTGCAAGCAAGGAAGCTTTTCTGCTGAGGGCATCTACTATCACATTTTCTTTGCCTGGGCAGGATTCATAGGCCACTGCTTGCATGACCTTCCTGCATGAGTGCACCTCCCAGGGCAAAAC
This sequence comes from Cibotium barometz, assembly GCF_041138505.1. Classification (NCBI taxonomy): domain Eukaryota; kingdom Viridiplantae; phylum Streptophyta; class Polypodiopsida; order Cyatheales; family Cibotiaceae; genus Cibotium; species Cibotium barometz. The sequence continues at coordinate 23,126,278 of NC_141048.1, forward strand.
CACTGGGATCAGTTACTACTCAAAGGGTAGAGAGAAATCTGGCAGCTTCAGAACGAGATTGGTTACCAAGGCGGTCTTCAGCTTATCAAAAGCACTCTGGCACCTGGCATACCATTGAAACGGGGTATTCTTCTTGAGAAGATTAGTCAGGGAGGAAGCTATAGAGCATACTTTGGTATAAAAATTCTATACCAGCCAGTCAATCCCAAGAATCCCCTGACTTCTTTCATTGTTTTTGGTTCAGGCCAATCTATGAGTGCTTGGACTTTTGCAAAATTTGGAGAAATTCCGTCTTTGGATACCAGAAAGCCCAAGTATTCAACATGGTTGGCAGAGAAAGTGCATTTGCTCTCTTTTGCAAAGAGTTGGTGCTTCCTTAGAATCTCAAGAACTTTTCTGACATGAGCTTCATGGTCAGCTGCATTCTTTGAGTAAATCAGAATATCATCAAAGAAAACAAGAACAAAATCATCCAAGTATTCTCTGAGAATGTCCTGCATCAGGCAATTGAATGTAGCTGGGAAATTTGTCAATCCAAATGGCATGACAGTGAATTCAGAATGCCCATGCCGAGTATTGATGGCTGTCTTCAGGATATCTTGCTCATTAATCCTGATCTGATAATACCCTGATTTGAGATCTTTCTTTGTGAAGATTTGGGCTCCACTTAGCCTATCTCCAAAAGCTCATCAATTCTGGGGATAGGATACTTATTCTTAACTGTCACAGCTGATTGAGACTCTGTAGTCCACATAGAGTCTTAGCGTTCCATCTTTCTTTTTCTGAAAGAGAACTGGCACACCCAAAGGTGAAACACTGGGTCTTACAAACCCTTGTTCTAATAGCTGTCTAAGCTGTTTCTTGAGTTCTATGGCTTCAAGAACTGGCATTTTGTATGTGTGCAGGGCTACTGGCTGAGCTTCGAGGGTAAATTTTTTCTCATGATCTACTTCCCGAATTGGAGGTATCTCAGTTAATTCTGCTGGGAATAAATCATCATAATCACTTAACCATTCAGGTTCTTTAGCTTTTAACTTTGTGTGTCTCTACTGGATTCATTTTAACAACATAAATGAGCTACTTCTTTCTAAGTCCTTTTAGTAACTTAGAAGCTTTTACTAATTGCAGACTTGGGGATCCTGAAATTTCAGTTTCTTGAACTTTATTTTCTTGAAGGTCACGGAAGGAAATGGTTCCATTATGACAGTGAATGTCAGCTTGATTTTTGTGGAGCCAATCCATTCCAAGGATCCCGTCGAAAACTCCCAAAGGTATAACTCTGAACTGACAGTCAGTTAAATTCCCATCTAGATTGAACTGAATACGATCTGTCTCAAGGTGAGTGAAAAGAATTGGAGAGACGGAAGACTCTGTACACTTGTAGCAAGAGTAGCATGATCCGTGTGTAGCTCAATCCCATGGGATTTGCATCCCTTTCGGAGCTAGGGATTCAACCCGCACTGGTGCACGGAAGCTTATCCACGAATGGAGAAAATGCTATGAACACCACTACTTTGACATAGACTTTACACACACAAGCTCAATCTTGCCATAGCTCATTCACTCATCATCCCACTCATTCATGCATCCAATACAAGAAGAAAGCTAAGCTAATGCATACACAAGCTCAAAGCATACTTTATTCTCAAGCACTTACTTCCCTAGCTTGCACACAAACCTTGAAGCTTAATGGAACTTGAAATAAACATGCATTCTCATTCACTACTCAAGCAATGTCTTGCCCATGGATAAGCTACAAGCTATGGAGAAGCTTAAGCTTGAATCCACTACCACACAAAGCCTAATAGAGAATCCACAAGCATCAACAAAGAAGCATGCACACTAGAGAATAGAGATGAGAAGAGAAAAACATCATCTCATTGCATTGAATCAGAAGAGCATTGCTCATACAATAGTGTAGATGGGGAAAGTGAAGAGCTTGCACCTCTATGAACAAGAGGGAGAGCTAGTCTCAAGAGAGCTCAAGCATGAGTTTAGCCCAATGTGTCTGTGAGCTCTCAAATGAGCCACTATTTATACTAAAACTCCTAAAACTCCCAAAACTCCCAAAACTTCGGGCCATGTGGGATTATTCTCAAGCCCACTCCCACACTCACCTACAACTTGGAACTCTCTACAAGAGCCCTAAATAAGAATGTCAAGTCTCTTGTTTGAAAAGATGCAGGGGGGAAGAGAGCTTGAGCTCTTGCAAGCACACACACACACTCACAAAACCCTAATAGAGAACACACAAGGTGAGAGGCTGAAAATCTTCTTCTTCTCTACTCAACACTCAACACACCATATACAAGAATAAGAGTACACAATAATATGAAAGGTACTCAACCAATACATACACGGGTTCTCTATAGTGTGAACCCGACTAAATGAGCTGGCGCTATAACTATGCCAGTCTCTAGAATGGCTGTCACACAGCCTATCATCCCACTGGCCGCATATCACCCAAGATCTCACCAACCATGCCAGTGGTGTAAGTGTGGGGCCTATCCCCCAGGCGGGTCATCGGTGGCCACCGCCTCACTAGACGAGCTCGATATCTCAACACTCCCCCTCGAGCTCAACTCCATCTCATGTACACCAAGCGAAGCCCTGAATCTGCGGAGCTTCTCTGTATCCAATGCTTTGGTGAAGATGTCAGCTACCTGATCCTCTGTGCTGACATAAACAAGGTCAAGGTCTCCTGCCAAGACCCTCTCTCTAACGAAGTGGTAGTGGACCTCTATGTGCTTCGTACGAGCATGAAAGACTGGGTTCCTGGCCAACTGTATACTGCTAATGTTATCACAGAAAATGACAACCTGTCTATCCACTGATAGACCCAAATCTGCAAGTAGCTTTCTCAACCAAGCTACCTCACATGCTGCCATAGCAGCTCCTCTGTACTCGGCCTCTGTACTCGATAGAGCAACCGTAGGCTGCTTCTTGCTGCTCCAAGTCACAGCAGCACTCCCCAAAGAAAACATGAATCCACTGGTAGATCGTCTATCTGAGATACTACCAGCCCAATCAGCATCTGTGTACCCATGTACATATATCTCTGTCCCAGTCTCATAGAATAGTCCACAATGCAAAGTAGACTTCACATACCTCAGTATGCGTCTCACTGCATCCAAATGCGGTTTTCGTGGAACCTGCATAAACTAACTCACCAACCCAACAGCATAGCTCAAATCTGGTCTGGTGATCGTCATGTAGATCAAACTTCCTACTATGCGTCTGTACATAGTAGGATCCTCCACCAAGATCTCTCCTGAATCTGCACTCAACTTGCCATTCTGATCCAATGGCACAGAAATAGGCTTACAGCCTGTCATACCATACTTGGACAACATATCGAAGCCATACTGTCTCTGCAGTAATCCAATACCATGTGGTGACCTAATCACCTCAATGCCCAAGAAATATCTGAGCTCCCCCAGATCCTTCATCTCAAACTTCTGTCTAAGCAAGATCTTTACATCAAATATCTCTGCATCATGGTCCCCCGTAATGCTCAAGTCATCTACATAGATGACAACAAGCACAACTCCTCTATCACCATGTCTCACATACAATGAGAAATCTGCATTGGCTACATGAAAGCCAATAGTGACAAGATATTCAGAAATCTTGTCAGACCATGCTCTTGGTGCTTGCTTTAAGCCATACAAGGCTTTCTTCAACCTGCAAACATGCTCGGGGTGACCCTCATCCTCATAACCAGGTGGCTGCAACATATACACCTCTTCTTGCAAATCTCCATGCAAGAATGCATTCTTTACATCCATCTGATGTAAAGACCATTTCTTTGACGCAGCCACTGCTATCACAACTCTCACGGTTGCCATCTTGGCAACTGGGCTGAAAGTTTCCTCATAATCAATCCCATATGTCTGCACATATCCTTTGGCTACCAATCTAGCCTTGTACCTGTTTATGCTTCCATCACTGTTATGTTTAACTTTGTACACCCACTTGCATCCAATGGCTTTCTTGCCTTCAGGCAATTGCACTAAGTCCCAAGTTTCATTTCCATATAGTGCATCCATCTCCTCATCCATAGCTTTCTCCCAACACACATTTCCAACAGCCTCATCAATGCATGTGGGCTCTACAACCTGCACAACCTTTGCCATATATGCATAGTGATGTGCCACATAACCATCATATGTAAATCTCTGCACAGGGTTCTTCACTCTCCCTGATCTTCGCAGCTTTTCATTCATGGCTTCCATAGCCTTCTTTACACCAGGTGTTCTCATAGCTGGGATCCCAAGCTCCTCATCAAGGCTCATATCTGAGCCACTAGACTCTCCATCAACATGAGAATGCCCTGCAGAAATGTCACGCATACCAAGGGGCTCAACCACTTTCTCTTTTCCTTTACGTGATGTAGTAATCACATTTGCAGGGCTGGTATTATGACGCAGCCTGCCACTCCATGGTCTATCAACAGACCCACTAGATGAGGACTCTCCTGGTCCACTCAAAGACTGTGATTGCTGACCTGCATTCGGTGCAACCACACTTCCACTCACATCAGCCCCAACAGTTTCTTTTTCAGTAGTATACCAGCTACTCATCTCATCAAAGACAACATCCCTGCTTACCCTCAACTCACGTGTAGCAGGGTTATAACACCTGTATCCCTTTTGCTCAAGGGAATATCCAATAAACACACATTTTTCAGCTTTCGGATCCAGCTTGGTTCTCAGCTCATTTGGCACATGCACATATGCAATGCCCAAAGACTTTTAGAATAAGAGTACACATAATATGAAAGGTACTCGCCCAATACATACACGGGTTCTCTATAGTGTGAACCCGACTAAATGAGCTGGCGCTATAACTATGCCAGTCTCTAGAATGGCTGTCACACAGCCTGTCATCCCATTGGCCGCATATCTCCCATGATCTCACCAACCATGCCCGTGGTGTACGTGTGGGGCCTATCCCTCAGGCGGGTCATCAGTGGCCACCGCCTCACTAGACGAGCTCGATATCTCAACACTCCCCCTCGAGCTCAACTCCATCTCATGTACACCAAGCGAAGCCCTGAATCTGTGGAGCTTCTCTGTACCCAATGCTTTGGTGAAGATGTCAGCTACCTGATCCTCTGTGCTGACATAAACAAGGTCAAGGTCTCCTGCCAAGACCTTCTCTCTGACGAAGTGGTAGTGGACCTCTATGTGCTTCGTACGAGCATGAAAGACTGGGTTCCTGGCCAACTGTATACTGCTAATGTTGTCACAAAAAATGACAACTTGTCTATCCACTGATAGACCCAAATCTGCAAGTAGCTTTCTCAACCAAGCTACCTCACATGCTGCCATAGCAGCTCCTCTGTACTCGGCCTCTGTACTCGATAGAGCAACCGTAGGCTGCTTCTTGATGCTCCAAGTCACAGCAGCACTCCCCAAAGAAAACATGAATCCACTGGTAGATCTTCTATCTGAGATACTACCAGCCCAATCAGCATCTGTGTACCCATGTAAACATATCTCTGTCCCAGTCTCATAGAATAGTCCACAATGCAAAGTAGACTTCACATACCTCAGTATGCGTCTCACTGCATCCAAATGCGGTTTCCGTGGAACCTGCATAAACTGACTCACCAACCCAACAGCATTTCTGGTGATCGTCATGTAGATCAAACTTCCTACTATGCTCCTGTACATAGTAGGATCCTCCAAGATCTCTCCTGAATCTGCACTCAACTTGCCATTCTGATCCAATGGCACAGAAATAGGCTTACAGCCTGTCATACCATACTTGGACAACATGTCCAAGCCATACTGTCTCTGCAGTAATCCAATACCATGTGGTGACCTAATCACCTCAATGCCCAAGAAATATCTGAGCTCCCCCAGATCCTTCATCTCAAACTTCTGTCTAAGCAAGATCTTTACATCAAAGATCTCTGCATCATGGTCCCCCGTAATGATCAAGTCATCTACATAGATGACAACAAGCACAACTCCTCTATCACCATGTCTCACATACAATGAGAAATCTGCATTGGCTACATGAAAGCCAATAGTGACAAGATATTCAGAAATCTTGTCAGACCATGCTCTTGGTGCTTGCTTTAAGCCATACAAGGCTTTCTTCAACCTACAAACATACTCGGGGTGACCCACATCCTCATAACCAGGTGGCTGCAACATATACACCTCTTCTTGCAAATCCCCATGCAAGAATGCATTCTTTACATCCATCTGATGTAAAGACCATTGCTTTGATGCAGCCACTGCTATCACAACTCTCACCGTTGCCATCTTGGCAACTGGGCTAAAAGTTTCCTCATAATCAATCCCATATGTCTGCGCATATCCTTTGGCTACCAATCTAGCCTTGTACCTGTTTATGCTTCCATCACTGTTATGTTTAACTTTGTACACCCACTTGCATCCAATGGCTTTCTTGCCTTCAGGCAATTGCACTAAGTCCCAAGTTTCATTTCCATATTGTGCATCCATCTCCTCATCCATAGCTTTCTCCCAACACACATTTCCAATAGCCTCATCAATGCATGTGGTCTCTACAACCTGCACAACCTTTGCCATATATGCATAGTGATGTGCCACATAACCATCATATGTAAATCTTTGCACAGGGTTCTTCACTCTCCCTGATCTTCGCGGCTTTTCATTCATGGCTTCCATAGCCTTCTTTACACCAGGTGTTCTCATAGCTGGGATCCCAAGCTCCTCATCAAGGCTCATATCTGAGCCACTAGACTCTCCATCAACATGAGAATGCCCTGCAGAAATGTCACGCATACCAAGGGGCTCAACCACTTTCTCTTTTCCTTTACATGATGTAGTAATCACATTTGCAGGACTGGTATTATGACGCATCCTGCCACTCCATGGTCTATCAACAGACCCACTAGATGAGGACTCTCCTGGTCCACTCAAAGACTGTGATTGCTGACCTGCATTCTGTGCAACCACACTTCCACTCACATCAGCCCCAATAGCTTCATTTTCAGCAGCATACCAGCTGCTCATCTCATCAAAGACAACATCCCTGCTTACCCTCAACTCACGTGTAGCAGGGTTATAACACCTGTATCCCTTTTGCTCAAGGGAATATCCAATAAACACACATTTTTCAGCTTTTGGATCTAGCTTAGTTCTCAGCTCATCTGGCACATGCACATATGCAATGCATCCAAAAACTTTCAGATGAGACAAATCTGGTTTTTTGCCAGTAAACCTCTCCTCTGGAGTTACATCATGTATGGCTGCAGTTGGAGTCCTGTTCATGATGTATACTGCTGTAGAAACAGCCTCAGCCCAATAGCAATGCGGCATATTCTTCTCTTCCATCAATGCTCGCGCAATCTCAGCAATGTGCCTGTTTTTCCGCTTAGCAACTCCATTTTGCTGCGGAGTGTATCTGCATGTATACTGTCTCCGAATACCATTCTTCTTCAAAAATTCAGAGAACTCATTGGAGAAGTACTCTCGCCCTCCATCTGACCTTAGGCACTTTACATATTTCCCTGTTTGCTTTTCAACCAAAACTCTGAAATTCTGAAAGTGAGTGAACACCTCACTCTTCTCCTTCATGAATTATACCCACACTTTCCTTGTGTGGTCATCAATGAAAGTGACATAGTACCTGCAGCCTCCCATAGACACGATCTTCGTAGGACCCCATACATCTGAATGCACAACATCTAGTGCATTTCTGCTCACATATCTGTTACGTGGAAACACATGCTTTGTTTGCTTCCCAAATTGGCATGCTTCACAGATTTTATGCATACCTTCCACTTTAAATTTTGGCAGCCCTGTCACAATTCCTTTTGTCTGCATAGACTTCAATCTCTGCACATTCACATGTCCAATTCTTTTATGCCATATGTCTGTGTCTGCAACAATTCCTGAACCATTTGCAAACATCGCAGCACTCATCTCAGGCATGTCTACATCCAAGGTAAACATTCTGCCCACTCTATTGCCTTTTGCAACCAACCTGCACTTGTCTTTAAAATCTTCAACATAACACCCATCAGGGTTAAACCGAACCTGCAAACCCTGCTCAATCATCTGGCCAACTGAAACCAGATTCTTTGTTATGTTCGGTACATGAAGTACATCAGCAAGGTACTTCACTTTGCCATCCTGCATAGACAATGGCACATCTCCAATGTGGGTGTTTGGGGTTCTCAAACACAACACAACTAACTACTTCTGACACAGCAAAGACACCCCCATTAGGTAACACTAACCTCAATTCCCACATCAGGCTAAACACAAACATCTTCCTCCATAGAGAACACGGATTAAGCAGAGATTTGCTAAACAAGATAGAGAATAACAGAACAGAACTGAAATACCATGTTTGATTGATCAAGATGAATCGTACATTGCTTTCTTCTTGTAAAAGACGACTACAAAGCCCCTATAAATAGGCGACTTCAGACAGTTTTAGACAGATGTAACTAGAATGTCACAAGACACTAACAGATGATATCCGACTAACCAGATCATAACAAACTCCGACTGATCAATAATCCGACTGAGTAGAATTCCGACTGAGCAAAGATACATATATCTGACTAAGCAACTATTAGGTAACTATTAGGTATTCTATCTGTAGTTCAACACATGGCACAGCCCGGTGGTTGATTTCAAGGAAATCGGACTTGAATTCACAATCCCTTGATCAGAAAAGACTGGCCACATGACAAAATTTGATGCTGCTTCTTCAAATGTCAGGTACTATATCACTTTGCTGCTCAGCCTGCATCCCTTCAACAACTGGAACCTCCTTCAAAACTTCAGTCTTCTCTGCTGATTTATCTTCCACTGAAGTCTCCACTGGCTGCTCACTCTGACTTGCTGTTTGCACACTTAAATTTATAATAGGTACTTCCACCTGAACTTCTGGTTCCTGAAACACTTCCTCCACAGTCCTATCACTCTGAATCTTCACACTCTGCATCTTTTTCAGTTCCTGTACCTGCTGAATCCAGTACTCACGTTCTTTCTTCAACTGTCCAACCTCTTCTACCAATCTTGCCTCATGCTGAGTTACAAACCCTGTTTTCATAACATCATAGGGATAATTTATCATTGTAGACATCCTCTCCTTGATCATTCCCCAAGAATCCTGCATAGTGCTATGCATTTGTTGCTTCAGAATCTGTACATCCCCTTGTGCCATCAGCACTCCATTTACATCCAACTCTTCATTCATCAACATCTGTTTTTCCAGCACCTGTAAAGACTGGACGTGCCATACTTCTTGTCATAAATCCTTACAGCCATCTCTCCTGCCTCCTTTTGCTCTTGTTCCATCTGTTCCTTGGTAGCAATCTCTGTTTTCTGTTCCAGCAACTGTCTGAACACTGTCCCTTCAATCTCTTGACCTGGCAAGAACTCAGACTCTTCCTGATTCTGATATTCCACAAGCTGCAATATTCTTTCTACATCAACATCAAATAGTGGCACCACTGTTGGATTAGCCATTAAAAACTGTTCCTCCTCATCATCTTCTATTTCTTCAGCAAGATTAATTGTCTGTGCAAACAATGGCTTTTCTTTAAGAGACATATTTCTCTTACCCTGCATGGTTACAGTAATCTTCTTTTTCCCCTTGGTCAGAACCACCACATTCAATCCCCAATCCTGTTTAACTTTAGCCATTCTAAACCAAGGCCTACCCAGTAACATTTCATAAGGTGATAGTGATTCTGACATTCTGATTACCACAAAATTTACCAAGAATCCCATACCTGCAACTTCAATTTCCTGCTGCTTCAGAATTCCCAATGGTTGCACCCTGGTTTGATCTGCCATTTTCACCTGAAATGGTGCTGGGGCTAAACTTGCTGCACCCATTTCTTTGTATACAATTTCAGGGAGAATGTTAACCCCTGATCCTCCATCCAAAAGAACTTCATCAAACACCCTGCCCTGGTACTCAACCTTAATGACAGGAACCACAAAGTCAACATCTGCTGGATCAATGCTATTAACTGCTGGAACCAAAGGCGGATTATCTCCTGACTGCTGATCCTGAAGTCTTTTAAGCAATCTTTCCTTAAATGCTGGAACCAAAGCTAACAACTGATCTAATGACAATTGCAAGGGAGAATTTATGAGTACCTCAAACCAATCTTTGTCCCTTTCATCCTTCATCTTCACATTGCTTTCTGGCTGATGCAGAACTAACTCTTCTTCATCCTCCAACTCCGATTCTTCTTGCTTGTCCTGATTCTTCAAAATTCTTCTTTGTACCTGGTCTCTGATGCCTTTTTGTTCCTTCCAATCAATTGGTCCTTTCTGTTTAGACCTGGTAACAGCCAATACCTCAATATCCTCAATCTGCAAACATTGGTTACAGTCACAAGCCCAATCCTCAGTATGCTCTTTGCTTTGCTGCTCCTGTATTTTTGGACCTTGCGTTACCTGTACCTGTTCATCTGCTAATTGAATCATGATTACATTTGCTTGAGCTGTTGGTTGATTCTGTTGTTGCTGCTGCCCCTGCTGGTTATTCTGATTGTACCTAATCACTGGGACACCTCTTTCTTCTCTATGTTTCACCCATAAGGCACATCCTGGCCCTATCCAATGATCTGGTGCTGAACAATAAACACAAGGCATGACTCTTGCCTGTCTTCCTTCATTGTTTTCCTGTTCCCTCCATGGTGGTCTATCAGATCTTGCTCTCTGAAATCCTCCTCTGCCCCTAGTTGGAGCAGCCTGGTTTGCTGCAACCTCACCCCTGCCTCTACCTGCATAAGGTGTAGTCTGACCCCTGATCTTGGGATTATACCAACATAAAGCTGTCGTATGCCCATCCTTGTCACAAATTTCACAGAACTTCTTTTCTTTTGGTGCTGCAACAGAATAACCTATCTTTCTCAATTTACTTACCAAATCCTCCTCTTTGGATTGCTTTGCTTTGGTCTTGTGCTTTTTCTTTGTCTTCACCTCTTCTTCCTCACTGTAAGATCCTGCTTCTGAATCCTCCTCCTCAGAATCTGATGCTGACTCTGGCTGGTCATCTGAATCCGAATCATTCTTTCTGGTGTGTTTGCCCTTGCCGCTTCCAAGTCTTTTCTCTACTCTAGCTACTGCAATTACCAAATCATTAATTCCACCTGCAATATCAATGCTAGCCACTGCATTTTTCAGCCCACTTCTCAATCCTTTCAGAAAATAACCTGCCAGCATCTCATTGGTGGGTCTCTCATTTCCCTGTAACCTTTCAACCAGAATTCTGAATTTCTGAGCATAGTCCTCTACAAGCATCTTCTTCTGTCTGATGTCTCGGAGTTTTCTTAAAATGTCTGTTGGAGTCTTTTCCCTCCTGAATCTCTGTAAAAAGGCTGTTCTAAGATCATCATATGTTGGGAAGTGTGGTATCCCATATTGGCTAAACCAACTCATGGCCTTCCCTTCTAGAGTTGCTGCAAATTGCTGCAATTTAACTGCATCATTGTACAACACAGTATACCCATTTGCTTCCCATTTTGTCTCAAACTGAGCTACATGACAATCAGCATCCTCCTTAGATCCTCCGCTGAATTTAGCTGCTTTCACCCTAGGGTTGGGTAGTTGTTGAGCCATCGGATTTGGCTGAGGTGGTTTCCTAGGTCTTTGCCTGGTAGCCCCCCTTAATGGGTTGAACTGAAGACTCCTTCTAACTCCTGCAGACCTTCCTGTCAGGATTAGGGCGCCTAGAAGTCCCCCCACTAGCCTCTTCTCTGGTGCAACTGAACTTTCCCCCCCTTGGCCTACAACAATTTCTTCAGGGATTTGGTGTTCCTGATCATCTTCACCCTCGTCAGCATAATGAAACGGGTCAGTGTTACCAATTCGGGCCTGAGCCCTGGTATAGTAAACCCTTCCTACTCTTCTGTCCCCCTCTGACATTCATTTCCCTTCTCGTAACAGAACAGGACCAGCGGGATCGCCAATGTGTTTGGGGTTCTCAAACACAACACAACTAACTACTTCTGACACAGCAAAGACACCCCCATTAGGTAACACTAACCTCAATTCCCACATCAGGCTAAACACAAACATCTTCCTCCATAGAGAACACGGATTAAGCAGAGATTTGCTAAACAAGATAGAGAATAACAGAACAGAACTGAAATACCATGTTTGATTGATCAAGATGAATCGTACATTGCTTTCTTCTTGTAAAAGACGACTACAAAGCCCCTATAAATAGGCGACTTCAGACAGTTTTAGACAGATGTAACTAGAATGTCACAAGACACTAACAGATGATATCCGACTAACCAGATCATAACAAACTCTGACTGATCAATAATCCGACTGAGTAGAATTCCGACTGAGCAAAGATACATATATCCGACTAAGCAACTATTAGGTAACTATTAGGTATTCTATCTGTAGTTCAACAGTGGGCAATTGGATGAGCAGTGTCATCCCCTGTTTCCACAAAACCTGGTCTTTCTGGGTTTTTCATCTCCTTGAACCACTCCCCATGACTCGTCATGTGGTTCGAAGCGCCTGAATCCACATACCATACATTATCTTTCTGTGCTGCATCAACATTTTCAGACATGGCATTCACGACATGCTGCATAACAAACAACCTTTCATTATCCTCATTATTTCTACTTGAGGATGCATAGTTGTTTTGCTGCACTTTCCCATTTTGCATGTCAGCCTGCTTCTTATAACATTATGCCTGCACATGTCCAGGCTTACCATAATAATAGCATTCACGTGCATCATTATATTGCCTTTGCCAATTTCCACGGCCTCTTTGACTCCCCCTACCTCTGAATTTGCCTCTTCCACCTGCATGTTGTTGTTGTTGTTGATTCTGGGACTGTTGTTGCTGCTGCTGGCCATAATTCTGATTACCTATTCGGCCACCTCCTTGACCGCGTCCACGGCCTCCTCTACCTCGTCCTCTTCCTGAACTCGTGTAGAAGGCCTGTTGCTCTGAACTGTTTTTGCTTTGTGAAGACTTTTGGTCTTCACCCAAGTTCTTCTCTTCGATAATCAGCATAGACAACGTAGACAGACTTCCACCTTGTCATCATCATCTACTGACACACCAATAGATGCAAGGGATTCCACAATACCCTTTATCTTCAGCGCATAGTCATTCACAAACATGCTCTTTTTCTCCACAGTATGAAGTTCATTCTTCAACTGTATCTTACGTGCCTTGGTATTTGTTTCATAAAGCTTTACCAAGGTGTCCCACGCCTCCTTGGGGGACTTAGCATCCTGAATGTGCCCAATCATGGTGTCCTGTATACTAATGGATAGCCAATACATAACCTTCCTGGCTCCTTGGTTCCAGACTTTAAACTCTTTTACATCTGCAGCAGCAGTAGGATTTATGTCCGGTATCTCTGGTGCCTCTTCATGTTCACCTTCTATGTAGTCCCAATAGCCTTTTCCCATCAGGAAATTAGTCAACCTGAACCTCCAAGCATGGAAGTTATTCTTATCCAGCTTCTCAGCCACAATCTGTGTTATGCCATCATTAGACATCTTGCCAAACACACAATTTTACCAGAAACTGTACTCTGGTTTTTCCTGCACAACTACTATATTTTCTACACAGCGGTACTGTAGTCCACTCAAATGTCACAACTAAGTGACCTCAATGTGCATACATACACCCAATGGCAATACATACACCCAATGGCAACTGTAGACCTCTTTGCAGCACCCACAGTGTCTGCACAGTCAATCTGTCTTTCTGCAGTACTTAAAACAGAGTTCTGCAAAGAATCGATGACTTACCCGCAGTGCTCGAAATCGCTTGCTTTCTGAAAAACGGAGGTCCAGACGCGCCCAAAATGCGTTTTCGGCCCAGAAAACTTTGTCCGATAAGACATTATAGTTGCCCTATAGCTTTACTCCCGTGAAGAAAGCTCCTCAATCAGAGATCGTTGCCGGTGCCTCCCGTAGAGCTCCCGACAAGGGTGTAGTCACCAACACAAATAGGGAAGAGTAGTTGAAGCTCTTACCTTGGTACTGCTTCTCGTGGTTCTCTTGCTTGCAGCTCAGCCCTTAGCACAAACCAGGCTCTGATACCATGAAAAGATGCAGGGGGGAAGAGAGCTTGAGCTCTTGCAAGCACACACACACACACTCACAAAACCCTAATAGAGAACACACAAGGTGAGAGGCTGAAAATCTTCTTCTTCTCTACTCAACACTCAACACACCATATACAAGAATAAGAGTACACATAATATGAAAGGTACTCGCCCACCAATACATACACGGGTTCTCTATAGTGTGAACCCGACTAAATGAGCTGGCGCTATAACTATGCCAGTCTCTAGAATGGCTGTCACACAGCCTGTCATCCCACTGGCCGCATATCTCCCATGATCTCACCAACCATGCCAGTGGTGTACGTGTGGGGCCTATCCCCCAGGCGGGTCATCAGTGGCCACCGCCTCACTAGACGAGCTCGATATCTCAACACTTCATCTATGGCTTTTATGCATTGTGTGAGAAGAGACATGGATTCCCTCAATGGTTAGGGTTTGATTAATACATTAGGGTTTGCTCATGTGTGTGTGTCTACTCTCCCTCATCACTCACCACATGTATTCATACCCTCAAGTTATATATATATACACATGGACACATACAAACATTGAATATGTATGTACTCACACACATATGCACATACACACACACAAACATACATAGAGACATTGAACATGTGGGACCACTGTCTTACTACTAATCATAATAACATTATCATCTACAACCTCTCTATATTCGTCTCTTGGACCCCCCAAGAGGTTTCACCATACATGAATATTGGTCTTCCCAAGCATGTATATCAATAGCTCTCCTTGCGTACCCATGCATGTCTGAGAGAGAGAGAGAGAGAGAGAGAGAGAGAGAGAGAGAGAGAGAGTATGTGTATGTGTGTGAGAGAGACATAACTTTTTTTACTAATACAATCTTTAACAATTACAGGATAGTGACTCTGATTCCTCTATGCACATGCCTCCTCTACCTACTTTTAGTAGAGCACCATTGGCTCCTACGTCTCATCTTGGAGAGTCATCACATGAAGTAATCTCTTCACCCGATTTCGATGATCAATGTAGATTTCGAGATCAAAGGACATGTTTGTGTCATGATTTTTGAGTCCAAATTCAACATCTAGGCCATGTTTTTACCATGCATGAGTCTCAGAGAGGCTTGTACCAACAACCTCATAAAGTATGTATAATTTTTTAAAATTTTATTTTCTTTCCATAGCGAAGAATTTTTTTGAATTCAGAGGACATGGTGGTGTCATGATTTTCGAGTCCAAATTCAACATTTAGGCCATGTTTGTATCATGCATGAGTCTCAGAGAGGCTTGTACCAACAACCTCATATAGTATGTTTAATTTTTTTTAATTTTATTTTCTTTCCATAGTTAAGAATTTTTTAGTGATTATTTTATTATAGCTTTGTTTTATGTAAAGGTAAATATAGAGCACACTATACAACATGCATCGTACCCTTCTAGCTCGAGTTCATCTACTGTTGAGGCCCAAAAGAACACCTTATACTAGAGGACATACCACTATTCCGGAAACCTTTGACCTTTCACATTCCGATTTTTTTTGTCTTTTAATTTTCCCAAAACTTTTGGCTTTCCGTATTCCGGGAAAACCGTTGGAATTCCGAAATTTTTTGACCGTTCGTATTCTAAATGCGTTCGGGGTATTTTAAAAATTTCAAAAAATTCCTAAAAATTAGTGAAAAATTAGACAAAGGTTATTTTAAATTTCAAAAAAATGTGGGGTTGGTGTTTGGCATGTGGTGTGTCCATTCGGGCGCCCGTGACCATTCAAATTCCTTTTAAATTATATTTTTTGACCCAAAAAATTAGAAAAATCCATTAAAATTGAAAATTTTCATTGGATTTGAGAATTGTCGGGCGGAATTGGAAATTTCGTGAACGATGGGATTCTCAGGAAAAATTAGGATTATTCTGAAATTATTTTTAGAAATCCTAAAATTGGTATTTTTTAAAATATCAATGGTATTTTGGACAAATTAAATTGCTAAATTTTTTTTGGAAAAATATAGGTTTGGAATGCCATAAGATAGGTTTCGTGGAATTCAAAATTATCATATTTTGAGGTCCTGTAAAATTAGAAAAAATTTGAAAAAAATCATGATAATTCTTTTTCTCAAGAATTTAATATTTTTGAGGGTTATTTAATGTTGAAGTACGTTTTCTCATGCTGACATTAGATAGATGCGGATTATTTGCATATTATTAATACAATTATACCTCGTATTAATGGATATTTATGTTTGGATTAATTCTAAACGATATATTCATGATTTTTTACCATGATTTAGCCATTCTTTTTAGACATGTTCTTTAATTTCTTTTGATAGCTATAATTTACGTTCAAAGTGTGTTTCACCTTTGACACTTTTCCATGATAACTTATTTTTCACTTTTTTAAGTGTGGTTTGTGCTTAATTTCTTAAGCCTCTATCATGGGTTAGTTGATCGGTTTGTTTTGGTGGATTTTTATTGGATGTTTTCCAAGTTTTATATGGACTCATCAGGTTTTGCCTAGATCACTTATGTCTAGGGTTTTCTGATTGAGTGCTACACACATGTGTTTCACTTTCTTACTTTGGAGTTTTATTTGAACAACACAACGTTCATATACTCCGAATTGATGAGTTGGCCACCAATTTTAATGCTTCTTTTGGCATGATTTATGTCCATTAGATGGTATGCATTGATTTTTATGATCAACTATGGTTTTTATGGATTTAAGAAGCTTCTATGCTTTTATCCATGGTTTTATAAGGATCTTTTGATCTTTTGAATAATTACATGTGCTTTGAAGGTAGCATTTGCCTTCGTTTTTTGCACGTAATTTTGGAGTATATTTTTTACTCTTGTACATATTCCAACTCGGATACCTAGTTGCTTATATATCTAGGTGAGTTATTTTTCTACCCTAACTTTATTGTGTTTTGGGTATTTATCATTAGAAAGGTGCCAATAATTCAATTTCTTTTCTAATGATGTACTCATAAGGATTTATTCCTTGATGTAGTCTCAAGTATATAGAGACAGGTTTAGTATGTGAAAGTCTGGATAAGGCCATCTTATTCCTCATTAGGAAGTGAATGGGGTCTTCTTGGGCCCTTTAATTTGCCCAAGCCTAATCAAGGTGATTAAGGAATAGCCAAATGGGGGGTTGCCATGTGGACTGAAATGTTGGGTTTGTAAGAGAGGTGTAAGAGTGGTCAAAGGGTACACTTTTTTCCCCAAAAAGGGGGGGAGGCAATTTTACAATTTTCGGACCTCCATAACTTCTACATACAAGCTCCGATTTGAGCGGAGATTATAGATCCGTGATCTATGCATCAAGAGCTTTCCATAGATATGTTACATGATATGGTTTTGTCTGCTAGATTTTAAATTCCATTTTTCCCCCAAAATTCAAATTCGAATAAAGTAGCCGTTTTGAAGCTTCTAATTAGAAAACGTTTATTCTTAAGAGAAAAGGTTTGACTCCTTAAACTGCCAAATAAAAGGGCCCAAGAAGCCTTCCATTGAGGTCCTAATGTTTATACAGGATTTTATTCATATTTTCCTAGACAGCATACTAGGGAGTTTCAAATTGTTAAGGTATGTATGGGTGGTATCATGGTGGTATGGGACGCTAGGGATCCCTCACATATATTATCTTATGGGATAATTTGGGCTCAAGATTGTTGCTTTGCTTACATCACTTAGCATGTTGACCTCAACATTCATAGACAATCTTATTTTCTAAATTCATTAGAAGTTATAGTGTGGGCATTCTTTAGATAAACTTCTTTTATCTATAGCCTGCATGTTTTGATGAGGGTAATCTCATCGGCATTTTCACTTGTTGAAATCTCTTTCTTTAGAGTTCAAACAAGTTTAACTTGTTGTGTTCGGATAAGGAAATTTGGATTCTTCCTTTGTTGGCATTTCTTTCTCTAGTTCCGTACTTTAGGTGATTTACACAATCAACCTGATAGGTTTACGGATGGACATGTGTGACTCATTGAGACATTGATGACTCTATGTTGATATGGGTAACTCGAGAGGTCGATTATTCCATATGCAGATGTGGGTATGTCGGGGCGCCGATGAATCCCTGGTTTCTGTTCTTATAATGCCATGTTTTCCTACTTTATTCTAAATGGTTTACAACAAGGAAGTTACTTTGAATGTGAATTGTTTTGATCATCCGACCACAGTAGTCTGATGGGCAAACAGAGTGTATGAATCAGATTGTAGAGTATATGCTTCGTGCATGTCTCTAGAAAATCATCATATTGGAAAATATTTCAATCATGGAATTTTCCTATAATAGT
Source organism: Cibotium barometz (assembly GCF_041138505.1). Taxonomy (NCBI): domain Eukaryota; kingdom Viridiplantae; phylum Streptophyta; class Polypodiopsida; order Cyatheales; family Cibotiaceae; genus Cibotium; species Cibotium barometz. The sequence goes on from NC_141048.1 coordinate 23,144,649, forward strand.
TTTAAATTTACGGCTATTATTTTAGTCCGTGCATACTTATGTATGGGTATTAACCCAGGGCACCTATTGATGTCGGTCTCTTAAGGACATCGAGCTTGATGCATCGAGGGATTTCTTGCGAGATATGCAGGAAATACTGACCGAATCTCGGGATTCTATTAGGAGTACTCATGATAGCGCACGGTTTTATGTTGATAGGGGATGCTCATCTCGGTCTTTTGAACTAGGAGCGTTGGTTTATTTTAATGTTCTTAAAGATTCTCAGACTTTGTCAATGGGAAAATGCTCGAATTTATCTCCTAGATATTGTGGTCCATTTCGAGTTATATATCGGATTGGCACGGTTGCGTATGAACTAAAACTACCTCCAATTGTTAGAGTTCATCTAGTCTTTCATATCGATAGATTGAAAGGGAAACTGGGAGGTGAGGATGACACAGTTACTCCTCACGAACTCGTTGAAGTCGATGAATTATCCTATGTTCCACATGAACCTGATAAGGTACTTGAATTCAGGAAAAGGAAACTTTGTAATTGACTAATCCCTGAGGTTAAAATAAGGTGGAAAGATAGGGAAATTGAGAATTCGACTTGGGAGTCGGTTGAGATTGTTCAGCGCAGTTCTCCTTCTTTTCATTGCAAGAGTGCAATGTTTTGAGAGAGGGGAAGTATGTTATATGTACATTATGTGTGCTATGTTATATACACATTATGTGTGCATATACTAGGAGGCTAACCCACATTAGGCTTGTCAGCATGGGAGCATGGGAACAAGCTCTAGTGGAGCATGGGTTAGGACTAACCTTAAGGTGTAAGGTTAGGGTCAGGCATCCAAGGGTCACACATGAGGAATGGAAAGTCAAGAGTCACTTGAGGGCCCTCCTATATAATAGGGGCATAGGGCACACTCAAGGGGGCTTGGAGGCTAGGAAGCTTGAGGCTTATGCTATGATCTCTTGTGTAGAGGTCCATATCTACTCATCTACCATTTCACACTTTAGCTACATGCTATTGGATTGGAGTTATACCTCTTGATGGTATGGGCCATCAAGGTAGAGGTATGATGTATTTCATTATTATTCATGTGTGCATCCCTTGGGCTCGGGGGTGGTTGGGTGGTTGAGTTTATGCTTGATTTATGCATGTTTTATGCATAACAATTATCTAGAGAGATCTTAGGGTTTTAACAATTGGCCTCATATTGCTCTCCAATATCACCATAGAAATTAGGCAAAAATGCACGTTGCTATCTAAAAATGCTGATCCCGTCTCGACTCGTTTTGTGCTAATTTCTCCACGGCTGCTCTAACAATTAGCCCAAGCCACTTTAGGGCTAGCTTAGCAATGGTGCAAGGACATCATGTGCAAAGACCTTCCCGACCTTCACACTATAAATTTGTATGAGATTAGACACTGCTAACAAAGCAAAATAAAAGCTTGTTAGTAAGACCTTCTCAGTATGGAGTGTGTTGAAGTTGTTTCAAGATTTAATGGTGATGGTTTTTTCACATGGCAAAGCAAGAATATGTACTTGCTTATGCATATAAGGGGATTTGGCACCTTATTAAGGATAAAGAAGTGGAAGTGGAGCCACTTCAAAACAACAAAGCATTGGGCCTCATCGCTCAAAATCTTGATGATGATGTGATTAGTCACATTGCTGGCATCAAGGATGCCAAGTTAGCATGGCAGGAGCTCAACAACAAGGATTTTTGGCACCGACTCAAAGAGATCAAAGATCAACCTTCTCATGCAGTTTTACAAGCTCGTTAAGAAGGAAACCAAGACCATGGCATAACACATCAGTAAATTCAAAGGTATCAAATAAAAACTTAGTGAATTGAAGAAAGTCATTGAGGAAGATGAATCTATTCCTGTATTGCTAAAAAGTGTTAACAAAGAACCTTATGAATCAATAGTTGCTACACTTAAAAATGTGCCAAACACTAAACTTCAAGATATAGAATCATATCCACTTTAACAAGAATCTAAATTCAAAGATAAACAATCATTCAAATCACATTCAAGTGAGCAAGCACTATATACAAAGGGTGGGAGATTTTAAAGGACAAATCAATCAACATCTCAACTTCCAAGATGCTATCACTATGGAAAACTTGGTCATACCAAGAATGAATGCCACAATAAAGATAAACCAAATCTTGTTTGTGACTATTGTGGATAAAATGGTCACCTAGAAGAAGATTTCTATCAAAAAAATAAGCAGGCAAACTACATCGAGGCCAAAGCTATCCCACAGCTGAAGATGTGCTCTTCTAGAGAAAGAACCATTACACTTTTCACCCCTCTTGTCTCTACAAAAACTGTGATGTAATCAACCTCTGAGGCCATATGATGCACTCAAGCTGAAATTCATAGCCAAAGTAGCTATAATGCTAAAGTAGCATAAAGGCCAAAGCAGCAAGCACAAGGGGAGAAAGAGGAAGAGTGAAAGCCTAAAAATTGTACCCAATCTAGCATCAAGGGGGAGTGTTGAAATGAGTGATGCTAGAGTGCCAAGTCACCTAGCCAAGTTATCCCACATGAGCTATCATAGCTTTGTTGTACTTTCCTCATATAAAAGGAAGACATTTGAAGCATTGGAATAGAAGCACAACATCTCAAGTATTTTTATGAGTACAAGTTTCCATCTTGTAACCTAACTGAACTTGAGTCTAAACTTAATTAGCACACACTCATCACCATGAGTATTGTTCATTTTTATCCACCTTAGATTAGTGATTTCATTAGTGTAGAATTAGATTAGGATTTGGATCTAATTAGATAGTTGATTATCATTAGGGAGCTTGATCCATGAATTTCATCTACTCCACCGACTCAACCCATCTCGTCACCTAGATTTCTTGTATGGTCCCTCGAGTCATCCCTTCATACTTTATCCTTTATCCCTCACCCATCATCGGACATTCTTCATGCTTCATCCATCATACCACTTTATTGCTGCCTATGTTCTACAATCACTTGTCATCAACTTGAGCCATGGGTGTTGTTCTCTTCACTGTGACCTCTCCTGAGTGTGATGGGCACAATGAAGGACATGTAACAATGCTCTTGGAGTGTAGTGAAAGTTCTCTTGTTCCTTTTGTAGTCTTGTGTTGTTCCTCTTGCAATCTTCACTTTTGTTATTGTATCTGGGCACTAAATGCCTGATACTTGGTAATGGAAATCTCACAAAAGAACAAACACTAACACAAAGACATTCCCTTTAGCAGAAAATCATAACAGTAAAACGGAATACAAAACATCATGCAGAAAATCCGCTACACACAATAACCCTGAACAGATGATCAGAATTCATTCATGTCATAATCATGTAAGGGATTACATTTTCGCTTCTTCATCTTCTACAATTCTGAATATCCGTTATGCGCCTTCCCATGATCAACTAACTACATCTCTTCATATCTCTCCCTTCTCACGAATTCCTAAGCAACTACCCAAAAGGATCATTCACATACATAGAATTCGGATATTCCAACTTTGGTAAAGTTAACCCCTAACACATGGCACAGCCCGGTGGTTGGGTTTTCAAGAAAACCCGACTCGGACCCATAAATCCCTGATCAAACCATCCATTGTCTTTACATTGCTTCAAAAAGAAAACACAACTGCAAACTGAAAGCAAAATCCTACTAAACTAGAAATCCTAAAACACTAAAAAACGCATAAATTACTAAGGTAACACCACCGGCTCCAACGGCTTCGGCGGATCATCTTTAGTCTTTGAATCTTCCACCGGCTCCAGATCGATGACTGGAACAGCAATCTGATCTGCAGGCATTATATCCTGTGACACCATCTGAATGACTTCAGCCTGGCCAACTGCTTCCTTTTCAACCTCCGACATAATCTCCACAGTTTGTCCATGATCCCCCACAGTAGCCTGCTCTGTATCCAACTGTCCCTCATTAGGCAACTCCATAAAACACATGGCTTGAACTTGCTTCTCAAACTCTAACAATTTCAACATCAAAGCATCTTTTTCAGACTGTAAACCTGCTACCTGATCCAACAATATCTGCTCAGATTCAGAAATGAAAGCTCCACTTAATGTATTAAATGGCTTCATCACCCAGGCTTCAATCCGATCTCGGATACCTTGCCACAGCTTGACTCCTACCTCAGTTAAGCTCCGCCTAATCACTGCTAAATCAGACTCTGAAACTAACACTCCCTCTACATCTTCATTACTCTGAGATAACATCTGTCTTTCAATAGCCAACAATGGTTGAATACGTTGGGCTAACATCTGATTCTCCACCTGCAAACCCACATTCTGCTCAGACAATACAGCCAACTCCATATGCATCTTCTCCTGTAATTGAGTTGTCCATTCTTTAAACAATCCCAACGACATCTTTGTCTTCACCAAATTTCTCTGACACTCTGCTACCTGGTCTTTCTCTTTAACCACTGCCTCCTGAGCCTGAACTAACAACATCTTAGTTTTCACTAACTCCTCCTCTTGATGCTTGACTTTAAGCTGATAAGTAGCTTCCGATCTCGACTGCTCCTGGATTACCCGAACCTGGTGTTTCCAATCTGCAATACTACTCTCCTGCTTCCGAACATACTCTTGGACCTTATTCAAAGACCAGAGCACATCCTGCAACTCTCCACTCTGAACACTCTGTTCTGCTTCCTTGGCTATGACTAAAACAGAATCCCACTGATTTGACTTAATAGGTGTAAAATCCATCGTCTTGACCACAGATTGGATCGCAGATGAATCCACATCCAATTTTCTTTTCTTGCTAAAAGTGAATTTCTTACCCACTGAAACTAGTGATGGATCAGTACCAACAGACTCTGTGGCCTGATGCAACAAATCTAACCCTTTCGGAACATCTGGTGAGACCAACACCTCCTTGGCTTCGGAGCGAGTATAGCCTGCTTCCACCAAATCCCGAAACACATTCATCTTCTCAGGCTGATGCTCAAACCCCAATGGAGAATCCACTGCCCCCTCCGGGACAACGTCAACCTGACCCGGTTCTTCAGGACCACCATACACTGGTTGAGGCGGCAAAAGAGGCAATTTGCTGGCAGAAATCATAGGAACCTTCTCAAACAAAGCTGCTAAGAACGCCGACAGCCGAGAAGTGACTTGAGACTTCCTCTTATCAGTGATTTCCACCTCCTGCAGAATTCTAGTGTGCACCAAAGAAGCCCAACTAACTTTCCCCCCTTTCTCCGCATACAGCAAAGGTGCAAAATTATCTTTTGACATGTATTCCAATTTAATTACCTGACAAATTCGCTCAAGGTACCATCTTAAATGCTGACGACGGGGTTCAGCGACATTCTTCACCATGTAATAGGCTCGAGACCCCTGTGGAAGCCCAAATTCCTTCCTCATGGCCACATCCGAACACTTTGCCACAGCCACAGTTTCTTCATAATGGAGATGAAACACTTCGGCTATCAATTGAGGTGTCAAACCTACAGTCGCAGAGAGGTAACCATTCCTCTTACGAATCACCTCCAACTGCGTTTTGGCATAAACATTCTCCCGCCATCTATCCCACGGCAAAGATGCAAACTCCCATAACCCAATGGTCTGCAACCACTGAGTAGTCGCCTCCTCTGACAGATCCAGATGAACAGAAAAATCCAAGAAAGGATCCATTAAAGCTTGCAAAGTAGTAGCTTCCAACCCCCCTACCTCTGCACAGACAGCACATCCTCAGGCTCGAAATCTTCATCAGCCTCTACAGACGCACGAACAGAAAACTCCTTACTGGCGGCGGGTTGCTGACGCAGTCGCCGGGGAGAAGAGCGCTCCACAGGAACCACCTTAAGTGGCATCGAACGCCCCATCTCAGCCAGCGCTTGACGCAGGGAATTCAGCTTTGCTAAGCACTCTGCGTTATTCATGCAAAAAGTCTCCTCAAAGCATGCCAAAATTGAAATGTGCATGAAAAAACCCCCACACGTGGTGATATAAAACACAACGTCACCCAGTCGGCCAAATCTACCACACATGCCCGACTTGCCATCAATATCCTCCACTTGTACACTAGCGGACATTCCCAAATTTTCTAACACATCCCCACTTACACCTTCGCCTAATTTGCCCACTGGTGCGGATATTCCTCCGTCTGCTAAAACTCCGACCTCTGCGGATACTCCGACCACTGGTGGCTGACCCACAAACTTCTTCAGTCGAAAACCATTAATCGGTTTCTCGACCAGAGTCCCAAACATATCAGCAAGTCGGAAAGTACCCTGACCACAATCCTCCATGATTTTGTACGGCCCTATGTACCGCAACTTTAATTTACCCGGATGAGGCCCAAGCTTCGAATTATACAGCAAAACCCAATCCCCAACCTGAAAAACTTTGAATTTGATCTGTCTACTTACCCAAGCCTTCCGCCTTTGCTGAATCACCTCTGTGATATATCCACTAACAATCCGATCCTCTTCGAGCTGATACAGCATCCGCTGTCGGAACTGAACAGATTCTTCCGGTGATAACCGAGCAGCAATAGCCACCCACAAACTAGGAACTACATATTCCATTGGAACCACCGCCTCCAAGCCATACACCAGCTTGAAGGGTGTCAGACCTGTAGTGACTTTAAAAGCTGTACGGAATGACCATAGAGCAGAATCAAGCTTCACATCCCAGTCATCCCTATTCTCTGCTACTATCTTCTTCAAAATCTTCACCAAGATCTTATTGGAACTCTCTGCTTGACCATTGGCTTGAGGATGATAGGCAGTAGACTTCTTATGCATAATCAAATGAGTCTTGGTCAACTCCGCAATGATAGCATTGAGAAAATGAGTACCCCGATCACTAACCAATTCCACTGGGCACCCAAACCTAGTCATAATGTTGTGATACAGAAACCTAGCTGTAAGATCCCTGTTCCCACCGAGCAACGGATTCGGGGTACTGGCAGCGGAAGTAGCGCTTCTCGCGCGGGACAGGGGTCCCACACTCGGGGCCTCGCCCACGGATATCCGGATAAGAGACTAATCCGTCGGTTGTTCCAAAACCGAACCCGGAAAAACTTTCTTAACCGGAAGCACGGGCGATTCCACCAGGATAACTTTTTACTCTAACGTAGTCAAGATCATTTCTGATCGAGATGATCCAATTACATCTATAAGATACTTAGTCAGTTCAAGGAAGGAACTTGCACTTGGATCATTGGGATCAACGCTTTTTTCCCCATTCAAGAGGCACAGCCGTTGATTCCTATCCATAGAACAGTTACAGTCCGGGATTTTTTTTTTTCTATCGTAAAAACAAAAGTTTGAGTCTCGATTTACGGATCCATCAGTCCAGCCTAACCCCATCCAATCCCATGGGTTAGCCAACCGCCCAACCACTGTAGTGATGGGATCCAATTAAAAATTTGGTTAGGTTTTGTCCCGGGTACCAAGGAAAAGAGTTCCAAGGCCCCCTAGCCGGATGTTCATGCAAAATAAAACTAGTCACACCACTCACACACCCAATATGAAATTGCCTTTTTCAACCAGATTCAACCAGTTTAAAACAATCCTTTAATAAAACCATAGTATCATTGATCACCATCTTCCAATTTATCCAATTGATTCTTAATTTCCCATCATTCCTTCATCAGAGTATCTATGGCATCATTGGTAACTAGAACGCTCAGGAGCCGTTTCGATAGTTCCTAGCCCATAATACTTGGCAATATAATCACTTAACAAGATGGACTCTCGTTGAAGATCAGCAAGATCAACCAACAGATCCATATAAGGAGCCATGGACTCATCCATTGAAGACCAGCAAGGTCAATCAACCAGATCCATGCTCGATTTCAGAAAACAACTCCAACTCTGTTCCAATATCTTCCTCGACGCACGCGTGGGTATCCTAGGCGACCCAGAGCCCGAGCACCGTATGGTCAGCACCCTCTAGGATCCTTCGCAGGTAACCTAGCGCTTCACGCATAGGCCGCTTCCTTGGCCCCTCATCCACCGTACCGGAAGCTCACCATTTTAATCGCACCGAGGCTGGTCAAGACCTCGGCCGACCTTGCTACGCGAGACGTCCTTCATTGACTCCCCGTCAGCAGTTGCAACTTTCTCATCACGACCTTAATCACAAGACGGTCAAAATGCTCCCCCCAGCATTCTTGACATAAAACAATCATTTACAAACAGCATTTACAAACAGCATTTACAAACAGTTTACAATACAATTTCTATTTTAACTTTCATTTTTCCACATTATCCCTCCTCAATCTACATTACTTATTCCATATTCCATTTATATGTATACTCATCCCATCACCTCATTTCCATCTCATCACTTCAGATTCCCTCACATCACAATCGTATATTCACATCCATACATCCACAACTATATGCGTGCATTCACATCTACATGCATACATCTACATCCCTATGCATACATCCACATCCACATTCACATTCACCTCCATACATCTACATCTACATGCATACATCCACTCCACATTCACATCCACATCTATACATCTACATCTACATGCATACATCCACCTCTACATCCACATCTACGTCTATACACCTATATCTACATGCATACATCCACATCTCCATTCACATCTACATCTATACATCTACATCTACGTATACATCCACATCTCCATTCCCATCTACATCTACATGTATACATCCATATCTCTATTCACATCTACATCTATACATCTACATCTACATATATACATCCACATCTCCATTCTCATCTACATCTATACATCTACATCTTCATGCATCCACCCACCTCCACATCCACATCTACATCTATACATCTACATCTACATGTATACATTCACTTCTCTATTCACATCTACATCTATACATCTACATCTACATGTATACATTCACTTCTCTATTCACATCTACATCTATACATCTACATCTACATGTATACATCCACATCTCCATTCTCACCTACACCTATACATCTACATCTACATGCATCCACCCACCTCCACATCTACATCTACATCTATACATCTACATCTACATGCATACATCCACCTCCACATTCACACTCACATCCATACCTCTACATCTACATGCAAACATCCATATCTCCATGCATAATAATATTCTTTTAATTAATCTAGGATGATAGTTCCTAGGATATGGTAGGAAGTCCTCTTTTTATGCTTTGAATGAATTTATTTTATGCGTGATTTCTATAAAAATTTTGCCATAGCTCCGCTACTATGACTGATAAATCTCAATTTTTTTTTTCTAAGGGATAAAGCTCATTATTAAAGAAATAATTAGAATGGTCTCTAATTGGATCATCAATCCATATTGGTCTCTTATTGGATCATTAAGAAAACAATTAGAATGGTCTCTAATTGGGTCATTAAGAAAACAATTAGAATGGTCTCTAATTGGGTCATCAATCCATAATGGATTGAATCATCAATGTGCATAAACTAAAAGCATAGCAAAAGCCATTAATTTGGCCTCAAGCATAGCTTAATCTTGGATTAAGGAAAAGCTTTATGAAAAGCTTCATTTGGATTGAGAATGGGTCATGAGTATGACCATTTCTTGAGTGAGAGAGAGAAATTATAAAAACCATTAGAATTTAAATATAAGTGGAAATTAACTTCTATAGCATTTATTAAATTATGTAACTCTTCACTACTATTCACCAATTTACTTCAATAGCATTTAAAAAAAACCATACCAATTAAACTTCTCAAGCTTGAGAGGGGTTGAGAAGAGAGAATCATTGAGGAATCATAGAAAAGATCAAAATTCAATATACTTACCTTATGAATTGCTTGATTCTTTATTCACGGTAGAGGCCCCCAACCAATCAATTGGTTTAGTGTGTTGATGGAGCCACCAATGGGGATTGAAGAAAGAGAGAAGTATCAAAAACTAGTGAATTATTAAAGAATTCACAGTTCTTGGCTTAGGTAGAGTAGAGTAACAAAGCATAAGACACTATATATTTTGGCTTAGGAGGAGTAGAGTAACAAAGCATAAGACACTATCTAATTTGGCTTAGGTGGAGTAGAGTAACAAAGCATAAGACTTTGGCTTAGGTGGAGTAGAGTAACAAAGCATAAGAGACTATATATTTTGGCTTAGGTGGAGTAGAGTAACAAGGCATAAGAGACTATATATTTTGGCTTAGGTGGAGTAGAGTAACAAGGCATAAGAGACTATGTTTTTTTCAACAAGGGGAGGCTTCTATTTATAGGAAAATTTGAGCTCCTAACCAAACAAACTGATTCTAGAATTTTCCAAGTCAGTTTGGTCACTTTTTGACCATTTTTAGGTCAGTTAAGCTAACTTTTTGGAACTAGACTTGAATGAGGAGAGAGGAGAGATGAAATATCTCAATTTTTATGAGTTTAAAACTCATTCAAGCATGTGAAATATGCACCTCCTTTAAAGAATTCCCCTTCCTTACATATGTGTCAAAATTGTATTGCTCATAGTTTTTTACTAATAAACCTTGTACATTTTCAACTCTTCATCTTATGTGAAATATGCACCTCCTTTAAAGAACTCCTCTTCCTTACACATGTGTCATAGTTTTTTTACTAATAAGCCTTGTACATTTTCAACTCTTCATCTTATGTGAAATATGCACCTCCTTTAAAGAACTCCCCTTCCTTACATATGTGTTTATTTACTAATAAACCTTGTACATTTTCAACTCTTCATCTTATGTGAAATATGCACCTCCTTTAAAGAACTCCCCTTCCTTACATATGTGTTTATTTACTAATTAACCTTGTACATTTTCAACTCTTCATCTTATGTGAGCATTTACTCATTTTTGGGTATCTTCTTTTACAATTTGGATTTATCTCCTCCCTACACATGGATTGATGCTATTGGCCCATAGGAACCTTAATTGGACCATAGTCTAAAGATTTATGAAAATCTAGACCCTTAGGCTAAGGTTCTTTATACCTATTTCCAATTAATTCCAATTGCACATTGGAAAATTTTTTTTAAATTTCTGTTTCAGGGGAACTCATCTGAATTATAAGAGATATTTTTCTATCCAAAAATATTCAAAATCTGAATATTCTCTCTCTAGAATATTTTCTCTCTCTAGGTTAAAACAACCACAAACAAGATCTCTTATATTTCAGAAAAGGGAATTGATTACAGGGGAATATACTAGACATCAAAAAGGGGGTTGGGGGAGGAATCTTACATTCTACCCCACTTAAAAAACGCGAGATGTCCTCATCTCGCAACTTGGAATAATTTCGCAAGATGCACGAATATGATACTTAGAGAAAAATTTTAATCACGATTAACCACCAAGAAAAGTCTTAAAGAGAGCAAGATTCAAAATAAGAACAAGATTTAAACTTTATTCATTCACGGGACTTATACAGTAAAGATAGAAGAACTCTTTACACTTCCATAAGCCCGTCCATCATATGGTCACAAAAGCAGTCCTCACAAGCTGCACAAGTATAGGGTAACTCATCTATGGGAATGATTCTGCTGGTTATTGCCGCACCTATCTCGGTGGTATGAGGTGATCTAACAAAAGGACCTCTAAGAGACAAGCCAAAAACGGGGTAAAGGCATATCTTCTCATGAGGAAGAAAACATGCCAGTAAGAAGACCCGCTCAAAAAACCCAAGAAGCCTTGATCTCATGACACAGTAGTATCGGGGACCCAAACCCAAAGCTTCAATAACCATGGCCAAGCGAACATTGTTACGAAAGTGCTGCTGACCCCAGGGTGTTACCCTAGTTATGTTTTGATAGGTCCGCCATTTGGTCTGCGCTACAGAAGTTCCTAGGTGAGGAAAAAGTGAGCGCTCATACTGTTCTATAAAGTCTTTCTTCACAGACTCTCTTGCGTCTTGAAGGTGAGAAATCATCAGGGATAAAACTAATTCCTGTTGCCAAGCCATGAAGGAGATTAAGAAAGAAAGGAGATTGATGGGAGTAAGATTACTGTGAGTGACAAGTAAAAGTTACGACTTATATAAAGGAAGGAGCTAGCGTAACCTAGAAGCCAACGGTAACTTACCACTGAAGTTTTACCGTCTTTCCATGATTTGAGTTTGACACATTTTTCTATAGAAGGCATTAAGAATTTTGAGATGAGGAGATAAAAGAAACTTGTAGGCTAAGTCACCTACTTTCATTGAATTCAGATATAAGGATCACAATATCTGGGGGATAACTTCTTATACTCCCCAAGAGATAAAGAACTTCTTTTGGGCCATACTCGAATGAAAACCAAAACCTTGGTATCCAAAACACCGATTCTCACTTCTAAACTCATTGTTCTAAATCCTTAAAATAGGCGTGACTCCTGAGAAGTATTTTAGGAAAAGGGTATTCCTTTTTTAAACAGAAACTTTCTTTTATTTTAGAGAGGGAATAATTATAAGATCAGAAAGGGAGATTCTTACTCGTGTATACCTCGAAGGCTGGGGAAGAATCTTACATTCTACCCCACTTAAAAAGTGCGAGATGTCCTCATCTCGCAAGGTAGAGGACAGCTCTTTTTCTTAAGATCCAAATTTTATTCTGGGGTTCCTTATATTCTGGTCAACCCAACAGAACACTGGGATAATTATCCCTTATATAGAACTCATCATTAAATAACAATTCATTTAACATGATAATGGTCCATTAGACCGAAAAATTTCCTTCGGAACATTCCTCCACGGAAACTTCAGTCAAGCAAGTTCTCAATTTGACATCCCTTAACTTGATCTACCGGTCAAGTATTAATAGCAGCAATCTGACAGCACAACCCACTAATCTCATAGTGATTTGCTGAATTCATTATCATCATTCTAGTTATGAATATCATCACAGGGACTCGTCCCATTCCCCCTCATTGTGGTTTCATTATATTTCAACTAATTTTTAAAAATCAACATTTTTCAATCAGCATTTTCAATCAGAATCCAAATCAATTCATTCATTCTCAAACAGAATTAAAAATCATATCAATCACATTCGAAATCATCATCTAGATAGCATTAACGCTTATAATTTCAAGTCTTAGATTTACTCGTATATACTGTCAGTAAAGAGCTGCAGTATACTCTCGGTATATACGGGTAGTCACGGCCCTTGGAATTATAAGGTAAATACTATCATGTCTAGGCCTCAAGCAAGTCAGGGATTCTATATAATTGCGGTACTTCCATCTGAAGACCGAATTACTAAATTATGAGTTTCAGTTTGAATATCAAATTGTATGAGTTATATCACACAATTATAACCTTTTTGTGTTTCTTGATAAATTTTTGACATATTTATCTTCTCAGTTGATCTTTATTAACCAAATGCTCTGATACCAACTGTAAGATCCCTGTTCCCACCGAGCAACGGATTCGGGGTACTGGCAGCGGAAGTAGCGCTTCTCGCGCGGGACAGGGGTCCCACACTCGGGGCCTCGCCCACGGATATCCGGATAAGAGACTAATCCGTCGGTTGTTCCAAAACCGAACCCGGAAAAACTTTCTTAACCGGAAGCACGGGCGATTCCACCAGGATAACTTTTTACTCTAACGTAGTCAAGATCATTTCTGATCGAGATGATCCAATTACATCTATAAGATACTTAGTCAGTTCAAGGAAGGAACTTGCACTTGGATCATTGGGATCAACGCTTTTTTCCCCATTCAAGAGGCACAGCCGTTGATTCCTATCCATAGAACAGTTACAGTCCGGGATTTTTTTTTTTCTATCGTAAAAACAAAAGTTTGAGTCTCGATTTACAGATCCATCAGTCCAGCCTAACCCCATCCAATCCCATGGGTTAGCCAACCGCCCAACCACTGTAGTGATGGGATCCAATTAAAAATTTGGTTAGGTTTTGTCCCGGGTACCAAGGAAAAGAGTTCCAAGGCCCCCTAGCCGGATGTTCATGCAAAATAAAACTAGTCACACCACTCACACACCCAATATGAAATTGCCTTTTTCAACCAGATTCAACCAGTTTAAAACAATCCTTTAATAAAACCATAGTATCATTGATCACCATCTTCCAATTTATCCAATTGATTCTTAATTTCCCATCATTCCTTCATCAGAGTATCTATGGCATCATTGGTAACTAGAACGCTCAGGAGCCGTTTCGATAGTTCCTAGCCCATAATACTTGGCAATATAATCACTTAACAAGATGGACTCTCGTTGAAGATCAGCAAGATCAACCAACAGATCCATATAAGGAGCCATGGACTCATCCATTGAAGACCAGCAAGGTCAATCAACCAGATCCATGCTCGATTTCAGAAAACAACTCCAACTCTGTTCCAATATCTTCCTCGACGCACGCGTGGGTATCCTAGGCGACCCAGAGCCCGAGCACCGTATGGTCAGCACCCTCTAGGATCCTTCGCAGGTAACCTAGCGCTTCACGCATAGGCCGCTTCCTTGGCCCCTCATCCACCGTACCGGAAGCTCACCATTTTAATCGCACCGAGGCTGGTCAAGACCTCGGCCGACCTTGCTACGCGAGACGTCCTTCATTGACTCCCCGTCAGCAGTTGCAACTTTCTCATCACGACCTTAATCACAAGACGGTCAAAATGCTCCCCCCAGCATTCTTGACATAAAACAATCATTTACAAACAGCATTTACAAACAGCATTTACAAACAGTTTACAATACAATTTCTATTTTAACTTTCATTTTTCCACATTATCCCTCCTCAATCTACATTACTTATTCCATATTCCATTTATATGTATACTCATCCCATCACCTCATTTCCATCTCATCACTTCAGATTCCCTCACATCACAATCGTATATTCACATCCATACATCCACAACTATATGCGTGCATTCACATCTACATGCATACATCTACATCCCTATGCATACATCCACATCCACATTCACATTCACCTCCATACATCTACATCTACATGCATACATCCACTCCACATTCACATCCACATCTATACATCTACATCTACATGCATACATCCACCTCTACATCCACATCTACGTCTATACACCTATATCTACATGCATACATCCACATCTCCATTCACATCTACATCTATACATCTACATCTACGTATACATCCACATCTCCATTCCCATCTACATCTACATGTATACATCCATATCTCTATTCACATCTACATCTATACATCTACATCTACATATATACATCCACATCTCCATTCTCATCTACATCTATACATCTACATCTTCATGCATCCACCCACCTCCACATCCACATCTACATCTATACATCTACATCTACATGTATACATTCACTTCTCTATTCACATCTACATCTATACATCTACATCTACATGTATACATTCACTTCTCTATTCACATCTACATCTATACATCTACATCTACATGTATACATCCACATCTCCATTCTCACCTACACCTATACATCTACATCTACATGCATCCACCCACCTCCACATCTACATCTACATCTATACATCTACATCTACATGCATACATCCACCTCCACATTCACACTCACATCCATACCTCTACATCTACATGCAAACATCCATATCTCCATGCATAATAATATTCTTTTAATTAATCTAGGATGATAGTTCCTAGGATATGGTAGGAAGTCCTCTTTTTATGCTTTGAATGAATTTATTTTATGCGTGATTTCTATAAAAATTTTGCCATAGCTCCGCTACTATGACTGATAAATCTCAATTTTTTTTTTCTAAGGGATAAAGCTCATTATTAAAGAAATAATTAGAATGGTCTCTAATTGGATCATCAATCCATATTGGTCTCTTATTGGATCATTAAGAAAACAATTAGAATGGTCTCTAATTGGGTCATTAAGAAAACAATTAGAATGGTCTCTAATTGGGTCATCAATCCATAATGGATTGAATCATCAATGTGCATAAACTAAAAGCATAGCAAAAGCCATTAATTTGGCCTCAAGCATAGCTTAATCTTGGATTAAGGAAAAGCTTTATGAAAAGCTTCATTTGGATTGAGAATGGGTCATGAGTATGACCATTTCTTGAGTGAGAGAGAGAAATTATAAAAACCATTAGAATTTAAATATAAGTGGAAATTAACTTCTATAGCATTTATTAAATTATGTAACTCTTCACTACTATTCACCAATTTACTTCAATAGCATTTAAAAAAAACCATACCAATTAAACTTCTCAAGCTTGAGAGGGGTTGAGAAGAGAGAATCATTGAGGAATCATAGAAAAGATCAAAATTCAATATACTTACCTTATGAATTGCTTGATTCTTTATTCACGGTAGAGGCCCCCAACCAATCAATTGGTTTAGTGTGTTGATGGAGCCACCAATGGGGATTGAAGAAAGAGAGAAGTATCAAAAACTAGTGAATTATTAAAGAATTCACAGTTCTTGGCTTAGGTAGAGTAGAGTAACAAAGCATAAGACACTATATATTTTGGCTTAGGAGGAGTAGAGTAACAAAGCATAAGACACTATCTAATTTGGCTTAGGTGGAGTAGAGTAACAAAGCATAAGACTTTGGCTTAGGTGGAGTAGAGTAACAAAGCATAAGAGACTATATATTTTGGCTTAGGTGGAGTAGAGTAACAAGGCATAAGAGACTATATATTTTGGCTTAGGTGGAGTAGAGTAACAAGGCATAAGAGACTATGTTTTTTTCAACAAGGGGAGGCTTCTATTTATAGGAAAATTTGAGCTCCTAACCAAACAAACTGATTCTAGAATTTTCCAAGTCAGTTTGGTCACTTTTTGACCATTTTTAGGTCAGTTAAGCTAACTTTTTGGAACTAGACTTGAATGAGGAGAGAGGAGAGATGAAATATCTCAATTTTTATGAGTTTAAAACTCATTCAAGCATGTGAAATATGCACCTCCTTTAAAGAATTCCCCTTCCTTACATATGTGTCAAAATTGTATTGCTCATAGTTTTTTACTAATAAACCTTGTACATTTTCAACTCTTCATCTTATGTGAAATATGCACCTCCTTTAAAGAACTCCTCTTCCTTACACATGTGTCATAGTTTTTTTACTAATAAGCCTTGTACATTTTCAACTCTTCATCTTATGTGAAATATGCACCTCCTTTAAAGAACTCCCCTTCCTTACATATGTGTTTATTTACTAATAAACCTTGTACATTTTCAACTCTTCATCTTATGTGAAATATGCACCTCCTTTAAAGAACTCCCCTTCCTTACATATGTGTTTATTTACTAATTAACCTTGTACATTTTCAACTCTTCATCTTATGTGAGCATTTACTCATTTTTGGGTATCTTCTTTTACAATTTGGATTTATCTCCTCCCTACACATGGATTGATGCTATTGGCCCATAGGAACCTTAATTGGACCATAGTCTAAAGATTTATGAAAATCTAGACCCTTAGGCTAAGGTTCTTTATACCTATTTCCAATTAATTCCAATTGCACATTGGAAAATTTTTTTTAAATTTCTGTTTCAGGGGAACTCATCTGAATTATAAGAGATATTTTTCTATCCAAAAATATTCAAAATCTGAATATTCTCTCTCTAGAATATTTTCTCTCTCTAGGTTAAAACAACCACAAACAAGATCTCTTATATTTCAGAAAAGGGAATTGATTACAGGGGAATATACTAGACATCAAAAAGGGGGTTTGGGGAGGAATCTTACACTAGCCACACTATTGGCGGTATTATCTTTCAAAGCAACAGCTTCCACCCACTTCGTACAGTAATCAGTAGCCACCAAGATATAATGACAACCTGTCCGCTTGGACTTAGGCTTGATTGGCCCAACAAAATCCAAACCCCACTTCTGAAAAGGATCTAAGGGTAGAATCGGATTATCCGCCATGCGGTCTGAAGCTCCAGGCTGCCCCAACTGTTGACAAACCAAGCAACTCCTAGCATGATTGTGTGCATCCTTCAGCACGGTAGGCCACCAAAGCCCAGATTGAAGAATCTTCTTACTTGTAATGTCTCCAGAAAAATGCCCACCTGCAATTCCACCATGAGCCTCTTGCAGAACTGCTGATTGCTCAAATTCTGGGACATAGCGACGGATAATCTGATCTATCCCTCTCTTGTACAGAGCACCTGCAATTACCAAAAAAGGTTTACTCCTGAGTACCAGCTTTCTCCGTTGATCAGTGGGAAATTCCACTGGCATGGTGCCATCTGTCAAGAAACTCAACATCTGATCATACCAAGAATCCAATATCGCCACAGTAGCTGAAAACAAAACCGAATCAGGTAAGTGATCATCCACCCCTACAGCTACTTCCCCAATCTCCAACCTACTCAAATAATCCGCTACAGCATGCTCCTTTCCCGGGGTATGTATGATCAGAAAGTCAAACTCCTGGAGTAGAAGCATCCACCTAGCTAACCTACCCGTCAAGTGTGGTTTCTTTACCAGATACAATAAGGCCTGATGATCTACATGGAAAACCACCTTATTGCTCAACAGATAGTGCCGGAACTTGTGAAGAGAATACACCATCCCCAAAGCTTCCCTCTCCGTGATAGCATAATTCCTTTCAGCACTTGTCAACATCTTGCTAGCATAGTACACTGGTCGAAACCAGCCCTTAAGCTTCTCCTGCATGAGGACAGCCCCTATGGCAATGTCCGAAGCATCTACAAAAACATGAAACGGTAACCCCCAATCAGGAGGTTGCACTATCGGTGCCACCACCAACATCTTCTTCAGAATTTGAAATGCCTTTTCTTGAACTGGAGACCACACAAAATCCACTCCCTTCTTGGTCAAATGAGTAATGGGTGCACACACATCTGAAAGATATCGCAAAAACCTACTATGCCACTTAACCTGCCCCAAAAACCTGCTTGTCTCCTTAAGAGTACGTGGTGCGGAAGCCTTCTGAATGGCCTCAATCTTCTTAGCATCAATCAAGATGCCTTCCTGGGACACCACATGGCCCAAGAGAATCCCACGCCGTACTGCAATAGCACATTTGAAGGGATTAAGAGCTATGCGGAACATCCGACAACGCTCCAAACAGAGCCTCAGGTGCTGTAAGTGCAAAGCCATTGTACCAAAGACACTAAAATCATCAAGAAAGGCTCGCATAAAATCCAACAGATATGGCTCAAATGCCTTCTGAGCCACAAATGAAAATGATGGTGGGCCATTCTTTAATCCAAAGCTCATCACCGTGTAAGCAAATGCTCCCCACTCAGTGATAAAGGCCGTCTTATCCACATCCTCCGGTGCCATCCTTATCTGATTATACCCTGAGAAACCATCCAAAAAACTATACATCTCATGACCAGCCACAGCATCAAGGAGGGTATCACAAAACGGTAACGGAAACGGGTCAGTAATTGTGGCAGCATTCAACTTCCTGTAATCTACACACACCCTGATCTTGCCATTCTTCTTTGGCACGACCACAATGGGAGACAGCCAAGTCACCTCATTGACCTGCTTGATAAACCCGACCCGTAAAAGCTTATCCAGCTCCTCCTTGACCTGCTTGGCAAAATTTGGATTCATTCGATACCGCTGTTGGATGACAGGAACAGCATCATTCTTCAAATTGATGCGGTGCTGATGTAAAGCTGGATCAATGCCCTTCATATCAGAATACTCCCAGGCAAATACATCTCGAAACTCCACTAACAGTTTCTGCAAGTCCTCCTTAAATTGACCTTCAACATGCACACTGACTCGAACCACCTTAAGATCGGATGCAGTACCTAAATTCATGTCCTGTAATTCATCTTCCTCCACCTTGATGGACTTCTGCAAACGCCGTTCATATTGCTGTTCAGCTGCTATAATGGCTTCCTGCTCGGTTACAGAATGCACCTGCTGAGCCTTGGCAGCTAAAGCTTCTTCCACAGCCCTCTGAAAAGTCTGGCCTTCCATGATCTGGCCTGGTACCATCTAGATCTCCTGCTCGGGCACCACACTATCTTCAGTCGGAACATCCGATGATTGTTCCACACCCTCGACACTCTGCGGAACTGCCGATACAGGGTGTCCAGTATTCTGATATCTGGTGACAATAGCTTCCACATCTACATCAAAGACCGGTACTACCGTTGGATTTGCTTGCATATATGCCTCCTCCTCATCTTCACCTACATCACTTGCCAAATGAATGCCCTGAGCACATAAAGGCTTCTGCCCCCCTGCTTCAAGAGAACTTTGGATAACATGGACAAGCGAGTTGTCTTCTTGCCCTGCCTGATCACCACAGTATTATCCTCCCAATCCTGCTTGACTCGGGCAATTTTAAACCAGGGGCGGCCTAGCAACATGGCATAGGCAGACCCGCTATCCTGCATCCGGAGCACCACAAAATTCACAAGAAACGACAGACCACCCACCTTAATAGATTGATTCTTGAGAATCCCCAAAGGTTGAAGTCGCCTCTGATCTGCCATCCTTACTTGAAAAGGTGCTGGTGCTAACGCTCCCAACTTCAAACGGAGGTAAACGATCTCCGGTAGAATATTGACTCCGGAACCCCCATCCAGTAAAACCTCTTCAAACTTGTGCCCGTGGAATGCCACTTTAATCACTGGGACTTGAAAATCCACATCTGCGGACTCAGCTTGAGAAACTCCCACAAACGGGGCTTGATCCTCCACCATCTTTGCTGGAACTGGCTCCTGCAGCTTCCCCAACAGCTGTTCCCGGAAGGCCGGTACCATGCTTAACAGCTGATCCAAGGAAATCTGAATAGGCGCATGCATGAGTGCATCAAATAGATCCCCAGAACCTGGTACTGTTTCAGTTACCTTAGGAACTGGATTGGAATGGACCACCGCAATCTTTCCTGGAAGTGGATCACAAGGTGGCTGGGCTGGAATCGGTTCCTCCGACAACTGTGCCTTTAGCAGTGGCTCCATCGGTTCCACCGGGAGCTGCTTCTGCTGGAGTTTCTGAACCTGACTGGAAACTTTTCTACGAACCACCTACTGGTCCTCCCAACTAATAGGTCCCTTACCCTTTGCACGGGTAACAGCCAAAGTATCCACTAAATCTGGCCCCTTAGAATCCCCAACGAGCATACCCGTGGAACACTCACCGAGCCAGCAAGAAGCCCGAGGGTTAGTGCTAACACCCTGCGCATCAACAGAGCTAGAAGCGTTCAGCACTTGGAACTGCTGCGGCACACCCTGAAGATGTGAAACCCCCGTGCTAGCCCCCGCTGCTTTATCTCCCACCATCTCTATCAGGATGGCATTTGCTTGAGCTGGAGGTCTCTGCTGCTGCTGGTCCTGGGGAGGTCCCTGACCCCGATTCCCCTCATTGAATCGAAAGACAGGTCTCCCTCTTTCCTCCCTATGCTTACACCATAATTCACAGGTCGGACCAATTCGATGCCCGTCTTTTCCACAGTAATCACACAGCGGCACACCCTGAGGTCCCCTCTGAAACCCTTGCTGCCCCTGCCAATTAGGTCTTGGAGCATATGGTCTTGGAGGCCTATTATAGGGAACATGCGGAACGGTCGGAACCACCGGATTAGCCTCTGCAACTTGCTGAGGTGGTGCTCGCTGAACCACATTGGGTGGCACCTTGCCTCTGTAGTTGGGGTTGTACCAACAGGCACTCGTAAGATGGCCGTCCTTCTCACAGATATGGCAGTACTGTTTCTCCTTGGGCAAGACTGCTACATACCCTAAGGCTTTAAGTTTGTGAAGAAGCTTTTTCTCCTTCTCCTCCCTAACCTGTTTCTCTTTATCTTTTTTCTGCTTAGCCTTCCTTGAGGCCTTTTTCTTCTCACTTTGCTTCTCATCCTCCGATTCATCAGATGAGCATGCCGACTCGGCCTCACTATCCGAGTCTGACTCAGTCGAACTATCCGACTCTGAGTCATCCTGCTTCCTGCCCTTCCGTTTGTCCTTCTGAATGCCCAGTCGCTTTTCCACCCGAGAGGCAGCTGTCACGAGGTTATCAAAGCCGCCGGCAATATCCACATTTGCAACAGCACTCTTCAAGTTCCTCCGCAATCCTTTGACAAAATAACTGGCAAGCATTTCATCCGAGGGTCTTTCATTACCCTGCAGTCTGGCAGCCAATCCCCGAAACTTCTGAGCATAATCCTCCACTAACAGATGCTTCTGTTCCATGGCCTTGATCTTTTTGATGATATCAGTAGGAGTTTTCTCCTTCCTGAACCGGGCCAAAAACGCATCCTTCAAAGCATTGAAATCTGCAAAGTGGGCCAAGCCATATTGGCTAAACCAACTCATTGCTACCCCCTCCAGGGTTGCGACAAACTGCTGCAATTTCACCGGATCTCCAAAATGGGCAGGGTACCCACTGGCTTGCCATCGGGTCTCGAATTGAGCCACGTGACAGTCTGGGTCTTCCTTAGGCTTTGCCTTAAATTTGGCAGCCTTAACCGTTGGATTGGGTGGTGGTGCAGCCATGTTCATAACTCCTGGTAGTGGATTAGCTGGTGGCGGATTTTTCAATGGATCAAATTGCAACCGTCTCTAACTCCGAACAGGCGGTCTGGAAAGAAATAGGGCACCAACAAATTGATGCAAATGCCGCCGGGCTTGCTCCGGGCTAACGACATTCTGCCCCGGCCCTTCTGCAAGTGGTGTTGTATGCTCGACAGCGTCCGCCTCGTCCACGCCGGCCTGCGCCAATTGGCCCTCAATTACGCCAGCAGAAACCGACGTAACTACCACAGGTGGCCCTTCCGCAGCATCACCGCTTCCACTGCTAGAAGCTTCCGACCTGTCATATCTGCGCTTCCTGGCTTGTGCCCTCGTGAAATGAATGGGACTAGTTTGCCTCTCCCTATCTGACATTCATGCGAGACACAAACAGCACAGCACAACACAACCCCATACCCAACAAAGACAAGACAATGCTGAGTATGCGAACACCGCAGGATTGCCAATGTGTATCTGGGCACTAAATGCCTGATACTTGGTAATGGAAATCTCATAAAAGAACAAACACTAACACAAAGACATTCCCTTTAGCAGAAAATCATAACAGTAAAACGGAATACAAAACATCATGCAGAAAATTCGCTACACACAATAACCCTGAACAGATGATCAGAATTCATTCATGTCATAATCATGTAAGGGATTACATTTCCGCTTCTTCATCTTCTACAATTCTGAATATCCGTTATGCGCCTTCCCATGATCAACTAACTACATCTCTTCATATCTCTCCCTTCTCACGAATTCCTAAGCAACTACCCAAAAGGATCATTCACATACATAGAATTCGGATATTCCAACTTTGGTAAAGTTAACCCCTAACAGTTATGTTCCGCTCCATAGTGTCTAGTGTGTTGTGCTGTGAGAATCGAGGACTCTGGACATACTTTCCTGAGAAGAGCCACCACTTAGTGTGCCGGACAACCAACCCTACTATAGGTACCCTAAAATTTGGCATGCCCAATGGGACTCTCAAAACTTGGAGCCTTGTTAGCTCACCCTTATCTCTATGTCCTCTTTATATGCTCAATACACACTCCCATGGTAGTCGAGTGCAAAGGAGTCCTCTCTCAATACATGACCATAGTCAAAAGAGTTTCACCTATATACCATCTAGGTATTCCCTTCCACCTCTCA
Source organism: Cibotium barometz (assembly GCF_041138505.1). NCBI lineage: Eukaryota > Viridiplantae > Streptophyta > Polypodiopsida > Cyatheales > Cibotiaceae > Cibotium > Cibotium barometz. The sequence continues at coordinate 23,168,196 of NC_141048.1, forward strand.
TTATGGCGACCAACCTTGGTAATCCCACTCTTGGCAATACTGTTAGAGGCAAAGCCAACCCTCAGCAGGGGATATTTTTTGGTGAGCTTCCTACACTGAGATTTTTAGCTATTTTGGTGAGCTTTTCTAAAGCTATTTTTGTTGAGATATCGATCTCATCTAGTGAGGCAATGGACACTGATGACCTGCTTGGGGGATAGACCCCACACTTACACCACTTGCATGGTTGGTGAGATCATGGGTGATATGCAGCCAGTGGGATGACAGGCTGTGTGGTGATAGCCATTCTAGAGACTGTCATAGTTATAGCGCTAGCTCATTTAGTTGAGTTCACACTATAGAGAACCCTAGTATATATTTGGTTGAGTACCTTTTCATATAGTGTGTACTCTTATCTTTGTATATATGGTGTGTTGAGTGTTGTGTGTGAAGAAGAAGAAGATTTTCAGCCTCTCACCTTGTGTGTTCTCTTTTAGACTATGCATTGAAGATCAAGGGTATTGTGGAATCCCTTGCATCTATTGGTGTTTCAGTAGATGATGATGATAAGGTGGAAGTCTGTCTACATGGTCTTGGACCACAATACAAGGCATTCAAGACGTCTATTCAAACTCGGAAAAATATTCCCAATTTCACAAATTTGGTGTCTATGTTGATTATAAAAGAGAAGAGCTTAGATGAAGACCAACAGTCTTCATAAAACAAAAACACTTTAGAGCAACAGGCCTTCTACACAAGTTCAGGAAGAGGACGAGGTAGAGGAGGCCGTGGACATGGCCAAGGAGGTGGCCGAGAATAGCAGGTTATCTGAATAATGGCCAGCAGGTAGAGCAGCAACAACAACAGTCCCAGAATTCACAACAACAACAACATGCAGGTGGAAGAGGCCAATTCAGAGGCACGGGGAATCAAAGAAGTCATGGAAATTGGCAAAGGCGTATAATGATACATGTGGATGCTTTTATTATGGTAAGCATGGACATGTGCAAGTAGATTGTTATAAGAAGCAGGCTGACATGTAAAATGGGAAATTACAGCAAACCAATGCATCCTCGAGCAGAAACAATGAGGATAATGAAAGGTTGTTTGTTATGCAGCATGTCGTTAATGCCATGTCTGAAAATATTGAAGCAGCACATAAAGATGATGTATGGTACGTTGATTCAGGTGCTCGAACCACATGACAAGTCATGGGGAGTGATTCAAGGAGATGAAAAACCTTGAAAGACCAGGTCTTGTGGAAACAGGGGATGACACTGCTCAGCCAATTGCCCATGTTGGAGATGTGCCATTGTCTATGCAGGATGGCAAAGTGAAGCACCTTGCAGATGTACTTCATGTTCCGAACATAATAAAGAATCTGGTTTTAGTTGGCCAGATGATTGAGTAGGGTTTGCAGGTTCGATTTAACCCTGATGGTTGTTATGTTGAAGACTTTAAAGACAAGTGCAGGTTGGCTACAAAAGACAACAGAGTGGGCAAAATGTTTACATTGAATGTAAACATGCCTGAAGTGAGTGCTGCGATGTTTGTAAATGGTTCAAGAATTGTTGCAAACACAGACATTTGACATAAAAGAATTGGACATGTGAATGTGCAGAGAATGAAGTCTATGCAGACTAAAGGAATTGTGACAGCGCTGGCAAAGTTTCAAGTTGAAGGTATGCAGAAAATATGTAAAGCATGCGAATTTGGAAAGCAAACAAAGCATGTATTTCCACGTGACAGAAATGTGAGCAAAAATGCACTAGATGTTATGCATTCAGATGTATGGGGTCCTACGAAGACCATGTCTACTATGGAAGGCTGCACGTATTATGTGACATTTATTGATTACCACACAAGGAAAGTGTGGGTATACTTCATGAAGGAGAAGAGAGGTGTGTTCACTCATTTTCAGAATTTCAGAGTTATGGTTGAAAAGCAAACAAAGGGAAACATGTAAAGTGCCTAAGGTCAGATGGAGGGGGAGAGTACTTCTCCAATGAATTCTCTAAATTTTTACAGAAGAATGGTATTCAGAGACAGTTTACATGCAGATACACTCAGCAGCAAAATGGAGTTGCTTTGAGCAGAAAAACAGGCACATTGCTGAGATTGTGCAAGCATTGATGGGAGAGAAGAATATGCCACATAGCTATTGGGCGACTGAGGCTATTTCTACAACAGTTTACATCATGAACACGACTCCAACTACAGCCATACATGATGTAACTCCGAAGGAGAGGTTTACTGGCAAAAAACTTGATTTGTCTCATATCTGAAAGTCTTTGGATGCATTGCATATGTGCATGTGCCAGATGAGCTGAGAACTAAGCTGGATCCAAAAGCTGAAAAATGTGTGTTTATTGGGTATTCCCTTGAGCAAAAGGGATACAGGTGTTATAACCCTGCTATACAGGTGAGTTGAGGGTAAGCAGGGATGTTGTTTTTGATGAGATGAGCAGCTGGTATGCTGTTGAAAAAGAAGCTATTGGGGCTAATGTGAGTGGAAATGTGGTTGCACAGAATACAAGTCAGCAATCACAGTCTTTGAGTGGATCAGGAAAGTCCTCATCTAGTGGTTCAGTTGATAGACCATGGAGTGGTAGGCTGCGTCATAATACTAGTCCTGCAAATGTGATTAGTACATCACATAAAGGCAAAGAGAAAGTGGTTGAGCCCCTTAGTATGCCTAACATTTCTGCAGGGCATTCTCAGGTTGATGGAGAGTCTAGTGGCTTAGAGATGAGCCTTGATGAGGATCTTGGGATACCAGCTCTATGAGAACATATGGTGTAAAGAAGGCTATGGAAGCCATGAATGCAAAGCTGCGAAGATTTGGGAGAGTGAAGAATCCTATGCAGAGGTTTACATATGATGGTTAGGTGGCACATCACTATGCATACATGGCAAAAGTTATGCAGGTTGTAGAGCCCACATGCATTGATGAGGCTGTTGGAAATGTGTGTTGGGAGAAAGCTATGGATGAGGAGATGGATGCACTATATAGAAATGAGACTTGCGATTTAGTGCAATTTCCTGAAGGCAAGAAATCCATTGGATGCAAATGGGTGTACAAAGTAAAACATAACAGTGATGGAAGCATAAGCAGGTGCAAGGCTAGATTGGTAGCCAAAGGATATGTGCAGACATATGGCATTGATTATGAGGAAACTTTCAGCCCAGTTGCCAAGATGGCAACAGTGAGAGTTGTGATAGCAGTGGCTGCATCAAAGCAATGGTCTTTACATCAGATGGATGTAAAGAATGCATTCTTGCTACATGGGGATTTGCAAGAAGAGGTGTATATATTGCAGCCACCTAGTTATGAGGATGTGAGTCACCCCGAGCATGTTTGCAGGTTGAAGAAAGCCTTGTATGGCTTAAAACAAGCATCAAGAGCATGGTCTGACAAGATTTTTGAATATCTTGTCACTATTGGCTTTCATGTACCCAATGCAGATTTCTCGCTATATGTGAGACACAATGATAGAGGGGTTATGCTTGTTGTCATCTATGTAGATGACCTGATCATTATGGGGGACCATGATGCAGAGATCTTTGATGTAAAGACCTTGCTTAGACAGAAGTTTGAGATGAAGGATCTGGGGGAGCTCAGATGTTTCTTGGGCATTGAGGTGATTAGGTCTCCACATGGTATTAGATTACTGCAGAGACAGTATGGCTTGGACATGTTGTCCAAGTATGGTATGACAGGCTGTAAGCCTATCTCAGTGCCATTGGATCAGAATGGCAAGTTGAGTGCAGATTTATGAAAGATTTTGGAGGATCCTACTGTGTATAGGCACATAGTAGGAAGCTTGATCTACATTGGATCAGAATGGCAAGTTGAGTGCAAATTCAAGAAAGATTTTGGAGGATCCTACTATGTATAGGCACATAGTAGGAAGCTTGATCTACATGATGATAACCAGGCCAGATTTGAGCTATGTTGTTGGGTTGGTGAGTCAATTTTTTATGTAGGTTCCTCAAAAGCCACATTTGGATGCATTGAGATGCATACTGAGGTATGTGAGGTCTACTTTGCATTGTGGACTATTTTATGAAACTGGGACAGAGATATGTATACATGGGTACACAGATGCTGGTTGGGCTGGTAGTATCTCAGATAGAAGATCTACTAGTGGCTTCATGTTTTCTTTGGGGAGTGCTGCTATGACTTGGAGCAACAAGAAGCAGCCTACGGTTGCTCTATCGAGTACAGAGGCCGAGTACAGAGGTGTTGCTATGGCAGCATGTGAGGTAGCTTGGTTAAGAAAGCTACTTGCAGATTTGGGTCTATCAATGGATAGACAAGTTGTCATTTTTTTGTGACAACATTAGCAGTAAAGAGTTAACAGGAACACAGTTTTTCATGCCCGCACAAAGCATATAGAGGTCCACTACCATTTTGTCAGAGAGAAGGTTTTGGCAGGAGACGTTGACCATGTTTATGTCAGCACATAGGATCAGGTCGCTGACATCTTCACCAAAGCATTGGGTACAGAGAAGCTCCGTAAATTTAGGGCTTCGCTTGGTGTACATGAGATGGAGTTGAGCTCGAGGGGGAGTGTTGAGATATCGAGCTCATCTAGTGAGGCAGTGGACAACATTGATGACCCGCTTGCGGGATAGGCCCCACACTTACACCACTGGCATGGTTGGTGAGATCATGGGTGATATGCGGCCAGTGGGATGACAGGCTGTGTGACAGCCATTCTAGAGACTGGCATAGTTATAGCGCCAACTCATTTAGTTGGCGCCAACTAAATGACAGGCTGTGTGACAGCCATTCTAGAGACTGGCATAGTTATAGCGCCAACTCATTTAGTTGGGTTCACACTATAGAGAACCCTAGTATTGAGTGTTGTGTGAAGAAGAAGAAGATTTTCAGCCTCTCACCTTGTGTGTTCTCTTTTAGAGTTTTGTGAGTGTGTGTCTGCTTGCAAGAGCTCAAGCTCTCTTCTCCCCTGTATCTTTTCAATTTTCTCATTCATGCACTTGGTGAGTTTTTTAGAATTATGTTGATCCTTTTTAAAGACACAAATGTGGTCATAAAAAACAATTTAGGTGTATTGTTGTAGACCAATAGAAATAAACAAGAAATGGATGTCTCAAATTGGCACAAATGGGATCACTTTACTTGACTATATTGACAAAAAATATATAATTTTGTCCAAAGTGAATTACTTGCCCTAAGTTTAGAAACATGCTTTTAATAAAAAACAAGTAACATTTTACTCCCTCAAACTAGCACACATGGGATCACTTTTCAAAATTATAAGCAAAAATAGAAACCAAACTATGACTTATGAGATGAGGTAATATCCATAAGCTTAGCAACGTGATTTCACTTAAATTTAGCACCAAAAGACATTTAGATAAGCTAGACTCACAATAATGAAAACTCTCATGAAAGCACCAAATCTCCTAATGAAGTAAGTCCTAGAATTTGTGATTCCTAATTAGCACGACGATGATATCTCTCTCTAGTATTACAAGATGGTGCATAAACATGTTTTCATTTTGGTGTAACCCTAGTACTTGTTGCAACAAAAACACATAGTAAATGTGCTTGCAAGAAAGATATGATTTCTTTCCATGCACTCTTACTGAAATTAGGGCAATTATAATTCTATTTTGATTGTCACCTTGTACTCCCTTCCACTCTTTTCTGATGCAAAAGAAAGTACTTTAAATGTTGATTGTGAGATCCCATTCTTTATCTCTGCTATCACTTCAAACTTCTATGAGATCCCACTAACCCCTCTGCGCACCGGATTTCTGGATGGTAGCAGCGGAAGTAGCTTCCTCATACGCGGGGCAGGGTTTCCCACTCGGGGCCTTGCCCTCAAATGTCCGGGCACGAGACTAAGCTGGTGGTCATTCCGAATACCGAAATCGAGAAAATTTTCCATGCGTGAAAAACGGGGACGATTCCACCATTTATATTTTCTTAACGAATTTTTCTAACGAGGTCAAGATACTGAACTAACCTTCATCTGAATAAACCAGATAGAAGGGAAACTATTACAGACTTAACTTGAAGGGATTAACGCTTTTTTCCTAATTGAATGAGGCACAGTCATTGATCTATTCATTTGAGAAGTCTTCACCCTTTTAATTAACTACTGGAGTTCTAAGCATAATCCTATTAATCAATTTTATTATTAAAACTCTACTGATTCCAGCCTAACCCCATCCGGCTCATGGGTTAGCCACCGCCCAACCACTGGAATAGTAGAACCAGACAAGTACTCACCCACCCATAATTGAAAGCATTTCTTAACTTTTGCTTTAGAATACAAATACTCACACACTCCTCTTTAATTTTTAATTTATAAAACAATCCATTGACAAACAATTTCCATTCAATCCTTGTTTCTCACAAAATAGTATCACTCTGGACTTCTGGACTTGAGACCAGCAAGTCAACAACGAGATCCAGTAACAAATTACAATAAGTTTCTCATCATCATACATATATATCTTCCATGACATATGCATGGGTGTCCTCGGCACTGCGAGTCCGTGCATCGCCTGGTCAGAACCCTCCAGGATCCTCCTTAGGTATCCTTGCACTTCACTCAGGGACCACTTCGTCGGCCCTCGTCCATCGTACCGAAAGCGTACCATTTTAACCATATCGGAAGCGTACCATTTTAACCATACCAAAAGTGCACCATTTTCACTATACTGAGGCTGGTCAGGCTTTGCTGCATCAGTCGTCCTTTGAACACTCCCCGCCAGTTGTGTTGCAACCAAACTTCCCTTAGAACACACATATACCAAATGCTCCCTCCTGCATTATGGCGTAAGGCAGTCCTTTAAGAAAACAGGGTTTCTATGCAAGTTTTCAATTTTGATTTTCTTTTGAATATAATGAGTATATCTTAATTCCGTATCCCAAGACTTCTAGATCACAGGTCTGGATTCCCAAGCAGAATTCCTCGAATTCTGAATTCTTGATCTCAAATCAAAATCAAAGGTCTCAACTTAGTTTATAATTCGGTGGGTGATTTGAGTGTAGATTACTAAACTGGTCACATCTTCATTTCTTGAAACTGACGAAGGAGTTACGCCTTGGTCATAGTCAAATTCAGGGTTTGAGTCTGGAAAGGTTCTCCCTGAACTATCTTTCTCGAAGGTAATGTTTCAATTACTACTTTACTAAATTCAAAACTAAACACGAATTCCTATGAGGAATAAATTAGTCATTTATCTAAATTTCGACTTTGATAGTTTTTTTGAATTTTCTTATTACCATCCTAGAGAATATAAAATGGTATAATTTTCCTTCATTGAGTATTTACTTATTCATTTTTCCAATATGCATGGGATTTAAACATAGGATTAAAGTGAACTCTTATTTTGATAAGAAAGTATTTTAATTATCATTTTATGCCTAAAAATCAATATTGGTGAAAGCAACACTTTTGTAATAAAAAAATTCTTTTATGCATCATTTTATGTGCATAAAAATCAATATTGGTGAAAGCAACACTTTTGTAAATTAAAAAAAATCTTTTATGCATCACTTTATGCATAAAAATCAATATTAGTGAAAGTAACACTTTTATAAAAAAAAATCTTTTATGCATCATTTTATGCATAAAAATCCATTTTAATGAAAGTAACACTTTTATAATAAAAATATTCTTTTATGCATCTATTTATGCATAAAATCCATTTTGATGAAATTAACACTTTTGTAATTTAAAAAAATAATCAATATACATCTTTCTATACATAGAATTTAATTCTATTGAAAACCACTCTTTTATAATAAAATAATAATCAATATACATCTTTCTATAAATAGAATTTAATTCTATTGAAAATCACTCTTTTATAATTAAAAATAATAATCAATATGCATCTTTCTATGCATAGAATTTAATTCTATGAAAAATCACTCTTTTTTAATAAAAAATAATCAATATGCATCTTTCTATGCATAGAATTTAATTCTATTAAAAATCACTCTTTTATCATAATTAAAAAAATCAATATGCATCTTTCTATGCATAGAATTTAATTCTATGAAAAATCACTCTTTTATAATAAAAAGAATAATCAATATGTATCTTTCTATGCATAGATCTTAATTCTATTGAAAATCACTCTTTTATAATAAAAAAATAATCAATATGCATCTTTCTATGCATAGAATTTAATTCTATTAAAAATCACTCTTTTATAATAATAAAAATAATCAATATGCATCTTTCTATGCATAGAATTTAATTCTATTAAAAATCACTCTTTTATAATAAAAAGAATAATCAATATGCATCTTTCTATGCATAAAACTCAATTCTATTGAAAATCACTCTTTTATAATAAAAATAATCAATATGCATCTTTCTATGCGTGAATGAAAATTGCACTTTTAGAATACACAAACGATGGGGATTACTCTTTTTTTATTAATAAAAGATAAAATTTATTTCACAATTTTTTAGAAAATTTTGCCATAACCTCCTTTGTATGGCTGACCATTTTTTAATTTTTCTAACCTTAACCTACTTAGGAATTATCCCCAATTGGTTTAAAGCATTCTAAACTAATCAATTTTCACTTTTAAGAGAGAAACAATATGATAAGTTTAATTCCAACAATTAGATCACTTAACTAGGATAAAGAAGGGCTGATTTTAAGAATGAGAGAGGGGGAAAGCCTTTCCAAGAAGGCATAGCATGTGTTTATCATTTTAAGATAACAAACAATTTAGAAAACCATTAAAAGAATAAGAAAAAGTAAGATTTCTTACTTACATGAAATTCTGGGAGCTTTCCTTTGGTTTGGGGATCTATTCTTGTTTGCAACAAGAGTGGCCACCAATTCTTTAGAAGAGAGAATGGTCAAAAACTAGTGAATTTTTAAGAAATTCACAGTTCTTAGCTCTTGTTGTTGGGAGGAGTAGAGTAACACTGCATAAAACACTATTAAGCTTCAACAAAGGGGGAGGCTTCTATTTAAAGGAAAAAGTGAGCTTCTAACCAAGCTAACTGTTTCTAGAATTTTCTAGATCAGTTTGGTCAATTTTTGACCATTTTTAGGTCAGTTTAGCTCACTTTTTGGAACTAGACTTGAATTAGGAGAGAGGAGAGATGAAATATCTCAATTTTTGATAATTTTAAACTCCACCACACATGTGAAGTAGGTGCTTCCTTCATGAGGGGGGAATTCCCATTGTGAGGTGTCAAAAATCTATTTTTTTAGTAATTCCTTTGATCCTTGGTCCACTCTTCATCTTATGTGAGTATTTACTCATTTTTGGGGGGATTTTCTTTATTTATTCTAATTATTTTCTCCACACATTTGGATGAATCTGATTGGCCCCTCAAAACCTTAATTTCAAAATTTTTAAAAATCTCGACCCCTAGGATAAGGCCTCTTGAACAAATTATACTTGATTTCTAATGCACCTTCTGAAAATCTTTTTGAACTTCTGTTTCGGGGGAACTTATGTTAATAAGAAGAGATATTTTTCCATCCAAAAATATTCAAAATTTGAATAACCTCTCTCTAGAAAATTTTCTCTCTCTAGTCCAGAACAGGTAGAAACAAGATCTTTTATATTTCTGAAGAGGGGATTGATTATAGGGGAAGATACTGGACATCTTGAGAGGCTCGGGAGGAATCTTACATTCTCTCCCACTTGAAAAACGCGAGATGTCCTCATCTCGCAAAAACTGGGGGTAATCCCGCAACAGTTCGGCTTTTTTCTCCTAGGTGGCATCTTCAAAAGGATAGAACTTCCATTTGACCAATAATTCTCTCAGAATTCTATTCCTGAGAACCTTTTCTTGAATATCAAGGATTTCTTCAGGTTGGAGTTTCATCTGCCCCTTGGGTTGAAGAAGTTAAGATTTCATCATCAAGCACATGATTCTGGCGGCTTGGTACATACTTTTTAAGAAGGCTGACATGAAATACATCATTTGAGATGAGGAGGCAAAAGAAGCTCATAGGCTAAGTCACCTACTTTCTTTGTAATCAGATATGGCCCACAATATCTGGGGGATAACTTCTTGTACTTCCCAAGAGATAGAGAACTTCTTTTGGGGCATACTCGAATGAAGATCATCTCTGCTTCTTCGAATTCTCTGTATGTCCTCTTCTTATCTGCATACTGCATTTGTCTATCCTGGGTAGCTTTTATATCTTTGCGAATTGACTGCATCTGTTGCTCCATGTCATCAAGCATATGTCTGGACATCTCGACCCTAATCAATGGGTCGGACCAAGTTAATGGAGCTAAGCAATCTTGTCCATACAAAGGACTTATCCCAATACTTCTGTGATAAGAAGCATTGTAGGCGAACTCGACTAGGTGCAGATAGCTTAGCCACTTCTTCTTGGGTTCCCTGCCACCACAGCATGACCGAAGTATATCTTCGATTACTTGGTTCACCCTTTCAGTTTGACCATCGGTCAGAGGGGGGTAAGCTATGCTGAGATCCAAGAAAGTTCCTACTGCTTCAAAAAATGCAGTCCAAAATCTTGACGTGAATTTGGGATCTCGATCACTTACTATTTTTCTGGGTAGGCCATGCAATCTGAAGATTTCCTTGAGAAACACTTTGGCCACATCCACTGCAGTGTAGGTTGTTGAAATTAGAGCAATGTGATGAGCTATGGTGGATCAAATGCTAGAATCAACATCATTAACAAAGTGATTAGACGATAATTTAGACGTGATTTAGTGAGTAATTACCAAATAGCTTAATGTAGGCATGGATAATCAAAAACTAGCAAATTCTCATTAGGCCAATGCCTCAATTTATAGTGTTTACATGCAAGCATCTAATCCCACTGATTTCTCCCTGATTCACTCCACCTCTTTTGCTTGATTCTCTCCACCTCTTCACTTTCCCCAGAATATCTCCACACTTCCTAAATCTTCTCATGCTACCTTTATTCTCTCCCAGTAGATTCTTCTCACCTTTTCACAGGTTCTCTCACATTTACACATTCTCTTTTACAGCCTCTAACCAAGGGCTTGTTCCTGCACACACCCTATTCACTTGTATATTTCAACATAGGTTTCTTTTACTGGAATCAGATGGGCAACTTTGGTTAGTCTATCAACTACCACGAAGATGGAGTTGTAACCTGATTGCACTGAAGGTAATTCAGTAATAAAATCCATATTGATGCATTCCCACTTCATCTGGGGGATGTCTAATGGATGTAACTTTCCATGCATTTTTACTCTCTTGACTTTAACTTTCTGACCGGTCAGACATTGACGTACATGATTAAGTACATCCTTTTTTGGACCAGGCCAAAAGAAGCTTTTCTTCACAGACATGTAGGTTTTGATGAAACCTAGATGTCCTACAATAAGGTTGTCATGGGCTTCATTCAGAATTTGACCCTTAGTTCCCTCATGATTGGGAATGCATAGCCTACGATTATAATACATAATTCCATCATCCAGGCTGTACCCTTGAACTCAGTTCAACTCCTATGGAGTTTTGTTTTCCTGTATAAGTAGGGTAGCAATAGGGCCAAAGAATCTATCCTGCACGATCTTCTCTCTTGCTTCAATAATCAAAGGATTTGACACTACAGTAATTGCAAGCAACGAGGCTTTTTTGCTAAGGGCATCTGCTACCACATTTTCTTTGCCTAAGGTACTTGATTTCAAAATCAAATTCCTGCAAGGTCTGCATCCACCTTCTCTGTCGCATGTTGAGATCCTTCTGAGTGAAGATCCACTTTAAGCTCTGATGACCTATCATCAAAGTGAATCTTTGACCCAGTAGGTAATGTCTCCACAACTTTAGGACATATACTACTGAAAGTAGAACTACTGAAAGTAGTTACAGGTCATGGATAGCATAATTCATCTCATGTGTTCTGAGTTGGGATTCATAGGCCACTGCATGACCTTCCTGCATGAGTGCACCTCCCAGGGCAAAACCACTGGCATCAGTTACTACCTCAAAGGGTAGAGAGAAATTTGGTAGCTTTAGAATAGGATTGGTTATCAAGGCGGTCTTCAGCTTATCAAAAGCACTCTGGCACCTGGCAGACCATTAAAACGGGATATTCTTCTTGGGAAGTTTAGTCAGAGGGGAAGCTACGAGAGCATACTTTGATATAAAAATTCTATACCAACCAGTCAATCCCAAGAATCCTCTGACTTCTTTCACTATCTTTAGTTCACGCCAATCTATGATTGCTTGGACTTTCACAGAGTCTCGAGAAACTCCATCTTTGGATACCAAAAAGCCCAAGTATTCAACATGGTCAACAAAGAAAGTGCATTCACTACTACATGTTAGCCTAATACCGGCGCTTATACCGACGTCATTCAACGGGGTCTAAAAAAGCCCCGTCATCGGTATCAACGCCGGTATACGCGTCGGAACCACGACGTCGGTATAACCGTCGGGTAACAATACCGGCGCCTATACCGGTGTCTATACCGACGCTCACCGGCGCTAATACCGACGGCTTTTTTGGCATCTATACCGGGGTATATACCAAGCGCTATACGGACGTTCACCGGCATCTATACCGACGCCAGTACCGGCAGATATACCAATGAATATACCGGTGTACATACCGGAGAATATACCGACGTTGTACCAGAAATTTTTTTTTGGGCAGAATAGTGTTGCCTGGCTGCCTGCAAATGAACAGGATCAACAACAGCAAACAGACATCACCATTTTGTCTAAAATAGAGCACAAAAATAACTGTGCTCGTTTTTTTATTTTCCAGATCGATAAACAAGAAATTAAATTAAACATTAATACTCAAGAATGTTTTGATCATATACCATTAGTTTGAAGGTCATCTTACATCATGGTAATGCCTCCCAATTGACAGTCTCTCCTTCTTCTTCAAGCATCTCAAATAAGGCCACAAGGCCATGTTTGTGTGCGTACTTCTCCTCTCGCCTACTTGGTGGGCGATTCATGGCCAACTCCTACACAAACGATTAACAGGTGGGCGATTCATGGCCAACTCCTACACAAACGATTAACAATTATAACTTTTAGAAATCAACATTTAGCCCACATACATACATTTACATAAATAAAATTGCTACAAATACTTACGAATTCATGGCGCATGGTTTCATAACCACCACTCCCAAGATGAGAAGCCCCTACTGTTTGGAGTCTTGCCCTTGCCGCCTCTCTTTGTTGTTGAAACCTCTCTGGTGTCTCTGTGAGCTCCTGAGCAATGGCTGCCCACTCCGTGTCATCTAGCCAAACAGGTTTCTCTTTCCCCTCTCTAAATGCATCCCTCGCCTCTGACCTACAATGCCCCATCAAAATGCGAGCTGTATACTGTATCCACTCATTAGAGAGACGACATTCATAGGGTCAGATGGCTGAAACTCTTGCTTTATCTTTGTATTTATATAATTTTTCTTCCCCTTATCTTGCTGATCCCATTTAGTCATGACAGAGTCGTGAAACTGTATAGTGCACAATTGTCGAATGTGTGTCTTCATTGCCTTCCCTGCACTATTCATTATTGGTGCCCCATCCCTAATTGTGTATATCTTGCTGTTGTCATGGTCATGTGCACCCCAGGGAGTGGAAGGTGACCCTTTGGGTGTGCTATCAACAGATGAGAGCGAAGGACGACGCTCACGTGGTGGTGGTGTCACAGCATCTGTGGCACTACCACCACAACAACCTCCCCCTGAAGACCTACTACGTGAGCGCCGTCTATGTGAAGAGGTGGTAGATCGAGCTGTAAGAGGAGTGGAAGGTTGTGTGGTATGAGGTGTGGGAGCTGCTGTCGTACCCACGGGTGTGGGAACTAGCGTCAGGAAGCCAGATGGTGAGGCAGATGTCCCTGCTCTAGAACCCCAATAACGCTGAGTCATGGCTCTCTGCTCTAGAGTCATGGACGAAAGAAAACCACATAACTGCTGGGGACTCATGCCCTGCGGTGTAGGATTAAATGAGAAATCAGGACTGTAGTCGTAGGGCGGTGAGTCACCCATGACCTGTTGGATAAAAAACCATATGACAAACTTGTGCAAAATGAAAATTACACAGTAAACAATGAAAGAACCATATGACAAACATTAACAATGATAAACAACATTGGTAAAACTATATCAACTTGCTCCTACAGTAGTGATTATGATGGTAAACATTAACAATGGTAGACAATGAAAGGACCTTCAATGTCATAAAATGATTACAAATATGTCATAACTATTTGCATAATCATTAAGATACATCATTTTAAAAATCATTATCTATTCTATCATCCTCATTAAGATCAGTAGCCCCAAAGAGATCTATGTCTATGTACATTTCAGCATTCTCATCATTAAAAGTCCCTTGATGAAGGATGTCTTCATCATCTATGTCTTCTTCCTCAACATGTTTTTCAGCTTCCTTGGTTTGCACCTCTTCATTTGGATCTTTCTCTAGTTGCTCCTCTTCATTTGCTTGCTCCTCTTCATTGTTGATATCGGCTTCTTCTTGCTGCTCTCCACCACCCTGTGCATCCACATCACCTTGTTCTAGCTCAAATTCTTCAAAAATTTGCTTACTGCGGCGAAGGGCGACTTGAACCACAAATAGCCAGCGTGGATCTTTTGGATCCGCTTTAAAGACAACCTGCTCACAATGCTCTGGGCGCACAAAAGTATCTTGCTGATCGGTCCATACCTTTGTGGAGTCCACTTGGATGAGGCCACTCTTGTCTCTACGTACAGTTGCATGTGGCCCATTCGTGATTACCTTGAACCACTTCACATCAAAGATAAACAACTCAAAACTTCTTAAGCCAACCTTTGATATATCTTGAATGGTTCCAAAGTAATCAAGCATTCCAGTAATTGTGTTATCATCACTTGCACTTGCACGACTTTCTTGAACAAACTGTGCTGTGACACCACAATCAAAGGTTGCTCTTCTTTGGTCTATTCGTTCTACTCGAAAATGACGTCCATGTGACCAAAACGTCCCATATTTGTGATACTACAAATAGCACATAAAGATTGTTGATGGAGAATCAAACACTGAGACATGTAGAGAAAAAAAAGAGAGACATGTAGAACTTAAATACTTACATGCCAATCGCATCCTTTTGTAAGCTCCTCCTCCTCCTCTGTTATAGTTAAACCAGCACGTTTGGCTTCTAAAATTGTAGCTTCTAGCCATCTACCTGTGGGAAAGTCCGGAAGAGCTTGCATACCTTCTCGATATGGGAGATTTCTTGTAGTGCGATTCCTTCTGAAACTTAAACGATCTTGTACTCGCTGTCGCTTGAGAGCTTCATATGTCTCAATCCACTTTGTAAGATTCCTCCCCCACCCCCTTTTTGATGTCTAGTATCTTTCCCTGTAATCAATCCCTCTTCAGAAATATAAAGACCTTGTTTCTATCTGTTTTAGCCTAGAGAGAGAAAAATATTCTAGAGAGAGAATATTCAGATTTTGAATATTTTTGGATAGAAAAATATCTCTTCTAATTCAGATGAGTTCCCCTGAAACAGAAATTCAAAAAGAATTTTCCAATGTG
Organism: Cibotium barometz; assembly: GCF_041138505.1. Taxonomy (NCBI): domain Eukaryota; kingdom Viridiplantae; phylum Streptophyta; class Polypodiopsida; order Cyatheales; family Cibotiaceae; genus Cibotium; species Cibotium barometz. The sequence continues at coordinate 23,183,696 of NC_141048.1, forward strand.
CAATTGGAATTAATTGAAAATAGCTATAAAGAACCTTAGCCTAAGGGTCTAGATTTTCAGAAATCTTTAGACTATGGTCCAATTAAGGTTCCTATGGACCAATAGCATCAATCCATGTGTAGGGAGGAGATAAATCCAACTTGTAAAAAGAAAATACCCAAAAATGAGTAAATGCTCACATGAGGTGAAGAGTTGAAAATGTACAAGGTTTATTAGTAAAAAAACTATGAGCAATATTAAAAATATGACATATGTAAGGAAGGGGAATTCTTTAGAGGAGGTGCATATTTCACATAAGATGAAGAGTTGAAAATGTACAAGGTTTATTAGAAAAAAAACTATGAGCAATATTAAAAATATGACATATGTAAGGAAGGGGAATTCTTTAAAGGAGGTGCATATTTCACATAAGATGAAGAGTTGAAAATGTACAAGGATTATTAGTAAAAAACTATGAGCAATATTAAAAATATGACATATGTAAGGAAGGGGAATTCTTTAAAGGAGGTGCATATTTCACATAAGATGAAGAGTTTAAAATGTACAAGTTTATTAGTAAAAAAAAAAACTATGAGCAATATTAAAATGATTCCATTATGACACATATGTAAGGAAGGGGAGTTCTTTAAAAGAGGTGCATATTTCACATGCTTGAATGAGTTTTAAACTCATAAAAATTGAGATATTTCATCTCTCCTCTCTCCTCATTTAAGTCTAGTTCCAAAAAGTTAGCTTAACTGACCTAAAAATGGTCAAATATTGACCAAACTGATTTAGAAAATTCTAGAATCAGTTTGTTTGGTTAGGAGCTCAATTTTTCCTATAAATAGAAGCCTCCCCCTTGTTGAAAAATAGATAGTGTTTATGCATCGTTACTCTACTCCACCTAAGCCAGAAACTGTGAATTCATTTAATAATTCACTAGTTTTTGGAGCTTCCCTCTTTCTTCAATCCCCATTAGTGGCTCCATCAACATACTTAACCAATTGATTGGTTGGGGGCCTCTGCCGTGAACAAAGAATCAAGCAAGTTGTAAGGTAATTAGTGAATATTGATCTTTCTATAATTTCTCAATGTTTCTCTCTTCTCAACCCCTCTCAAGCTTGAGAAGTTTAATTGGTATGGTTTTTTTTTTAATGCTATTGAAGTTTGAATAGTAGTGAAGAGTTACATAATGCTGTTGAAGTTAATTTTCATTTATGTTTAAATTCTAATGATTTTTATGTAAATTCTCTCTCTCACTCAAGAAATGGTCATACTCATGAACCGTTCTCAATCCAAATCAAGCTTTTCATAAAGCTTTTCCTTAACCCAAGATTAAGCTATGCTTGAGGCCAAATTAATGGCTTTTTTCTATGCTTTTAGTTTATGTATATTAATGATTCAATCCATTATGGATTGATAATCCAATTAGAGATTATTTTAATTATTTTCTTAATGATAAGCATTATCCCTTAGAAAAATTGAGATTTATCAGTCATAGCAGCGGAGCTATGGCAAAATTTTTATAAAAATTATGCATAAAATAATCTCATTCAAAGCATAAAAAGAGGACTTCCTACCATATTCTAGGAATTATCATCCTAGATTAATTGAAAGAATTTCATTACAATCATGGAGAAATTGAATTTTAATATTATGCATAATGGATAAATTTTTATATCAAAAGTGTTATTTTTATCATTTTTAATTTTCATGCATAGAAGTATGCATAAAGGAAAATTTTTATATCAAAAGTGTTACTTTTATCATTTTTAATTTTCATGCATAGAAGTATGCATAAAGGAAAATTTTTTATATCAAAAGTGTTACTTTTATCATTTTTAATTTTCATGCATAGAAGTATGCATAAAAGATAATTTTTTATATTAAAAGTGTTACTTTTACCATTTTTAATTTTCATGCATAGAAGTATGCATAAAGGAAAATTTTTATATCAAAAGTGTTACTTTTATCATTTTTAAATTTTCATGCATAGAAGTATGCATAAAGGATAATTTTTTTTAATATCAAAAGTGATACTTTTATCATATTGGATTTCATGTATAGAGGTATGGATAAAAGATGATTATTTTAATGTAAAAAGTGTTACTTTTGTCACAATTGAATTTCATGCATAGAGGTATGCATAAAAGTTGATTATTTTATTATAAAAGTGTAACTTTTATCATAATTGGATTTCATGCATGGAGGTATGCATAAAAGATATTCTTTTTATACTAAAAGTGTGATTTTCATCATAAATGGATTTTATGCATAACTTAGATGCATAAGAGAAATTCTTTTATTCTAAAAGTGTAATTCCTACCAAATTGACTTTATGCATAAGAAGATGCATTTTAAAAAAATGATTTTTAATTCAAAAGTGTCATTCTCATCTAAATTGAATTTATGCATAGGAAGATGCATAAAAGATTGAAATTTAATTCAAAAGTGTCATTTTCATTTAAAATGAATTTATGCATAGGAAGATGCATAAAAGATTGATTTTTCTTCGGAAGTATTAATCTCCTTAAATGGAATTTATGCATAAGTAAATGTGTAAAGAAATCTTATATCAAATATAAGAGTTCTCTTGTATTCTATAAATAGATATGAGATGTGATAGGATGTGATAAGAGGTGTATAAGAGATGATAAGAGGTGATAAGATGAATTAAGATGTGATAAGATGTGTATGGGATGAGGTAAGAAGTGTATGTGATAGGATAAGATGCATATGGGTTGAGAATGGATGTGATGTAAAAGATTAGATGTGAAGGCATATGGGGTTACATGAATGGGAATGTGGAAATGGATGTATGTATGTGGATGTGTGGATGTGGAGATGGGAGTATGGATGTATGAATGTGAAAATGGATATATGAACGTGAAAATGGATGTATGCATGAAGATGTATATGCATAGAGGTGAATGTGGATATAGATGTAGATGTGGATGTATAGATGTGAATGGGAATGTGGATGTGAATGTGGATGTAGATGTGGATGTAGATGTGGATGTATAGATGTGAATGGGAATGTGGATATGGATGTATGTATGTATGTGGATGTAGATGTGGATGTATAGATGTGAATGGGAATGTGGATGTGGATGTATATGAATGTGGATGTATAGATGTGAATGGAAATGTGGATGTGGATGTATGTATGTATGTGGATGTAGATGTGGATGTATAGATGTGAATGAGAATGTGGATGTGGATGTATGTATGTATGTGGATGTGGATGTATGTATGTATGTGGATGTGGATGTATGAATGAGGACGTGATAATGGATGTATACATGTAGATGTGGATATATGGATGTGAATATGAATGTGGATGTGGATGTGGATGTATGGATGTGGATATGGATGTGTATGTATGAATGTAGATAAGGGATGTGGATGTATAAATGAGGATGTGAAAATGGAGGTATGCATGTAGATGTGGATGTATGGATGTGAATGTGGATGTGGATGTGGATGTATAAATGAGGATGTGAATGTGGATGTGAATGTGAATGTGGATGTGGATGTGGATGTTGGATGTGGATATGGATGTGTATGTATGAATGTGGATATGGGATGTGGATGTATAAATGAGGATGTGAAAATGGATGTATACATGTAAATGTGGATGTATGGATGTGAAGGTGAATGTGTATGTGAATTAATGTGTCATCGATATGAGGAAATGGATGAGAATGAGTACACATTGAATGGAATGTGGAATAAGTAATGTGGACTAAGGAGGGATAATGTGGAAAGACGAGAGTTCGATTTAGAAACTGTATTTTGTGACTGTTTGTAAATAACTGTTTTATGTCAAGAATGCTGGGGAAGCATTTTGACCGTCTTATGGATTAAGGTCATGAAGACCTAACTGTTAAAGTTGCAACTGCTGACGGAGAGTCAATGGAGGACGTCTCGCGTAGCAAGGTCGACCGAGGTCTTGACCAGCCTCGGTTCGATTTAAATGGTGAGCTTCCGGTACGGTGGATGAGGGACCAAGGAAGCGGCCTATGAGTGAAGCGCTAGGTCACCTGCGAAGGATCCTAGAGGGTGCTGACCATACGGTGCTCGGGCTCTGGGTCGCCGAAGATACCCACACGTGCGTCGTGGAAGATATTGGAACAAGGAGTAAGAGTTGTTTTGTGAAACCGGGCATGGATCTGGTTGATTGACCTTGCTGGTCTTCAATGGATGAGTCCATGGCTCTTTATATGGATCTGTTGGTTGATCTTGCTGATCTTCAACGAGAGTCCATCTTGATTTTTATAAGTGATTATATTGCCAAGTATTATGGGCTAGGAACTATTGAAAAGGCCCCTGTGTGGACAGGTGGTGAGCGTTCTAGTTGCCAATGATGCCATAGATACTCTGATGAAGGAATGATGGGAAATTATGAATCAACCAAATAAATTGGAAGATTGTGATCAGTGGTACTATGGTTTCATTAAAGGATTGTTTTAAAGTTAGCTGAAGCTAAGAAAAAGGCAATTTCATATTGGGTGTGTAAGTGGTGTGGCTTGTTTTATGTTTGCATGAACTTCCGGCTAGGGGGCCTTGGAACTCTTTTCCTTGGTACCCGGGACAAAACCTAACCAAATTTCAAATTGGATCCCATCACTACAGTGGTTGGGCGGTTGGCTAACCCATGGGACTGGATGGGGTTAGGCTGGATTGATGGATCCGTAAATCGAGATTTAATTTCTATTATTACGATAGATGAAGTAAATCCCTGATAGAAATTGTTCTATGGATAGGAATCAACGGCTGTGCCTCTTGATGGGGAAAAAAGCGTTGATCCCAATGATCCAAGTGCAAGTTTCTTCCTTGATTTGACCAAGTACCGTTAAAGGTGCAGTCAGATCAGTTGATCCGTAATGATCTTGACTACGTTAGAGTAAAGAGTTATCCTGGTGGAATCGCCCATGCTTTCCGGGTAAAGGAAGTTTTTCCGGTTTCGGTTTTGGACAAACCGACGGATTAGTCTCTTGTCCGGATATCCATGGGCGAGGCCCCGAGTGTGGACCCCTGTCCCGCGCGAGAAGTGCTACTTCCGCTGCCAGTATCCTGAATCCGTTGCTCGGTGGGAACAGGGATCTCACAGTTGGTATCAGAGCGAATTGGTTAATAAAGATCAACTGAGAAGACAAATATGTCAAAAATTTATGTAGAACCACAAAAAGGTTGTAATTGTGTGATATAATTCATACAATTTGATATTCAAACTAAAATTCGTAATTTGGTAATTGGGTCTTCAGATGGAAGTACCGCAATTATATAGAATCCCTGACTTGCTTGAGGCCTAGACATGATGGTATTTACCTTATAATTCCAAGGGCCGTGACTACCCGTATATACCGAGAGTATACTGCAGCTCTTTACTGACAGTATATACGAGTAAATCTAAGACTTGAAATTATAAGCGTTAATGCTATCCAGAGGATGATTTCGAATGTGGTTGATATGATTTTTAATTTTGTTTGAGAATTGATGAATTGATTTGGATTCTGATTGAAAAATGATGATCCTTGAAATTTGGTTGAAATGTAATAAGCTGAACGAAACCTCAATGAGGATGAATGGGACGAGTCCCTGTGATGATATTCATAACTGGAATGATGATAATGATTTCAGCAAATCACTATGAGATTAGTGGATTGTGCTGTCAGATTGCTACTATTAATACTTGACCGTTAGATCAAGTTAAGGGATGACAAATTGAGAACTTACTTGACTAAAATTCCCGTTGAGGAATGTTCAGAAGGAAATTTTTCGATCTACATGTTAAAGATATGAATGATATGATCTGAATGAATTGTTGATGAGTTCTAAGGGATATTTATCCCAGTATTCTATTGGGTTGACCAGAATATAAGGAACCCCAGAATAAAATTGGATCTTAAGAAAAAGAGTTATCCTCTACCTTGCGAGATGAGGACATCTCGCACTTTTTTAAGTGGGGTAGAATGTAAGATTCCTCCCCAACCTTCGAGGTATATAGGAGTAAGAATCTCCCTTTTGATCTTATAATTATTCCCTCTCTAAAATAAAAGAAAGATTCTGTTAAAAAAAAGAAAAAAAAAGAAAAAAAAAGAAGATCATTTTCCTAGAATACTTCTCAGGAGTCCCACCTGTTTTAAGGATTCAGAACAATGAGTTCAGAAGTGAAAATCGGTGTTTTGGATACCACGGTTTTGGTTTTCATTCGAGTACGGCCCAAAAGAAGTTCTTTATCTCTTGGGGAGTATATGAAGTTATCCCCCAGATATTGTGAGCCTTATATCTGAATTCAATGAAAGTAGGTGACTTAGCCTACAAGCTTCTTTTATCTCTTCATCTCAAAATTCTTAATGCCTTCTATAGAAAAATGTGTCAAACTCAAATCATGGAAAGACGGTAAAACTTCAGTGGCAAGTTACCGTTGGCTTCTAAGTTACGCTAGGGCTCCTTCCTTTATATAAGTCGTAACTTTTACTTGTCGCTCACAGTAATCTTACTTCCATCGATCTCCTTTCTTTCTTAATCTCCTTCATGGCTTGGCAACAAGAATTAGTTTTATCCATGATGATTTCTCACCTTCAAGACGCAAGGGAGTCTGTGAAGAAAGATTTTATAGAGCAGTATGAGCGCTCACTTTTCCCTCACTTGGGAACTTCTGTAGCGCAGACAAAATGGCGGACCTATCAAGACATAACTAGGGTAACACCCTGGGGTCAGCAGCACTTTCGTAACAATGTCCGCTTGGCCATGGTTATTGAAGCTTTGGGTTTGGGTCCCCGATACTACTGCGTCATGAGATCAAGGCATCTTGGGTTTTCTGAGCGGGTCTTCTTACTGGCGTGTTTTCTTCCTCATGAGAAGATATGCCTTTACCCCGTTTTTGGCTTGCCTCTCAGAGGTCCTTTTCTTAGAACACATCATACCACTGAGATAGGCGCAGCAATAACCCACAGAATCATTCCCATAGATGAGTTACCTTATACTTGTGCAGCTTGTGAGAACTGCTTTTGTGACCATATGATGGACGGGCTTATGGAAGTGTAAAGAGTTCCTCTATCTTTACTGTATAAGTTCCGAGAATGAATAAAGTTTAAATCTTGTTCGTATTTTGAATCTTGCTCTCTTTAAGACTTATCTTGGTGGTTAATCTTGATTAAAATTTTTCTCTAAGTCTCATATTCGTGCATCTTGCGAAATTATCCCAGTTTGCGAGATGAGGACATCTCGCATTTTTTTAAGTGGGGTAGAATGTAAGATTCCTCCCCCACCCCCTTTTTGATGTCTAGTATCTTTCCCTGTAATCAATCCCTCTTCAGAAATATAAAGACCTTGTTTCTATCTGTTTTAGCCTAGAGAGAGAAAAATATTCTAGAGAGAGAATATTCAGATTTTGAATATTTTTGGATAGAAAAATATCTCTTCTAATTCAGATGAGTTCCCCTGAAACAGAAATTCAAAAAGAATTTTCCAATGTGCAATTGGAATTAATTGAAAATAGCTATAAAGAACCTTAGCCTAAGGGTCTAGATTTTCAGAAATCTTTAGACTATGGTCCAATTAAGGTTCCTATGGACCAATAGCATCAATCCATGTGTAGGGAGGAGATAAATCCAACTTGTAAAAAGAAAATACCCAAAAATGAGTAAATGCTCACATGAGGTGAAGAGTTGAAAATGTACAAGGTTTATTAGTAAAAAAACTATGAGCAATATTAAAAATATGACATATGTAAGGAAGGGGAATTCTTTAAAGGAGGTGCATATTTCACATAAGATGAAGAGTTGAAAATGTACAAGGTTTATTAGAAAAAAAACTATGAGCAATATTAAAAATATGACATATGTAAGGAAGGGGAATTCTTTAAAGGAGGTGCATATTTCACATAAGATGAAGAGTTGAAAATGTACAAGGATTATTAGTAAAAAACTATGAGCAATATTAAAAATATGACATATGTAAGGAAGGGGAATTCTTTAAAGGAGGTGCATATTTCACATAAGATGAAGAGTTTAAAATGTACAAGTTTATTAGTAAAAAAAAAAACTATGAGCAATATTAAAATGATTCCATTATGACACATATGTAAGGAAGGGGAGTTCTTTAAAAGAGGTGCATATTTCACATGCTTGAATGAGTTTTAAACTCATAAAAATTGAGATATTTCATCTCTCCTCTCTCCTCATTTAAGTCTAGTTCCAAAAAGTTAGCTTAACTGACCTAAAAATGGTCAAATATTGACCAAACTGATTTAGAAAATTCTAGAATCAGTTTGTTTGGTTAGGAGCTCAATTTTTCCTATAAATAGAAGCCTCCCCCTTGTTGAAAAATAGATAGTGTTTATGCATCGTTACTCTACTCCACCTAAGCCAGAAACTGTGAATTCATTTAATAATTCACTAGTTTTTGGAGCTTCCCTCTTTCTTCAATCCCCATTAGTGGCTCCATCAACATACTTAACCAATTGATTGGTTGGGGGCCTCTGCCGTGAACAAAGAATCAAGCAAGTTGTAAGGTAATTAGTGAATATTGATCTTTCTATAATTTCTCAATGTTTCTCTCTTCTCAACCCCTCTCAAGCTTGAGAAGTTTAATTGGTATGGTTTTTTTTTTAATGCTATTGAAGTTTGAATAGTAGTGAAGAGTTACATAATGCTGTTGAAGTTAATTTTCATTTATGTTTAAATTCTAATGATTTTTATGTAAATTCTCTCTCTCACTCAAGAAATGGTCATACTCATGAACCGTTCTCAATCCAAATCAAGCTTTTCATAAAGCTTTTCCTTAACCCAAGATTAAGCTATGCTTGAGGCCAAATTAATGGCTTTTTTCTATGCTTTTAGTTTATGTATATTAATGATTCAATCCATTATGGATTGATAATCCAATTAGAGATTATTTTAATTATTTTCTTAATGATAAGCATTATCCCTTAGAAAAATTGAGATTTATCAGTCATAGCAGCGGAGCTATGGCAAAATTTTTATAAAAATTATGCATAAAATAATCTCATTCAAAGCATAAAAAGAGGACTTCCTACCATATTCTAGGAATTATCATCCTAGATTAATTGAAAGAATTTCATTACAATCATGGAGAAATTGAATTTTAATATTATGCATAATGGATAAATTTTTATATCAAAAGTGTTATTTTTATCATTTTTAATTTTCATGCATAGAAGTATGCATAAAGGAAAATTTTTATATCAAAAGTGTTACTTTTATCATTTTTAATTTTCATGCATAGAAGTATGCATAAAGGAAAATTTTTTATATCAAAAGTGTTACTTTTATCATTTTTAATTTTCATGCATAGAAGTATGCATAAAAGATAATTTTTTATATTAAAAGTGTTACTTTTACCATTTTTAATTTTCATGCATAGAAGTATGCATAAAGGAAAATTTTTATATCAAAAGTGTTACTTTTATCATTTTTAAATTTTCATGCATAGAAGTATGCATAAAGGATAATTTTTTTTAATATCAAAAGTGATACTTTTATCATATTGGATTTCATGTATAGAGGTATGGATAAAAGATGATTATTTTAATGTAAAAAGTGTTACTTTTGTCACAATTGAATTTCATGCATAGAGGTATGCATAAAAGTTGATTATTTTATTATAAAAGTGTAACTTTTATCATAATTGGATTTCATGCATGGAGGTATGCATAAAAGATATTCTTTTTATACTAAAAGTGTGATTTTCATCATAAATGGATTTTATGCATAACTTAGATGCATAAGAGAAATTCTTTTATTCTAAAAGTGTAATTCCTACCAAATTGACTTTATGCATAAGAAGATGCATTTTAAAAAAATGATTTTTAATTCAAAAGTGTCATTCTCATCTAAATTGAATTTATGCATAGGAAGATGCATAAAAGATTGAAATTTAATTCAAAAGTGTCATTTTCATTTAAAATGAATTTATGCATAGGAAGATGCATAAAAGATTGATTTTTCTTCGGAAGTATTAATCTCCTTAAATGGAATTTATGCATAAGTAAATGTGTAAAGAAATCTTATATCAAATATAAGAGTTCTCTTGTATTCTATAAATAGATATGAGATGTGATAGGATGTGATAAGAGGTGTATAAGAGATGATAAGAGGTGATAAGATGAATTAAGATGTGATAAGATGTGTATGGGATGAGGTAAGAAGTGTATGTGATAGGATAAGATGCATATGGGTTGAGAATGGATGTGATGTAAAAGATTAGATGTGAAGGCATATGGGGTTACATGAATGGGAATGTGGAAATGGATGTATGTATGTGGATGTGTGGATGTGGAGATGGGAGTATGGATGTATGAATGTGAAAATGGATATATGAACGTGAAAATGGATGTATGCATGAAGATGTATATGCATAGAGGTGAATGTGGATATAGATGTAGATGTGGATGTATAGATGTGAATGGGAATGTGGATGTGAATGTGGATGTAGATGTGGATGTAGATGTGGATGTATAGATGTGAATGGGAATGTGGATATGGATGTATGTATGTATGTGGATGTAGATGTGGATGTATAGATGTGAATGGGAATGTGGATGTGGATGTATATGAATGTGGATGTATAGATGTGAATGGAAATGTGGATGTGGATGTATGTATGTATGTGGATGTAGATGTGGATGTATAGATGTGAATGAGAATGTGGATGTGGATGTATGTATGTATGTGGATGTGGATGTATGAATGAGGACGTGATAATGGATGTATACATGTAGATGTGGATATATGGATGTGAATATGAATGTGGATGTGGATGTGGATGTATGGATGTGGATATGGATGTGTATGTATGAATGTAGATAAGGGATGTGGATGTATAAATGAGGATGTGAAAATGGAGGTATGCATGTAGATGTGGATGTATGGATGTGAATGTGGATGTGGATGTGGATGTATAAATGAGGATGTGAATGTGGATGTGAATGTGAATGTGGATGTGGATGTGGATGTTGGATGTGGATATGGATGTGTATGTATGAATGTGGATATGGGATGTGGATGTATAAATGAGGATGTGAAAATGGATGTATACATGTAAATGTGGATGTATGGATGTGAAGGTGAATGTGTATGTGAATTAATGTGTCATCGATATGAGGAAATGGATGAGAATGAGTACACATTGAATGGAATGTGGAATAAGTAATGTGGACTAAGGAGGGATAATGTGGAAAGACGAGAGTTCGATTTAGAAACTGTATTTTGTGACTGTTTGTAAATGACTGTTTTATGTCAAGAATGCTGGGGAAGCATTTTGACCGTCTTATGGATTAAGGTCATGAAGACCTAACTGTTAAAGTTGCAACTGCTGACGGAGAGTCAATGGAGGACGTCTCGCGTAGCAAGGTCGACCGAGGTCTTGACCAGCCTCGGTTCGATTTAAATGGTGAGCTTCCGGTACGGTGGATGAGGGACCAAGGAAGCGGCCTATGAGTGAAGCGCTAGGTCACCTGCGAAGGATCCTAGAGGGTGCTGACCATACGGTGCTCGGGCTCTGGGTCGCCGAAGATACCCACACGTGCGTCGTGGAAGATATTGGAACAAGGAGTAAGAGTTGTTTTGTGAAACCGGGCATGGATCTGGTTGATTGACCTTGCTGGTCTTCAATGGATGAGTCCATGGCTCTTTATATGGATCTGTTGGTTGATCTTGCTGATCTTCAACGAGAGTCCATCTTGATTTTTATAAGTGATTATATTGCCAAGTATTATGGGCTAGGAACTATTGAAAAGGCCCCTGTGTGGACAGGTGGTGAGCGTTCTAGTTGCCAATGATGCCATAGATACTCTGATGAAGGAATGATGGGAAATTATGAATCAACCAAATAAATTGGAAGATTGTGATCAGTGGTACTATGGTTTCATTAAAGGATTGTTTTAAAGTTAGCTGAAGCTAAGAAAAAGGCAATTTCATATTGGGTGTGTAAGTGGTGTGGCTTGTTTTATGTTTGCATGAACTTCCGGCTAGGGGGCCTTGGAACTCTTTTCCTTGGTACCCGGGACAAAACCTAACCAAATTTCAAATTGGATCCCATCACTACAGTGGTTGGGCGGTTGGCTAACCCATGGGACTGGATGGGGTTAGGCTGGATTGATGGATCCGTAAATCGAGATTTAATTTCTATTATTACGATAGATGAAGTAAATCCCTGATAGAAATTGTTCTATGGATAGGAATCAACGGCTGTGCCTCTTGATGGGGAAAAAAGCGTTGATCCCAATGATCCAAGTGCAAGTTTCTTCCTTGATTTGACCAAGTACCGTTAAAGGTGCAGTCAGATCAGTTGATCCGTAATGATCTTGACTACGTTAGAGTAAAGAGTTATCCTGGTGGAATCGCCCATGCTTTCCGGGTAAAGGAAGTTTTTCCGGTTTCGGTTTTGGACAAACCGACGGATTAGTCTCTTGTCCGGATATCCATGGGCGAGGCCCCGAGTGTGGACCCCTGTCCCGCGCGAGAAGTGCTACTTCTGCTGCCAGTATCCTGAATCCGTTGCTCGGTGGGAACAGGGATCTCACACACTTCTCCATTACATGAGAGTTCAAGATGCAAAATTTGTTGATTTTTTCCCTCAAATTGTTATCCATCCTTCTCTTAATGCCTTGGCCTTGAGGTTCCTCACCAATGACTCGCCTGTTAGACTCTTGAGACCATAGTCGAGGTATCTCTGGATCTGAGGAACTTAAATATTCAGTGATGTAAACAAGGGACTCTTGTATCAGCCACCCTTCTGACATACTACCCTCTGGGCGAGCCATTTGGCGAACAAATCCCTTTAATGTCTTCATAAACCTCTCCAAAAAGAACATCCATCTTGAATGGATTGTTCCAGTAACTGCAACCTCATCTACAACATGAACTAGCAGATGCATCTGGATTGTTAATAAACTTGTAGGGAAAAACTTCTCTACCATGCAGACTACCTCTATGGAGTTTAAACGCGCTGTCTCCAAAGTGTCTTCTCTACCATGCAGACTGCCTCTATGGAGTTTAAACGCGCTGTCTCCAAAGTGTCTCTCTTTATCTCTTTTGAAGAAATCCAGCGCACCAATGTGCCAATCTTATAGATAGTAGCTCTAATGTCTTCAGTGAGGCAATCTTTTATTGCTATGGGTAGCACAAATTGTAGAAACTTGTGCCAATCATGACTCTTGAGGCCACTAAGATCATCATCCTTTGTAAATGCACTTTTCAAGCAATGCATACAACTTGTAGGAGTCCGAAACTCTGAAATTGTCCTCTTGACTTGTTGTTCCTCCATCTTACTAAAAACCCATGGGGCTCTTGGAAGTAGCACCTTTCCATTGGGTCTAGTGCGAGCCCACAACTCTTGCATGCAACCAATCTCTTCCAAGTCATCCCTTTGGCCTTTCGTCTCCTTTTTTCCTGTCATGGTCTTCCACAGAATGTCAGCTACATTCTTGAAAATATGCATCGGGTCAAGCAAATGGTTTATAAGGAGATCACCCCAATAGGGGAGTTGGTGAAAGATAGAGAGCCTCTTCATCCCAGGACATGCCAAGTTGCCACATTCCTCCCATTTGATCTTCCAATCGCTTGCCTTCAATGCACTTGGAGGAGGTCTTCCTAGATTACCATCCCGCAATTCATGGTTTTCTGGAAGATACCTAGCATGTTCTTGGTAGACATTCTTTCGTAATGCTTTTGAGTATCTTGAATCAAGTCGAGGACCACATACAGGACATGCATTGTAACCCGATATAGACAAACCTGAGCATTCTCCATAGCCAGGCCAATCATGCATTGTCCACATGAGAATACCTTGCACAGTTGTAAGTCTTTGGCCACTCTGCTGCTTTGACATGTCCTTCACTTCAATTCCATTCCACAAGGTGCGTAACTCATCAATAAGTGGTGCCAAATATACATCCATGTTCTTCACCTTGTACTTTCCTGGAACTATTAATGAGAGCAACAAATGACCTTTCTTTATTGCTAACCATGGCGGAAGATTATAATTCACAAGGCAAACAGGCCATGTGCTCCATGAAGAGCTCCTTAAACCAAAAGGGTTTACACCATCCATTGCTAGGCCAAGACGGAGGTTTCGAGGTTCTTCCTTAAAAGCCGGCCATTTCTCTTCAATGTGTCTCCATGCGGGTGAATCAGCAGGCACACGCATCACTTCATCTGTGGATCGAGTTGTGGCATGCCATGTCATCAAGCTTGCTATAGATTTGCACCTGAACATGCTTTTTATTCTAGGGATGATTGGAAAGTGCCTGAGAACCTTTACCGGGACAGCTTCCCCCTGAACATCTTCTCTATATCTGTTCGAGCCACAATGGGGACATTCTTGCAAATGCTCATATTCATGGCAGAAGAGGCAACAATCATTGCGACAAGCATGAATATTATTGTAATCCATGCCTATGGATTTTAATCACTTCTTGGCATCTGCACAAGATGGAGGCATCTCGTTGCCAGGGGGCAATATCTGGTCTTTCAAAAGCCTTCACGTATGGCAATATCTGATTGTTACTATTAAGATTTTCTCAAATACAAGTTAACAATTTATCATTTCAACAGTAGGTGTAATCTCCAAAAAAAAGTCCTTACTTGAATAGTTCAGTGACACTTGTATTAGACCATCCAAAAATTGACTGCAAATTTAGCATCGTAAGAGATGCACGCAATACAGATATGTTGGCACCATTGTATAATGGAAGGCGTGCAAGTTTACGCATGGCCTCTTCCTCTGGTTCATAATTTGACCGTTGAGAATGTCGTGGTTGATGATCTTCATGTTCATGCTCCTCGAAGAGAGCTTCTTGTTGCTCGATGAAGGCATCCAACATTTCTTCCATTGGACCTTCTTCCATTTCCTGACCTTCTTCCATTCCCTCGGGTGCTGTTAATTGAGCTCCATCTGTCACTCCCTCTTGCGATATCCTCATCCTTTGTTGGGGACGAGAATTCACAGGTGCAATGTTATCAAAATGCGACTGCACACTTGCTTGGTTGTACGATTGAAACCGTAAATTTTGCAAACGCTCCATTGGAAATATGCCAGCGTCATGAACATGCTGGTTGCGAATCCTTCGTTTTTGAAAGATTTGGTACTTACATCGCATGCATGGACATGCTATTCTCTCTTCAAGATTGAGAGGCTCCATCTAGCATGATAACATGTATATGCAGCTCATTAAATACAAATCATTATGCATTACACAAAGCATTATGTAAACCATAAAACAGGGCTTCTTTTCCCCAGCCGTGAGAGAGATTTTAAAAAATAACATTTAAAGCGTCAAACGGGCTTCTTTTCCCCAGCCCCGTTGAGGGAGACTTTAAAAATATTAAAAAAAGCGTCAAACGGGCTTCTTTTTCCCAGCCGTTGAGGGAGATTTTAAAAATAACTTATACATTAGCTTATCTTCTCTCCATACAAAATTAAGAAGGTAATTAGAACAAGGATGGAGAGAGAAGCTATCTCTATTCATAAATAGCTATTTATAAAGGCCTTATGCAAAAATCTATATGCATAGATTCTGTAAATAGAGCCTACACATTGAGCTCTATGCATAGAAGCCTATACCTAAAGCTGAACGTATAGAGTCTTATGCATAAAGCCTATGCATAAGACTATGCATAATGATCTATACATAAGCTTATGTGTAATGCTCTATACGTAAGTCTTATGCAAGCTTTATGAATAAGGTTTATGCAATTGTATGCATAGTAAGGCTTGCAAGCCTTAAGTATAAGCTTGCATAATAAGGCTGCAAGACTTATGCATAAGCTCTATGCATAAGCTCTATGCATAAGCCATATGCATAAGTCTTATGCATACGCATAAGCTCTATGCATAAGCCATATGCATAAGTCTTATGCATAAGCCATATGCATAAGCCATATGCATAAGTCTTATGCATAAGCCATATGCATACGCTCTATGCATAAGTCTTATGCATAAGCTCTATGCAAGACTTATGCATAAGCTCTATGCATAAGCCATATGCATAAGTCTTATGCATAAGCTCTATGCTATAAGCCTTATGCACTATACTAACCCTTAATCTCATCACCCAATGGTGTAATAAACATGATCTTGTTTTACATGGATAAGAGATCTTACCTTGATAACATATATAAACTCTATGAATAAAGAGAATACCTTATGCATAGAAAAACAGAGCATAAGAAATATATATGTTATATGTATAAGAGAGTATAAACATTCAAAAAGCTTATGCTCTCCATCCATGCAAGGCACTCTACATCAAAAAAAGCTTTATGCATAAAAACATAACGCATGTGAAGCCTTATGCATAAAGCTCATCCATAAGATTTATACATAAAACATTATGTATTAAGCTTTATGCATAGATCTTAATTCATGCATTCAGCTAGATTCATATACCTCTATGCATAAACTCTATGTATAGAGCTTGCATAAGCTTACAAGCCCTATGTATAGAGCTTTCATAATCTTACAACCTCTATGTATAAAGCCTATACATAGAGCATATGCATTGAGCTTTTACACGAAGGCTATGCATTGAGCTTTCAACAAGAAGGCTATGGAAGCTCTATGTACAATGTCCATGCAAGCTTTCAAGAAACCTATGCATAGAGATTTTATAAGCTTGCAAACTCTATGCATAAAGCCTATGCATAGAGGCTATGCATAGAATGATTTCACAAGCTCGCATGCTCTATGAATAGAGCTTATGCATAAAGCTTGCAAGAAGGCTATGCATAGAGATTGCAAGCTTATGATTGATTTTATGCATAGATCTTGAATTAATCCTATGTATAAGCTTACAAGAACCCTAAACTAACCCTAAACCATAAAACAAGGATGCAATAATACGTAAAAAAAAGCATAAACAAGGAAAATCGAAAGCGGATCTACCTCTTTTTTGCGAAGCTGAAGGAGAGGATTGGTGAAAGATTGGTGAAAGAGCTGCAAAACAAAATATTAAACAAAATAATTAGTAAATTAAACACAAGAATAAGAACTAATACAAAACCCTAAAATCTCTATGCATGCATTAGGAGATCTATGCATACATAGAGAGCTCTCAACATGCATAGACAGCCAAAAAAACACAAAACCCTAAAAAGCAAAAGCAAGAACATATTAGTAAAAGTGGAGAAGGAGAAGAGGAGAAAAGAAGAAAGAAGGAGAAAAGAGGACGTTGAGAGGTAGCGATTGCGGTTGTGCAATGCTACATTGATATGGGTGATGAATGATGGGTGAGTTGTGGAACACCTCGATTAAGAGGGGGTGTTGAGAGATGTAATCGTGGTGTTGTGTATGTGGGAAAGCACCCTAGAGGTGCAAGATATTGTGGTGAGATATCGAGCTCTAGTGAGGCGGTGGACACTGATGACCCGCCTGGGGGATAGACCCCACACTTACACCACTGGCATGGTTGGTGAGATCTTGGGTGATATGCAGCCAGTGGGATGACAGGCTGTGTGACAGCCATTCTAGAGACTGGCATAGTTATAGCGCCAGCTCATTTAGTCGGGTTCACACTATAGAGAACCCGTGTATGTATTGGTTGAGTACCTTTCATATTATGTGTACTCTTATTCTTGTATATGGGCTCTTGGTCATGGGTGATTATTATGTATATTAGTTTGGTTGTGTGTTTCTTTGATTAAGCATTATTTTCAACTTATTATGAAAAAAATTATGCACACTCATATTATCATTTGGATTTGCATTTGTGAGGATTTGAGAGGAGATTTGCAACAAGGAGGTTGCATAGAAGCTGCCCAAGAGAGTTGCAAATGGAGTTTTGCAACATGGAGAGCTTGCTCATCATCAAGGAAGCTGAAAATGGAGATTTCAGCATTATGAAGGCTATGGAGGCTTCATCATCATCAAGGAGAAGCTGCCAACAAAGTTTTGTGAAGGTAAAAGTGTGATTTTGCCTCAAGTTTCTGTTATTGAGCATGGAAGAAGGGTTGCTGATTTGTGGGATGAGAAAATCCCATGGTTCTTTGCATTTGGGCAAAGAGTGTAAGAGGTGCAATGCTTGTCTAAGAAGGGACAAGCGGTTATGGGCTTGGAAGAAGTCCATGGTTGAGCACATTGGAAAGAGTGATGCTCATGGTTTTGCTCATAGAAGATGGGCAATGTTTGGTGAAAGCTTTTGGAGTTTTCACATTGGTTTGCACCTTGGTTTCTTGAGAGAAACCAAAATGAAAAGCACCCTTGAATGGATGCATGCATTGAAGGAAAGGCATGCTGATTTGGAGGCCATGAAGGCTATGTCAATGGTAATGGAACACCTCAAGAGAGAGGTTAAATGAGAGGTTAAATGGATGAGGCAAAGTGAGGGGCTCACTTGGGAGCTCATTAACAACCGTATTGATGGTTGTGCAAACCTCAAGGAGGAGTTGCAGGGCAACAAACATTGTTGTAATAGCATGGCTATGCAAGATAAGCTTGTATAAAAAGCCTTAAGCACAAATAGAAGGGCAGCATTATGTGAGAGAAGCTATACTTTAAGGAATGTTAACATCATGACCAACATCATCCATGAAGAAAGAGAGCCGCCATCGACCTCATCACTCAGCAGCACAGCAAGAAGGAGAAGCTCAAGCCACTGTTTTGCAGAAAGAGGCAGTGAGCAATCAAAGCAACAAGATGGGAGCAGTCGGCAACTAGATTTGCGCCTGTACATCACAAGAGAAGATACACGAATAAGAAAGACACCCACGAGAGACAGGCACAGACCTGGATAGATAGAGAGTGTAACTGGTAGCTTGTGGCACACAAATCTGAACGGTCAACTAGGAGGCATTGTGGCAGACAAAGATTGAGGAGCTTAGCTAGAGCTTAGCAAGAAAGCGCTGGTAGTAAATTCAATGAGCAACGAAGAGAAAAAGAGTAGTAAGGTAGTAAGAAAGGTGGGAGCTGTAGAGAAACCGGATAGCAAAGCAGCATCACAACATCTGGATCTGCAGCAAGAGAAGCAACCCACTTAGGCAACAGGTGGCCGCCATCGCCATTTCCAAAAGAAGAAAAGCCAGCTATGGTGTGTGAAGAAAAGCCAGCTATGGTGGCCATTAATGTAAGAAGACAAGCAGCTCACAACAGTGGTGCAGAGAGTAGCGGCGTTGGACTTTGCAGATTCGCCAGCAGTATAGCAGCAGAGATTCGCCAACAATGCAAAACAAAGATTTTTTAAAAAAAGAGAAGTTGACTCACACACCCTCATTCACATTTTTTTTAAAGGATAATATCCTATCCCTAAAAGGATTACAAGTTCAAGCCCTTGTTCAAAAATGAACTTGTAGATAATGTTTTGAAAACTCTCTCCATGTCCCTAAGAAATTGGGCAAATGTCGGCTTGTAAAACAAAGCCGTGGATAATTTTTTAAATTGGGTCCGTTGTCTAGCTACGGCCAAAATGATTTGTAAATGATTTCACCCAAATGTTTGTGATGGGTAATCGTAATCGAGCTTGTGTGCTCAAAACGAGGATTTCTTTATGTAATCACCCATGGTATGAGGGTCGTCATGCCCGAGCTCACCTAGAAGCTCAAAATGGTTGTTGTGTGATGTGTGCAAAAGCGATGCACGTGTGAGGTGCATGCGCATGGGGTGGATCCCACCCGAACTTCCATGTTCAAATCGGACTCAGTGGTTCTAAGATGGTAGACACGGGCACACATGTTTGGTTGTTGGACACTCCAATGTATCATTGAGGGGGAGTGTTGAGAGGTAGCGATTGCGGTTGTGCAATGCTACATTGATATGGGTGATGAATGATGGGTGAGTTGTGGAACACCTCGATTAAGAGGGGGTGTTGAGAGATGTAATCGTGGTGTTGTGTATGTGGGAAAGCACCCTAGAGGTGCAAGATATTGTGGTGAGATATGAATACCACATGTAATATTGCATGGTGTGTGAGAGTTGACCAAAAGAAGTGGAAAAGGAGTTGCCACATGGATGATGATGTGTAAAGTGGGACAAGGCTTGAGAGCCTATATCATTGTATGGTTCATTGTGATATGCAATACAAGGGAATAGTGTTGAGTGTGCAATCTTCCTCTCTCTCTAGTCATGGAGTTTTTAGTGTGGTTTAATCCACCTTAATCTTATGCTTAATCTATGTCTTTCACCATGACCAATCCCATTTCTAGAATCTTAACAGAGGAGAGAGGAGAAAAGAGGAGAAGGAGAGAAAAGAGACGTTGCATACCTTCTCTGCAACGCTGCGAAAAACAGAGAAAATACGCTCTCGGCTGTAAAAAACTTACGAGCGTCGGTATATGCTTCGGAATATGCGTTGGTATATGCTTCGGAATATGCGTCGGTATACGCGTCAGAATAAGCATCGGTATGTGCTTCGGTATACGCGTCGATATACGCGTCGGTATATGAAAATTTCAAATTACCCCGCCCGACTTTTCTCCTCCAACATTACGACGGGCATACCGACGTTCGACATTTGTGTCGGTATTTTAACGTCGGTATGCCCTCAAGCTCTAGTAGTGATTTACTCTTTTTTGCAAAGAGTTGGTGCTTCCTTAGAGTCTCAAGACCTTTTCCGACATGAGCTTCATGGGTCACCTGCATTCTTTGAGTAAATCAGAATGTCATTAAAGAAAACAAGAACAAAATCATCCAAATATTCCCTGAGAATGTCCTACATTAAGCAATTGAATGTAGCTGGGGCATTTTTCAATCCAAACGGCATGACAGTGAATTCATAATGCCTATCTTTGGGATATCTTGCTCATTAATCCTAATCTGATAATACCCTCATTTGAGATCTATCTTTGTGAAGATCTAGGCTCCACTTAGCCTGTCTAGAAGCTCATCAATTCTGGGGATAGGATACTTATTCTTAACTATCAGAGCTGATTGAGACCTCTATAGTCCACACATAGTCTTAGCGTTCCATCTTTCTTTTTCTGAAAGAGAACTGGTGCACCCCAAGGTGAAACACTGGGTCTTATAAACCCTTGTTCCAATAGTTGTCTGAGATGTTCCCTGAGTTTGATGGCTTCAAGAACTGGCATTTTGTACGTGCGCAAGGCTACTGGGGCTGAGCTTTGGGGATCAATTCTATGACATGATCTACTTCCCGAATCGGGGGCATCTATGTTAATTCTCTGGGAATAAATCATCATTTTCACTTCTTTAGCTTTTAACTTTGAGTCTACCGGATTCATTTTGACAAGATAAATGTGCTGCTTCTTTCTAATAGTAACTTAGAAGCTTTTACTAGCTATGCAAACTAGGGGATCTTGAAATTCTGGTTCCTTGAACTTTGTTTCCGTGAAGATCACGAAAGGAGATGGTTCCATTATGACAGTGAATGTTAGCTTGATTTTTGTGGAGCTAATCCATTCTACAGATCCCGTCGAAAACTCCCAAAGGTATAACGCTGAACTGATAGTCAGTTAAATTCCCATCTAGATTGAACTCAATACGATTTGAGTGAAAAGAACACGATTTGTCTCAAGGTGAACTGAATACGATCTGTCTCAAGGTGAGTGAAAAGAATCTTCCCACTTGCCAATTCAACTTACATAGGTTTCCCTGATTTTTGATCTAAGACTAGCTTACGCAAGCATCCCCAGGGGAAATGAAAGAATGAGTACTGCTTGAATCAATCAAAAGTTTAAAAGGCTTATCCTGATACTCAGCTGGAGTATGAATGATGGAGAATTGGCTATTTGGCCCTTGGTTTTCAATTGCAGCATAAATCTGTCCTCTTTTCTCTTCCACTACTTCTGCAATTGTGACTGTTTTGGCTACTGTAGTCTGAGGCGGAACTCTCTCTTTGGTGGCCCTTGTTCTGGGAAGGAGTTTTGAGGCTACTCTGGACGACAGAGGTAGACAGCTGAGCTGGAGTTGTTTTGGGATTTCTCGGATTTGGGCGAGATGGACCTTGATTTGACTGATAGGAAGGGGTTGGTCTTTGCACTCTCGGTCCTTGACTTCCCTGTCCCCTTGATATGGCAGGAGTCGGGCAGTCTTTCAGCTGGTGACCAAAACCCTGACATCCAAAACACCGATTCTCACTTCTGAGCTCATCCCTCTAAATCCTTGAAATAGGTGGGGCTCCTGAGAAAGTGTTCTAGGGGAAGGGTATTCCTTCTCTTCTGAATCTTCCTGCATCCTAATTTTGAATTGGGCATTACTGCCTCTTTGGGGAAGGAAAGTTTGAAGTACTTTCCAGGGTTTGGAATCTTTTAAAGTTAGAGGGTGCAAGCTTTGGCGGCGGGACCTTAACAACAAAGGCTTTGGCAAAGTCCTTTGCCATTCTTACTTCTTCGGCCATTGAGATAAGTTTTGTTAGAGCAGAGTTGATGAGGTGGTCGAATGCAAAGGCTATCATATCCTAACTCTTGGAGAGTTCAGGAATGCCAGATAGATTCGGGGTATCCATCTATAAATTTCCAATTCAATTTATGAGTTTTCAATTTTTGAAGTTCCTTCAACACAATATTAACAAGCGAAAATATTTTTTTTCCCAGATTTACTTTAAAATTCTTAAGCAATTTCTGTTACTGTTACGTAGATTATAACAGCACTTTGATACCAACTGTGAGATCCCACTGTCCCCTCTATGCATCGGATTTCCGGATGGTAGCAGCAGAAGAAGTAGCTTCCTCATGCACGGGGCAGGGTTTCCCACTCCGGGGCCTCGCCCTCGAATGTCTGGGCACGAGACTAAGCTGGTGGTCATTCCGAAAATCGAAACCAAAAAAATTTCCCATGCGCGGAAAATGGGGACGATTCCACCATTTATATTTTCTTAACGAATTTTTCTAACGAGGTCAAGATACTGAACTAACCTTCATCTGAATAAACCAGATAGAAGGGAAACTATTACAGACTTAACTTGAAGGGATCAACGCTTTTTTCCTAATTGAATCAAGCACAATGATCTATTCATTTGAGAAGTCTTCAGGCTTTTAATTAACTACTCGAGTTCTAAGCGTAATCCTATTAATCAATTTTATTATTAAAATTCTACTGATTCCAGCCTATGGGTTAGCCACCGCCCAACCACTGGAATAGTAGAACCAGACAAGTACTCACCAACCCATAATTGAAAGCATTTCTTAGCTTTTGCTTTAGAATACAGATACTCACACACTCCTCTTTAAACTTTAATTTATAAAATAATCCATTAACAAACAATTAGGGGTACAGATATCACAACTCAGAATTTCCATTCAATCCTTGTTTCTCACAAAACACTATCACTCTGGACTCTCCGTTGAGACCAGCAGGTCAACAACGAGATCCAGTAACAGATTATAATAAGTTTCTCGTCATCATACATATATATCTTCCACGACACACTCATGGGTGTCCTCGGCACTGCGAGCCCGTGCATCGCCTTGGTCAGAACCCTCCAGGATTCTCCTTAGGTGTCCTAGCACTTCACTCAGGGACCGCTTCATCGGCCCTCCTCCATCGTACCGGAAGTGCACCATTTTAACCATATCGAGGCTGGTCAAGACCTCGGCAGGCTTTGCCGCGTGAGCCGTCCTTTGAACACTCCCCGCCAACTGTTACAAACCGAACTTCCCTTAGAACACACATATACCAAATGCTCCCTCCAGCATTTTGGCGTAAGACAGTCCTTTAAGAAAACAAGGTTTCTATGCAAGTTTTCAATTTTGATTTTCTTTTGAATACAATGAGTATATCTTAATTCCGTATCCCAAGACTTCTAGATCACAGGTCTGGATTCCCAATCAGAATTCCTCGAATTTTGAATTCTTGATCCTCAGATCAAAATCAAAGGTCTCAACTTAGTTTCAGATTCGGTGGGTGATTTGAGTGTAGATTATTGAACTGGTCGCATCGTCATTTCTTGAAACTGATGAAGGAGTTACGTCTTGGTCATAGTCTAATTCAGGGTTTGAGTCTAGAAAGGTTCTCCTAAACTATCTTTCTCGAAGGTAATATTTCAATTACTACTTTACTGAATTCAAAACTAAACACGAATTCCTATGAGGAATAAATTAGTCATTTACCTAAATTCCGACTTCGATAGTTTTTCTGAATTTTCTCATTACCATCCTAGAGAATATAAAATAGTATAATTTTCCTTCACTGAGTATTTACTTATTCATTTTTCCAATATTCATGGGATTTACTACTTTACTGAATTCAAAACTAAACACGAATTCCTATGAGGAATAAATTAGTCATTTATCTAAATTTCGACTTCGATAGTTTTTCTTAATTTTCTCATTACCATCCTAGAGAATATAAAATAGTATAATTTTCCTTCACTGAGTATTTACTTATTCATTTTTCCAATATTCATGGGATTTCAACATAGAATTAAAGTGAACTCTTATTTTGATAAAAAAAATCTTTTATGCATCATTTTATGCATAAAAATCAATATTGGTGAAAGCAACACTTTTGTAATAAAAAAAATTCTTTTATGCATAAAAATCAATATTGGTGAAAGTAACACTTTTGTAATTAAAAAATTTCTTTTATGCATAAAAATCAATATTAGTGAAAGTATTATTTTTACCAAAAAAAATTCTTTTATGCATCATTTTATGCATAAAAATCCATTTTAATGAAAGTAACATTTTATAATAAAAATATTCTTTTATGCATATATTTATGCATAAAATCCATTTTGATAAAATTAACACTTTTATAATTAAAAAAATAATCAATATGCATCTTTCTATACATAGAATTTAATTCTATTGAAAATCACTCTTTTATAATAAAAATAATAATCAATATGCATCTTTCTATACATAGAATTTAATTTTATTAAAAATCACTCTTTTATAATAAAAAATAATCAATATGCATCTTTCTATGCATAGAATTTAATTCTATTGAAAATCACTCTTTTACAATAATAAAAAATAATCAATATGCATCTTTCTATGCATAGAATTTAATTCTATTAAAAGTCACTCTTTTTTAATTAAAAAAATGAATATGCATCTTTCTATGCATAGAACTTAGTTCTATTGAAAATCACTCTTTTATAATAAAAAAATAATCAATATGCATCCGGCTAGGGGGTCTGGGAACTCTTTTCCCTGGTACCCAGGACAAAACCTAACCAAATTTCTAATTGGATCCCATCACTACAGTGGTTGGGTGGTTGGCTAACCCATGAGATTGGACAGGGTTAGGCTAGACTGATGGATCTGTAAAATGAGACTCAATTCTATTATAGTACGATAGATGAAGTAAATCTCGGATAGTAATTGTTCTATGGAAAAAGAATCAACGGTTGTGCCTCTCGATGGAGAAAAAGACGTTGGTTTCTATGATCCAAGTGCAAGTTTCTTCCTTGATCTGACCAAGAGACTCACAGGTTTGGTCAGATTAGTTTGGTCAGTAATGACCCTGACTATGTTAGAGTACAAATATCCTAGTGGACTCGCTCGTGCTTTCCGATAGGGGAAAGTTTTTCTGGGTTTGGTTTTTGAAGAACCAAGGGATTAGTCTCTTGTCTAGATATCCATGGGCGAGGCCCCGAGTGAGGGATCGTGGCCCGTGCAAGAAGTGCTACTTCCGCTGCTAGCACCCCACGAATCCATTGTGCGGAGGGGGCAAGGATCTATTTTTCCAACATGAGTGATAGCATGTTGGGAATCATCATTTGTTTTCACATAGCCTTTCATATCCATTGGCTTCATATGTTCAAACCATTCGCCATGATAAGTCATATGGTTTGATGCTCCAGAGTCCATATACCAAGTGTCATCACTGTCACCAAAGTGCTATGTATAAAGGAGACTGATCGAGTGAGTGCCTCTACTACCAATGAGGGGGCAGCCATCTCTGCATGCATAATATCATGTGGTACGGAGGCCTTGGCCCTAATCATCCGGGAAATCATAGAAACCAAGGGCCTCTCCATACGTCCCATCCATCAGTGCTACCAGCTCGTCGGCTGTGGTGATCCACTGAGGGTCCCCATATCTCCACTCCATACAGCATGGCTGAAGTGACCAAAGTGTCAAAGAGCCAGAGCTTTGTTCGAGGTTCCTGAAACTGAACCTGCAAACACATCCTCTCTAGTCTCCCCCTCTCAAATCATTTTGTTTGCGGCGGTAACAATCACGTGCCATATGACAAGCTTTCCACAGTAATGACATTCCACATTTTGCATAGATGCTTGTTGGCCTTGCCAACGTCCTCTTCCACAAGGATTACCTCTGTCTCTCTGAGGTGTATATCCACGACCACCTCCAGCACCATATGTAGGCTGAAAATTCTGTTGTGGTGACCTATCCTGCCATCCACGACCATTACCACAACCTCGTGATGCAAATCTCCCCCTGCCTCTAAATCCCCTTTGTAAATAGAAAGCCTGATTCCTGCCATTATCATCATGGGGAGTAGATGCATCATGAAAAGAGTCACTGAGTTTGATTTCCTCAACAAGCAAGAGTGAAACCAACTCATCAAAATCTCGTAAATCTGTACTCCAAATAGAGATAGATGTATCAAAAGACTTGTACTCCTTTCGAAGACCATGCAAGGTAATGTCTACCAAATCATCATCAAGCATGGGGGCATTGATAGTTGCCAATGCATCTGCATACTTCTTTATCTCTTATACATAATCATGAATACTCCCTCCTTTTTGCTTCACATTATGAATCTTTTGTCTCAAAACTGAGACTTACGAGCACTAGTATTTGTATCAATAGCTTTACCAATGTATCCCATGCATCCTTGGGATTCTCAACATCATGTATATGTATGAGTATAGCATCTGAGATACATATAGATAGGTAATGCAAAAATTTGTATGCTCTCTCTGACCAACTGTTTATGAGCTACAGCCTATTGTTGTGTAGCTTGTCGGGGTAGTTCCGGCTCTGGCTCCACACCTGTAACAAGATTCCAAAATCCTTTTTCTTTTAGAAAGATTTTAATCCTGTACTTCCATGCCTGGAAGTTCTTTCTATCCAATTTCTCACCCATAATCTGTATTGGGTTATCTAACATATTTGCTCAATGCAAATGCACCTTCCGCACTCGTCCAATTCTGTAAATGAGCCTTCCTTAGCTCAACCACACTCTAATAAGTGTTCTAGGTACTCCAAAGCACTCAAGGAACTTCACTGTTGATGTAGAAAAAAAGAAAATACCCAAAAATGAGTAAATGCTCACATAAGATGAAGAGTTGATTGAGTACAAGGTTTATTAGTTAAAAATTAAGAGATATTACTAACAAATGAGATATTTTGAAGAAGTGATGAATTTTTGACACCTTGGTAATAAGGAGAGGGGGACCTTTGAGGTAGGTGCCTCTTTCACATGTGTGGAAGGGTTTTTTATTTTAAAAAAATGTGATATTTTTATCTCTCCTCTTTCCTGGTAAAAACTCGATCAAAAGGGGAGCCAAACTGATCCAAATCTTGTCCAAATTGGGTCAAACTGAAGCTAAAAATTCTAGAACCTAGTTGGACTCAGTTGGTGGCCTCCCTCACCTATAAATAGGCCCTCATTCTTTTGTATTCTCATCTGTGAGCTATACCATGCCACTATTACATTAACATAATCATATTTTCTATTATCCCTTAAAATTCCTCTACTTTTGGGGAGCTTGGAGCTTCTCTCTCTCTTCAACAACTCTTGGATCTCTCTTCTCCACTTGCTAAACCAATTGATTGGCTGGGGGCTTCACTTCTAGAAAAAGAAGCAAGCTAATCCTTGAGGTAAGAATGAATTTTATGGTTTTTTATTAATTTTCTCAAATGACTACTCTTCTCAACCCCTCTCAAGCTTGAGAAGTTTTCTATAAGTAGTTAAAAACTATTTTAATTGATTCTAAATGAGAAAGAGATAATCCTATCAAATTGGAAAAAGAGGAATAATGGAATTAGCTTAATCTAATGGGATAATCATAATTAAGTTTATAATTATGGTTAAAATTATGATTTAAATTCATAGTCTATATTTAAGCTTAAAAATAGATTTTCTATCATATTTTCATTACAATGTTTTATTTTTTTAAGAAAAGTGAAAATTATCAGTAATAGCAGCGAAGCCATGGCAAAATTTTCAGAAAATAATACATTTTCTATTTTTATGCATAATGCTAAAAGAGGACTTCCTACCATATTCTAGGATTGGTCATCCTATGCAAAAAGAATGATTTTCATCATATTCATGGGAAATAAATTTTTAGTATTTATGCATAAATATTTAATTAAAAGAAAACAAAAATTTTTGGTAAATTTATTTTGATACAAAAAGAGGAATTCACATGATAATTGAGATCTAAGTAATTAAATAATATAATAGAAATTTTTGGTATATTCAAAATAATGGATATTTTTATTAAAGAGAATTTTTAGATAAAATTATTTTCTATATTAGAATTTTTAAATGATAAAAGAGAAATTCCCATGACATTTGGAATTGAATCATTTAAATATATAAAGAGGAATTTTAGCATATTCAAAAAAATGGATATTTGTATTTAATTAAAAGAGAAATTTTTATGGTATTTTAAGTAGAAAAAGGTTTAAATTAATTTTAATGACAAAAGAGAAATTTTTACCATAATTTCACCTAAAAAATTAGGGTTGATAATTAAATTTGTAGAAAGAATATTCTTAGATATTTTATGTGGATAAATAGCCAAATTGATATTTACCCAAAATTAGATTAATAGAAGAAGAGTATTCTTATAAAAACCCGATATTCTCATATAGAACCATTTCTTAATTTATTATGGTTAGGAAGTAATGAAGTTTTTAAAGTTAGAATTTTCCTTACAGTTAGAAGTTCAGTAGATGTTTATCTGAAGAAAATCCTTTAGAATCAAAGATAGAAGTAAACCGAATAATTTTGGTTAAACCACGACTGTGAGAATGGTGGCCAGTAAACTACTTGCCCATCTCTCGATCTAAATCAAGCAAAAAACCTCATGACCAATTCCAATTCTTGACACAAAGAATAGACTACCATTGAATCAGCGTAGTTTTCCCTTAACCGAAATCACCAAGAATCTAGTTGGAAATTCAGTCACATAATGGGTAGATTACCCTAATGAGAGATCAATGATCCTCATTAAAAAAATCTATTTTAAGGGAAAAGGGTTTTGTGGAACCAATCTCGAACCGAGAATTCTACTTGCATAGAACCTCTGTTTTCTTTTAAAGGATTGTTTTATGCTAGAATGCTAGAGGAAGCATTTGGTATGTGTTTAACTAAGAAGAGACTCGTTATTTGCAACAGCTGGCCGGGGAGTGATCAAGGGACGTCGCTCGCGGTAAAGCCTGCCGAGGTCTTGACCAACTCGGTATGGTTAAAATGGTACGCTTTCGGTAGTACGATGGGCAAGGACCGACGAAGTGGTCCCTGAGTGAAGTACTAGGACACCTAAGTAGGATCCTAGAGGGTTCTAACCAGGTGATGCGCGGGCTCGTGGTTGCTAGGATACCCATGTGTACGTCGAGGAAGATACGGATGAACTAAAAAGAATTACTTTTGTGAACTAAATTTTGATATTGGATCTCGTTGGTTGACCAGACGGTCTTCAACGGAGAGTCCGGATGATAATTTTTGTAAATCAATGGACTCAATATTTTGGAGGATTATGATCAATAATACTATGATTTCATTGAAAGATTATTTTAAAGATAACCGAATCTGTGAAAATGACAATTTCATATTGGGTGTGTAAGTGGTATGACCACCTTGAATTTTGCTTGAAGCGCCGGCTAGGGGGCCTGGGAACTCTTTTCCTCAGTACCCGGGCAAAACATAACCAAATTTTTATAAAAGGAATCCCACCAATACAGTGGTTGGGTGGTTGGCTAACCCATGCCGATTGGGGGGTTAGGCTTGATCGGGGGATTCCTACTACGATACAAATAGTTACAATTAAGTTACGTTAGTTAGATTAAGTCTTAGAAAGACCTTTTTTGTGGGAGGGAATCAGTGGGGCTGTGCCTCGCTAAAGGAGAAAAAAAGCGGTGATTCTATGGACCAAGTGCAAGTCTCTTCCTTGATCTGACCTTGTGACTTTCGGGTTTGGTCCGATCAATTTGGTTAGTTAAGAATTTGACTCGTTAGATCAATTCTCCCGTTAGATGATTTTCCTGGTGGAATCGCCCATGCCTTCGGGCGAGGGAAGTTTTTTTGGGTTCGGTTTTTGAGGAACCACTGGGCTAGTCTCTTATCCAAATATCCGTGGTGGGTGAGGCCCCAAGGGTGGATCCCTGCCCATGCGAGAGGCTGACGCTGCTTCCGTCGAAAGCGCCCTCGGAGGGGGCATCGCGGAGGGGGAGGGGGTCTCACAATTGTGCTCCTTCTTGGTTAATACCCATGGTGCCTTTGGTGCCATGGTCATGCTATTGTCTCATGAAGACCATATGTCCAGACATGCTTAATTGTTATACGACATTGGCGTGTATATTGGTCCTTGCATATCGATCACACATACAACAAATGTTTTCTCTCCAACAACCATGCTTCGGAACCAACTTCCAGCCCTTGATCGCTGTCAGACATCTAAAACTAGGCGAAAAATGACTATGTGTTAGTATGAAAACACATGAGCTATCCAAAATTGGCAGACAAAAAGTTACACAGGGTTTCATTGCTAGGCAACATTTATATCAGCAAAATTTCATTGCTGGGTAGCGACTTGAAAACTAAGACTCCCACCTAAATTTCCACCCAAGGGGATTCATTTCTACCTATCTCTCTTTGTTGCACGTGCTAGGATGAAGGCTTCAGTAATACTTCCTCCCACCAAGTTCTTTCACCTCTTCCATCAAATCTCTCTCCCTCCTCAAGGTAAGTGCCTCTCTTGTTTCTTTCTTTCTCCCAAGCTTTCATGGAAATCTTAAACGCTTTCTTATTTTCTACGCATGGGAAAGCATCAACATAGCTCTCTATGTGAGATTTTCTTTCCCTTGCTCTAACCCTAGCTCTATGCAAAGGAGTGCTAATAGAGAGCTTTGATGGAATCAAAGCTCTCTATTAAGATCTCTCCATAAAAGCTCTTTATTATTCTTTCTATGTAAAAGCTAGGGTTAAGGCAATGTAAACCACTAGATTTCAATCATTTACACATTAGGATTAGGTTAAAGAAACTCGTCTTGTTTTCCTCTTCATCTCCTTCTCCTCTTTCACTTAGTCAAAGAGGTAAGCCCTCTTTTTCCTTTCCTTGTTTATGCTTTTTTCTATGTATCATTTAACCCTTGGGTGCTGGGTTTAGGGTTAGTTTAGAGTTCTTGCAAGTTTATAAATAGGCTTCTTGCATAAAGCCTATCCATAGAGCTCTATGCATAGGCTTTATGCAATCTCTATGCATAAGCTCTATGTATAGGCTTTATGCATAGAGCCTTATGCAAGCTCTATGCATAGGCTTCGCAAGCTTACATAGGCTTGTTGAGGAGTGGATGAAGAGAAGAACAAAGTTTTTACTCTCTAATAGGAGAGAAAACATTAAGAGAGTGGCAAAGAGAGATTTGGAAAATCTCAGCGTTTGCTCACAGAAGGAGTGGAGGCATGCGCGAAGCTTTGTGAGGAAGCACCCACGTGCTTTTTAACAACAAGTGGTGATGAGTGGTTCCCAACTACGGAAGCAAGGGGCTTCACACTTTGGCTCGGGAGGAGGAAAGTCCTCCTTCATTGCTCGCTTCGTACTCAGGCTTCGTAAAGTACCTATTTTACTAATCATTTCCTTCTCCAACACCATATTAGTGAATTTGGGAATTTTCCAATTCCCATTTTTGAATACTTAAAAAAGGGGACATGGATAACATGTTTGTAAGTTTCTCAAAACCCTATCATATGACCTATCATTGGAAAGCGCTTGAAAAATGAAATCTAAAGAGCTATAAAGCGCTCATTTTGGATTAGTGGTGTTCAAGTTATGGTTAATCCAAACTTTTGACCACGTGTCCCAAACTTGTGGGAAATTCCCATATTCCCCAATATGGTGTTCTCCTCTTTCGTTTTGTTTTGTACTATATTGTTTCCTTTAACTAATTGTATATTTTTTTAATTCTTTTTTATAGAGGGCGGTTGTTGGGTGTGACGCAACAAAGAAGGAGCACGATTATGGATACAGAGTCCCCCATCATTAATTGTGGGAGTGAATGCACGCAAGGTGTACGCCTGAACGAGAGTCCGTTGTTGTGGGTGATTCAAGTAGACGAGGTAAGTAGTGAAATAGCCCTTCTCAGTATCTATATCTAATTGTCTTTTATTGTATTTACACGTACCTTGCTCTTGTTTACATGTATGTAGGATGAAGGGGAAGATACAGATTATGAGCATGAAGTGGGAGAAGGAATTGAAGAGGAGGATGAAGACAATGATGAGCACTCGAAATTCGATGAGGATTTCGCATAGCCTCCTCTTCTTTGATTTATTTTTTGTATAAATGGCCAAAGGCTCAACAATTCGAGAAATATAATACATATTGGGATCACTTACATTCTTCTTAGTTTATGCTCAGCTTATGTCTTTTTCAAGTATATGTTTGTATCACAAAACTATGACTTTGTTTTAATTAAAAAAAAGAGTTGGGGGTGGACTGGGTAGTCTTGTGCAGACTTCCCATTCTACCCTAGCTTTTTTTTCCACACAGTTCTTTCACTACTCAACAACAAAAATAGCAGCAAAATATTGCTGTTGAGTAGCGATCCCACTATTGTAGTGAAAATAGTAGCTTTTTAGCAACAAAATGAACCCAACATCTCTCTACCTTTCTATTTATAAAAGTACTGCTATTTTCACTACTACTGGTGATATTACGTTGTAAAGAGTGCATACCTGCAATGATACCACTTGTTCCTTCTTTTGAATCAAGTCATCATTGACTCTAAGCTGACAAAGTGTCCATTTGCAAGCAATAATATCCACTTCTAGGTCTCGCACCTTATCTTCATTTGGTGATGGAAATCGTTGTAACTCCTCAAGGTGTCGTGTTAGGCTATTAATATCACTTTGCAGCTCCCTTGCAAATAGTAGTAAAACTACCTTCGTTCCAAAGCAGAGCGTCCTTCTCAAGGAGCTCTTTTTTAATCTTTGCAAGCTCCTCTCTTTTTGTAGACGCTCTTGCAGAGGTTTTTGTTGCCATTGCCTCTACCATGTTAATATATGTCATGCAAGGTGGTTGTAGCTTTCCTAGGCCTCTTCCACTTTTGTTGACATTCCTCTTTCATAGTCCACTTCCTTGACATTCCTCTTTCATGGTCCACTTCCTTGACATTGTGCTTTGACCTGATGCACTTGGTTACACATTGCATGGTCCATTTTATCTTTGCCAATTATCCATTTTTCTAGCCAATGCGCATGTGATCTACAAATCTGTAAAACATTCTCTCCAAACTTTGCCCATGTAATCCAGTGCTTAGGTGAGTCACCTTGGGTTGCTTTGCATCTTTCAAATGCAAAGCCGCAAGCAAACTTGGAAGTAATCTCATGGTTTGATGGGGGATCCTAACACACTTTGTGGGATAGAAGACGACACTCCTCTACAAATTTGACAACACATTACTGAGATAAATCTTTCTCTTCTTCTAGTATCTTGTTTTTAACACTACCAACCATTCTTCTTCGGGAAGAGATAAATCTTTAGGAAATTTCCCCTCCATGCTGAGCCCATACTCTAAATGGAGCTCCTCTACTGTGTGACAAACCTTTAATATTTTCGGATACTCTTCCATTGCAGCCTTCCCTGTAACACCATAGTGCAACTTCATTAGCAATACATATACGTGCATGTGCATGAAATTTACTATTTAAAGAGCAACAAATCAACATTTAGAAGATAACTTCCATTTTGAGAAGGCACGTGTCATCCATTTTGAGGAGGTAGCTCTCCCTAGTGAAGTCTCTTATGACGATGCCTGGGAGTTTCTTATCGGGCCTTCAAAGTTCACTTCCGTGTTGGTGTATTCATCCTACCCATTGAAAATAGGGAAAGGGGAAGGGGAAGGGAAGATGAGTGTTTGGTAGACCTTCACTATTGACTCGCCCACAGAAATGAGGGGAAGGGGGCGCAGGTGGGGGGGGGGAGAGAGAGAGGGGTCTATTAGGATTAAAAGAGAGAGAGAGGAGCTAGTTGTGTAGTAGGGAGGGGAAACTAGCTATGTCATAGGATGCATGCTCGAACATCGACAGGGTTGGGTCCATGTAGTTATAATGATATCAGCTACATGTGTGAGATAATGATAATGTTTACGTGTAGTTAAATAATGATAACAACAATGTGTGTGAAAAGAAAATATTTACAAGAGAAATTGTCTCCTTACAAAAACTTCTGAGTTAAACCCACAAGTACCTCCAAGGAGAACTTCAAACTGGTAGAAACGTTGTACCACCAATCCATGCTTTCACCCTATTCTTATGATTGATTAATGAATATTACATAATTATAAATTTTATAATATAGAAAATATATATAATTAAAAAGTATATTAAAATATTGTATATGATAGTACTAAGCCATGATATATAATAATGAAATTAAAAATTATTAAATGTATATTAAAAATATTATATATGATAGTACTAAGGCATGATATATAATTAAAAACTCATATTAAACTTGATATAAATTCTAAATTCTAATGACCATGTTATTATACTTTGAACACATACTAAAATTTGCCCTTATAATATTATGTGTTTGTGCCTATACAATGCTTGTACCATTTGACATTCATTAATTGTGGGAGTGAATGCACGCAAGGTGTACGCCTGAACGAGAGTCCGTTGTGGGTGATTCAAGTAGACGAGGTAAGTAGTGAAATAGCCCTTCTCAGTATCTATATCTAATTGTCTTTTATTGTATTTGCACGTACCTTGCTCTTGTTTACATGTATGTAGGATGAAGGGGAAGATACAGATTATGAGCATGAAGTGGGAGAAGGAATTGAAGAGGAGGATGAAGACAATGATGAGCACTCGAAATTCGATGAGGATTTCACATAGCCTCCTCTTCTTTGATTTATTTTTTGTATAAATGGCCAAAGGCTCAACAATTCGGGAAATATAATACATATTGGGATCACTTACATTCTTCTTAGTTTATGCTCAGCTTATGTCTTTTTCAAGTATATGTTTGTATCACAAAACTATGACTTTGTTTTAATTAAAAAAAAGAGTTGGGGGTGGACTGGGTAGTCTTGTGCAGACTTCCCATTCTACCCTAGCTTTTTTTTCCACACAGTTCTTTCACTACTCAACAACAAAAATAGAAGCAAAATATTGCTGTTGAGTAGCGATCCCACTATTGTAGTGAAAATAGAAGCTTTTTAGCAACAAAATGAACCCAACATCTCTCTACCTTTCTATTTATAAAAGTACTGCTATTTTCACTACTACTGGTGATATTACGTTGTAAAGAGTGCATACCTGCAATGATACCACTTGTTCCTTCTTTTGAATCAAGTCATCATTGACTCTAAGCTAACAAAGTGTCCATTTGCAAGCAATAATATCCACTTCTAGGTCTCGCACCTTATCTTCATTTGGTGATGGAAATCGTTGTAACTCCTCAAGGTGTCGTGTTAGGCTATTAATATCACTTTGCAGCTCCCTTGCAAATAGTAGTAAAACTACCTTCGTTCCAAAGCAGAGCGTCCTTCTCAAGGAGCTCTTTTTTAATCTTTGCAAGCTCCTCTCTTTTTGTAGACGCTCTTGCAGAGGTTTTTGTTGCCATTGCCTCTACCATGTTAATATATGTCATGCAAGGTGGTTGTAGCTTTCCTAGGCCTCTTCCACTTTTGTTGACATTCCTCTTTCATAGTCCACTTCCTTGACATTCCTCTTTCATGGTCCACTTCCTTGACATTGTGCTTTGACCTGATGCACTTGGTTACACATTGCATGGTCCATTTTATCTTCGCCAATTATCCATTTTTCTAGCCAATGCGCATGTGATCTACAAATCTGTAAAACATTCTCTCCAAACTTTGCCCATGTAATCCAGTGCTTAGGTGAGTCACCTTGGGTTGCTTTGCATCTTTCAAATGCAAAGCCGCAAGCAAACTTGGAAGTAATCTCATGGTTTGATGGGGGATCCTAACACACTGTGGGATAGAAGACGACACTCCTCTACAAATTTGACAACACATTACTGAGATAAATCTTTCTCTTCTTCTAGTATCTTGTTTTTAACACTACCAACCATTCTTCTTCGGGAAGAGATAAATCTTTAGGAAATTTCCCCTCCATGCTGAGCCCATACTCTAAATGGAGCTCCTCTACTGTGTGACAAACCTTTAATATCTTCGGATACTCTTCCATTGCAGCCTTCCCTGTAACACCATAGTGCAACTTCATTAGCAATACATATACGTGCATGTGCATGAAATTTACTATTTAAAGAGCAACAAATCAACATTTAGAAGATAACTTCCATTTTGAGAAGGCACGTGTCATCCATTTTGAGGAGGTAGCTCTCCCTAGTGAAGTCTCTTATGACGATGCCTGGGAGTTTCTTATCGGGCCTTCAAAGTTCACTTCCGTGTTGGTGTATTCATCCTACCCATTGAAAATAGGGAAAGGGGAAGGGGAAGGGAAGATGAGTGTTTGGTAGACCTTCACTATTGACTCGCCCACAGAAATGAGGGGAAGGGGGCGCAGGTGGGGGGGGGGGAGAGAGGGGTCTATTAGGATCAAAAGAGAGAGAGAGGAGCTAGTTGTGTAGTAGGGAGGGGAAACTAGCTATGTCATAGGATGCATGCTCGAACATCGACAGGGTTGGGTCCATGTAGTTATAATGATATCAGCTACATGTGTGAGATAATGATAATGTTTACGTGTAGTTAAATAATGATAACAACAATGTGTGTGAAAAGAAAATATTTACAAGAGAAATTGTCTCCTTACAAAAACTTCTGAGTTAAACCCACAAGTACCTCCAAGGAGAACTTCAAACTGGTAGAAACGTTGTACACCAATCCATGCTTTCACCCTATTCTTATGATTGATTAATGAATATTACATAATTATAAATTTTATAACATAGAAAATATATATAATTAAAAAGTATATTAAAATACTGTATATGATAGTACTAAGCCATGATATATAATAATGAAATTAAAAATTATTAAATGTATATTAAAAATATTATATATGATAGTACTAAGGCATGATATATAATTAAAAACTCATATTAAACTTGATATAAATTCTAATGACCATGTTATTATACTTTGAACACATACTAAAATTTGCCCTTATAATATTATGTGTTTGTGCCTATACAATGCTTGTACCATTTGACATTCATGTAGAATTCATGTTATTTTGATCAATTAATAAGGGGAATGTAATAAATCACAGCTTAGAAATAGAAAATATTATCTTTAATAAAAACTTACTCAAAATTATTCATGTTATTTATATTATGTGGTGATGTAGATTGTCTTATAATATATATTTTATGATATTGAAATAATACTTAATAATATTCAATCTATATTATACAACACACACCACCTAAAAAATGAAAAAAAGGAAGGTAGGAGTGAACCCTTCACTTGTTTATAAAGAGCACAAATGTACAATAATTGACCTTTTTCATCATAATCCTAGGAACCCACCTTAGTCTTTTCACCCCACTGTATTAACTTTTTTGTTTGGGTGTGAGACTTTGTCAAAAGAGACATATTTCCGCAAACTTGGGAAGTCAATCAAGCTATGCAAGTGAGCCAATCCCATGGATGGTTTTGGGCTTACTCAACTAAAATGCAAGTTGGATTAGTAAACACTAGTCCATCTTTACTTATGAGTTGAGGAAATTCACTCTCTCTATTCACATAAACAAATCCAACTGGGATGCTCTCTTTTTCTTTGACCCCATTAACTAATGTGACAAAAAACAATAGTAAATGCTCTCTTTTTCTTTGACCCCATTAACTAATGTGACAAAAACAATAGTAGTAAATGCACTCCCTTTCAATTGGGACGCAACTAATGTGACAAAAACAATAGTAGTAAATGCACTCCCTTTCAATTGGGACGCTCTCTTTTTCTTTGACCCCATTAACTATTGTGACAAAATACAATAGTAGTAAATGCACTCCCTTTCAATTGGGATGCTCACTTTCACCACTCATGTGCCAGTTTTTTATTATAAAAAACAATAACAGATACACTCCTCTTTCTTCTTCTTTTTTCCCTCCGAGGAAGAAGGTGCTAGCATGGAACCCAACGACTTTTCGATTTTTTATTTTCCATGTGAGAAGTCAAGGAAATGATGCGAAGTATGCCCTTAGAATTTTTCGTTTTCGCCATCCGAATCTTCCAAGCTTTGAAAAATCTGTGCACCAAGGTTTATAAAAGCTCTTAAGCACTCCACATTCTGATTTTATGGT
The DNA here is from genome assembly GCF_041138505.1 of Cibotium barometz. NCBI lineage: Eukaryota > Viridiplantae > Streptophyta > Polypodiopsida > Cyatheales > Cibotiaceae > Cibotium > Cibotium barometz. The sequence continues at coordinate 23,222,035 of NC_141048.1, forward strand.
GTCTCAAGAAGTTAGGAGTTCCATAATTAGTTGGTAGTCCTGCGTTCGTCTACATTCATTTGATCACGTCTTCGTTTAATCTGACATATTTACGTTGCTTCTTAATCATAGGTTAATTTCACCGTTTTCTTCTAATCCCATTCAATATTGACCTTCTCAAATTGAGGGAATTAGAAGGAAAAAAACCTCCTAAAAAATTTTCAAGTTTTAGTTATATTTAGATTTCAGTGTAAAGAAAAAACTTGTTCAAAATTACAATTTCCTCTTCAATTCATGCTGAAAAGGATTGATTGACCTGTGGGCTGTGAGTCGTCTTGTCACCGTGTTGGTGCGAGACTTCGTCAAAAGAGACGGCGCCGTGCCGTGTGCGGTTCCGGCATCTCAACAAGTCAGGCCTTCGGTTTCTGGCCGTAGGACTCGACCAGCATTCCTTCTGGACGTAGGACTTGATTTCACCGTTGATCGCTCTTAATCCCCCATTACCATAATTTCTGTTGTCTCAGCTGATTACGCAATGAGACTAGCCTTCTCCCTAACGTTCGCCCTCCTTGCGCTCCTGCTCTCGCATGCAATGGCGCCTCCGACATTAGCAGCAGCAGGCAAGCTGAGTGGAATTGCTGTGTCTTCTTTTTGTCATAATTCGAATACTGCACTCCGTGTGTTATAATTATGGACGTTTATGATAATGTTTAATATAATTGCGCCAGCCTTAGCGTCCATCAATTCTTTCAATGTTAATAGTTATGCTTGGATAAAGTATCGTTTAGCGAAAGTATTAAGCACCTGCAGCTCATTCAATAATGGAGTTCTAATCGATGAAATGCAGCCGCCGGACCTGAACCCGAGAGCTTCAGAAGCAGAGCAGATGATGATCAACCAGCAGCTGTGAAAGCTTTGGAATTAGCAGATGTAAACATTTATTTTTCTCTCGATCATGAGTGTACTGTAGACATTGCATGGCGATTAATTAATTTCTTGCGTGCAAATTTATCTGATGTAGTATTGGGTTTCTGGTTCCCCACTTCTTCTCAGGAGAAGCGGCAGGCCGATGGCTTGACGAAGACGAAGCGCTTGCTAATGTCAGACGGAATTTCTGAATCTCCTGGCCCCACCTGCTGTTGAGTGTTCCAGCCTCAGTCTAGGGAGTTTCAATTTAATACAAATTTTAGAAGGCCATACTTACAACGCACTTAGGAGCCAACTTAGAAGTGTCTCTTTTCCTAAAATCAACATTTGAATCCATGCCCATATAACTCAGGTGTTGGCTATATATGTACATTTAAATCCATGCCCATATAACTCACCTTCATAGGTGTTGGCTATTTATGTACGTACGTCTCTCTCTCTCTCTCTCTCCGATTGGGTGTACATATATAGCCAACACCTTCATAGGTGTTGGCTATATATGTACGTACGTCTCTCTCTCTCCGTCGATTGGGTGTATAACCCTCTAAGTCGACGATAAGCGACACACACACACACACACACATACATACATACAAACACACACACACACACACACACATTATAGTAGTAAAATAGTAGTAGTATAGTGTAGAAGAAGAGAAGAAAGGAGGAACTGCCAAGTGGGGCATCTAGCTAGAGCCACCAGGTGGCATCTCTTAAATAAAACATAGAAGAAGAAGAAGAAGGTAGCCGACTCTTTTTTTTGGAAAGCCTATTAGAAAAAATTTATTAAAACAGAAGTAGTATAGTCTAGAAGAATAGGAGCTGCCAAGTGGGGTAGCTAGGAGCCGCTAGTGGCATCACTTAAATAAGATATAAAAGAAGATTCACACTCTTTATTTTCATAAACAAATCCAATTAGGACGCTCTCTTTTTCTTTGATCCCATTCATTAATGTGACAAAAATGGGAACAAGAAACCATTACACATAACAGGGAAGTACTTCAGTTCCTGAATCTATGTGTCTCCCCTCTTTAGGATTGGGAACTTAAATGGTAAGAAATATTATTAGGGCAATAGTTAAAGTGTTATAGAAGTGTGGAATGTCATAAATGTAGAATACTTGTGGGTTGGTTGGAATCGAATAATCGTTTGTTTCATCATGCAAACACCAACATGCTCCCTGGTGTGAGATGTGATCTAAATGTGTAGATGAAACTCTTGCATAAAGTTAGCTACAAGTATTGTGAAGCACAATATGTATATATGTATATATACATATATACATACATATACATATACACACACACACTATTACATAATGCCCATGCTTTGGCTAATGGAATGTCATACGTGTTGAATACTTGTGGGTTGGTTGGAATCGAATAATCGTTTGTTTCATCATGCAAACACCAACATGCTCCCTGGTGTGAGATGTGATCTAAATGTCTAGATGAAACTCTTGCATAAAGTCGCTACAAGTATTGTGAAGCACAATATGTATATATGTATATATACATATATACATACATATACATATACACACACACACTATTACATAATGCCCATGCTTTGGCTAATGGGGTGATGCTTGCATGCTAGTGTGCCATGTGGTAAGACACGCCATGCTAGATGACGTGTATAATGATACTCTCATCGCGAAGGGTAACAAGTGGTGAAGTGTATGTTGTGTTGGTGCCTATCAACGTTTCATATTAGGATTAATTGTATGTTGTGTTTGTGACTATCAACGTTTAATTATGGTGAGAGGAGTTAATTGGAATAACTAATGTGTTTACATTTGTAAGATAGTTGATGAGCAATGTGTGTGTTGAACATGGAGGATCTTGTCTATATTATCTGAGATTATTACTTTATATGAGTTATTTTGTTGGCCATGTGCCAAATGATTGTACATATTATTTATGCACACTTTTGCGTGTCGTTGCTATATTACTAGCACGTGTGTTAGAGAAGTTTTGGTTATTTTACACTTAGTGTGTGGACAAGCTCTAGTGCTTGAGTTATTTTTGTAAAAGTGAAAAAGCAAAACCTATTTTGTATGCACAACTATTATTAGCTCCTTGGCTATATTTTGAATACAATTCTCAAAATACTCATGTTGTGAAAGTCGAGCTGCATGCATGAGGGGGAAGATTGCACCCAATAGTGTGTTGATGGTGATGTTTACTCTATTTTCATGTTCTATGCTATGCTTTAATCTTGTTAATTTGATTCAAGTCTATGCTTAGGTCATTGATGTGTATGTGAGTTTTGATTTACTCTTCAAGAACTACATGAGGTCCTGTGACTGTGGTATTACAGCTATGGGTACTTGCACTTGAAGAATAGGGAAAAGCTCACAAAAATTTAGAGGATAAAGAAGGCAAAAGCTTAAGGACACTTGGACAAATATTAAATGGTTTATGGGAACTTTTGGGACCACTGGATGGAGAACTAGATTAAAGGCTAGCAATTCATGCTACCTTTACTTTTTAAACCACTTCTGTGAAGCCAAAAACCACCCATCTTGATGAGAAACGGTTTTCCTCAACTCTTGACCTCTCGTTAATCTGTGTATATGGATGAATTTGGCATATAAAGGAGGATTAGGCCACTTTCATATTGCTAAACCACTAGCTATGACATAATTTTATAATGGATGGTGAATATTTTTCCATATATCAATTTCAAAAGAAATTGCTTATTAGCTTTTATAGTCTCATAAATCCTTGGGTTAAAGCTTAATCAAGAGGAAAATCAAGGATATTAAACCTTTAATTTTTTTGTTCCCTTCTCTCTCCGTCCACACGGGCGGCAAAATCGCGAATGGCTAGCTATTTTTCTCTCTCACATTCACACGCCGTGGGGATAAACAATTGTGAAGAACTATTTTTGTTTTAAAAAAAATCTTAAGCTTTAAAGCTTAGTATAATCAAAACTTTTTAAAATCTTATAACTTTCAAAAGCTTACGTATTATATAATCTCTAAAAGCCTATATTGCTACAAGCTTTAAATCCTTTCATTTCTTCGAGGAGACGGATAATCTCAGCAATACTTTGCAACCTAAAAACTTCAGATTTGAGAGATCTCCATGAGAAAAAATTTAACAGCAAGTGGACAAAAATTTGATAGTAATTCTTCCATAAAATTTTATGAACTTTTGAAGACTTCTTCAACACATTATTGCTCAGATGATTTTGGCGTCAAGCAGTTAAGTTATCTTCTACCTCGCGGATGCATTTCTTGGGAAATATTTTTAAGCTTTTGAAGACTTCTGAAATCATGGCTTTTTGTTGACTATTCAACGTCAACAAAATTATTTCTACCACTTATCTTTTATCATACAAGCTCTACTTTAAATATTTTGCCAATTCCTCAAATTCAAGCACAGTGGCAATATTTCAATATTTCAACAATTTTTATTTCTATATTTAAAATTTGCACAATGTGGAGAGAGACAATATAGGGATGATTTATTATAAGGAGACAAAGTTCCTCGAAAGGTGTTGAGACACTTCCCTATCATTCCTTGCATCCAGCACATGTAAGGGGATTGCAAAATTCAGGAAATGGAATGCTACTTATTGCTCAACTCATGGCATCATGAGGGTCGTAGTAGCTGGTTCACCAGCAGGGCAACATGTGGAGCATCAATTTCTAGAGTTTAAAGAAGAGCCCCATCACTTATGTCTTGGCTTGGGCATGGATGGTGTAACAACCCATTTGGCTTTGGGCATGGATGGTGTAACAACCTATTTAGCTTCAAGTCCACATCATGGTTTACTTGGCCTATTGTATTGATGAATTACAATCTCCCTCCATGGGTGGCAAATAAGGAAAGGTCATATCACATGGCTTGCTCTCCTTGTACTAGGCAAGTATAAGGTGGTGAGCATGGATATGTACCTCGAGCCTTTGATTGAGGAGCTTGAGACACTATGGCAAGGTATCAAAGTGCATGATGTTTCAAGGCTAATAAATAGGCATGAGGCGGAAGTGAAAGGAGTTTTTCTTTTTAGATGAACTTCTTCAACCCAAGGGCAGATGGAACTCCAACCTAAAGAAATCCTTGATGTTTGAGAAAAGGTTCTCAGGAATAGAATTCTGAGAGAGTTATTGGTTAAATGGAAGTTCTATCCTTTTGAAGATGCCACCTGGGAGAAAGAAGCCGAACTGTTGCGGGATTACCCCGAGTTTGCGAGATGAGAACATCTCACGTTTTTCAAGTGGGAGAGAATGTAAGATTCCTCCCCAGCCTCTCAAGATGTCCAGCATCTTCCCCTGTAAATCAAATCCCTCTTCAGAAATATAAAAGATCTTGTTTCTACCTGGCCTAGAGAGAGAAAATATTCTAGAGAGAGATTATTCAGATTTTGAATATTTTTGGATGGAAAAATATATCTTATTATTAAAATAAGTTCCCCCAAAATAAAAGTTCAAAAAGATTTTCAAAAGGTGCATTAGAAATCAAGTATAATCTATTCAAGAGGCCTTATCCTAGGGGTCTAGATTTTTTGAAACTTTTAAAATAAAGTTTTAAGAGGGCCAATCAGATTCATCCAAATGTGTGGAGAAGATAAATAGAAGAAATAAAGAAACCCCCCCAAAAAAAATGAGTAAATACTCACATAAGATGAAGAGTGGACTAAGGACCAAAGGAAAATAGATTTTTGATACCTCACAATGGGAATTCCCACCTCATGAAGGAGGCACCTATTTCACATGTGTGGTGGAGTTTTAAATTATCAAAAATTGAGATATTTTATCTCTCCTCTCTCCTAATTCAAGTCTAGTTTCAAAAACTAAGCTAATTTGACCTAAAAATGGTCAAAAATTGACCAAAGTGATCTGGAAAATTCTAGAACTAGTTTGCTTGGTTAGGAGCTCACTTTTTCCTATAAATAGAAGCCTCCCCCTTTGTTGAAGCTTAATAGTGTTTTATGCACTGTTACTCTACTCCTCCCAAGAGCCAAGAACTCTGAATTTCTCAATAATTCACTAGTTTTTGACCTTTCCCTCTTCTAAAGAATTGGTGGCCACTCTTGTTGCAAACAAGAGTAGATCCCTCAAACCATTAAGCCAAAGGAAAGCTCCCAAAATTCATGTAAGTTAGAAATCTTATATTTTTCTTTACTCTTTTAATGGTTTTCTAAATTTTGTTTTGTTTGAAATGATAATCTGATGCTATGCCTTGCTGGAAAGGCTTTCCCCCTCTCTCATTCTTAAAATCAGCCCTTCTTTATCCTAGTTAAGTAATCTAATTGTTGGAATTAAACTTTTCATATTGTTTCTTTTTTAAAAGTGAAAATTGATTAGTTTAGAGTGCTTAAAATCATTTGGGGATAATTTTTACGTAATTTTAAGATAGGAAAATTTGAAAAATGGTCAGCCATACAAAGGAGGTTATGGTAAAATTTTCTAAAAATTTGTGAAATAAGTTTCATCTTTTATTATTCTAGAAGAATAATCCCTATCGTTTGTGTATTCTAAAAGTGTCATTTTCATTCTATGCATATAGTAGAAATATATTTATTCTAAAAGTGTTATTTCCATAAGATTTAAATTCTATGCATAGAAAGATGCATATTGGTTATTTTTTTATTATAAAAGAGTGATTTTCATAAGATATAAATTCTATGCATAGAAAGATGCATATTGATTGTTTTTTTTTATAAAAGAGTGATTTTCATTAGATATAAATTCTATGCATAGAAAGATGCATATTGATTATTTTTTATTATTATAAAAGAGTGATTTTCAATAGAATTAAGTTCTATGCATAGAAAGATGCATATTGGTTATTTTTTTATTATAAAAGAGTGATTTTCATTAGACATAAATTGATTATTTTTTATTTATAAAAGAGTAATTTTCATTAGATATAAATTCTATGCATAGAAAGATGCATATTCGTTAATTTTTTTATTATAAAAGTGTTACTTTCGTCGATATTGATTTTTATGCATAAAAGAATATTTTTATTATAAAAGTGTTACTTTCATCAAAAGGGATTTTTATGCATAAAATGATGCATAAAAGAATTTTTATTATTATAAAAGTGTTACTTTCATCAAAATGGATTTTTATGCATAAAATGATGCATCAAAGAATTTTTTTATTATAAAAGTGTTACTTTCACTAATATCAATTTTTATGCATAAAATGATGTATAAAAGAAAATTTTTTATTGTAAAAGTGTTACTTTCACTAATATTGATTTTTATGCATAAATAGATGCATAAAAGGATTTTCTTTTATATAAAAGTGTTATTTCCATAGAAGTTGGATTTTATGCATAAATAGATGCATATAGAAATTTTTATATCAAAACAAGAGTTCTCTTTAATCCTTGTTTAAATCCCATGAATATGGGTAAATGAATTAAGTAAATACTCTGTGAAAGAAAATTTTACCGTTTCATATTCTCTAGGATGATAATGAGAAAATTTAGAAAATCTATCAAAGTCAGAATTTTAGTTAAATGATTAATTTATCCCTCATAGGAATTTGTGATTAGTTTTGAATTCACTTAAGTAAATACTCAATGAATGAAATTCAGTAAAGTAGTAATTAAAATATTACCCTTCGATAAAGATAGTTGTAAGAAAGCGCATTATGGGCCCAAGGCCATGGACAACTAGTAAGTAGGTATGAACTCTTGGGTGGAGTATAAATACCAATGTAAATGGGATTATGGCTCATTGATGATAATGTTATTTGTTCCAAGAATCAATGGTGAGCTTCTCCCGTGAGATGCTAAGTGGTGACTCCTTCATGAGCCACTCCCTTGGTGAGGGACTAACCCACCCCTGTTACTTTCTTTCATTGGTATCAGAGCATGGCTTTTGATCCATGATTTTTAATTTTCTTTTCTTCTTCTCATTTCGTGAAATTTCTGCTTCATTTGATTCATGGGGGAAGGGGATATGGCTAAGGTAGAGTTTGTGGTTCAAATCTGAGCACATGGACCTAATTTTTTTTGAATGAGTGGACCAAATTGGGAAAAATTCACTAATCTTGATTAGCAATTGTTAATCAAAAACGTTTTTCTGTTTGGGAGCTTTCTTGCAAACCCTAGCCATGGAATCTCAACATGAGAAAAGGGCATTGAGTCTCTCATGTATCTAGCAATGTTTTAGGAAGTATTTCACCTATTTTCCATGAGCAATGGGGCTCCCAATGTGGCTGAAAATCACTACCAAAGCTACCCACGTTTTTCACCAAAGTGACCCTAATCTTAATCTCCTTCAACAAATTCAAGCATTAAGGCTTCCCGGGTGACATTGGTGAGTTGCTCCATCACTTCCTTACAATTTTGAAGCATTCTTTCAAGCTATGGAGTGAATTAGGGTTTTATTACACATAAAACCCTCATTTTCAGAAATTGGACTTTAATCATGGCCATTCATGCTCTTCTTTATGCATTATGAATGCTTGAATGCTACACATAGCCATTCAATGCTATGCCTTGCATATTGGCATAAGTGAGCATAGCTTTGGGCACATTTGGGGGATTGAATAAAATGTTTTGGGTTGGAAGCCCGCTTTTTGGTGACACCGTTTTCCATTGCCGGTTGCACGTTTTTGGTCATAACTCTCTCATACAAACTCCGTTTTTGGAGTTCTAGTACTCAAAACGACCGGCTCGTTGTCCTCTTCGAGACGAGCTATAGGTCTTGAGGTGCAAGATTCAGCAAGTGCTCTCTGTTTTCACTTTTGTACTGGATTTTCTAGTCCCGAGCGGGAACTCGCGCCCAGAACGCGACCCGAGATCACCGCTCCGTGACACTTGGATGTTGTTGATGTATGTGGAAATGTATTGACATTGCCATGAGTGGATGTGATGAAGGAAGCACTATGAACCATGTATTATGATATGAATGAGCATGAGTCATGCTATAAATCAATTGTAAGTCAACTCTACTCATTCATTTGAGCTTGTAACCACATTCCACTCACGATTATACCCCACTTTATTCCTAGAATCTAGAATGAAGTAAGGGTACCTTGGCATTTGGAGGAGAGGCCAAGGGGAGAATGTCTTGAATCTTCCTTGCCGTTAGTGCCGGGTAACGCGGTAAGGAAGAGGATTAGGTACTTGGTGGTAAAGAAATGGCCTCAACCTTCACCTTGGTGAAGGGGTGAGAAGTGCTTGGCCGAGAGATCGGCAAGCATCGACGCGCTTCATCGACCACTTCATTCGACTTGAGCAAACAAGCAAATCCTCTACATCGACTTCTTATGCAAAAGGACAAAATTGATGCCATAAGGACACATGCTCAGATGGAAAAATGATTGAGGATTGATTTGCTTACAGTGGTCAAATGCATAAGGATTTTAATACTTGATTGAGATGCTTTGATTTGATTGAGATTTGGTGCAAAAAGAGGGGAGACTATGGCAAAATTTTTGCAAAATTTGCCTACTTGCAGCCAAGACAAATCCTTGAATTTCTAGGGTTTTTCAAAAGCTTTTCAAATCTGTCCTGAAAGCCCTTCAATCTACCCGAAAACCTCTTTCAAACAAGCTAAAGATCACTCAAATCGGAGTAGTATTGAGCGGTCAAAGTCAAGAGTTGACTTTCAGCTAGAATAGTTGACTGGTCAAAGGCTGTTGACTTTTTCAAATCTGTTTTTGGGGATCCTTACTCGTCTCGTCAAGAGCTTCGCATCGATATAAAGATCACCCAAATCGGATAAGAATTGGGCGGTTAACATCAAGAGTTGACTTTCAGCCGGTACAGTTGATTGGTCAAAGACTGTTGACTTTTTTAGATCTGTTTTTGGGGATTCTTATTCGTCTCATCGAGAACTTCGCGTCGATATAAAGATCACCCAAATCGGATACCGTTTGAATAGAGAAAAAAAAATCAAGTAAGTGGTCTTTGCAAGGAGGGATCAATTGCGCGCATGGAAATGACTAGAGGAGGTCAAAACAAGGGAGCCCGGAATGAAAATGATCAAAGACAACCGGAAGCAATGATGGCAACGAGTTCATCAACGAGGAATGAAGAAAGTTCAACCATAAAAGCACCATCTCCAGATGAATCTCAGCCAGTGGAAATGCCTCAATCTTTGGGAACTACTCCGCTAACAGTGGACATGATGTTAATGGCTATGGAGAGTATGTTTCAAAGGATTGAAAATAACCAAACAAATCGGCAACAACAATTTGGTGAACACCTCATGGAACGGTTCGACAAGCGACACCACTACCTGGATGACGTGATGCAAAGAGGGTTAAAAGACTTGGAGAAAGCCATTAGTGAATTGGCTCCTCTCAAGCTCAACAAAGAAGCCGATATGAATGCAATGGATGGTGTACATTATGATGCCAAACATGATGGAAAGCCTTCTATGCCAGAAGAGAACAAAGTAAGACAAATGATGCCACCTCAAATGATGCCACATTCTTCTTACATGGACAAGGGCAAGAGACCTATGGGTGATGCTTCTTATGAGAGATCCAATGCCAGTATTCCAAGAACTTCATCCTTTATGCAAGATGCAAGAAGAGGGTATGAACATAAGGGATTTAAAGATGCAGGTGATTGGCAATTGGAAGATGAGCAAATGCATAGACACTTGGGTGAAGGAAGAGGATTTGATGATCCAAGAGCACGGCAGAGGGGTTCAAGAATGCATGGTGATTTTGACAATGCTGTGAAGGACAAAATCATATTTAATAAGTTCAAAGGAGAATCAAATTCTATCAAAGACTTTGAAGAGTGGGCAAACAAGATGGATCTCTACTTCGAAATCAGCCCAAGGAGCGAGATTGCCAAAGTCTACTTCGCCTCACTTCATCTTGAAGGTTTTGCTCACACTTGGTGGAGGAGGAAGCAATCTCATGGTTATGTCATCACTACTTGGGAAGAATTCAAGAATGACATGGCAGAAGAGTTTACTTCTTGCATGCAAAGGGACAATCACATTGTGGAATAGGACAAGCTAGAGCAAATCACTACCGTGAAGGAATATTCTCACAAGTTTCTAAAGCTTCTATTATACTTGGACGACTTTGATGAGCATTATCTTGTTGTCAAGTATATAAGGGGCTTGAAAGCTCCTATTGGTGGTGATGTCAAGTCTCATGAATCTGCCACTTTGAAGAAGGCAATGATGCTTGCAGAAATTCATGAAGAGAAGTACTTGACAAAGTGGGCTAGCAAAGGGAATATCAAAGGGGAAGTGATCACAAGGACTGAAATGGGTTCTCATGCAAACACAAGACCTAATCTTCCAAGATTTCCTACCGTGTATGGTAGAGGGTCTAATAGACTTCCATTTAAACCACCATTTATGTCCAACAAAGCTACATACAATGAGTCCAAGCCAGCAAATGGGGGTTCAAAAAGCAAGGTTATCAAGGAGGACCGTTTGCATGAAATGAGGCTCAAAGGTCTATGTTTCAAATGTGGAGAAAAATGGAACAAGGATCACTTCAAAGTATGCAAATCCAAGGATATTTCCATAAGCTACATTATCACTGAGGACAATGCTAATCATGAGGAGGAGGAATTCCTTGAATGCAATGATGCCTTAGGATGGGGAGATCCTCATGAGGGTGGAGGTTCTCATGATGATGGTTTTGATGAAGAAAATCCCGAGTTTCCTTTTGATCCGAGTGGGAAACTAAAGTTTGCTCATGACAAAATGGATGATGGGATGCCTCTATGCGTGTGGGATGAAAACAATAGTGCACATACTACCTTGTGTACAATCTCTCATGATGCTTATGCGGGAAGTAAGGGTGCCAACACATTGAGATTGAAGATCAAGGTGAATGGAAGAACAGCATATGCACTCATTGATACTGGAAGCACGCATAGTTTTGTCAATAAAAGGTCTTTGAACACTCTCAAAATGCAACCAACTTCTTTACCAAACAAGCACATGGTGCAAGTGGCCAATAGTGATTCAATGGGTTGCAATATGAAGTGTCAAAGTACAGAATTGGAGTTGTCCAAGAACTACTCTTGCAAAGTTAATCTTTTGGTGATTGAGTTGGGACCAATTGACATAGTACTTGGATGTGATTGGCTGTCCACTTTGAACTCTTTTACCATGAACTTACAGAAAAGTTTCATGAGTTTTGTGCATCATGGAGGGGTTATTACATTGAATGGAATGCAAGGGTCCAAGCTCTTCATGATCAATGCTACTCAAATGAAGAAAGAGTTCAAGAAAGAGGGCTATGTTTATGTACTACAGCTTTGCAAAGAGGAAGATAATAGCAAAAAGGATTGCATCGAAAATGTGGACATGGTTAAGCTACTCAAGGATTATGAAGATGTGTTTACCATGCCAAAATCAATGCCGCCAAAGAGGAGTGTTGATCACGTTATTGATTTGGAACCAAATGCCAAACCAAGCAACAAGCCTCCCTATCGTTTGTCAAAGGTTGAAAAGGAAGAGGTGGCAAAGCAAGTCAAAGAACTCATTGACATGGGATGGGTTGAACCAAGTCAATCTCCTTTTGCTTCTCCAGTCCTACTTGTAAAGAAAAAGGATGGTACTTTCCGCATGTGCATTGATTACCGTGATTTGAATAAGATCACCATCAAAAATCGATTTCCAATACCAAGGGTGGATGATCTTTTGGATGAGTTGAAGGGTGCCACATGCTTTTCAAAGATTGATTTGCGTTCCGGATACCATCAAATAAGGATGAAAAGTGGTGATGAGTTCAAAACAGCATTTCGTACGGAAAGGGGTCTTTACCAATTCATGGTTATGCCGTTTGGATTATGCAATGCACCGGCAACTTTTCAAGCATTGATGAACAAAGTGCTTCAACCTTTCCTCTACAAGTTTGTATTGGTCTTTTTCGACGACATACTTATCTATAGCAAAGATGAGGAAGTGCATTTGAAGCACGTGAAAGAGGTTTTGGAGGTCTTGAGGCAAAACAAGTTGTATGTTAAGGAGACAAAATGTACCTTCATGGCACATGAGGTGGAATATTTGGGTCACATTGTGAGCAAGGATGGCATTTGTGTGGATCCAAAGAAAGTGAAATGTATTAGGAATTGGCCGGTTCCTTCAAACACTACTCAATTGAGGGGATTTTTGGGGTTATCTTCATTCTATAGGCGCTTTATTGCCCACTATGCAGAAATTGCAGCCCCAATGACGAACAAATTGAAGAAGGAAACCTTCTTTTGGGATGCCATTGCCAACAAAAGCTTTGAAGATATGAAGAAGATGCTCACATCAGCACCTATTTTGGTATGTCCAGACTTCACCAAACCTTTCACAATAAGGGCGGATGCAAGGGGAAGAGGGATTGGTGCGGTACTTTACCAAGACCATGGAGTCATTGCTTATGAAAGTAGAAAGTTAAATGACAAAGAAAGAGAACTCCATGTGTATGAGCAAGAGATGATTGCTATACTCCATGCTATCAAGAAATGGCACCATTACTTATATGGGAGTCATTTTTATGTGCGGAGTGATCATAGGGTGCTGAAGTATTTCCTCACACAACCCAATTTGTCTCTTAAGCAAAGAAGGTGGGTAGCAACACTACAAAACTATGATTTTGAAATCACATACACAAAGGGCAAAGAAAATGTGGTTGCCGATTCCTTGTCTCGTATGTGGGCCTACTCATTGTATGCTATTTCTGAGGTGCATAAAGATTGGATCATGGAGATACAAGAAGAGTACTTGTTTGATGAAGAAACCTCACAAATAGTGCAGAAATTACAGCAAGGGGTATGTGAAGAGTTACCCCATTATGAGCTGAAAAATGGTCTCCTCTACTACAAAGGAAAAGTCTACTTGGTTCCTACTTCATCATTTATCAAGAAGATCATGGAAGAGATGCATTGTACTCCTATGGCTGGTCATTTGGGTGTCTACAAAACCTTTGATGCAATAAGGAAAAGTTTCTTTTGGAAGGGGATGTGGAAGAGCATTCATGCTTATGTAAGTGGGTGCCGGTCATGTCAATTGAACAAGGATCCTACACATAAACCGGTGTTGAAATTTGAGCAAAATGATGAGCTATGGTGGATCAAACAGTAGAATCAACATGATTAACAAAGTGATTAAGAAATGATTAAGACGTAATTAGCAGATAGATTAATGTAGGCATGGATACTCAAAAAACCAGCAAATTCTCATTAGGGCTATGCCTCAATTTATAGAGTTTACATCAAGCATCAAATCCCCTTGATTTCTCCATGATTTACTCCCTGAATATCTCCACCTCTTGCCTGATTCTCTCCACCTCTTCTCTTTTCCCTGATTATCTCCCAGAATAACTCCACACTCCTAAATTCCCTCATGCTACCCATTATTCTCTCCCAGTAGATTCTTCTAACCTTTTCACAGGTTCTTTCACAATTACATCTCCTCTTTTACAGCCTCTATCCAAGAGCTTGTTCCCACACACACCCTATTCACTTGTATATTTCAACACCTCCCCTCAAGTGAATACTCCTAGTACACCTAGACCCTATACCAAGTTTGCCTCCCTTTACTTGGTAGTCCGCGACCAGTGTCTACTCCTCCCCTCAAGTTATCTCAGCACACCTGGACCCTGTATCAAGTTTCTTTCTTACTTGACAGTCCGCGACCAGTGCCTCAAGTCCCTAAACTCCATAGTCCTTGACACTCTCTCTCTCTATGTGTCCAAGGCTACTATAAGTGCCCGCGACCTTGACTAAAGTACTCACACATACATCTACCACTTGGCCTACATCATCGGTGGCTCAGAGGTGGTTTTACTTTGTTGGGGCAGGTTACATTGGGTTGTGGGGTCTCTCTCTCTCTCTCTCTCAGAGATTTTCACATGGCTCCTCACTCTTTGGAGCCTCACATCTTCTCTTGTCTTCAGTCTTCTTCTCGTGGCAGCATCTCTCCACGCGTCCGTCTCTTCTTTCAGTCTTCTCGGGGCAGCTTCTCTTCTTGTGGCAGCTTCTCTTCTCGTGTCCATGTCTTCCTTCAGATCTTCTTCTCGGTGTGGATCCTCTTCTTGGGAAGAGATATTCTTCTTCTTCCATGGCTGGGGCCATGAGCTCGTCCGTCAGGTCATTTTGCTCCATGTGAGCAACATGTTTCAATGTTTTGCTGACAGTTCCTTTGGGATTTTTATGTTTATTTTGTATCATTATGCAATGCAAACCCAAATTTATGCGGGAGGTCTTACCTCTTGCCTTAATCTGGACAAGGGCAGTGTCTGTTCCCATTTTTACACTGATAAAATGTGCCCAATACATAATGCGTATAGCATTCATTCTCATACACATTCCAAATGTAACTCTGGCTGTGAATAATCTTGTATTTGAGTGAGATTTACAGGCATTAACCAAGGGTTAAATGCAAAATGATGATTTTCACAATTTTATCAGCACAATTTTCCCAGAAATTACACTAAATTAAGGGTAACCAATTTGTACGGGATGGTTGGAGTATCAAACCAACTCCGATTTGCAATCTGAAGTTATAGGGATCTGTATCAGATACCTAATGGTTAATTTGAACCCTCAATTGCACCAAAGTATAGTGATTAGCACTGATTAATCACTGATTAGCAAATTAATGCTCTGGTTTGTGTGCAGAAAACAGAGTATGCGGGGAGCTCAGATCTGGTGCCTTCCACTTCAAATGAGCTCAAATGCTTTCAAAGGGATCAATAGCAATGAGTCTAGTAGAGGATTAAGCCAAGAAACAGAAGATTTGACCAAATAATGAAAGCTTAATCTCTGTTTTACCAAAGTCACTTGCAGATTTGATGAAGAGCTTGGATCTCACTGTAGACTTGATGAAACTGAATTCTGTCTTCACCAGCTTGTAGAGCATGCTTGAAAACCCCCGGGGCTAAGAGGAATTAGAGCAATTTGATTTGATGAAGTGGGAATTAGTGATTTGCTGCAGAAAAACGTAGCCTGCTAAAACAGCGATTTCTCCCAGCTCCGTTGACGGTTTGCACTTCTTTTTTGATGAGCTTGAAGAGCACTAAGATGGCTATCATATCCTAGAAGGGTTTGGCCTAATTTTATGTGTGCAAGGAGAGGGAGCTCCTCCACTGGCTGGGGGTGAAGGGGAAGAGTGAAAGCTTACTAAAAACTGATTTTTTTGCTAATTATTTTACTAATCCTGATTAATTCACTAATGGGCTCATAAATCTGGTTGATTCTAGGCATGGCTCTGATACCATGTTGAAATTTGAGCAAAATGATGAGCTATGGTGGATCAAACACTAGAATCAACATGATTAACAAAGTGATTAAGAAATGATTAAGACGTAATTAGTGAATAATTAGCAGATAGATTAATGTAGGCATGGATACTCAAAAAACCAGCAAATTCTCATTAGGGCTATGCCTCAATTTATAGAGTTTACATCAAGCATCAAATCCCCTTGATTTCTCCATGATTTACTCCCTGAATATCTCCACCTCTTGCCTGATTCTCTCCACCTCTTCTCTTTTCCCTGATTATCTCCCAGAATAACTCCACACTCCTAAATTCCCTCATGCTGCCCATTATTCTCTCCCAGTAGATTCTTCTAACCTTTTCACAGGTTCTTTCACAATTACATCTCCTCTTTTACAGCCTCTATCCAAGAGCTTGTTCCCACACACACCCTATTCACTTGTATATTTCAACAACCGGGAGGTTTGCTTCAGCCATTGCCCATTCTCGAAGGCAAATGGAGTCATATATCAATGGATTTCATTACTAACCTTCCGCGCACAAAGAAAGGGTGGGACAGCTTGTATGTTGTGGTGGATAGATTGACCAAAGTGGCCCATTTCATTCTTTCCAAGGTCACATATTCAGCCCAAAATGTTGCCAAGCAATTTGTTGATGGGGTTTTCAAGTTGCATGGTATGCCATCACAAATTGTGAGTGATCGTGATGTCAAATTCATGAGCACTTTTTGGAGAACATTGTTTGAATATATGGGAACCAAGCTTACTCCAAGCACCGCCTATCATCCCGAAATCGATGGTCAAACAGAAAGAGTAAACAAATGGGTGGAAACATATCTACGCCACTATTGTCATGATACTCAAAGCACATGGGATGATTGGTTACCTTTGGCTGAGTTTTCTTACAACTCAACATATCATGTGAGCATTGGCATGTCACCCTTTGAGGCTTTATATGGTTACAAGGTCAATTTGCCTATGTTGGTGGGTACGTATGAGACTTCTAACCATAATGCCAAGGAGGAAGCTGAAAGGATGCAAGCTTTGTTGCAACAATGCAAAAGTAATTTGAAGGTTGCACAAGAGAAAATGAGACAATATGCCAATGTTCATCGAAGACCATTGGAATTCAAAGTGGGAGATTGGGTTCTTTTGAGAATACCAAAGTCAAGATATGGGTCTTTGAAGGGAAGCACCAACACCAAGCTAGCTCATCGCTATTATGGTCCTTATCAAGTGATACGAAGAGTTGGGGAGGTTGCATATCAACTCTTACTTCCATCTACAACAAAGATTCATGATGTGTTTCATGTCTCTCACTTGAAAGGATATGTGGGTATGATTGATGAGTTACCTCCAATGAATGAAGAGGGAATGATTGAATACATTCCAGAAGCTATCTTGGGTACAAGGAAAAATGTACTTCGCACTCGTACCTTGGTGGAGTATCTTGTTCAATGAAAAGGTTTACCTAAGGAAGAAGCTTCATGGCAACCTATTTCAGCATTGGAGGGATATGAAGCATTGATAGAGCAATATGGGTTGGTGTAAATTCAACCACATGGAACATTCTTCTCCGAATTTGGGGTATTCATTTGAGGTTTCGAGGACGAAACCATTGGGGAAGGGATGGTTTGTAAGAAAGCGCATTATGGGCCCAAGGCCATGGACAACTAGTAAGTAGGTGTGAACTCTTGGGTGGAGTATAAATACCAATGTAAATGGGATTATGGCTCATTGATGATAATGTTATTTGTTCCAAGAATCAATGGTGAGCTTCTCCCGTGAGATGCTAAGTGGTGACTCCTTCATGAGCCACTCCCTTGGTGAGGGACTAACCCACCCCTGATAGTTCAGAGAGAACCTTTCCAGACTCAATCCTCTGAATCAGACCATGACCAAAACATAACTCCTTCGTCAGTTTCAAGAAGACTTAAGACTTATACATAATGGCTTTATTCTTAAGCCTCTATGCATGAAGTCTCTTTGCATAAAGCTCATGAATCTCTATGCATGAATCTCTATGCATGAAACCTTTATGCATAATAGATTCATGCATGAGGCCTTTATGCATTATGGCTCTATGCATGAAGCCTTTATTATGCATGAAGACATAATGCTTAAATCTTTGGCATATAGGCTTAAGAATAAAGCCTCTATGCATAACGTTTCATTACATAAACATTTACATAAAGCCTCTATACTTCATGATTAAGCATAGAGGCTTTATGATATAAATATTTACTAACATACGCTTTGTTTATTTTGTGCTTCTACTTGTAGATTTAAACTTGTCTTTCAACGAAAACTTTACTTCTGAACAAACACTAAACTCCTTTAAATTTAGGTAAGAGCACTTTTATTTCACAAACCCTTTCTTTACTTCTTTATGGTGCATCTGAGTGCTTGGGAGCATTTTTTAAATTATGCATGCATTCATTTTTTAAAGCTTATGCATAAAGCCTCTTTGCATAAATCTCATTCATGAAGCCTTTATGCATGAATGCTTTATGAACCATGACTTCATGCATGAAGCCTTTATGGATTATGGTTCTATGTATGAAGATTTTATGCATAAAGCCTCTATGTATAAGCTTTATGCATAAAGGCTTAAGCATAAGGCTTTATGCATAAAGCCCTTATGATAAAGCCTCTATGTATAAAGCTTTGAGGCCTAATCATAAAGACTCTATGAATAAGGATTACGCATAAGGTTTAAATCTTATTCATGGAGGCTTAAGCATAAGACTTAAGACTATGCATAAAGCTTTGAGAATTAAGCATTGTAAGGTTTCTTCTCAGCCCTAAAAGATGTATAAGCTCTCCTCTCAGTCGTCCCCTGTAATCATTCTCTATTTTAGAATGCAAGAAAATATTGTTTTCCTTGTTTTTGGTCTAGAGAGAGGTAATTCAATTTTGAGATATTTTTGGATAAAACGTTTCTCCTTATATTTAAGATGAATTCCCCTAAAACAAAAGTTCATAAAGAATTTTCTAATGTGCATTAGAAATTAATTGAATATGTGTATTAGAGACCTTAGCCTAAGGGTCCACATTTTCAAGAATTTTTTGATTGAGGTCCAAAGAGTGTTCTAAAGGGCCAATAGGATTAATCCAAGTGCAATAAGAAAAATTCAAAGAATAAAATAAAATCCCCCAAAAATGAGTAAATTCTCACATAAGATGAAGAGTTGACTAAGTACTAGGTTTATCAGTAAAAAAATGAGGCTTATTAGTAAAAAAAATAAAATTTTGACACCTCAGTAAGAAGGGAGGGGGCACATGAAGGAGGCACCTATTTCAAATCATTACTCCACATTTTTAATTAAAAAAAAATCAGATATTTTATCTCTCTTCTCTCCTCCTTTTCAAACTGGATCAAAAAAGTGAGCTAAACTGGTCCACCAAAACTTGTTTAAAATGGATCAAACTGAAGCTAGAAGCCTCTAGATCCCAGTTGGACTTGGTTGGTGGCCTCCCTCACCTTTAAATAGATCCTCATTCCTTTATATTTTTATCTTTATGTATTTACATGCCATTATAATCTTCAAATTAGTGTAATTTTATTATCCCTCTATTTTGCCTCTTCTTGGGAAGCATTGGAGCTTCACTAATCTTCATCCTCTCTTGGAGATTACCCTCTCCATCTTGGTGGCCAAGCTTTCTCTTGGGGGCTTCACTTCTCTCTAAAGAATCAATCCAAAAACCAAGGGTAAGCCTAAATCAATGGTGTTTTTCTATCTTTTTCAATGGAAATCTTCTTCCCAAACTCTCTAATACTTGGGAAGCATTTTAATCAATGGTTTTTCCTTAAAACCAAGCTTCTAGTGATTCATATTGTTTAAATGGATTAATGCTAATCTTTTATGCTTAAATATAATATTTTTGATTAGTAAATCTCTCTTTTAAAAAGATTACTCATCTTTATGGATGAGTCCTTCTTCGGGGGATGGATCTTAGTATTAATCTCATTTTTTTAAATCAAAACTCTAGGCTTAACAAGCTAGAGATAGAGATTAAGCATTTTTATGATTTTTAAACTAATTAAAATGAGGATTAATTCCTTTAAGCTTGTTAATGATTAAGAAAATTCCTATTAATTCATTTTAAGTTGAAAGAGAGTTATGCTAACATTTTTTGTAAGTATTTTTATATAGGAATGATAAATGGATATTTAAAAAAAATAAACAAGAGATTTAAACGTAATTATGCTTATGTATGCATAATAAATTTTTAGTTTAAAAAGAGGAAGTCTCACCATATTTCATAATTGTGTATAAATATTTAGAAGTAGAATTTTTGAGAATTCTTAGAAAATGCAGCAAAGCTATGGTAAATTTAAAAAAAATGAATTTAATTATATGCATAAAAAATTAGATGCAAAAAGAGAAATTCTCATCATATTCTATGCATAAGCATTTTAATGCTAAAAGAAGGATTTTGTTACATTTTTTGAAAAATAAATCCATCTTTTCATAATTATCATAAAAATTCTTCTTTTTAACTAAATATCATACCTTTTTTTTTGAATAACTTGAAATCCCTCTTTTTGTCATAAGTGCAATCCAATTATCATGGGAATTTCTCTTTTACCATAAATTAAATCTATTTAAAATTCTTCTTAAAAATTACATAAAAATATCCATTAATTCCATTAAGCTAAGAATTTCACTTTTCTCATTTAAATATTTGAATTCCAATATGGTGGGAATTCCTCTTTCATCATTTAAACTTATCTATGCAAAAAGATAACTTTAACTAAATTTTCTCTTAAAATTTAAATAAAAATCTCTATTAATTCCTTTACACTAGGAATTACACTTTTCTCATTTAAATATTTGAATTCCAATATGGTGGGAATTCCTCTTTCATCATTTAAACTTATCTATGCAAAAATAAACTTATCTATGCAAAAAGATAAATTTAACTAAATTTTCTATTAAAATTTAAATAAAAATCTCTATTAATTCCTTTACACTAGGAATTACACTTTCCTTATTTAAATATTTTAATTCCAATATGGTGGGAATTCCTCTTTCATCATTTAAACTTATCTATGATGCAAAAAGATAAATTTAATAAAATTTTCTCCTAAAATTTAAATAAAAATCTGTATTAATTCCTTTACACTAGGAATTACACTTTCCTCATTTAAATATTTGAATTCCAATATGGTGGGAATTCCTCTTTCATCATTTAAACTTATCTATGCAAAAAGGTAAATTTAACTAAATTTTCTCTTAAAATTTAAATAAAAATCTCCATTAATTCCTTTACACTAGGAATTACACTTTCCTCATTTAAATATTTAAATTCCAATATGATGGGAATTCCTCTTTCATCATTTAAACTTATCTATGCAAAAAGATAAATTTAACTAAATTTTCTTTTAAAATTTAAATAAAAATCTCTATTAATTCCTTTACACTAGGAATTACACTTTCCTCATTTAAATATTTGAATTCCAATATGCTAGGAATTCCTCTTTCATCATTTAAACTTATCTATGCAAAAAGATAAATTTAATAAAATTTTCTCTTAAAATTTAAATAAAAATATCTATTAATTTCTTTACACTAGGAATTACACTTTCCTCATTTAAATATTGAAATTCCAATATGGTAGGAATTCCTCTTTCATTATTTAAACTTATTTATACAAAAAGATAAATTTAACTAGAATCCTTGTTTAATTTTTAAATAAAAGATACATTAATTTAGCATCATAATTTTTAAATAAAAGATACATTATTTTAGCATCATAATTTTTAAATAAAAGATACATTATTTTAGCATCACAATTTTTCTCTTACTTCATTGTAATACATGGATTTTCATTGTCATGGCGATTACCTTTTAACATAAAAATGGATTACTAGAAATTTCTTTTTTTTCTAATTAATTATTTATGTATAAACATAAAAATATTTTTTTTCATGATTATAATGAGAATCATTCAATTAATCTAGGATGATTAATCCTAGAATATGGTAGGAAGTCGTCTTTTCATATTATGAATGAAAATGATTTATGTGTTAATTTTTACAAAAATTTTACTATAGCTCCGCTGCTATTACTGATAATTCTCAAAAATTTGAAAGCAAAAAGTTTAGTAATATCTCTATGATTAAAATAACCATTAATTGGATCAATATCCAATTATGGACTTGATTCTTAATTTTTTCATAAATAAATAGCATAAAAGCATTAAAAATCCACTTATTTGGCCTCAATTTGACAAGCACAGAAATTACTTTTAGATTAGAGAATTGCTTCTTGAGAAGCTTCATTTGAATGTAGAATAGGTCATAGGAATGACCATTCTTTGGGGGAGAGAGAGAAATGCCTTTAAAAAACATTATAATTTAAGCATAAATGGAAATTTATGTGTTTTATCACTACAATTCATTAAAGAACTTCAATTGTATTAAAAAGCCATTCAACTGAATGCTTCTCAAGCTTGAGAGGGGTTGAGAAGAGAGAAACATTTGGAGATTAAAGAAAAAAGACCATAAATCACATTTTACCTTCTAGATTGCTTGATTCTTTGATCAAAGTAGAGGCCCCCAACCAATCAATTGGTTTGGTATGTTGATGAAGTCTCCAAGGAAGATTGAAGAGAGAGAGAAGATCCAATCTCTTCAATTTGTAGAGGGTTTTTAGAGGATAATAGAAAATAAGCTTATCTTAGAGTAATACCGACATAGTTTAGTTCACAGATGAGAATACAAAATAATGAGGGTCTATTTATAGGTGAGGGAGGCCACTAACTGAGTCTAATTGAGTTCTAGAATTTTCCAGCTTCAGTTTGGCTGAATTCGGACAAGTTTTGGACCAATTTGGCTCCCTTTTTTATTTGGTTTGATCTAGGAGAGAGGAGAGATAAAAATATCCTATTATTTTTAAGTTTAAAACTCATCCACACATGTGAAATAGGGGCCTCCTTGAAGGGCCCCCTTCTCCTTACCAATGTATCAAAAATGAATGATTACTCCAAAATGTCTCATTTTTTTATTAATACTTCATAATTTTTAACTAATAAATCTAGTACTTAGTCAACTCTTCATCTTAAGTGGGCATTTACTCATTTTTGGGTATTTTCTTTTATTCTTTGGATTTATCTTATCCCAACACTTGGATTAATCTTATTGGTCCATAGGAACCTTAATCTAAAATTTTTAAAAAATCTTGACCCTTAGGCTAAGGTCTTCTAAATCATTTTTATTTAATTCCAATTGCACCTTGGAAAATCTATTTTGATTTTCTATTTCAGGGAAACTTTTTTTTGATATTTGTAGAATTTATTTATCCAAAAATATCCCAATATTGATTTACCACTCTCTAGAAATTTTTATCTCACTAGGCCAAACAAGGAAAAATAATATTTTCTTGCATTATTCAGAAACATAGAATGATTACAAGGGATTGAAGTAGAAACTTAACTGTTATTCAGGTTGAGGAGGAATTGTACATCCTCTCCCACTTGAAAAATGCCAGATGTCCTCATCTCGCAAAGTGGGGGTAATCCTTCGCCAACTCTTCTTCTTTCTCCCAGGTGGCGTCTTCTAGAGGGAAGAACTTCCAATTTACTAAGAATACTATGAGGACTCTGCTCTTGAGAATCTTCTCCCGAACGTCAAGGATTTCCTCAAGTTGGAGTACCATCTAGCCTTGAGTCGGAGAGATCAATTGTTCATCAAGCATGTGACTCGGGCTAAGTACATACTTCTTAAGTAAACTGACATGGAATACATTATGTACCTTGAGATGGGGAGGCAGAAGAAGTTTGTAGGCTAGATCGCCTACTTTCTTTATGACAGCATATAGCCCACAGTATCTGGGAGAGAGCTTCTTGTACTTCCCTAAAGATAAGGAACTTTTTTTTGGTCGTACAACTTTTTTTTGGTCGTACTCGATTGAAGACCATATTTGACTCTTCAAACTCTCTCTCTGATCTCTTTTTATCTGCATAATGCTTTTGTCTGTCTTGGGTTACCTTTATATCTTTACGGATTGATTGCATCTGCTGGTCCATGTCATCAAGCATTTGTCTGGACATTTCAACTCTGATCAATGGGTTAGACCAAGTCAACGGTGTAAGGCAATCTTGTCCATACAAAGCTTTGAAAGGACTCATCCCAATGCTCTGATGATAAGAAGCATTGTAAGCAAATTCGACCAATTACAAATGACTTAACCACTTCCTGGGTTCCTTGTCGTCGCAGCATGATTGAAGGATATCTTCTATTACCCAATTCACCCTTTCCGTCTGGCCACCATCAGTTTCAAGGTGATAGGCTGTGCTGAGATCCAAGAAAGTTCCTATTGCTTCAAAGAACACAGTCCAAATTTTTGATGTGAATTTGGGATCTCTGTCACTTACTATCCTCCTATGGTGAGTAAACCATGCAATCTGAAGATCTCCTTAAGGAAAACTCTGGTAACATCCACTACAGAGTATGTTTCTTTCACTCGAATCAGATGGGTAACTTTGGTTAGCCTGTCAACTACCACAAAAATGGAGTTGTAACCTAATTGCACTGAAGGTAATCCAGTGACAAAGTCCATACTGATGCATTCCCACTTCATCTCTGGAATGTCTAGAGGCTATAGTTTCCCTAGCATCTTGATTCTCTCTGCCTTGACTCTTTGGCACATCAAGCATTTCCGCACATGATCAAGTACATCCTTTTTAAGTCTTGGCCAAAAGAAGCTTTTCTTCACAGACATATAGGTTTTTATAAACCCTCGATGTCCACCACAATTGTTATTGCAAGCAAGGAGACTTTTCTACTGAGCACATCTGCAACCACATTTTCTTTCCCCGGTCGATACTTTATTTCAAAATCAAATTCTTGCAGGGTTTGCATCCATCTCCTTTGATGCATGTTGAGATCCCTTTGGGTGAAGACCCACTTCAGACTTTGATGATCTATCATCAAGGTGAACCTTTGTCCCAAAAGATAATGTCTCCAAACAACTTCAGAGCATACACTATTGAGAGTAACTCCAAGTCATGGACGGCATAATTCCTCTCATGTGTTCTGAGTTTTCTGGATTCATAGGCCACTGCATGACCTTCCTGCATCAGAGCACCGCCTAAGGCAAACCCACTGGCATCAATAACTACCTCAAAGGGTTTGGTAAAATCTGGCAATTTAAGGACAGAGTTGGTTACTAAGGCTATCTTTAGCTTGTCAAAGGCACTTCGATACATTGCAGTCCATTGAAAAAGTATACTCTTCTTGAGAAGGTTAGTTAAGGGGAATGCTATCTAACCATACCTAGGTATAAAGATCCTATACCATACGGTTAACCCTAGGAATCCTCTAACTTCCTTTACCGACTTGGGTTCTCACCATTCTATGACTGCTTGGATCTTTGCGGGGCCAGAAGAAATCCCATCCTTTGACACTATGAATCCCAAGTATTCTACCTGGTCAACAGAGAAAGAACATTTGCTCTTCTTTGCAAAGAGTTGGTGTTTCCTTAGGATTTCTAGGACCTTGCGCACATGATCTTCATGGTCTGTAGCATTCTTTGAGTATACCAAGATATCATCAAAGAAGACAAGAACAAAATCATCCAAGTATTCTCTGAGAATATCTTGCATAAGACGATTGAATATCGTCAGGGCATTAGTCAATTCAAATGGCATGACTGTGAACTCATAATGCCCATAGCGAGTATTGAATGCTGTCTTTGGGATGTCCTGCTCCTTGATTCTGATCTAGTAGTACCGAGATTTGAGATCTATCTTTGTGAACATTTGGGTTCACTTAACTAATCCATAAGTTCATCAATCCTAGGAATAGGATACTTATTCTTAATTGTTAATTGATTCAATCCTCTGTACATAGTCTTAACGTTCCATCTTTCTTCTTTTGAAAGAGAACGGGTGCACCCCAAGGTGAGACACTTGGTCTAACGAATCCCTGTTCTAACAGTTGTCTTAACTATTCCTTAAGTTCTATGGCTTCAGGGACTGGCATTTTGTATGCACGTTGGGCTACTGGCTGAGCTCCAGGGGTTAATTCGATTTCATGATGCATACTCACTTAACTACTCTGGTTCTTTAGCCTTGCATTTTACGTCTACTGGATTCATTTTAACGACATACACAGCTTGCCTCTTTCTGGGCCCTTTTAATAATTTGGAAGCCTTGACTAATTGTAGCACTGGGGATCCGGAAATTCTAATTCCTTGAACTTTATTCTCGTGAAGTTCAAGGAAAGAGATGGTTCCTTTGTGAGATAATGAATGTCAGCCTGATTCTTTTGGAGCCAATCCATTCTAAGCATTCCATCATATATTCCCAGGGGTAGGACTCTGAACTGGCACTCTATTATGTTCCCATCTAGGATAAACTGAATAAGGTCAGTCTCAAGGTGAGTGAAAAGAATCTTCCCACTGGCTAATTCCACTTGCATAGGTTTCCTTGATTTTTGATTTAGGACTAATTTACGCAGACATCCTGGGGAAATAAAAGAATGGGTACTGCCTGAATCAATCAAAACCTTGAATTGCTTGTATTCCCCTGATGCTCTATTGCTGCATAGATCTATCCTTTCTCTTCCTCTACTTCCTTAGCTATGGTGACTGCTATGGCTACTGCAGTCTGAGGTGGAACTCTCTCTCTTTGGTTATTCCAATTCTAGGAGGGAGTTCGGAGACTGCTTTGCATGGAGGCTGCATGCTTAGCTGGCACTCTTCTTGGGTTACCTTGATTTTGGCACGGGGGACCTTGATTGGACTGAAATGAAGGAATCGGTCTTTGAACTCTGGGACCCTAGCTTCCTTGGCCCACCGAAGGAGATAGGCAATCCTTGAGCTCATGCCCAAATCCCTGACATTCGAAGCATTTGTTCTCGCTTCGAAGTTCTTCCCTTTGCATTCTGGAGAGAGCCGGAGTTCTTGAGAATGTACTTCGGGGGAAAGGTCTTCCTTCATTTCTGAAGCTTCCTGTCTCCACATTTTGGTTAGGACCTTGGTGTCTCTTTGGAGGCAGAAAGTTGGAAGAACTTCCCAGTGTTTGAAATCTTTTGGATTGATGTGGAACAATGTGGAAAGATGAGAGTTCGTTTATAGAAACTGTATTTATGACCTGTTTTTAAATGACTGTTTTATGTCAAAAATGCCGAGGAAGCATTTTGACCGTCTTGTGAATGAGGTTGTGGAGACCTATCTGATAAGTTGTAACAACTAACGAAGAGTCAATGGAGGACATCTTGCGTAGCAAGGCCGACCGAGGTCTTAACCAGCCTTGGTTCGATTTAAATGGTGAGCTTCCGATACGGTGGATGAGGGACTAGGAAAGCGGCCTATGAGTGAAGCACTAGGTGACCTGCGAAGGATCCTAGAGGGTGATGACCAAACGGTGCTCAGGCTCTGGTTCACCGAAGATATCCACACGTGCATCAGGGAAGATATTGGAACAAGGAGTAAGAGTTGTTTTTTGAATTTGGGCATGGATCTGGTTGATTGACCTTGCTGATCTTCAATGGATGAGTCCATGGCTCTTTTATATGGGTCTGTTGGTTGATCTTGGTGATCTTCGATGGAGATTCCATTTTGATTTTTATAAGTGAATATATTTTCGGGTACTATGAGCTAGGAACTATTGAAAAGGCCCCTGAGTGGTTAGGTGGTGAGCGTTCTGGTTGCCAATGATGCCACAAGTACACCGATGAAGGAAAATTGGAAATTAGGATTCAACCGGATTAATTTTGGAGGATTATGATCAGTGATACTATAGTTTCATTACATGATTGTTGAAAGGCAATTTTATATTGGGTATGTAAGTGGTGTGAGTAGTTTTAGGTTTGCATGAATATCTGGCTAGGGGGCTTGGGAACTCTCTTTCCTTGTACTCGAGACAAAACCTAACCAAATTCTTAAATGGATCCCATCACTACAGTGGTTGGGCGGTTGGCTAACCCACGGGACTAGATGGGGTTAGGCTGGACTTATGGATCTCTAAAATGACACTCAATTTCGTTATGGTACGATAGATGAAGTAAATCCTGGATAAAAATTGTTCTATGGAAAATAATCAACGGCTGTGCCTCTCAATGAGGAAAAAAGCATTGGTCTCTATGATCCAAGTGCAAGTCTTTTCCTTGATCTTACTATGATACTCACGGGTTCGGTCATATGAGTTCAGGTAGTTAAGACTCTTGACTACAATAGAGTAAAATTATCCTAGAGGAATCACCCGTGCTTTCCGGGCGAGGGAAGTTTTTTCGGGTTTGGTTTTGGAAGAACCGAGGGATTAGTCTCTTGTCCAGATATTCATGGGCAAGGCCTCGAGAGAAGGACCTTTCCCGTCAGCGTAAGAAATGCTACTTCCGCTGTGCTAGCACCCCAGGATTCGTTGCGCGGAGGGGACAGGGATCTTTCAATACTAAATTTCATGATTTTGTTTAATGTTAGTAAAAACTATATAATGTAATATGGTCAAAGGGAAGGCACTTTCACACAAAGCATGTGGATTCTAAAAGAAACACATTTGATTGTCATGTGATGGCAACTTTTAAGCAAGAAAGTCGAGCTAGTAGACATGATACCAATGTCATAGAGGAAAAGCTTGAGTATTGTGGAACTATTCATGGAACTATTCAAGATATTCTTGAGGTTGGGTTTAGAGAATTTACTCTATTCATATTAGATTTCAAATGGTTCAAGGTTATATATAGTGGTGCTCAAGCAACCCTGAAGAACATCCAAATGGCTTCTTTCAAATTGATTCCATAAAGTTTTAGAATACTTTCGTACTACCTCAACATTATCAACAGGTTAGCAACCCAACCAATCACCGATAAATCTTGATATAGTATCATAAAAGTGTAACCCCTTTGCTTTATGATTTTAGGTTGTGTTTCATGCCAATCCAATTGATCCAAAGTGGTGGTATATTATACAAGTTTTTCCTCTTTCAAAACATATCTTTCAAGATCAAGATGTTCAGGCCAAATCTCTAGGTGAGGTGCACGTACTACCTCAAATTGACTCATTGGAAGAAGACAATGAAGAAAATAATTTAGAGGAGGCCAATCAAGAGCATGGGTAACATCAATCCGAAGAAAATAATGAGTCACCTATACATCATGGCAATGCTTCATTGGATAATGATAATGATATTGATATGGAACCCCATCTTTTTATTGATCTTCCATTAGATATAGACATTGATGAAGCAACACATATGGATCTATTACAAGATGGAATAGATTCATGATCTTAACATTGTTTCCCTTCAAAAAAATTCAACTATCTTTATTTATTTTCCCAAAACATGGCTAGACTAACGGCTTTTATAGATTTTTGTAAAAACTATAATCATTTTTTGTATGTATATGACATTTATAATTTAAATTCGTCACTCAACAACTCTAGAATTTTATGCAGCGAGAATAGCAAAAAAATCTTGATACTAATGTTATTGTTGCTGAGTAGCAAAATTACACTATACCAACGATATTTAGCTGCTATTATTGTTGCTCATCAGTGAAAATTTTGCTACTGGGGGCAGCAAACTTTTGTTACTATGGTCATTGGTGAGCAGCAAAATATCACTACTGAGCAGCGTTATTTCACTATTGAGCAATGACATAATTCCTTGACATCCCAAAAAAGACCATATTAGGGAGTTTGGGAAAATCCTAATTCCCATTTTGCAAGATCAAAAAATGGGGGGGACGGTGAACACTTTTAAGATTTTTTCAAAACCACCTCTTGTGACATATCATTGGAAAGCTCTTGAAATCCACATTCTTTGACAACTTTGGAATTGGTATGCTCAAGATACATCAAAAAGTAGATTGAAAAGGAAATTCCCAAAATAATGGTTTTTCCCAAACTCCCTAATATGGTCTTAAAAGCCTAAACACAGCTATGCCTCCGACATGTTGTAGTGTATGCACTTTTCATTACTTGTAAATAAGTGATTTTAGTTGCATCTACACTTTTATGATTTTAGTTGCATCTACACTTTTATGATTTTCTTACTTTTGAATACAGAGAAAGTACTTTTGAAGATACCAAAAAATACTTTTGAAAGTACTAAAATACTCTTTTAAAAGTACTTTACTAAAAAGTATTTTTTTAAGTACTGAATAGAACTTTTAAAGTACTTATAAAACTTTTGCACATACTTTCCCAAAAGTACTTTTGAATGTACTCAAAAGTTACTTTTGAAACTATTGAATATAACTTTTAAAGTACGGATAATAATTTTGCATATACTTTTATAAAAATTTAGTTTCAAAGTTCTAGAAAGTACTTTTTAAAGTACTAATAAAACTTTTGCTTGTACTTTACCAAAAAGTACTTTTGAAAGTACTAAAAACACTTTCAATAGTACTTTATTGAAAAGTACTTTTGAAAACACTGAAAAGTATTTTAGAAGCACTCAAAAGTACATTTGTAATAAGTAGTTTGCTATGCTTTAGAAAATACTAAAGAGTTTTTTTACTAAAGAAAACTTTTCTAAGTACTTAAACGCACTAAAAAGTACTTCACGAACTAACTTTCAGTCACTTTTGATAACTTTCAGAATTTCATTACGTAGAAAACTTTACTTTAAAGTACATACAGTACTAGAAAGCTCATGTTTAGTACTTCAACATCTTAGGTATTTGACTCGGGGGGTTCACCTAAAAATATGTAAGTCTAGAATGTGAGTTCATTAGGAGAGGTATATTAATTCAAAAAAGTTATAGAATTACATTTATAGGAGGGGTTTTTTCAACCAATTTTAAAACAAAAACCATAATTATATGAAGAAAAAGGGGTCATTTTATTCATAAAAGTATATAAGTATAAGGGGTTTTTTAAATACCCCCCTTGAATGCACGTGATACATAAAATTTCTTAGAGGTGGATCCTAGAGGTATTTGAAAGCTTTTGTTAATTACTTTAAAGTACTTTCTGGTACTACTACTTTTTGTACTCTCATGTGCTTTCTATTGTAGTAAAGCTTTGCTAGTCATTTGTAGTGTTTTGTAAAATGTATGACAAAGGAAGTTTTTTTTTACCTCCCTCCTCAATCCTTATAACATTTGGTAGCTTTGATTATTTTTTTTTGTGAATGCCTTTTTAGGATAATATGTAGAGGCAAAATGACTTATTAAAGTTTGTGGATCATGCAGCTAGTCTAGCCATTGCTGCTCGCATCGATGCATTGGTTCAACAAGTGAAGTTGGGTGTGAAATTCATGTTAGTCCCCACCCCTTATGAGACATGGTCATGATTGACTGACACTATCTGGGTCCACGGCATGTGTGTAGCATGTGGCAATTCTTTGGAGGCTGCAAATGGGACATTCATGCTAGGCTTCAAACATCAATACCACCCTCTATGTTTTCAGTTAATTGTGCCACAAAATTGATGTATGTAGTGGTGGCGGTGGCTGACTATGAGACGAGGAGATTGTAGTGGGTGTGCCAAGTGGAAACATACCCTTATCCTAAGAGGTGGTGCCAATGGGTGTGTGTGTGTGGCACGAAGGGGCACAATGTCTCTTTTGTTGGATATATCACCCAAATCCATTCAAAGGTTGAAAGGGGCTATATAACCTTGATTACATTACTCAAGACACATCCTCAAATGGGCGCCTACTTCAAATATAGCCTAGAGGGCATCTTGCTCATTTATGGCATACCCACATGGGGGAGATGGCATCTTATGCTTGTAAGACATCATAGGTGATGTCATGAGGTCATGTACTACTTGCCTATATAAGAGGCTCTTGCTAATGAAGATAACAACTCGTGTGTTTCCATGTTTATGCCTAAACCATGTCTCATTAGTATCTCCTAATCCACTCATAATCTTGTTTCTAATCATGACCTAACCATGACCATAGCCATGTTTGATCCTCCTTAGATTTGCTAATCCACTCTCAACACCAAGAATTGGTATCAGAGCAAGGTTTTACATCATCCAAATCTCACTTATTAGGGATTAATTAGCACTTCATTAGCACTTCATTAGCTTAATCATGTCTTATCCTCTCCTATTATCTAGGCTGAAAGATAGGCAGTCCATGGAGCATCAAGATCTCATCGCCCACTTCAAGATTCACCACAAGCTCTGAGCCAGGCATTCTCAACTCAAACACGAAGCTGCTGACGGGCGGAATTAGCCAGAGAGCGCCTGGAGCCAACGGCATTGCAGCAGAAACCGGCGCCTTTTTATTTGGGGGAAAACGCTGCCCCATCGCCATCGCTACACCAATCTCTAATTCCTCAGAGCCTCAAGGGTTTTCATAGGCTACGAACACGCTGATCTGGTCAGATTTGCAAATGGCTGCGTGGTTTGGTGGCTGTAGGACTGACAGAGCTTCTCGAGCTTCATTTCTTAACAGTAAATGAATGGGTGATTATTCCACTTAATCACCAATGTTTTGTGCTTAAAATAGTCTCAAATCACTGATATTTAAAGTACTTAAAGCATTAGATGCTTGGACCTAGGCCTCTACTTCCTTCAAGTACTCCAAGTGACCCAATTTTTGGAAGTTATTTTGAAAGCATTTATCACATTGGTCACCATATACTTGATGATATTACTATATTGTGATGATGATATTGTTTACATCATTTTTTGAATCACAATGGCTGAACCATGTGATGCTGAATCATCGAACATTCAACATTTGAAGCCTAAGAAGAAAAGCAGAAAGCCGAGGAGACAGGTAAGAAACAATGTCTACAACTCAAGAGCAAACAATGTTTCAGGAGGGCATGACTGGTCTGAATTTTTCATAAATAACCTTCATCTATTTGGTGAAGGTATCTAATCTTGTAAAAGCATTAGACACTGCCCTTGAGTGATACTCAAGTGGTAAGACCTTGCTTTATCATCATGTCTACATCCTCATTTCATGTTGATAAGTTTAATGGGGTAGGCTTTCATACCTGGCAAGTTAGAGTAAGATTTATTCTCATGAAGAAAGGTCTGTGGGGAGTTGCTAGTGGAAAGGAGAAAAAACCTACCACTAGAGATGGTGAGCAAGGATGGTTACCCAGGGATGAGAAAGCTTTTGCCATAATTGCATTAGGTCTAAGTGACAACTACATACATCATATCTCTAATGCAAACAACTCCGCTGAAGCATGGGAAATCCTAGAGAAATTATTTGGGGCAAAAGGGAAGCATTCCAAGATAGGGCTGAAAATCCAATTTTTTAAACTTGAAAAGAAAGCTTCTGAGTCTTTACCTTCTCATCTTAATTATATGAAAAGCCTAATGTTACAACTTGCAACAATAGGAGCACCAATAGATGAGGAAGATGCCATTGCAGTTTTATTGAAAAGCATGCCTTATGATGAATATGGACATTTAGTGTCAACTCTCATGAATCTTCCGGATCCTACTTTAGAAGCCATTGAAGCTGCACTCCTTGAGGAGTACAAGAAGAAGCAAGAGAATATAGGGATAGTGGAAGGGGCATACTTCTCCAACAACAAGTCACACTTCAAGAAGAAGAACTTCATCGACACAAAAGGAAAGAAGAAGACTTGTGGATTCTGCGGCGGCAAGGACAATCATATTGAAGAAAATTGTTTCTTCAAACAAAAGGCACAAAAGGCATTTCTCGCAAGTCAAGACAAAGAAGAGCTTCAAGAAGAGGCCTCCGAAGAGGCCAATTTTATTGAAGAAGAATGGGCCTTTTGAGTAAAATCAAGGGATAGCCCATACCATGTTTAAAAACCTCTCCATCCTAAACATAACTATCTCATTGTAAGCTTTACTATGGTATTCTAGCATCATCCATCATTGCTAGCATTGTAAACCTAACTGGAATAAGACCTACGGGCACCAGCATGGTCATCATAACTAGTTTTTGTATGTTGTAACTAGAGCCTAGAATTGCCATCATAAAGGTAGCATTGTCATGGATTTGGTTGAAGGAGGGCTTGTTGGATATATCACCCAAATCCATTCAAAGGTTGAAAGGGGCTATATTACCTTGATTACATTACTCAAGACACATCCTCAAATGGGCGCCTACTTCAAATATAGCCTAGAGGGCATCTTGCTCATTTATGGCATACCCACATGGGGGAGATGGCATCTTATGCTTGTAAGACATCATAGGTGATGTCATGAGGTCATGTACTACTTGCCTATATAAGAGGCTCTTGCTAATGAAGATAACAACTCGTGTGTTTCCATGTTTATGCCTAAACCATGTCTCATTAGTATCTCCTAATCCACTCATAATCTTGTTTCTAATCATGACCTAACCATGACCATAGCCATGTTTGATCCTCCTTAGATTTGCTAATCCACTCTCAACACCAAGATCTTTATATTCATGTATTGTGTCGAGCAATGATATACATCAGTTATTTCTCTTCTTCTTTGTTGATTCTTTATCTTATTGCATTGAGTCGTGTGAGTGATTATTCCCCCTGTTGGGGCTGTGGCCCCAACACATGGCCACCATGAGGATCCTGATTTCCTTAGCTTTGGATTTGAAGGAGGCGGCAACCAGGCTGTTCATTGCAATTCCTATTGATTGCAATCTCGTATGTTGAGAGTTGTGGCATGCATGTGTCATGAGATTGTGGAAGGACCAAGCCTTGCCATTGCAGACCACAGAGCTCACATACACTCGCAAAACGAGGCAAATACAGTGATAAGGCCATCCTGCCATTGGAGAGTGGATGGAGGAGCTTTCACTTGGTGTTCGATTCATTTTAGTATGTGTTTTTTTTCTTGTCGCAATGCCCCCGAGATTTCAAAGGTGGTGTAGTGCTACGACGAATTTTGGAGGAGCCTTATATGGTGACCAGAGAGAGCAGCAAACCAAACAGAGGTCTAGAGCAAGAAGGCCTTCTAGTCCAAGGTCAAAGCCTCTAATAAGTGCAGCATGCCCAGTATCATGTGCCGATTAACGATCTGTTCAAAGGAGGATGGAAGCCTTGGAGAGAACCAACATCATGCGATGCTTCCTGCAGATTTGTGCAGAAGTCGTTGGCCTTTGAGAGGCGAAGGATGCAATCATACTGTAATTTTCAAAGGAGGACAGGAAGAGCTTATTGTGCTAGATGTGGTATCCTTTCAAGTGAGATGTGCTAGCCTTCTGCAAATATTTTGTGGTGCAGAGAGATGTGGGGAGATTGCGGTTGCACACCAATGGGCTAGTTTTCTTTATTCTTGAAGAAGCTTGCAGTTTTTATTGTTGTACCCTGCTCAATTCCTTGCAAGGATATCTTGAAATCCAATGGTCTTCTTCAACTACTACTCCAAGGGAAAGCTACGAGTCGAATGAAGTCAGAAGAGGTGATGTGAGGGACATACCAGATCAAAGATCGGATGGAGAGCCTACACACCAAGTCTCTGATTCATGGTGGCAAAGAGGTGATTTTGTGGAGTTGCGGTTGAGAAGAACCTGTGGCTTGTCGAAGATGGTTACAGTTTGATGCGGGTACCATTATTTGGTGAACCGGCAAAAGCTACATCATGTACCAGTTTGAAGCTTCTTCATTATATGTCAACATTTTCACTTATGCACTCACAAAGTTCTCTCCCTCGGCTATGCCCAAAATGATTGTACTACTTTGTATATGCACTTGCAATATACTTGGCATTTTGACTTCTATCAAGGGATCCATGGATACTGTGGGTTCGCGCAGTCCACTGTGCGTGCCAACGAGTGTAGTGGGTGTGCCAAGTGGAAACATACCCTTAGCCTAAGAGGTGGTGCCAATGGGTGTGTGTGTGTGGCACGAAGGGGCACAATGCCTCTTTATATTCATGTATTGTGTCGAGCAATGATATACAATAGTTATTTCTCTTCCTCTTTGTTGATTCTTTATCTTATTGCATTGAGAGTCGTGTGAGTGATTATTCCCCCTGTTGGGAATGATTACCCTCTTAGCAATAATATATAGCAAGAGAACATCATGGTCGCTAAGTGTATTATGTACTTATATCAGTACAGTAATACGGGAATGATTACCCTCTTAGCATACAACGTTAATAGGAAAGATGACTTATAATGCTAAATGAATACAGAAACGATTATACATAGTGAGACATGGTTAATGTTCCACAGACTATAGAACTATCGCATGAAACACAGATTGATTGATTGTACTGAATACACAGGCATATAGCCTTTTAAAGAGTTACATAGTCGTGGGATTCAAAACAGGCGTGACCTCCCGTTTACACCTCTTGAAATCCAATAATGACTATTCATGTAGGGTACGCACTACGGGTTTACACGTGGTCCAGACTCCAAACTTGCGGTGTGTGGTCTTGCAGTGTGCAGCCCACATAACACTTGGCATGCACGGTGGACTGTTTTGCAAACCCACAAAAGAACTGCTACAATCTGCAATAGCAACATTGCTATATCGAGGTCGATCCGCACCACGTGGATGCCTTCTGGAATCTGCATTAGAAGTGTTGGGCAAGACTTAACGATCCTTCATGTGTTTGCTAAACTTCCCAGAACAGGTCTTCATATTGCTTAGTGACCATATTTGCATCAGGAATATCTAAGGCCTTGTCTGCAGCAATCACCTATTTACCCCTGTCACTTTGTGAAGTAGCAGCATCCGGTACCTATGTAGGAGCAAGTTCTTCAGGAAGACCAGACTCTTGAGGCGTGTTTACCCCTACACTGCGCCATAGGGCAATCTGTTCCTCCCACTACTGAGCCACTTCTAGGCAAAGAGTGACTGCCAAGGATTCCAAATCTTCCATGTTTATCAAAACATCGCTCGGATTAAGCATAAGATAGTTTGCTAAAGCGTCATTGGTGCGTCGACGGAGTAATTTCTTCCATGACTGTTTGAGAAAAAACTTCATGAGCCTGTCGCACATTTTCTTCACTGTTTTCTATAGCCTGCACCCTTTGCTCTAATGCATGGATTCTACTTTCCAACAAAGGTATAGCAGTAGCTTCCCCTCTCAGAATAGGATTTTGTCTTTCCAAAGCTCATACGTGCTCTTCCAAGGCTTGCAGCTGCTCTGTTTGGGCACTAGATAGTGGCATAGCCTGCAAAGAATGTGCCGCATGAGTCAGTAGTCTCGCGTAACTTTCTAAATGATCCAGCTGAAAAATATATTGTGGCTGCTCCCAAGGAAAAGGATCTGTAGTTACTACCACCACATCC
This sequence comes from Cibotium barometz, assembly GCF_041138505.1. Lineage (NCBI taxonomy): Eukaryota > Viridiplantae > Streptophyta > Polypodiopsida > Cyatheales > Cibotiaceae > Cibotium > Cibotium barometz. Next base: position 23,259,244 of record NC_141048.1, read on the forward strand.
AAGAATTGCAGTCATAGAAGTTGTTGTGGTCTCCAAGCCACCGCCTACAGCCGCACTAACCAAACTATACTCTGCAGAACTTGTAATTGCCGAAGCAACTGGCACAAGTGGTGCCACACATACCACCATCTTCTGCCTCACCTACCTGCGCCATCTGTCAAGAGCAAAAATACCCTGCGGTGTCATTTCCAGACTAAACCACACCATAGTAGATACAACATGAATGAGTATCTCTGGTACAGACCCAACTGTGGAAAGTGGTGAAACAGATATATTGCTAGGTACTTCAGAGACTGGTAGGGTATCCTCATGGCTCGCTCGCCTCTGAGCCTTGCTTGATACTACATCCAGTGTCACCGATGAAATAGTACTGGTTGAAGCCGTAGATATCCGCTTTCTTCCCCTTCACTGTGAGAAATGCCGCTTGGGTGAGTGGTGCCACTAGAGACTACCACTATAACTTCAGAACTAATGGAAAAAGGCCCTGAAAAATGGCACAGAGGGTGCATTGACACCAAAAAATTGGGCTCCATCGAAAATAGTATCTGTAAAATTTTCCCTATCTTAGAATTAACTATGGCTCCCCTTGCGCCCAGTGCACAGATGCACTGGGCTTCAAAACAAATCCTATCCTTGAGAACCCGGGCCCAAGATACCATGCCATATTCAACAAGTTTCAAAAAATTCATAACCCTGAGAGAAATAGTATACGTCTTGGCTTGCAACCAAATTGCTTCTGAGAACCATCTATAACAATCCCAAAGCCCTAGATTCGTGCATCCAGACAGTTTATGTTTGCTACTAACATTTGGCCCAAACTGAGCCTACATCTCATGTGCAGTGACCATCTGAACAGCCTAAATAGCACCATCTAAAGGTAACAAAAGGCGTCCCTGAATGAGCTGCACAGTTAACTCTCAAACTACACCATGGATGTCCACCATGTCACTGCCTTGCTGCTGCTGCAACAATTGATACGCCAGGGGATGCACTGGCACCCGTGACCAATGAAGGTTTGCAAAAACCCACAAACGCATGTCCTGCAGCCATGTTTTTTATGATAGGAAGCTGGAGGTTCTGAATAGGAGTGAGCAACAGTGCTGACGAGACGAAAGCTTAACATCCCAATCCGTCCGATGCTTGCTGAGATGAGCTTGGTCAGAATGCGCACAATCTGCTTATTGGATGATTCCACCAATCCATTGGCTTAAGGACAATAAAGGGATGATTTCTTGTGAAGAATCAAATAAAAGCCTATCATTCGCCTGATCACTTTGCTAATAAAATGACCCCCTCGATCACTAAACAACTCCACCGGGCAGCCAAAATGGGTGAATACATCCTTGTATAAACACTTTTCCACTAAAAGAGCAGAGTTATACCACAACACCCAAGCTTCCACCCACTTGGTACAGTAATCTGTTTCAAAATATACCGCTTTCTTGTCTTTGTAGCTACGGGTTTAAAGGGCCCAATGAAGTCCAAGCCCCACTTTTGAAAAGGCTCAAGTGGCAATATCTGGTGTAAGGGCATGCGGTCTCTCTGCTGTGAGTGACGGATCCTTTGGCGGTGGCATACATCACATTTGAGCACAAACTGCTGCGCATCAAAATATACTGTTGGCCACCACAAGCCAGTGTGGAAAACTTTCCCTGCAGTAATCTTCCCCGAAAAATGCCCTCCTGAGACTCCACAATGTGCTTCCCGCAAAACATGGCCTCCTGATCTTGCGGTAGTAGAGCACATCAGCAACATTGCAATAGTATAATTCTCTAATATATAGACTTCAAAGGAACAACTCTACAATGCGAGCCGCCTCCGCTGGTCCTTCGTCAAATGAGTTGGCGCGTAACACCTATAGAAAGAAAACAAAACATTTCCTTGTACCATGTCCAAGGCACGAAAAAGAGGCAGAATTGCATCATGAATTGGATCCGCTTCATTTTAGATGCATCCTAAAACTCGTCATCCACTCATGTAGCTTGTTCTCTCGAATCAAGTCTTGAAAGATAATCTGCTACTACATGTTGAGATCCTGGTTGATGAATAACTTCAAAATCAGACTCCTACAGAGCAACATCATCACCTGGCCAATCTTCTTGTTAAATTTGGCTGCCGCCGCCCAGATAAAGCAACGCAGAATGGTCCACATGAAAATAGAACATTCTCTCCAATAGATAATGCCGAAACTTCTTCACTTAATAAATCATGCCAAAACTTCTTCACTAAATAAATCATGCCTAAGCACTCTCGCTCAATTTACTAAATAATTCTTCTCTGCGAAGGACAATCTACGGCTTGCAAAATAGGTCGAAACCAGCCAGCACTCTGGTCCTACATTAATACACTACTAATTGCCGTGTCCGAAGCATCCACAAAGACATGAAAATACTTCTCCCAATCAGGCGAGCGGCCTCATAACTGGTGCACGGGACAGTTGTATCTTCAACCTCCGATATGTCAAATTACATTCCTTTGTCCAAGAAAATTCTTTGCAGTCCACATGTGCCACCAGATTTAGCGGGATCGTCAGATGCACCAGAAACTGCAAATGCCGACCATGCCACCGAATTTGACCCAAAAAGTGCATACGCTCCTTCGGATTGACAGGTGCTGGAGCTTGCATCACTACCACCACCTTATCGCGATCCACAACAATGCCTTCTGGTGATATAATATGTCCCAATAACTTCCCACTCCAAACCGCAAAGGCACACTTTAAGGGGTTTAAGCTTAAAGATACCTCTCGACATTTCTGAAAACACAGCCGTAGAGCAGATGTTCCAAATGCTGAATAGAGGTCTCGAACACACACTGAGAGCCTCATGAAAGCTATCACGAATGGCCCAAAAATTTCATGCATATCACTTTGAAATGTACTCGAAGCATTCCTCAAGCCAAACCACATCACTGTACACACAAACACACCCTAGGTTGTGATGAATGCTATCTTAGACTGATCTGCTAGTGCCATCCGAATCTAATTATATCCACTAAACCCATCAAGAAATAAATACATTTCATGGCCTCCCACATCATCCAAGATGGTATCCATGTAGGGCAAGGGAAAAGGATTTGGAACACTAGCTGCATTGAGTTTCCTGTAATCAACACAGATGCGTATTTTCTTATTCTTTTTGGGCACAATCACAGTTGCAGAAATCCACTCCGGATTCTCAATTGGAGCAATGAATCCAACCCACAGGAGATGATCCAGCTCTTCTTTAACCTGCTTTGCAACATGCGGATTCATTCTGTATCAATATCTGGAAGAAATTGCATCTGGCTTTAAATGAATGTGGTGCTGATAAAACTTTGGATCCAGGTCCTTCATGTCTGAGTAATCCCATGTAAAGACATCCATAAATTCTGTCAAAAGATCCACCAGAGCCTTTCAAAACTCATCATCCAGCAAACTGCTAACTTTCACTAGTTTGGATCCCTTATCTTTTCCCAGCAATACTATCTCCAGAGCGTCTTCTTCGACTCTGGTAACCTTACTCATTTGCACCTCAAAAGCTCTCTCTTGTTTGAGAATATCTTTCAGTTCACCATCTAGGGGATGACCATCCTCACCAAGAAACATGTATGATTCCTCCCCAGCCCCTCAAGATGTCCAGTATCTTCCCCAGCCCCTCAAGATGTCCAGTATCTTCCCCTATAATTAAATCCCTCTTCAGAAATATAAAAGATCTTGTTTCTACCTGTTTTTACCTAGAGAGACAAAATGTTCTAGAGAGAGGTTATTCAGATTTTAGATATTTTTGGATGGAGAAATATCTCTTCTTATTAAAATAATTTTTCCCAAAACAGAAGTTCAAAAAGATTTTTATAAGGTGCATTAGAAATCAATTATAATCTGTTCAAAAGGCGTAAGTCCTACGAGTCTTAATTTTTAAAAAATTTTAAATTAAGGTTCTGAAGGGCCAATCAGATTTATCCAAATGTAGGGAGGAGATAAATAGAAGAAATAAAGAAAATCCCCCCAAAAATGAGTAAATACTCACATAAGATGAAGAGTGGACTAAGAACCAAAACTTAAAAAATGAGTTTTTGACACCTCAGAGAGTGGGGATTCCCCCTCATGAAGCAGGTGCCTATTTCACATGTGTGGTGGAGTCTTAAATTCTCAAATATTGAGATATTTCATCTCTCCTGAAAGAAAGTAACAGGGGTGGGTTAGTCCCTCACCAAGGGAGTGGCTCATGAAGGAGTCACCACTTAGCATCTCACGGGAGAAGCTCACCATTGATTCTTGGAACAGATAACATTATCATGAATGAGCCATAATCCCATTTACATTGGTATTTATACTCCACCCAAGAGTTCACACCTACTTACTAGTTGTCCATGGCCTTGGGCCCATAATGCTTTCTTACAAACCATCCCTTCCCCAATGGTTTCGTCCTCGAAACCTCAAATGAATACCCCAAATTCGGAGAAGAATGTTCCATGTGGCTGAATTTACACCAACCCATATTGCTCTATCAATGCTTCATATCTCTCCAATGCTGAAATAGGTTGCCATGACGCTTCTTCCTTAGGTAAACCTTTCCATTGAACAAGATACTCCACCAAGGTACGAGTGCGAAGTACCTTTTTCCTTGTACCCAAGATAGCTTCTGGAATGTATTCAATCATTCCCTCTTCATTCATTGGAGGTAACTCATCAACCATTTGATCGATCATACCCACATATCCTTTCAAGTGAGAGACATGAAACACATCATGAATCTTTGTTGTAGATGGAAGTAAGAGTTGATATGCAACCTCCCCAACTCTTCGTATCACTTGATAAGGACCATAATAGCGATGAGCTAGTTTGGTGTTGGTGCTTCCCTTCAAAGACGCATATCTTGACTTTGGTATTCTCAAAAGAACCCAATCTCCCAGTTTGAATTCCAATGGTCTTCGATGAACATTGGCATATTGTCTCATTTTCTCTTGTGCAACCTTCAAATTACTTTTGCATTGTTGCAACAAAGCTTGCATCCTTTCAGCTTCCTCCTTGGCATTATGGTTAGAAGTCTCATATGTACCCACCAACATAGGCAAATTGACCTTGTAACCATATAAAGCCTCAAAGGGTGACATGCCAATGCTCACATGATATGTTGAGTTGTAAGCAAACTCAGCCAAAGGTAACCAATCATCCCATGTGCTTTGAGTATCATGACAATAGTGGCGTAGATATGTTTCCACCCATTTGTTTACTCTTTCTGTTTGACCATCGGTTTCGGGATGATAGGCGGTGCTTGGAGTAAGCTTGGTTCCCATATATTCAAACAATGTTCTCCAAAAGGTGCTCATGAATTTGACATCGCGATCACTCACAATTTGTGACGGCATACCATGCAACTTGAAAACCCCATCAACAAATTGCTTGGCAACATTTTGGGCTGAATATGTGACCTTGGAAGGAATGAAATGGGCCACTTTGGTCAATCTATCCACCACAACATACAAGCTGTCCCACCCTTTCTTTGTGCGCAGAAGGTTAGTAATGAAATCCATTGATATATGACTCCATTTGCCTTCGGGAATGGGCAATGGCTGAAGCAAACCTCCCGGTTTATGTGTAGGATCCTTGTTCAATTGACATGACCGGCACCCACTTACATAAGCATGAATGCTCTTCCACATCCCCTTCCAAAAGAAACTTTTCCTTATTGCATCAAAGGTTTTGTAGACACCCAAATGACCAGCCATAGGAGTACAATGCATCTCTTCCATGATCTTCTTGATAAATGATGAAGTAGGAACCAAGTAGACTTTTCCTTTGTAGTAGAGGAGACCATTTTTCAGCTCATAATGGGGTAACTCTTCACATACACCTTGCTGTAATTTCTGCACTATTTGTGAGGTTTCTTCATCAAACAAGTACTCTTCTTGTATCTCCATGATCCAATCTTTATGCACCTCAGAAATAGCATACAATGAGCAGGCCCACATACGAGACAAGGAATCGGCAACCACATTTTCTTTGCCCTTTGTGTATGTGATTTCAAAATCATAGTTTTGTAGTGTTGCTACCCACCTTCTTTGCTTAGGAGACAAATTGGGTTGTGTGAGGAAATACTTCAGCACCCTATGATCACTTCTCACATAAAAATGACTCCCATATAAGTAATGGTGCCATTTCTTGATAGCATGGAGTATAGCAATCATCTCTTGCTCATACACATGGAGTTATCTTTCTTTGTCATTCAGCTTTCTACTTTCATAAGAAATGACTCCATGGTCTTGGTAAAGTACCGCACCAATCCCTCTTCCACTTGCATCCGCCCTTATTGTGAAAGGTTTGGTGAAGTCTGGACATACCAAAATAGGTGCTGATGTGAGCATCTTCTTCATATCTTCAAAGCTTTTGTTGGCAATGGCATCCCAAAAGAAGGTTTCCTTCTTCAATTTGTCCGTCATTGGGGCTGCAATTTCTGCATAGTGGACAATAAAGCGCCTATAGAATGAAGATAACCCCAAAAATCCCCTCAATTGAGTAGTGTTTGAAGGAACCGGCCAATTCCTAATACATTCCACTTTCTTTGGATCCACACAAATGCCATCCTTGCTCACAATGTGACCCAAATATTCCACCTCATGTGCCATGAAGGTACATTTTGTCTCCTTAACATACAACTTGTTTTGCCTCAAGACCTCCAAAACCTCTGTCATCACGTGCTTCAAATGCACTTCCTCATGTTTGCTATAGATAAGTATGTCGTCGAAAAAGACCAATACAAACTTGTAGAGGAAATGTTGAAGCACTTTGTTCATCAATGCTTGAAAAGTTGCCGGTGCATTGCATAATCCAAACGGCATAACCATGAATTGGTAAAGACCCCTTTCTGTACGAAATGCTCTTTTGAACTCATCACCACTTTTCATCCTTATTTGATGGTATCCGGAACGCAAATCAATCTTTGAAAAGCATGTGGCACCCTTCAACTCATCCAAAAGATCATTCACCCTTGGTATTGGAAAACGATTTTTGATGGTGATCTTATTCAAATCACGGTAATCAATGCACATGCAGAAAGTACCATCCTTTTTCTTCACAAGTAGCACCGGAGAAGCAAAAGGAGATTGACTTGGTTCAACCCATCCCATGTCAATGAGTTCTTTGACTTGCTTTGCCACCTCTTCCTTTTCAACCTTTGACAAACGATAGGGAGGCTTGTTGATTGGTTTGGCATTTGGTTCCAAATCAATAGCGTGATCAACACTCCTCTTTGGCGGCATTGATTTTGGCATGGTAAACACATCTTCATAATCCTTGAGTAGCTTAACCATGTCCACATTTTCGATGCAATCCTTTTTGCTATTATCTTCCTCTTTGCAAACCTGTAGTACATAAACATAGCCCTCTTTCTTGAACTCTTTCTTCATTTGAGTAGCATTGATCATGAAGAGCTTGGACCCTTGCATTCCATTCAATGTAATAACCCCTCCATGATGCACAAAACTCATGAAACTTTTCTGTAAGTTCATGGTAAAAGAGTTCAAAGTGGACAGCCAATCACATCCAAGTACTATGTCAATTGGTCCCAACTCAATCACCAAAAAGTTCAAAGTGGACAGCCAATCACATCCAAGTACTATGTCAATTGGTCCCAACTTTGCAAGAGTAGCTCTTGGACAACTCCAATTCTGTACTTTGACACTTCATATTGCAACCCATTGAATCACCATTGGCCACTTGCACCATGTGCTTGTTTGGTAAAGAAGTTGGTTGCATTTTGAGAGTGTTCAAAGACCTTTTATTGACAAAACTATGCGTGCTTCCAGTATCAATGAGTGCATATGCTGTTCTCCCATTCACCTTGATCTTCAATCTCAATGTGTTGGCACCCTTACTTCCCGCATAAGCATCATGAGAGATTGTACACAAGGTAGTATGTGCACTATTGTTTTCATTCCACACGCATAGAGGCATCCCATCATCCATTTTGTCACGAGCAAACTTTAGTTTCCCACCCGGATCAAAAGGAAACTCGGGATTTTCTTCATCAAAACCATCATCATGAGAACCTCCACCCTCATGAGGATCTCCACCCTCCATCATCATGAGAACCTCCACCCTCATGTGGATCTCCCCATCCTAAGGCATCATTGCATTCAAGGAATTCCTCCTCCTCATGATTAGCATTGTCCTCATTGATAATGTAGCTTATGGACATATCCTTGGATTTGCATACTTTAAAGTGATCCTTGTTCCATTTTTCTCCACATTTGAAACATAGACCTTTGAACCTCATTTCATGCAAACGGTCCTCCTTGATAACCTTGCTTTTTGAACCCCCATTTGCTGGCTTGGACTCATTGTATGTAGCTTTGTTGGACATAAATGGTGGTTTAAATGGAAGTCTATTAGACCCTCTACCATACACGGTAGGAAATCTTGGAAGATTGGGTCTTGTGTTTGCATGAGAACCCATGTCAGTCCTTGTGATCACTTCCCCTTTGATATTCCCTTTGCTAGCCCACTTTGTCAAGTACTTCTCTTCATGAATTTCTGCAAGCATCATTGCCTTCTTCAAAGTGGCGGGTTCATGAGACTTGACATCACCACCAATAGGAGCTTTCAAGCCCCTTATATACTTGACAACAAGATAATGCTCATCAAAGTCGTCCAAGTATAATAGAAGCTTTAGAAACTTATGAGAATATTCCTTCACGGTAGTGATTTGCTCTAGCTTGTCCCATTCCACAATGTGATTGTCCCTTTGCATGCGAGAAGTAAACTCTTCTGCCATGTCATTCTTGAATTCTTCCCAAGTAGTGATGACATAACCATGAGATTGCTTCCTCCTCCACCAAGTGTGAGCAAAACCTTCAAGATGAAGTGAGGCGAAGTAGACTTTGGCAATCTCGCTCCTTGGGCTGATTTCGAAGTAGAGATCCATCTTGTTTGCCCACTCTTCAAAGTCTTCGATAGAATTTGATTCTCCTTTGAACTTATTAAATATGATTTTGTCCTTCACAGCATTGTCAAAATCACCATGCATTCTTGAACCCCTCTGCCGTGCTCTTGGATCATCAAATCCTCTTCCTTCACCCAAGTGTCTATGCATTTGCTCATCTTCCAATTGCCAATCACCTGCATCTTTAAATCCCTTCTGTTCATACCCTCTTCTTGCATCTTGCATAAAGGATGAAGTTCTTGGAATACTGGCATTGGATCTCTCATAAGAAGCATCACCCATAGGTCTCTTGCCCTTGTCCATGTAAGAAGAATGTGGCATCATTTGAGGTGGCATCATTTGTCTTACTTTGTTCTCTTCTGGCATAGAAGGCTTTCCATCATGTTTGGCATCATAATGTACACCATCCATTGCATTCATATCGGCTTCTTGGTTGAGCTTGAGAGGAGCCAATGCACTAATGGCTTTCTCCAAGTCTTTTAACCCTCTTTGCATCACGTCATCCCGGTAGTGGTGTCGCTTGTCGAACCGTTCCATGAGGTGTTCACCAAATTGTTGTTGCTGATTTGTTTGGTTATTTTCAATCCTTTGAAACATACTCTCCATAGCCATTAACATCATGTCCACTGTTAGCGGAGTAGTTCCCAAAGATTGAGGCATTTCCACTGGCTGAGATTCATCTGGAGATGGTGCTTTTATGGTTGAACTTTCTTCATTCCTCGTTGATGAACTCATTGCCATCATTGCTTCCGGTTGTCTTTGATCATTTTCATTCCGGGCTCCCTTGTTTTGACCTCCTCTAGTCATTTCCATGCGCGTAATTGATCCCTCCTTGCAAAGACCACTTACTTGATTTTTTTTTCTCTATTCAAATGGTATCCGATTTGGGTGATCTTTATATCGATGCGAAGCTCTTGACGAGACGAATAAGAATCCCCAAAAATAGATCTGAAAAAGTCAACAACCTTTGACCAATCAACTGTACCGACTGAAAGTCAACTCTTGATGTTAACCGCTCAATTCTTATCCGATTTGGGTGATCTTTATATCGATATGAAGCTCTTGACGAGACGAGTAAGGATCCCCAAAAACAGATTTGGAAAAGTCAACAGCCTTTGACTAGTCAACTGTTCTAGCTGAAAGTCAACTCTTAACTTTGACCGCTCAATACTACTCCGATTTGAGTGATCTTTAGCTTGTTTGAAAGAGGTTTTCGGGTAGATTGAAGAGCTTTCAGGACAGATTTGAAAAGCTTTTGAAAAACCCTAGAAATTCAAGGATTTGTCCTGGCTGCAAGTAGGCAAATTTTGCAAAAATTTTGCCATGGTCTCCCCTCTTTTTGCACCAAATCTCAATCAAATCAAAGCATCTCAATCAAGTATTAAAATCCCCATGCATTTGACCACTGTAAGCAAATCAATCCTCAATCATTTTTCCATCTGAGCATGTGACCTTATGGCATCAATTTTGTCCTTTTGCATAAGAAGTCGATGTAGAGGATTTGCTTGTTTGCTCAAGTCGAATGAAGTGGTCGATGAAGCGCGTCGATGCTTGCCGATCTCCCGGCCAAGCACTTCTCACCCCTTCACCAAGGTGAAGGTTGAGGCCATTTCTTTACCACCAAGTACCTAATCCTCTTCCTTATCGCGTTACCCGGCACTAACGGCAAGGAAGATTCAAGACATTCTCCCCTTGGCCTCTCCTCCAAATGCCAAGGTACCCTTACTTCATTCTAGATTCTAGGAATAAAATCGTGAGTTACAAGCTCAAATGAATGAGTAGAGTTGACTTACAATTGATTTATAGCATGACTCATGCTCATTCATATCATAATACATGGTTCATAGTGCTTCCTTCATCACATCCACTCATGGCAATGTCAATACATTTCCACATACATCAACAACATCCAAGTGTCATGGAGCGGTGATCTCGGGTCGTGTTCTGGGCGCGAGTTCCTGCTCGGGACTAGAAAATCCAGTACAAAAGTGAAAACAGAGAGCACTTGCTGAATCCTGCACCTCAAGACCTATAGCTCGTCTCGAAGAGGACGACGAGCCGGTCGTTTTGAGTACTAGAACTCCAAAAACGGAGTTTGTATGAGAGAGTTATGACCAAAAACGTGCAACCGGCAATGGAAAACGGTGTCACCAAAAAGTGGGCTTCCAACCCAAAACATTTTATTCAATCCCCCAAATGTGCCAAAAGCTATGCTCACTTATGCCAATATGCAAGGCATAGCATTGAATGGCTATGTGTAGCATTCAAGCATTCATAATGCATAAAGAGCAGCATGAATGGCCATGATTAAAGTCCAATTTCTGAAAATTAGTGTTTTATGTGTAATAAAACTCTAATTCACTCCATAGCTTGAAAGAATGCTTCAAAATTGTAAGAAAGTGATGGAGCAACTCCGGGAAGCCTTAATGCTTGAATTTGTTGAAGGAGATGAAGATTAGGGTCACTTTGGTGAAAAACGTGGGCAGCTTTGGTAGTGATTTTCAGCCACATTGGGAGCCCCATTGCTCATGGAAAATAGGTGAAATACTTCATAAAACATTGCTAGATACATGAGAGACTCAATGCCCTTTGCTCATGTTGAGATTCCATGGCTAGGGTTTGCAAGAAAGCTCCCAAACAAAAAAACGTTTTTGATTAACAACTGCTAATCAAGATTAGAAATTTTTCCCAATTTGGTCCACTCATTCAAAAAAAATAGGTCCATGTGCTCAGATTTGAACCACAAACTCTACCTTAGCCATATCCCCTTCCCCCATGAATCAAATGAAGCAGAAATTTCACGAAATGAGAAGAAGATAAGAAAAATTAAAAATCATGGATCAAAAGCCATGCTCTGATACCAATGAAAGAAAGTAACAGGGGTGGGTTAGTCCCTCACCAAAGGGAGTGGCTCATGAAAGAGTCACCACTTAGCATCTCACGCGAGAAGCTCACCATTGATTCTTAGAACAGATAACATTATCATGAATGAGCCATAATCCCATTTACATTGGTATTTATACTCCACCCAAGAGTTCACACCTACTTACTAGTTGTCCATGGCCTTGGGCCCATAATGCTTTCTTACATCTCCTCTCTCTTAATTCAAGTCTAGTTCCAAAAAGTAAGCTAAACTGACCCAAAAATGGTCAAAAATTGACCAAACTGATCTGGAAAATTCTAGAATCAGTTTGCTTGGTTAAAAGCTCACTTTTTCCTATAAATAGAAGCCTCCCCCTTTGTAGAAACTTAATAGTGTTCTATGCACTATTACTCTACTCCTCCCTATAGTTAAAAACTGTGAATTTCTTAATAATTCATTAGTTTCAGAAATATAAAAGATCTTGTTTCTACCTGTTTTTACCTAGAGAGAGAAAATGTTCTAGAGAGAGGTTATTCAGATTTTAGATATTTTTGGATGGAAAAATATCTCTTCTTATTAAAATAATTTTTCCCAAAACAAAAGTTCAAAAAGATTTTTATAAGGTGCATTAGAAATCAATTATAATCTGTTCAAAAGGCCTTATCCTACGAGCCTTAATTTTTAAAAAAATTTAAATTAAGGTTCTGAAGGGCCAATCAGATTTATCCAAATGTAGGGAGGAGATAAATAGAAGAAATAAAGAAAATCCCCCCAAAAATGAGTAAATACTCACATAAGATGAAGAGTGGACTAAGGACCAAAACTTAAAAAATGAGTTTTTAACACCTCAGAGAGTGGGGATTCCCCCTCATGAAGCAGGTGCCTATTTCACATGTGTGGTGGAGTCTTAAATTCTCAAATATTGAGATATTTCATCTCTCCTCTCTCTTAATTCAAGTCTAGTTCCAAAAAGTAAGCTAAACTGACCCAAAAATGGTCAAAAATTGACCAAACTGATCTGGAAAATTCTAGAATCAGTTTGCTTGGTTAAAAGCTCGCTTTTTCCTATAAATAGAAGCCTCCCCCTTTGTAGAAACTTAATAGTGTTCTATGCACTATTACTCTACTCCTCCCTATAGTTAAAAACTGTGAATTTCTTAATAATTCATTAGTTTTTGACCATTCCCTCTTCTAAAGAATTGGTGGCCATCAAGCCAAAGGAAAGCTCTCAGAAATTCATGTAAGCTAGAAATCCTACTTTTTCTTTATTCTTTTTTAATGGTTTTCTAATTTTTATTTTTTTTGAAATGTAAAATGATGCTATGCCTTGTTGGAAAGGCTTTCCCCCTCTCTCATTCTTAAATTCAACCTTTCTTTATCCTTTATCCTAGATAAGTAATCGAATTGTTGGAATTAAACTTTTCATATTATTTCTTGTTTAAAAGTGAAATTTGATTAGTTTAGAATGCTTTAAACCATTTGGGGATATATTTTAAGTGACTTAAGGATAGAAAAATTTGAAAAATGGTCACCCATACAAAGGAGGTTATGGAAAAATTTTCTTAAATTTTGTGAAATAAGTTTTATCTTTTATTATTCAAAAAGAGTAATCTCCATTGTTTGTGTATTTTAAAAGTTTTATTTTCATTCTAGGCATAGAAAAATGCATAGTAGAAATATTTTTATTATAAAAGTGTTATTTCCATTAAAATTAAAATTTATGCATAGAAAGATGCATATTGGATATTTTTTTATTTTTAAAAGAGTGATTTTCATTAGATTTAAATTCTATGCATAAAAAGATGCATACTAGTAATTTTTTATTATTATAAAAGAGTGATTTTCATTAGATTTAAATTCTATACATAGAAAGATGCATATTGGTTATTTTTTTAATTATAAAAGAGTGATTTTCATTAGATTTAAATTCTATGCATAGAAAGATGCATATTGGATATTTTTTTTAATTATAAAAGTGTTACTTTCACTAATATTTTATTTTATGCATAAATAGATGCATAAAAGAAATTTTTTCTATTATAAAAGTGTTACTTTCATCAATATTGATTTTTATACAAAAATAGATGCAGATAAAAATTATTATAAAAGTGTTACTTTCGTCAATATTGATTTTTATGCATAAAAGAAAATTTTTTATTATAAAAGTGTTACTTTCATCAATATTGATTTTTATGCATAAATAGATGCATAATAGAATTTTTTTTTAATTATAAAAGTGTTACTTTCATCAATATTGATTTTTATGCATAAATAGATGCATAAAAGATTTTTTTTAATTATAAAAGTGGTACTTTCATCAATATTGATTTTTATGCATAAATAGATGCATAAAAGATTTTTTCTCAATATTGATTTTTATGCATAATTAGATGCTTAAAAGAATGTTTTTTTATTATAAAAGTGTTACTTTCATCAATATTGATTTTTATGCATAAATAGATGCATAAAATAACTTTTTTAATTATAAAAGTGTTACTTTCATCAATATGGATTTTTATGCATAAATAGATGCATAAAAGAATTTTTTTAATTATAAAAGTGTTACTTTCATCAATATTGATTTTTATGCATAAATAGATGCATAAGAGAATTTTTTTTATTATAAAAGTGTTATTTTCATCAGTATTGCTTTTTATGCATAAATAGATGCATAAAAGATTTTTTTTATTATAAAAGTGTTACTTTCATCAATATTGATTTTTATGCATAAATAGATGCATAAAAGAAATTTTTTTATTACAAAAATGTTACTTTTATCAATATTGAATTTTATGCATAAATAGATGCATAAAAGAATTTTTTTATTATAAAAGTGTTACTTTCATCAATATTGATTTTTATGCATAAATAGATGCATAAAATAATTTCTTTATTATAAAAGTGTTACTTTCATCAATATTGATTTTTATGCATAAATAGATGGATAAAAGAATTTTTATTATTATAAAAGTGTTACTTTCATCAAAATGGATTTTTATGCATAAGTAGATGCATAAAAGAATTTTTTTATTACAAAAGTGTTAGTTTTATCAAAATTGATTTTTATGCATAAATAGATGCATAAAAGGATTTTCTTTTATATAAAAGTGTTATTTCCATAGAAGTTGCAAGAAAGTAACAGGGGTGGGTTAGTCCCTCACCAAGGGAGTGGCTCATGAAGGAGTCACCACTTAGCATCTCACGGGAGAAGCTCACCATTGATTCTTGGAACAGATAACATTATCATGAATGAGCCATAATCCCATTTACATTGGTATTTATACTCCACTCAAGAGTTCACACCTACTTACTAGTTGTCCATGGCCTTGGGCCCATAATGCTTTCTTACAAACCATCCCTTCCCCAATGGTTTCGTCCTCGAAACCTCAAATGAATACCCCAAATTCGGAGAAGAATGTTCCATGTGGCTGAATTTACACCAACCCATATTGCTCTATCAATGCTTCATATCCCTCCAATGCTGAAATAGGTTGCCATGAAGCTTCTTCCTTAGGTAAACCCTTCCATTGAACAAGATACTCCACCAAGGTACGAGTGCGAAGTACCTTTTTACTTGTACCCAAGATAGCTTCTGGAATGTATTCAATCATTCCCTCTTCATTCATTGGAGGTAACTCATCAACCATTTGATCGATCATACCCACATATCCTTTCAAGTGAGAGACATGAAACACATCATGAATCTTTGTTGTAGATGGAAGTAAGAGTTGATATGCAACCTCCCCAACTCTTCGTAACACTTGATAAGGACCATAATAGCGATGAGCTAGTTTGGTGTTTGTGCTTCCCTTCAAAGACGCATATCTTGACTTTGGTATTCTCAAAAGAACCCAATCTCCCAATTTGAATTCCAATGGTCTTCGATGAACATTGGCATATTGTCTCATTTTCTCTTGTGCAACCTTCAAATTACTTTTGCATTGTTGCAACAAAGCTTGCATCCTTTCAGCTTCCTCCTTGGCATTATGGTTAGAAGTCTCATATGTACCCACCAACATAGGCAAATTGACCTTGTAACCATATAAAGCCTCAAAGGGTGACATGCCAATGCTCACATGATATGTTGAGTTGTAAGCAAACTCAGCCAAAGGTAACCAATCATCCCATGTGCTTTGAGTATCATGACAATAGTGGCGTAGATATGTTTCCACCCATTTGTTTACTCTTTCTGTTTGACCATCGGTTTCGGGATGATAGGCGGTGCTTGGAGTAAGCTTGGTTCCCATATATTCAAACAATGTTCTCCAAAAGGTGCTCATGAATTTGACATCGCGATCACTCACAATTTGTGACGGCATACCATGCAACTTGAAAACCCCATCAACAAATTGCTTGGCAACATTTTGGGCTGAATATGTGACCTTGGAAGGAATGAAATGGGCCACTTTGGTCAATCTATCCACCACAACATACAAGCTGTCCCACCCTTTCTTTGTGCGCGGAAGGTTAGTAATGAAATCCATTGATATATGACTCCATTTGCCTTCGGGAATGGGCAATGGCTGAAGCAAACCTCCCGGTTTATGTGTAGGATCCTTGTTCAATTGACATGACCGACACCCACTTACATAAGCATGAATGCTCTTCCACATCCCCTTCCAAAAGAAACTTTTCCTTATTGCATCAAAGGTTTTGTAGACACCCAAATGACCAGCCATAGGAGTACAATGCATCTCTTCCATGATCTTCTTGATAAATGATGAAGTAGGAACCAAGTAGACTTTTCCTTTGTAGTAGAGGAGACCATTTTTCAGCTCATAATGGGGTAACTCTTCACATACACCTTGCTGTAATTTCTGCACTATTTGTGAGGTTTCTTCATCAAACAAGTACTCTTCTTGTATCTCCATGATCCAATCTTTATGCACCTCAGAAATAGCATACAATGAGCAGGCCCACATACGAGACAAGGAATCGGCAACCACATTTTCTTTGCCCTTTGTGTACGTGATTTCAAAATCATAGTTTTGTAGTGTTGCTACCCACCTTCTTTGCTTAGGAGACAAATTGGGTTGTGTGAGGAAATACTTCAGCACCCTATGATCACTTCTCACATAAAAATGACTCCCATATAAGTAATGGTGCCATTTCTTGATAGCATGGAGTATAGCAATCATCTCTTGCTCATACACATGGAGTTCTCTTTCTTTGTCATTCAGCTTTCTACTTTCATAAGCAATGACTCCATGGTCTTGGTAAAGTACCGCACCAATCCCTCTTCCACTTGCATCCGCCCTTATTGTGAAAGGTTTGGTGAAGTCTGGACATACCAAAATAGGTGCTGATGTGAGCATCTTCTTCATATCTTCAAAGCTTTTGTTGGCAATGGCATCCCAAAAGAAGGTTTCCTTCTTCAATTTATCCGTCATTGGGGCTGCAATTTCTGCATAGTGGGCAATAAAGCGCCTATAGAATGAAGATAACCCCAAAAATCCCCTCAATTGAGTAGTGTTTGAAGGAACCGGCCAATTCCTAATACATTCCACTTTCTTTGGATCCACACAAATGCCATCCTTGCTCACAATGTGACCCAAATATTCCACCTCATGTGCCATGAAGGTACATTTTGTCTCCTTAACATACAACTTGTTTTGCCTCAAGACCTCCAAAACCTCTTTCACGTGCTTCAAATGCACTTCCTCATCTTTGCTATAGATAAGTATGTCGTCGAAAAAGACCAATACAAACTTGTAGAGGAAAGGTTGAAGCACTTTGTTCATCAATGCTTGAAAAGTTGCCGGTGCATTGCATAATCCAAACGGCATAACCATGAATTGGTAAAGACCCCTTTCTGTACGAAATGCTGTTTTGAACTCATCACCACTTTTCATCCTTATTTGATGGTATCCGGAACGCAAATCAATCTTTGAAAAGCATGTGGCACCCTTCAACTCATCCAAAAGATCATCCACCCTTGGTATTGGAAATCGATTTTTGATGGTGATCTTATTCAAATCACGGTAATCAATGCACATGCGAAAAGTACCATCCTTTTTCTTCACAAGTAGCACCGGAGAAGCAAAAGAAGATTGACTTGGTTCAACCCATCCCATGTCAATGAGTTCTTTGACTTGTTTTGCCACCTCTTCCTTTTCAACCTTTGACAAACGATAGGGAGGCTTGTTGATTGGTTTGGCATTTGGTTCCAAATCAATAGCATGATCAACACTCCTCTTTGGCGGCATTGATTTTGGCATGGTAAACACATCTTCATAATCCTTGAGTAGCTTAACCATGTCCACATTTTCGATGCAATCCTTTTTGCTATTATCTTCCTCTTTGCAAAGCTGTAGTACATAAACATAGCCCTCTTTCTTGAACTCTTTCTTCATTTGAGTAGCATTGATCATGAAGAGCTTGGACCCTTGCATTCCATTCAATGTAATAACCCTTCCATGATGCACAAAACTCATGAAACTTTTCTGTAAGTTCATGGTAAAAGAGTTCAAAGTGGACAGCCAATCACATCCAAGTACTATGTCAATTGGTCCCAACTCAATCACCAAAAGATCAACTTTGCAAGAGTAGTTCTTGGACAACTCCAATTCTGTACTTTGACACTTCATATTGCAACTCATTGAATCACCATTGGCCACTTGCACCATGTGCTTGTTTGGTAAAGAAGTTGGTTGCATTTTGAGAGTGTTCAAAGACCTTTTATTGACAAAACTATGCGTGCTTCCAGTATCAATGAGTGCATATGTTGTTCTCCCATTCACCTTGATCTTCAATCTCAATGTGTTGGCACCCTTACTTCCCGCATAAGCATCATGAGAGATTGTACACAAGGTAGTATGTGCACTATTGTCTTCATCCCACACGCATAGAGGCATCCCATCATCCATTTTGTCATGAGCAAACTTTAGTTTCCCACCCGGATCAAAAGGAAACTTGGGATTTTCTTCATCAAAACCATCATCATGAGAACCTCCACCCTCATGAGGATCTCCCCATCCTAAGGCATCATTGCATTCAAGGAATTCCTCCTCCTCATGATTAGCATTGTCCTCAGTGATAATGTAGCTTATGGACATATCCTTGGATTTGCATACTTTGAAGTGATCCTTGTTCCATTTTTCTCCACATTTGAAACATAGACCTTTGAGCCTCATTTCATGCAAACGGTCCTCCTTGATAACCTTGCTTTTTGAACCCCCATTTGCTGGCTTGGACTCATTGTATGTAGCTTTGTTGGACATAAATGGTGGTTTAAATGGAAGTCTATTAGACCCTCTACCATACACGGTAGGAAACCTTGGAAGGTTAGGCCTTGCATTTGCATTCGCATGAGAACTCAAATCCGTTCTTGTAACCACTTCTCCCTTGGTGTTGCCTTTGTTAGCCCACTTTGACATATATTTTTCCTCATGAATTTCTGCAAGCATCATTGCTTTCTTCAAAGTTGCGGGCTCTTGAGCTTTGACATCACCACCAATAGGAGTCTTCAAACCCCTTATATACTTGACGACTAGATAATGCTCATCAAAATCATCCAAGTATAATAGAAGTTTTAGAAACTTTTGAGAATAGGCCTTCACCGTTGTGACTTGTTCAATCTTGTCCCATTCTACAATGTGGTTATCCCTTTGCATTCGAGAAGTAAACTCCTCTGCCATGTCATTCTTGAATGCTTCCCAAGTAGAAATAACATAACCATGTGATTGCTTCCTTCTCCACCAAGTATGAGCAAAGCCTTCCAAATGCAATGAAGCAAAGTAAACCTTTGACATTTCACTTCTCGGGCTGATCTCGAAGTAGAGGTCCATTTTGTTTGCCCATTCTTCAAAGTCTTCGATAGAGTTTGACTCTCCCTTGAACTTTGTGAATGTGATTTTGTCCTTCACGGTCTTATCCATGTCATTCTGCATTCTTGGCCCTCTTTGCCGTGTTCTAGGATCATCAAATCCTCTTCCTTCACCCAAGTGTCTTTGCATTTGCTCATCTTCCCAATCCCAATCACATGCATCCTTTAGCCCTCTGTGCTCATAACTTCTTCTGGCATCCTGCATAAAGGACGTAGCTTTTGGAACATTGGCATTTGGCTTCGCATGATAAGCATCACCCATAGGCCTTTTTCCTTTATCCACTTGAGAAGAGTGTGACATCATCTGTCTCCCATGGTTTACCTCATGCATAGGCGGCAATCTTTCATGTCGGAACTCATGGTGTGCACTATCCATTACATTGTCATCCACTTCTTGATTAGACTTGGAAGAAGCCAACCCACTGATAGCATTACCCAAGTCTCTAAATCCCGTCTGCATCATATCACCAAGATAGTGTTGGCGCTTGTCAAAGCGTTCCATGAGTTGCTCACCAAACTGTTGTTGCCGACTAGCTAGGTTACCTTCAACCCGTTGGAACATACTCTCCATGGCTTTAAGCATCATGTCCATCGTGACCGGAGTAGTCCCCACCATGGGTTGAGAAGTCTCCAATGGCTGTGAATCACTAGTGTCATTTGTAGTCGAATTCTCCCCAACTCTTGTAGAAGATCCACTAGCCATGAATGGTTCGGGTTGCTTAGCATCTTGCTCACTCCGAACTCCTTTGTTTTGTCCCCCTCTAGTCATTTCCATGCATGGAATTTGGTCCCACTTGCAAACTAGCTCACTGTTTTGCTCCAAAATGTGACCAAATCACCAATTTTGCCAAAACTCTTTGGAGACAAGTCCGATTTTGCTTCTCTTTAGCTCGATAGATCCGTAATGATAAGATCTTGGAGCTGAATGCCTGGGGCTAGAAAAATTTGGTGTGCTAGTACTCTCTGTTTTAGGGTTTGCGATTGAGGCCCAACTTTTAGTTCACTATCCAAACGATATCGGATTTTGATGATCTTTATATCGTTGGAAAGCTCTCGATGAGACTATTAAGGATCCCCAAAAACAGATTTGAAAAAAAGTCAACTGCCTTTGACCAGTCAACTGTCTCGGCTGAAAGTCAAACTTTGACTTTGACCGCTCCAAACTTCTCCGATTTCAGAGATCTTCGGCTTGTTAGAAAGCTCTTGATGTGTAGATTAAGAATTATCAAGGATAGATTTGGAATAATCTCTGTAAACCCTAAAATTTAGGGTTCTGCCCTGACTGCAACTAGGCAAGTTTTTGCAAAAATTTTGCCATAACTTCCCCGCTTTTGCTTGCAAATCTCAATCTACCCAAGCATATGCATCAATCATTTATCACTTGACCAATGCACGGCATCAACCACAAAGCATTTTGACTATTGCAAGGCATCAACCACAAAGCATTTTGACCATTGCAAATCCATATGGCATCACCCTTTTGTCATGATGCAACTTGAGTTGATGTAGAGGTTTGTGGCTTTGCTTTGCTTTGCTTTGGCTCAAGTATGGCTTGGTTGTCGATGAAGCGCGTTGATGCTTGCCGATCTCCCGGCCAAGCACTTCTCACCCCTTCACCAAGTTTTCCTCCAAGGTGAAGGTTGAGGCCATGTCTTCACCACCATGTACCTAATCCTCCACCGTACCGCTTTCCCAAGGCAATCACGGCACGGTAGATTCAAAACATTCTCCCCTTGGCCTCTCCACCCATTGCCAAGGTACCCTCACACATTGCTAGTTCACTAGAATTTGATGTGAGTGAAAGCAATCGTGAGGTGTATGTAACTTGAATCTCAAAATGAAATGAATGTCATGGATGAGATGACTTACATGTGTAAGCATGACTCATGCTTTTATCATTTTACATATCATAATGGCCTCATCACCATGCTCTTTTATAGCTCCATTACAATTCCATCATCAACAACATCCAACAACACATTGCCACTTGTGAAATATGATTTCAATCCCCCAAAATTGATCCAAGAGCTATGCTTCCTTATGCCAAAATGCAAATCATAGCATTGAATGGCTATGTAGATGATTCAAGGCATCATATGGCATGAAGACAAGCATGAATGGCTCCCAAAAGCATTGTGTAAGCTTGATACTTCCATGAATGGCATGCCAAATGAACCAAAATGAAGAGAATCTCCAAAAATATGATCCATTGTTTGGCCAAGGCTCATGTGGAAGCAATCCTTTGCACAAATGCAAGCACTAATGCATAGACAAGCATCATTGGCATGTAAACCATCAAGCCAAATGCTTCATTTCTGAAATTTAGGGCTTCTGAGTGTAATCAACCCCAATCAACTCCCAAAGCACCACAAATGCTTCAAAATAGCAAGGAATTGATGGAAGCACTCACCAATGGCATCCCATGAGCTTCAATGGCTGAAAATTGTTGAAGAATGCTTCACTTTGATGAAAAACGTGGCCACTTGAGCACTGATTTGCAGCCATGAGGAAGGTCACATTTGCTCATGAAAGGGACATGAAAAGGTTGCCAAAACATGAGGAAAGCTTAGCTTATGCTCCATGGAAGGGTAGGCAAGCAAGCCATCTCCATTTTCAGCATGAAAACGGCGCAGTTTCGCCGTTAGGCTGCGCCTGAAAATCGCAAAAATCGCCACGTTTTGAAGCAAAACAATCATATGAAGTGCTCATACCTTGCTTATGACTCATTTGCTTGAGGTTTGGTTGAGGTTTCCATGGCTAGGGTTGCAGGAAATCTCCACAGTAGCAAAAACGTTTTTGGCTTAAGATTCCTAATCACGATTAGCCATTTCCCCCAAATTTGGTCCAAACTTTTCAAAAAATTTGGTCCAGAAACCTATTTCCATGGCCATTTCCCCCCATTTTTGGCCATTTTCTTCCATTTTCTCCATGAAACCTTAGAAATGAATTTTCAGAAATTGAAGAGAAGAAAGAAAAAAAAAATTACTCACATCATGGATCTAAGCAAGGCTCTGATACCAATGCAAGAAAGTAACAGGGGTGGGTTAGTCCCTCACCAAGGGAGTGGCTCATGAAGGAGTCACCACTTAGCATCTCACGGGAGAAGCTCACCATTGATTCTTGGAACAGATAACATTATCATGAATGAGCCATAATCCCATTTACATTGGTATTTATACTCCACTCAAGAGTTCACACCTACTTACTAGTTGTCCATGGCCTTGGGCCCATAATGCTTTCTTACAGAAGTTGGATTTTATGCATAAATAGATGCATACATAATTTTTTTTTAATATCAAAATGAGAGTTCTCTTTAATCATTGTTTAAATCCCATGAATATTTGTAAATGAATAAGTAAATACTCTGTGAAGGAAAATTCTACTGTTTCATATTCTCTAGGATGGTAATGAGAAAATTCAAAAGATCTATCGAAGTTAGAATTTTAGATAAATGATTAATTTATTCCTCATAGGAATACGTGTTTAGTTTTTAATTCAGTTAAGCAAAATACTCAATAAATGAAATTCAGAAAAGTAGTAATTGAAATATTACCCTTCGAGAAAGATAGTTCAGGAAGAACCTTTCCAGACTCGAACCCTGAATCACACTATGACCACGACTTAATCTCCTTCGTCAATTGCAAGAAAAGACGATGTGACCAGTTTAGGAAAATTCAATCAAATCACCACCGAATCTGAAATTAAATTGAGACCTTTGATTTTGATCTGAGGATCAAGATTATAGAATTCGAGGAATTCTACTTGGGAATCCAAACTTGTGATCTAGAAGTCTTGGGATATGGAATTAAGATATACTCATTGCATTCAAAAGAAAATCAAAACTGAAAACTTGCATAGAAACCCTGTTTTCTTAAAGGACTGTCTTATGCTAGAATGCTGGAGGGAGCATTTGGTATATGTGTTTTTCTAAGGGAAGCTCAGTTGCAACAGCTATGGTGGGGAGTGTTCAAAGGACAACTCACACGACGGCACTCAAAGGACGGCTCACGCAACAAAAACCTGCCCAGGTCTTGACCAGCCTGGGTATGGTGAAATTTAATGGTGTGCTTCTTCTGATACGATGGGCAAGGACCGATGAAGCGGTCCCTGATGAGTGAAGTGCCAGGACACCTAAGGAGGATCTTGGAGGGTTCTGACCAGGCAATGCACGGGCTCGCGGTGCTTAGGACACCCATGCGTATGTCGTGGAGGAAGATATATATATATATGATGACGAGAAAACTATTGTAATCTATTACTGGATCTCATTGCTGACCTGCTGGTCTCAACGGAGAGTCAAGAGTGATACTGTTTTGTGAGAAACAAGGATTGAATGGAAATTTTGAGTTATGACATCTATAACCAATAATTTTTTGTCAATGGATTGTTTTAAAAGTTAAAGTTTAAACAGGAGTGTGTGCGTATCTGTATTCTAAAGCAAAATTTAAGAAAGGCATTCAATTATGGTTGGGTGAGTACTTGTCTGGCTCTACCAATTCTAGTGGTAGGGTGGTGGCTAACCCATGGGCTGGATGGGGTTAGGCTAGAATCAGTAGAGTTTTAATAATAAAATTGATCAATAGGAATACGCTTAGAACTCGAGTAGTTAATTAAAAGCCTGAAGACTTCTCTGATGAATAGATCAACGGCTATGCCTGATTCAATTAGGAAAAAAGCGTCGATTCCTTCAAGTTAAGTCTCTAATAGTTTCCTTTTTATCTGATTTAATCAGATGAAGGTTAGTTTAGTATCTTGACCTCGTTAGAGAAATTCGTTAAGAAAATGAAAATGGTGGAATCGTCCCCGTTTTTTGGGCAGGGAAAATTTTCTCGGTTTTGTGTTTTTGGAATGACCACCAGATTAGTCTCGTACCCGGACATTCGAGGGCGAGGCCCCGAGTGAGAAACCCTGCCCTGCACAAGAGGAAACTACTTCCGCTACTGCTATCATCCGGGAATCCGCGGTGCGTAGAGGGGGCAGTGGGATCTCACAGCTGGTATCAGAGCCCTATTGTGAATTTACGTAACAACAGCGAAAATTGCTTAAATTTTTAAAGTAAATCTGGGAAATAATGTTTTCACTTGTTAATATTATGTTAAATGAACTTCAAAAATTGAAAACTCATAAATTGAATTGGAAATTTTAGATGGATACCCCAAATCTATCTGGCATTCCCGAACTCTCCTAGAGTCAGGATATGATAGCCTTTGCATTCAAGCACCTCATCAACTCTGCTACGACCCAAGTAAGTAGAGTGAGACTCGCACGTCATTTTGAGATTCTTTACTTTCCTGATCCTCTTGAGAGTCAGGATATGATAGCCTTTGCATTCAAGCACCTCATCAACTCTGCTCTACGACCCGAGTAAGTAGAGTGAGACTCGCACGTCATTTTGAGATTCTTTACTTTCCTGATCCTCTTGAGTGACATCGGTATATATATGTGGTTCTATGGAGGACGATGTATTAATGCCAGTACCAGTCAGTGTGAGAGAGGCTCAGGCAAAATATTTCCTTAGCCATGATTCTGATAAGGCTAGGGCTTATTCAGCATGTGCAACTCTTTGATCATTCACCCGGGAACTTCAAAATTTGATGCCAAATTTTAGGCTTCTTAGCCACTTTATCCCTAGAAGTAGAATTATTGCACCTCTTTCTGTAAATGAATCGTGTGTACCATGGCATGTCTCTTCGCAGTTTCGCTTCTTTATGCGTATACGATTGAGGCAGTGATTTTGGGAGTCGTGATGCTCTATGTATATATCGAAAACTTTTGATAATAAACGATGTTTTACAAATAAAAATCCAAATTGTTTTCATGATTGTGAATGGTTAATAAAATTATCAGAGTAAGTCTTGTTTCATGAAGTATGATGAAATAATTATCTGTTTAAAGAATAAATCACAAAAATTAAATAATCATAAATCTGTTGTTAAAGTTAAGTTGACGAAAATCTCATTTTGTCAAAGTCATGAGGCACACGGCCCGTGCAAGGCAACCGGATCCTCTAACCGATGAAAAAGAGTTGGATCCGGATGTTCGAAAATCCCTGCACAGATCCCAACCTGGTCCCTTCAAGGGTGAAGGGGTGCAATTAGGTGAAGTAGTGGAAAAGTGGATTGAGGCAATGGAAGAATACTTTGATAGGTTGTTGTAAGATCAGGGTATCCAGTTTTGTCCAGTTTATGCTGGAGTGGGACAATGCTTGGAGAGAAAATTTGGGGAGGTAGGGTACTTCAAATGAGATCAAGAAACTAATAGAAAATACACATGCACTAAAATTGACCCAATAAAACTTAAACTAATATAAATTAGTTTAATTAATGAATTTTGGCTTAAGATAGTCCTTTAAGAAAACAGGGTCTCTATGCAAGTTTTCAGTTTTGAATTTCTTTTGAATACAATGGGTATTTCTTAAATCTGTATCCCAATACTTCTAGATCACAAGTCTACATTCCCAAGAAGAATTCCTCCACTTCTTTAATCTTGATCCTCAGATCAAAATCAAAGGTCTCAACTTAGTTTAAGATTCGGTGGGTGATTTGAGTGTAGATTATTGAACTGGTCATCGTCTATTCTTGAAACTGAGATGAAGGAGTTATGTCTTGTCATAGTCTGATTCAGGTTTTTAGACTGGAAAGGTTCTCTCTGAACTCTCTTTATCGAAGGGTAATATTTCAATTACTACTTTACTGAATTTCATTCATTGAGTATTTGCTTAACTGAATTCAAAACTAATCACGAATTCCTATGAGGGATAAATTAATCATTTAACTAAAATTCCGACTTCAATAGATTTTTTGAATTTTCTCATTTATCATCCTAGAGAATATGAAACGGTAAAATTTTCTTTCACAGAGTGTTTACTTAATTCATTTTCCCATATTCACGGGATTTAAACAAGGATTAAAGAGAACTCTTCTTTTGATATAAAAATTCTGTATGCATCTATTTATGCATAAAATCCAACTTCCAAAGAAATAACACTTTCATATAAAAGAACAATCCTTTTATGCATAAAAATCCTTCTATTTATGGATAAAAATCAATAAGTGAAAGTAACACTTTTACAATAAAAATTTTCTTTTATGCATAAAAATCGATATTAGTGAAAGCAACACTTTTACAATTTAAAAAAATTCTTTTATGCATCATTTTATGCATAAAACTCCATTTTGATGAAAGTAACACTTTTATAATAAAAACAATATTCTTTTATGCATCTATTTATGCATAAAAATCCATTTTGATGAAAGTAACACTTTTATAATTAAAAAAATAATCTTTTATGCATCTATTTATGCATAAAAATGCATTTTGATGAAAGTAACAAAAATATTCTTTTATGCATCTGTTTATGCATAAAAATCCATTTTGATGAAAGTAACACTTTTATAATAAAAAATATTCTTTTATGCATCTATTTATGCATAAAAATCCATTTTGATGAAAGTAACACTTTTATAATAAAAAAAATTCTTTTATGCATCTATTTATGCATAAAAATCCATTTTGATGAAAGTAACACTTTTGTATAAAGAAAAATAACCAATATGCGTCTTTCTATGCATAGAACTTAAATCTAATAAAAATCACTCTTTTATAATAATAAAAAACCAATATGCATCTTTCTATGCATAGAATTTATATCTAATGAAAATAACACTTTTATAATTAAAAAATAACCAATATGCATCTTTCTATAGTTTCAATTGAAATCTAATGAAAATCACTCTTTTATAATAGAAAAAAATAACCAATATGCATCTTTCTATGCATAGAATTTATATCTAATGGAAATAACACTTTTAGAATAAATATATTTCTACTACGCATTTTCCTATGCATAGAATGAAAATGACACTTTTAGAATACACAAAGGATAGGGATTATTCTTTTAGAATAATAAAAGATGAAACTTATTTCATAAAATTTTAGAAAATTTTGCCATAACCTCTTTTGTATGCGTGATCGTTTTTTAATTTTTTCTACTTTAATTTACTTAAAAATTAACCCCAATTGGTTTAAAGCATTCTAGAGTAATCAAATTTCACTTTTAAAAGAGAACAATATGAAAAGTTTAATTCCAACAGTTAGCTTACTTAACTAGGATAGCGAAGGGCTGATTTTAAGAATGAGAGAGGGGGAAAGACAAGGCATAGCATCCATTTATCATTTCAAACAAAACAAAAATTAGAAAACCATTAAAATAATAAAGAAAAATATAAGATTTCAAACTTACATGAATTCTGGGAGCTTTCCTTTGGCTTGATGGTTTGAGGGATCTACTCTTGTTTACAACAAGAGTGGCCACCAAATCTTTAGAGAGGGAATGGTCAAAAACTAGTGAATTATTAAGAAATTCACATTTTCTTGGCTCTTGGGAGGAGTAGAGTAACAATGCATAAAACACTATTAAGCTTGAACAAAGGGGGAGTCTTCTATTTATAGGAAAAAGTGAGCTTCTAACCAAGCAAACTGATTCTAGAATTTTCCAAACCAGTTTGGTCAATTTTTGACCATTTTTAGGTCAGTTTAGCTTACTTTTTGGAACTAGACTTGAATTAGGAGAGAGGAGAGATGAAATATCTCAATTTTTGATAATTTAAAACTCCACCACACATGTGAAATAGGTGCCTCCTTCATGAGGGGGGAATTGTGAGGTGTCAAAAATCCATTTTTTTAGTATTTCCTTTGGTCCTTAGTCTACTCTTCATCTTATGTGAGTATTTACTCATTTTTGGGGGGATTTTCTTTATTTCTTCTATTTATCTTCTTCTCCACACATTTGGATGAATTTGATTGGCCCCTCAAAACCTTAATTTAAAATTTTCAAAAAAACTGGATCCCTAGGATAAGGCCTCTTGAACAGATTATACTTGATTTCTAATGCACCTTTTGAGAATCTTTTTGAGCTTTTGTTTAGGGGGAACTTATTTTAATAAGAAGAGATATTTTTCCATCCAAAAATATTCAAAATTTGAATAATCTCTCTCTAGAATATTTTCTCTCTCTAGGTCAGGTAGAAACAAGATCTTTTATATTTTTGAAGAGGGATTTGATAACAGGGGAAGATGTTGGACATCTTGAGAGGCTGGGGAGGAATCTTACATTCTCTCCCACTTGAAAAACATGAGATGTCCTCATCTCGCAAACTGGGGGTAATTTCTCCCAGGTGGAATCTTTAAAAGGATAGAACTTCCATTTGACCAATACTTCTCTCAGAATTCTGTTCTTGAGAATCTTTTCTCAAACATCAAGGATTTTTTCAGGTTGGAGTTCCATCTGCCCTTGATTTGAAGAAGTTAAGATTTCATTCAAGCACATGATTCGGGCGTGGTACATACTTTTTAAGAAGGCTGACATGAAATACATTATGTACTTTGAGATGAGGAGGCAGAAGAAGCTCTTAGGCTAAGTCACCTACTTTCTTTGTAATCAGATATGGCCCACAATATCTAGGGGATAACTTCGTTCCCAAGAGATAGAGAACTTCTTTTGGGGCGTACTCAAACGAAGACCATATCTTCTTCTTCGAATTCTCTGTCTGTTCTCTTCTTATCTGCATACTGCCTCTGTCTATCCTGGGCAGCTTTTATATCTTTGCAAATTGACTGCATCTGCTGCTCCATGTCGTCAAACAAGCATCTGTCTGGACATCTCAACCCTAATCAATGGGTCAGACCAAGTTAATGGAGTTAAGCAATCTTGTCCATACAGAGCTTTGAAAGCGCTCATCCCAATACTTCGGTGATAAGAAGCATTGTAGGCAAACTCGACTAGGTGCAGATAGCTTAGACACTTCTTGGGTTCCCTGCCCACAGCATGGCCGAAGTATATCTTTGATTACTTGGTTCACCCTTTCTTTTAGTTTGACCATCGGTCTCGAGGTGGTAAGCTGTGCTGAGATATCCAAGAAAGTTCCTACTGCTTCAAAAAATGCAGTCGAGAATCTTGACGTGAATTTGGGATCTCGATCACTTACTATTCTTTTGGGTAGGCCATGCATAGGCCATACAATCTGAAGACTTCTTTGAGGAACACTCTGGCCACATCCACTGCAATAGTGTAGGTTTCTTTTATTGGAATCAGATGGGCAACTTTGGTTAGTCTATCAACTACCACGAAGATGGAGTTGTAACTTGATTGCACTGAAGGTAATCCAGTAATAAAATCCATACTGGTGCATTCCCACTTCATCTGGGGGATGTCTAATGGATGTAACTTCCCAAGCATTTTTACTCTCTCGGCCTTGACTTTCTGCTGAAAGGTCAGACATTGACGTACATGATTAAGTACATCCTTTTTTAGACCAGGCCAAAAGAAGTTTTTCTTCACAGACATGTAGGCTTTGATGAAACCTGGATGTCCTGTAATAAGGCTGTCATGGGCTTCATTCAGAATTTGACCCTTAGTTCCCTCATCATTGCAAATGCATAGCCTGCGATTATAATACATAATTCCATCATCCAGGCTGTACCCTTGAACTCAGTTTAACTCTTGTGGAGTTTTGCTTTCCTGCATAAGTAGGGTAGCAATAGGGCCAAAGAATCTATCCTACATGATCTTCTCACTTGCTTCAATAATCAAAGGATTTGACACTATAGTAATTACAAGCAAGGAGGCTTTTTTGCTGAGGGCATATGCTACCACATTTTTTTTTCCTGGGTGGTACTTGATTTCAAAATCAGATTCCTACAGGGTCTGCATCCACCTTCTCTAGTGCATGTTGAGATCCTTTTGAGTGAAGATCCACTTTAAGCTCTGATGATCTGTCATCAAAGTGAATCTTTGACCCAATAGGTAATGTCTCTACAACTTCAGGGCATATACTACTGAAAGTAGTTCCAGGTCGTGGACAACATAATTCCTCTCATGCATTCTGAGTTTTCGGGATTCATAGGCCACTGCATGACTTTCTTGCATAAGTGCACCTCCCAGGGCAAAACCATTGGCATCAGTTACTACCTCAAAGGGTAGAGAGAAATCTGGTAGCTTTAGAATGGGATTGGTTTACCAAGGCGTTCTTCAGCTTATCAAAAGCACTCTGGCACCTGGCAAACCATTGAAACAGGATTGTTGCATGACGAATGAAGATCAATACAAGGATGCAACAAAAAAAACACTTAGGGCTCTTGAAAAGAGTTCCAAGTTGTGGATGAGTGTGGGAGTGGGTTTGACAATAATCCCACATGGGAACTTTTGGGAGTTTTAGAGTTTTTGTATAAAAAGTGGCTCATTTGAGAGCTTATGGACACATTGGGAAAACTCATGTTTGAGCTCTCTTGAGACTAGCTCTCCCTCTTCTTCCATAGAGGTGCAAGCTCTTCTCTCTCCCCATCTACATTGTTGTAAGTTCTATTCTTTTGTTAATTCAATGCAATGAGTTGATATTTGTCTCTCTTCTCATGTCAATTCTCTAGTGTGCATGTTTCTTATTGATAGCTTCAAGGGTTGTGTGCATGCTAGGGAAATGAGTATTTGAGAATGAAGAATGCTTTGATCTTGTGTAAGCAATAGCTAAGCTTTCTTCTTGTTTGGATGTATGGATGAGTGGAATGTGGAGTTGCGTGAGCAATAGCAAGATTGAGCTTGAGTGTGTGTTGAGTCTATGTCATTAGTAGTAGTTTTCTTAGCATTCTCTCCATCAAATGGATAAGCTTTTGTGCACCGGTACGGGTTGAATCCCTAGCTCCGAAAGGGATGCAAATCCCATTGGATTGAGCTAAGTGTGGATCATACTACTCTTGCTACAAGTGAGAGAGTTATTCCGTCTCTCCATTGGCGCCGCTGCCGGGGAGAAGACTCAAATCCGGTTGAGAGTGTGTGGAAACCACCACTATTTCCTCTTTTGGTTGCAAAACCATTGAGTGATTAGGTTAAGTTCGGGTGTGTGATCTCGGTGTGAGTGGATATGGTTAGGATAAGAAAAAAAAACCATTGAAGGTTGAGGTTTCTCTCGCATTGTTTTTTATGTTTTATTGCTTTTCAAGTACCGTCAGTAAGCTTACATTCATTGTTTTTTTTTTATGTCATTTCATGCTTTCAAGCTTTTCTTGCTAAACATGTAATTAGTAGTAAAAATAAAAATAAAAATAAAAAAAGATGGAAAGCGTAGGAAGAGAAGCATGGAGTTGCAAATGTGGGCTCGGTTGGCTGTAGGTGGAGGCGGAGCCAAGAAGTGAAAGAGAAAGAAGGTTGCCAAGGAGGCGGCTGCTGTTGAAGAGTGGCCGTGGAGGTAGGCGGCCAAGTGGAAGCAAGAAGGAAAGGCGTGGAGGTAACCGGTGTGAAGGGAAAAAAAAAAACTGAGAGGTGGCTGGAAACCGCCGGCCGCGTGGATAAAGGTCTCGGCTGCATCCGTGTTGAAGGCGTCAGGCGAAAGGGGTGCTGCAGCTGAGTAGTAGCGGGCGGGCGTCGAAGCTGTTGGTCGTCTAGCTAGCGAAGGGGGCAAGTAAGCAAAGAGGTGGAGTAGCGGACGAAGGCTGGCTATAGCAAGAAGAGGAGGCGAAAGGCGGGTGGAAACGTTGGTGTAGGCGGACTGAAGTGTAGGCGGACTGAAGCGTAGCAACTGCAGCCGACAGCAGAGGACGCGTTGGCCGGTGTTAAGGTGGCCAAGCGAAGCCGGTGTTGAGGGTGGCCGAGAGAAGGCGAAGACGGCCAGTTGAGGGTGAGAAGCGAAGGCGTTAAGGCGGTCAGGCTGAGGGAGAGTGACTGAGGCAGAGGCGGCAGAGAAGCAGCTCGAAGCGGAGGAGTTGGGAGCGCCTGTTGCAGTAGGCGGGCGGTGCATTGAAGACATCGGCGAGCGTGTGCGCGCCAGCGCGAAGTCCGGCGAGCGGTGAGCGGTGGATAAGGTAGGTGGAATTTTCCTTTTTTTTAATTTTTTTATTATTTTTATTAATTTTTCATGTTTATTTTGTATTTTTAAATAAAAAAATAAAAAAAATATTTTTTTTATTTAAAAAAAAAGAAAAACAATTAAATTTTTTTTAAAGGAAAAAAAAGAGATAAGAAAAAGAAGAAAAAAAAGAAAAAAAAATCTTTAAAAAGGAAAAAAAGAGATAAGAAAAAGAAGAAAAAGAAAGAAAAAAATTCTTTAAAAAGGAAAAAAAGAGATAAGAAAAAGAAGAAAAAAAAAGAAAACAATTTTTAGTTTTGGAAGTTTGAATCCATTTTTTAAAATTTCTGTAAAATTTTTGCATAAGTAAAGTAGCATGCATTTTTTATTTTTATTTTTTAAATGCATAATTAGTAGATTTATATTTTTTTTGTAATTAGGCACGAAATTTATTAGTTTAAAAAAAACAAAAAAAATAAAAACAAAAACAAAACAAAACAAAAGGAGAAAAAACAAAAGAAAACTAAAGAAAATTAGTTTTTAAAAAAAACAAAAATAAACCAAAATAAAAAGAAAAAAATTCTATAAATTAAGTGTTTTTTTAGAAGTCTATTTTTTTGCATATTTTGTAATTCTTCATTTAAATTTTTTGCATAATTAGTATTTTCTTACATTTTTTAATTTTTGTAACTTTGTGCATAATTAGTATTTTTTTAGTGTGATTCATAATTTTTGTGTAAATTTAAAAAAATAAATAAAAAAAACAGAAAAACATAAAATCATTTAAAAAATATATAATAAAAAAGAAAAAAAAGGATAGATAGTTATGCCACACACATACTCCTTTTAGTTGCATTTAGTGATTAGGTAGGTTAAAATATATATATATATATATATACACATATATATATATATATATTTTATTTAAAAAAAAAAACAAAACAAAACAAAAACACATAAAAAAACAAAAAAAATTTGACCTTATGCACTTGCGGTCAGGACGTCTTGTATCTGCCATAGGACCTAGGGCACCTTCTAGAGTACCTACGCAGGAAAGTGGGACCCAATCGGTAGGAAATTTGGCAGATATTGCTGAAACCCTTTCTGAATCCCAATCCGATACCCTTTCCTCTAGAACAACTAGTTCATTGTCCATGGACAATCTAGGGCCGACAAATAGTCATCCCGTAGCCCCAAATAGGACACCCTCAAGATCCTTTAATCCATTTGAAGCCGACACCATGGGGTTAACACTCAATGTGAGACTCCAATATGTCTACACAAATGCTCAAGGAGCTGAGATCTTTAGGGATCCACAACAACGGTATCTTGTTAAGATCGCAGACATTTTCTCAGAACTTGATAGAGCACCTCTAGTCAATGACCAGGGTAACATGTACATGGGTGGAGATGGTGTTCGCTACGAAGTCACCTACCATCCAGAAAAGGTAGACAAATTAGGGGAGCTCTCTAGAAGCGAGTTCTTAGACTTATCAGAACTTTCCAGAGCAAGGGAGTCTAGAGATGATTGGCTCATTGAGCCGGACATGCCTGGACCATCCAATGCCCAGTCCTCAAAGCCATCCACCATAGATGATTTACTTCTTGTAGATCTAAATTTGGAAAGGGATAGGAAAGGCAAGAGCAAAATGGATCAGGGGGCTGAAAGCCAATGGGAGTTTGTACGACAAATTTCTGTGACAAAGGTCTTACAGGATGACCCACTTCAAGAGGTCTATAAGGACTCGTTAGAGGGATATTATGCCACAACTAGATTGCCACAGCTGGATCTTCCTCTAGCTCATGTGGTGGTAGTTGAGAAGCTTGCAGGACACATGAAAAGAATAATTGATAAATGGGCCAATGAATACCGAACCTTAGATTGGACAGAGATTCGGGAACTCACGTGGAAAGGACAACCATTATTCATGGAAGTGTTCTCAACAAATACAGCCAAACCGGGAGAGACAGCCTTTCTTGGAGAAACTGTTGCTCCTCCCCTACGAGAGTCCATTAGAGAGGGACCCTCAACATCTAAGTGGACCACTGCTAGTAGCCCAACTCTAGCACCAAGATATCATCCTACACCAAATGTGCGACCACAGGTCACATCACACCAACATCTTTCTCATTATAACAATCGGAGGGTAGGGGAGTCAACTCGGCCTCCCATAAATGCACCTCCTGAAATGCGGGTGACAAGATCTTTGGAGGGGTTTGGTGAGGCTGGTAATAGGGTACCCACACCAATTTTGGAAACATGTGGACCATCTTTCCAAAGAGAGGAACAATTTCCACTGAAAGTGAGAGGCCGTGGCCCTATGACGAGTATTCAAGACAAGTAAGACCATCAACTCTTCAGAAACTGGTAAAGAAGTATGAAGGGTCGGGAGATCCATACGATCATGTAGCAGCATTTAGACAAGCAGTTTGAGCTGAGCAAGTGGCTGATAAGCATACTCAAATTGAAGGATTTGGACTCACTCTTGAGGGAAAAGCCCTGGCTTGGTTTCAGGCATTAGAGGCTTCAGACAAATCTTCTTTACGAGTTTTGGAAGAGAGATTCATTGCTGCTTTTTCCTTGATGGGAATACAACATGACACGGTAGCACACATCTACTCTTTCAAACAAGGCGAGAATGAGAGTGTTAGAGACTGTGTAAATAGAATGAAGCAGTACATTAATCGCTGCCCAGAAGATGAGAAGCCCGCCCAAAGTCGATTAATTTCTCTCTTCTTAAAAGGACTCAAAAAATCAACACTGCATACACATCTCTATGCGAAGAAGCATACAAATTTCAATGAGTGTTGCCATGATGCTATGGATTTCACCGATAACTTCAAGTTCCAAGATGGTTCTGGCCCAGAGGTGAAACCTCAAGATCAGTGGGGTGACGACCAAAGTTCAGGGTCTAGCACACTAGTAAATCCAGACCAGATAGCTAACCTAGTACTAAGGAGATTGGGACAGACCTATCGTCCACCCATGCAGCCACAACAACAGCACCAGAGAATGAGGAGTGTACTTCCTATAGGTCCTCATCTTTGTGGAGCATGTGGCGGTAACCATAAAACAGAGGAATGTAATACCTTTTCTCCTCTAGTCACAAACCAACCCACAAAAAAGTGGTGCCAAGCCTATGCTTGGAACTTTACCCACACCACACAGGAATGCACTCGCATTGCGAGAATGAGACAGGAACGTGAGCAGCCAAGGGGTGGAGTGGCTCCACAAATGTATCAACAGTATACTAATTTTGAACGTAAGCCACCGATGGCACAAGAGCAAGCACGACCTGTTCGTGGTGCTCAACCTCTGCTCCAGGGACTGCTCCTGTGAGGGTTGTCGACTACGACAATTCAAATATGTGTAGAGAATTGGTAAACCCAGGCTATGTGGAGGAAGAATATGTATCATATTCATCCAAAGAAAATATCTTTGAAAGTCCCGCATACCCAAGCCCAGCACTGGACGCTCAACCAGGGGAACAAAACTCTTTAATGTTGCTAGGCGGCTATGAACCTAGGACTCCAGGCCCCTCAGGTCAATGGCAGCCAAGGAAAGTAGAGGCCAAACCAATGGGCCCCTGTTATGAGTGCGGAGAACCCCATTGGGCTCGTGATTGTCCACATCGCTCAAGGCAAGCATCTCGGTCAAATACAACAGTACAACAGTTTCCACCAATTGAAAGATATTGTCTAGGGTGTTGTGTAGAACACTTCCCAAAAGACTGTCTGCTGAAACCACATGAGGAAGGCTCCTCTCAACCAAAGGTTTCACTCAACCTTGTAGGCACAGTTCCATCGCCACCTTCATCTGAGAATGATGATGTCGTGCCACTTAGAGTCATGACTAGATCATAGACACGAAATGCAGAAATGCAAACTGATGAGACACCTCGAACTAGGGATGCAAAGACAAATCTAGTGGACAAGACCCTACAGTCCAGTAGAAAAAAGACCACTCGGCGGAAGAAGAACCGAAACAAACAAACTAAAAGTACATCCACTAGTTCTCAAGAAGCCTCTAAACAAAACATGGGGGATAAAACTTTTACATCCCAAGAAGTGCATGAGGAACATCAACCTCAACCTGGGCCTAGTGTTAAACAAAATGAGGCTAGTACGACTGAGGATAGTTCTGGGGGTTCTGTTTTTGTGGATAAAGTGAATGAGACTCTAGAGGCCATCATTGATGCTCATAGAAGTCGCATTGCAGCTTTATCTGAGCTACCCAAGAAGCTTCAAGAATACCCAAACCCTCGTGAGGAGAAGATCAATCTAGCTGTACATCAGCAACTCATTAGGGAAGCTCAGTCAATACTTGAGGGACCACCACCACCTATTCCTCGGGACCCAACCTCTCTTAAGCCAACATTAGAAACTATACCAGAAGTGTCGTCAAGTCGGGAAATGAAAAGTGAACTCGTTTCACAAGCTCATAGCGAAAGGTCTACACCAATTGACACGCAATTGAAAGGAGGTAATCTGCCACCACCTAGCCTTGTCTTCCCATGCAATGATGAAGTTATTGATGCTAATGAGGACATGGCAAATGAGATGTGGGCTACAGTTCATGAGAAAGTTCATGAGAACATGTCTTCTATTAGTTCGCCTCCATTCTCTGAGGTGGATTTTACCAGGGGCACGGAAAACCACTTTGGACGCCCAAGCATCCAGGAGGAAGTTCAAACAATTATTTCTCCTAGAAGTAAGCATACAATGAAGACCTTACCATCATATCTGGAAGAATATGAGAACTGTTCTCAAACCTTGAGGATACCCTCCATGCATAAAAGGTTGACAAAGGAGAAAGATATGAGTATGGTGCAAGCTATTTTGTCAGCACCAGTGGCTTGTACCTTACCTTTGCTTGATTTGATAAAAATTCGACCTGAGTTGTGGAATGATATTGCCACATGTTTGTCAGAGCAGGTATTGCTACAAAAGGGTCACCATGAGTGTACTATACACCCCGAGACAAAGCATGTAATGCCAGTTCCTATCAACAAAGTAGGAAAATTTTGTGAAGACGATCAGGGAAATGCTACCCTCCCATTAGAAGTGCGAAAAGTATCTTCAACTGCAATACTTGATAGTGGCGCAGGAGTGGGCATTGTCACAAGGTCCATTTGGGAAAAATGGGGCAAACCAGCTATTAGGAGTACCAGGATGCGCTTGCAGCTAGCAGATGGAAGCTTAGAACATCCCCTTGGGCTGCTTGAGAACATATTGGTCACCACATGTGGGATTGAATAGGAGCACACCTTTGCAGTAGTGGATTTTGGAAAACATCCAAACTATGAAGTGATATTGGGTAGACCGTTCATGCGACAATTTCAAATGATTCAAGATTGGGGATACAATTATTTGTACCTCCGACATGATTCTGTCATCACAAGGGTCAACCTAAGGAATCACTCATATCGTGATGTAACAAGGTCTCCAATAGATGAGTTTGATTCTGCTTCATCTGAGGGCTCAAGAGTTACATTGTTTGATGGGCGAGAAGATCTATGGATGTGTGGAGCCTCATGTAGGGATTTCAACACTGAGAGACTTAAGGGTAATCGAAGTGTATCAGACGAGGCATACATTCCACAACCCTTCCCTGAGCATTTAATTGATCCATTAGAATGGAGTCATGTCCTTGAAACATTATCGACATGTGCTTTACAGAAGCCAATTCAATTTTGTGACTCAGATGGATATGATATTATTCCTATACGAATGGTACAACCACGTGCCCTTCTAGATGATTTGTACTATAGAGATACATCCACAACAGCTATGCATGTCGAGGAAGTCTCAGTAGAGGATTTGACACTCGAATCTGCTAATGATGCTGATAAGGAAGATGGCTGGGACTCTGATTTTAATAATGAGGTGACAATCCCTGAGGAAGAGTTAGGAAAGGCACGCCTACTCTTGAGAGGAAGGGAGGTTCAGGTAGAGATCCCTAGAAGCCGACCTAAACGTAAATGCTGTAAGAGCCATAAAAGAATCAGTAGACAAGATGAGCGGGAACAACGTGAGAGACTACAAAAAGAAAAGGAGGAGTCTAAGAGTGAAAACTCTCGACCACCACCTCACTTCTCAGGAAAGAACGGATATCTATACTATGTCCAAGCACAAGATAGTATCAAAGACCAAGTCAAACGATCATATGGATTCCAAGCGGGGGAAAAGCTAGCAACTGTTAGCAAAAATCGTAAAAAGACGAAGAAACAAAAACCAAAACTCAAGTCTAAAACCGATTCAAAAAAGAGTGTGGGAAGTGCAAAGACAACGGTTGAACAAAAAAATCCGATGCAAGATAGCAAAGGAGAGCTCAAAACCGCATGGTCTTCAATGAGTGAAGACTCAAGTGGACAAGAACAAGGTCTCAATGTTCCTCCCAATTTCACACAGTACACTCTTCACGATCGGAAGATTGTTCTTCAACAGCCCATGCGTCAAAAACCAAGCGTGCCAGGGATTTCATACGATGGTCCAGAAGATGCAAAAAAGATTGATATTGCTAAGCCAGGAGAAGAGCCTCGCTATGTGTGGATTGCCACAGACTTGTCCTTAGATGAGGAGAAGTTATTAATACAAACAATAAAGGAGTATCGTGATGTTTTTGCTTGGAGTTATAAAGACCTCAAAGGAGTTGATCCAAGCATATGTCAGCATACAATACCATTGCGAGAGGATGCAAAACCCTCCAAGCAACGTCCTTATACTTACAATGAAAACTTCGCACGGAAGATAAAGGAAGAAATAGACAAGCTCTTAGAGGCAGAATTTATCTATGAGATTGAACACACTGAATGGGTCTCCCCTATTGTAGTGGTGCCCAAGAAAAATGGAAAACTTCGAGTATGTGTAAACCTCAAGAAGGTAAATGCAGCTACTGTGCGTGATCATTACCCACTTCCAATCACGGATCATGTTCTGGAACGAGTTGCAGGGAAAAAGGCATATAGTTTCTTGGATGGATTCTCCGGGTACAACCAAGTGTCAATTGATCCAAAGGATCAACACAAGACAGCCTTTGCTACTGAAGATGGCATGTTTGCCTATCGTGTTATGCCATTTGGTCTAACAAATGCACCAGCAACCTTTCAGCGGTTAATGAGTCATGTATTCAAGGAGTACCTTAGGCAATTTCTTGAGATTTTCATGTATGATTTATGTGTTCACTCACAAGAGCGTGATGATCATATAGAACACCTGAGACTTGTGTTTCAAAAGTGTCAACTTTATCGTATATGCTTGAATCCTGACAAGTGCAAATTCATGGTAAGACAAGGGAAAATTTTGGGCCATATTGTTTCTCGCAATGGGATTTCAACAGATATGGATAAAATTGATGTCATTGTCTCATTACCTCGGCCTATCAACCCTAAAGGGGTACAAACATTCATGGGACATTGTGGCTATTACCGTAGATTCATCTACATGTATGCTGTCCTAGCCAGACCGTTATATGCTCTTCTTGTAAAGTTTAATTGGACGGATGAGTGTGAGGAATCCTTTGAAAAGTTGAAGCAAGCATTAGTGACTGCACCCATTTTACGGGCACCAGATTGGAACCAAATCTTTCATGTCCACATTGATGCTTCCAACTTTGCAATTGTATTTTGGCTCAATCGGGAGAACACAATAAGGATTTCCCAATCTCATATGCTAGTCGACAGTTGAACAATGCTGAGAGGAATTACACCACAACTGAAAGAGAAGGATTGTCCATGATATATGCAGTGAAAAAGTTTCGCCATTACCTTTTGGCAAACAAATTCATATTTTTTGTGGACCATCAAGCATTGCTATATTTGGTGAATAAACCTTGTGCAACTGGAAGGATAGTAAGGTGGTTTATCATCCTTCTTGAGTTTGATTTTGAAGTTGCAGTTTGAAAAGGAACAACTCATCTAAGGGCAGATCATTTGTCTCGAATCACCTCTGGCGAAGCTCCTGTGGGTGTGGATGATGATATGTTAGATTCAACACTTTTCCTTGTAGAGACAGCTCCTAGATGGTCTGAATCCATTTTAGAAATTTTGACAAGTGGGCAAATACAACTAGCGGGTCCTAATGTGGACCTATGGCGACCATTCAAGCTAATCTCAGGGAGATTATATCGTCAGGGTAATGATGGAGTGTTGAGGCTTATACCTAACCCCGACCAATATGAGGAGATCTTGGAATGGGCACATGCAGGTATCGATGGAATCCATACATCAGCTACTACTTGTGTGCGACGTATATCTCAAGATGGGCAATGGTGGCCTACCATGCATGCAGATGCTGAAACATTTGTTCGTAACTGTGCTTCATGTAAAATTCAGAAGCCAATTCATAATGTCACATTATTCCAAATTTCAACTACACCAAGTTGGAGTAAGTATATTGTGGACTATCTTCAGCATGGTCATTTGGATCAAACAATTCCTAAACATCGAAAGCAGGCTATTAAAATTGAAGCGGCAAACTATATGCTAATAGAGGGCCAACTCTACAAGAGGGGCAAGGATGGCAACTTACGCATGTGTGTATGTGAAGCTGACTATCTGAAAATCTTAACTCATGCACATGCAGGTGTTGGGGTTGGACACTTTTCTAGCAATACCACAGCAAAGTTGATTAGGTGGTCTGGGCTTTGGTGGCCAACCTTACAAATGGATGCCGAAGAATATGTGAAACGTTGTGATGATTGCCAAAGGACCAAACCTCCCATCACAAAGGACAATATGCCGTTGCGGCCTATGTTAAGCACATGTGCTTTTGCAAAATGGGGTATTGATTTTGTCGGTCCCATTAAACCTCCAGCTCGTAACACGCATGCAGAATATATTATAGTCGCAACAACCGACTATTTGACCAAATGGGTAGAGGCAAAGGCAACAGTCAAAAATGATGCCAGAACCACAGCCAAGTTCTTGTATGAGTACGTGTTTACACGCTATGGCTTACCAATTGAGATCGTTAGTGATCAAGGTGTACACTTTGTAAATGAAGTCATAGAATTTTTGCTTCAAGAATTTATGGTAATTCACAAGCGTTCTGCACCCTATCATCCCCAGACCAATGGACAAGCCGAGAGTACTAACAAGATTCTCTGCACAGCACTCACAAAGATTGTTGAGGAACATAGGACTGATTGGGAGCAAAAGTTGCACTCAGTTCTTTGGGCATATAGGACAGCCTATAAAACATCTGTGGGAACAACCCCATTTGAACTTGCTTTTGGGCTAGATGCAATTCTTCCCATTGAATTTCTTGTACCTACTCTACGAGTAGCTAAACAATTGGATTGGACTGGTCATGAGCTTTCACAACGCGTTGACGAACTGGAAAAGCTTGATGAGACCCGCTTATTGGCAGTAATGGGGATGTATGCCGAGAAGAGGAGACAAAAGCAATGGTATGATAGAAATGTAACAACTGGCCGATTCAAAAAAGGAGACCTGGTTCTCTTGTACACACTTAAGAAACATAAGAGAAAGCTCAAAAAACGTGGCTTAGGACCGTTTGTGATTAATGAGCTTACCCCAAGTGGTGCAGTGCGTTTAGAGACACTAGAAGGTGAGCAAATGCCTAACTTCATTAATGGAAGTCGTCTCAAGAAATACAATGAACCATTAACTGAAGCCATGCTTCAACAGATGCATGCTGCACAAACACGGAAAGAAGCACTTGACCTACTTAAACGTCAGGCTCAAGAGGAGGCTAAAGCCAGAGTTTCAAAAGCCAAGGAGCGTCGCAAAGCTTCTATGTTAGCCATACAGTTGGCTACTGATGAGCCATATGTCGAACCATTCAATATTCAAGTGGGCCTTCATCTTCATGAGACTACCTACTTTGTCTCTGCCTTAATTGACTCTGGTGCAGATTATAATGTTCTCTCGTTTGACACCTGGAAAGCCTTGGGTCAACCACCACTTGTGCAAATTCCTGTGGACCTACGAAGCTTCTCCGGAGAAGATAACCCTATAGAGGGAAAATGTGTCATTATGATGACCATTCAGGATCACCAGATGTCAGTGCCCTTTTATGTGGCACGTAAGTCCAAGGCAGTAGTAGAGGTTGTTCTCGGTAGATCGTGGTTAAGTGCTACCAATTGCTCATTAGATTGGAAGAATAGACAATACAAGTTGCAAATTGATTCTGATTGCATCTTGGGATCTGCTACTCCAGGAGCTTTATCGTGTCAAAGGGGTAATGTTTCTACCTTACCCAACCCACAATCAAAATCTACTCTTGAAGCTCCAAAACAAATGATGTGGATAATTGATGAGTACTCAAGTGAGGGCCATGGCTGGCATGTTCCAACTACTCTAGTTGCTGCTCAAAGAAGGCCAGGTAAGAAGGAATTATCAATGTGGCTACCCAAAGATGCGTACAAACTTGTACCATCTAGTCCAGTTGCTAAGCCTCCTAAGAAGCACATCATTTCCAAGCCTAAACCTCGGATTGTTAATCGATGGGTCCCAAAACATGTTCTTAAAGCACAAGGCTATTATGAGGGTGCAACAGCAATTTGGCTTCCAAAATGCCATGCTTTGGCAGGGGTAAAAGAGTGTTTCAGAAAGATTCCAAAAGCCACCCTTGATTTTCCATATCAGTGGGTGCAAAAGAAATCAACACAAACTCTTCAAGAAAGGAAAGGTGGCTGTGATAGCACCTACAAAACTACTTGTGTTGATCTTCCTAAAACATGTATTGAAACACCGGTTGTCCCGATTTCTCCTTGTTACACAATTCAACCATCAACTTGTGTACCTACGACAAGTCCAAATGAGTCTCATTTGAGCATAGATTCTAGCATTTCAATGTCTAAATCCTCTTATCTTGCTCAAATTCCAAGACAATTGCTAAAGTTTCCACCGCTTAAAAAGGATATACCAAAAACTAAAGATAAGGCATTAACACTACAATTAAAGCTCTTTGGTAAATCAATGTTTGAATAATGTAGTTCCTTATGCCTTTAGAAGATGTGTTTTCTTTGAGATAATCTTGTTTTTGATTGAAATTGTCATGATGGATATGAGTGTTCTAAATTTCATTGTTCTACGTCCAAATAACTCCTGATGGATATTTGGCAAGATACATGTCCACCATGCATTGACCTTGATAGTACTCGACCAGATCATCGCGGGGGTTATAGTGCTCCTCCATTTCAAACACATTCTAGGTACTTCTATGCTCCCTTAGGTGAAAATTGCTGTGGGCATCACTTTGTCACATTATTC
Source organism: Cibotium barometz (assembly GCF_041138505.1). Classification (NCBI taxonomy): domain Eukaryota; kingdom Viridiplantae; phylum Streptophyta; class Polypodiopsida; order Cyatheales; family Cibotiaceae; genus Cibotium; species Cibotium barometz. Next base: position 23,302,925 of record NC_141048.1, read on the forward strand.
TATCAACAGCATCACCCATTTCCACATTGTCAAGAGTGTGCATGACTTGTATTAGAAGAAGCTTCACATATTTGTTGGATATGCCGCTCTTACTTTAGACGATATGGCACGGGCTTAATGAAGCAAATTGTGGGAGTTACACCCCAACGCCATAATCTTCTTAATGTGAGAATACCAGAGAGAGGACCAAATCAATGTAGATTACCTGAGGAGGTTCAAGCACAACAATGGAGGGATAAAGCCTAAATGACTTGCAACCACCGATCTTGCAAGCCCTCCTTCCCCAAGCCTCCACATGTCAATATTGGATCAATATGAGTACCTACATTGCGCAGTTCCAAAATCGAAACTGTCTGATTAACCTTCCCATAGAACCAATGCCATACTTTAGTGAGGAAGCACTCCTTCCTCTACCACCTTCTCCAGCGGCCGGTTTTTGTGAGGGGTTGTCTCTGCATCCTGAGGAAATTGATACCATCTTTCCAGCAGACGAGGACACGGATCCACCACCAGCGCAAGGGTAAGTTCAACGACTCCATAATAAGATTGACAAGCCAGGGCACTTTTCTCCCATTGGGTTTTTCCCCTCGGCTATATTCTCGGTGTTTGGCACCAATGGCAAAAATTTTTTTTCTTTTCTTTTCGTGTTTGTTAATAAAAATTTTACAGAAATCTCCGTAAAAAACAAGAGCATCAAACACGCCCCAATAGTCCACCTATCGTGCAAACAAATTAGGAAGGGGGGAGACATGCTACGCTTACAAAGATCAAGGAGGAGTAATCTGCACAAAATCAGCAATGCATCAATGCAAACGAACAACATCAACAGGGCACTACAACAGGTGTATTCAAATCTTAATCTTTATTTCTTTATGTGCTCTTATCTTTCGAATATATGGTTTGCATGTTCACACAATGTTGGCTGCTTGAAGTTTTTGATTAGTTGTTAAAATATGGTGAGTGAATTCTAGAGTCTTAGAAGACTTAGGAAAAGATATTTCTATCTAAAGACAGTGTAGGATATATACCAAGGGAATATGCCAAGCTCTTATGCTTTCAAGGTATATTAGTTATCCCTAGTGGTAGCTACCTCTTAGATATGAGCTAGGTGCTAGGAGTAATAAAAATTTATAATTTATAAAAAAATTATACCCTAAAAAAACATATATATACAAAGTAAATTGAGACATGATGTGTCTACAGCCATGTGGAATGCTTGGTAGGACCTGGGGTTGTCTTAGCACCTTGGGGCCGATGCCTTGGTTTCCATGGGGTGAACACTGGTGTCTAAAAGCTTCAGAAAAAGACCTTTGAGGAATCTATTGCCTTGATAGATGTTGGTAGGACTCTGGGGTACACTATGGGCCCTCGAGACCGATGCCCTCATCTTCATGGGGTACTCCTTAGGTCGGTCTGTCGCCCTTGAGATACTTAGCGGTCTTTAGATTCTCTTGGCGGAGGTCTCTTGGCCATTGCTTGGGTCTCTTTGGGATGGAACCTTAATCTTTATCACCTTCTACACACACATCAAAGAAAAAAAAAAAGAAGAAGAAGAAGAAGAAGAAAAAAAAGAGTTCCAATCACCTTTGCTCATATTTAGGAGTAGGTTTGCCACTTAGGAATAACTTACATACTTGTAGGACATTGAGACTGCAGTCATAACCGGCGGTGTACAAAGCACACTTGCCTTTGCATAGCATTATCTACCACTTAAGTCTCACTTTGACTAGTCTTTACTCACCTATTTTAGTACTCATTAAAACTTTAATCAGCCTTGCACTTGTATGCTCACGTGTGAAATTATCATTGCTGGTTTTTCTTTTCTTTTCTTTTTTTCAATAAGAGACTTTACTTGTATCCATTGTTTTTTTGTTGCAGCTCTTGCTACTACCGCGCTCGAGGACGTGCGCAAAATAGGAAGCGGGGAGTGTTGCATGACGAATGAAGATCAATACAAGGATGCAACAAAAAAAACACTTAGGGCTCTTGAAAAGAGTTCCAAGTTGTGGATGAGTGTGGGAGTGGGTTTGACAATAATCCCACATGGGAACTTTTGGGAGTTTTAGAGTTTTTGTATAAAAAGTGGCTCATTTGAGAGCTTATGGACACATTGGGAAAACTCATGTTTGAGCTCTCTTGAGACTAGCTCTCCCTCTTCTTCCATAGAGGTGCAAGCTCTTCTCTCTCCCCATCTACATTGTTGTAAGTTCTATTCTTTTGTTAATTCAATGCAATGAGTTGATATTTGTCTCTCTCTCATGTCAATTCTCTAGTGTGCATGTTTCTTATTGATAGCTTCAAGGGTTGTGTGCATGCTAGGGAAATGAGTATTTGAGAATGAAGAATGCTTTGATCTTGTGTAAGCAATAGCTAAGCTTTCTTCTTGTTTGGATGTATGGATGAGTGGAATGTGGAGTTGAGTGAGCAATAGCAAGATTGAGCTTAAGTGTGTGTTGAGTCTATGTCATTAGTAGTAGTTTTCTTAGCATTCTCTCCATCAAATGGATAAGCTTTTGTGCACCGGTACGGGTTGAATCCCTAGCTCCGAAAGGGATGCAAATCCCATTGGATTGAGCTAAGTGTGGATCATACTACTCTTGCTACAAGTGAGAGAGTTATTCCGTCTCTCCATGGATATTCTTCTTGAGAAGATTAGTCAGGGGGGAAGCTATGAGAGCATACTTTGTTATAGAAATTCTATACCAACCAGTCAATCCCAAGAATCCTCTGACTTCTTTCACTGTCTTTGGTTCAGGCCAATCTATGTGACTGCTTGGACTTTAGTGGAATCTAGAGAAATTCTATCTTTGGATACCAGAAAGCCCAAGTATTCAACATGGTCAGCAGAGAAAGTGCATTTGCTCTTTTTTTTCAAAGAGTTAGTGCTTCCTTAGGATCTCAAGAACTCTTTTGACATGAGCTTCATGGTCAGCTGCATTCTTTGAGTAAATCAGAATCAAAGAAAACAAGAACAAAATCATCCAAGTATTCTTTGAGAATGTCCATTAATCGATTGAATGTAGCTGGGGCATTAATCGATTGAATGTAGCTGGGGCATTTGTCAATCTAAACGGCATGATAGTGAATTCATAATGCCCATACCGAGTATTGATGGTGGCTGTCTTCGGGATATCTTGCTCATTAATCCTGATCTGATAATACCCTGATTTGAGATCTATCTTTGTGAAGATCTGGGCTCCACTTAGCATGTCCAGAAGCTCATCAATTCTAAGGATAGGATATTTATTCTTAATTGTCAGGTGATTGAGACCTCTGTAGTCCACACAGAGTCTAAGCGTTCCATCTTTCTTTTTCTGAAAGAGAACTGGCACACCCCAAGGTGAAACACTGGGTCTTACAAACCCTTATTCTAACAGCTGTCTAAGCTATTGCTTGAGTTTAATGGCTTCACAGGAATTGGCATTTTGTACATGCGCAGGGCTGCTGGCTGAGCTCCGGGGGTCAATTCTATCACATGATCTACTTCCCAAATTGGAGGCATCTCTGTTAGCTCTGCTGGGAATAAATCATCATAATCACTTAACCATTCAGGTTCTTTAGCTTTTAACTTTGAGTCTATCAGATTCATTTTGACAAGATAAATGCGTTGCTTCTTTCTAAGTCCTTTTAGTAACTTAGAAGCGGGATCCTGAAATTTCGGTTCCTTGAACCTTGTTTCTGTGAAGGTCACGGAAGGAAATGGTTCCATTATGATAGTGAATGTCAGCTTGATTTTTATGGAGCCAATCCATTCCAAGGATCCCGTCAGAAACTCCCAAAGGTATAACTCTAAACTGACAGTCAGTTAAATTCCCATATAGATTGAATTGAATACAATCTGTCTCAAGGTGAGTGAAAAGAATCTTCCCACTTGCCAATTCAACTTGCATAGGTTTCCCTAATTTTTGATCTAAGACTAGCTTACGCAAGCATCCAGGGGAAATGAAAGAATGAGTACTGCCTGAATCAATCAAAAGCTTAAAAGGCTTACCCTGATACTCGGCTGGAGTATGAATGACGGAGAATTGATGATTTAGCCCTTGGTTTTCAATTGCAGCATAAATTTATCCTCTTTCCTCTTCCACTACTTTTGCAATTGTGACTGCTCTGGCTGCTGCAATCTGAAAAGATGCAGGGGGGAAGAGAGCTTGAGCTCTTGCAAGCACACACACACACTCACAAAACCCTAATAGAGAACACAAAAGGTGAGAGGCTGAAAATCTTCTTCTTCTCTACTCAACACTCAACACACCATATACAAGAATAAGAGTACGCACAATATGAAAGGTACTCAACCAAATACATACACGGGTTCTCTATAGTGTGAACCCGACTAAATGAGCTGGCACTATAACTATGCCAGTCTCTAGAATGGCTGCTGTCACACAGCCTGTCATCCCACTGGCCGCATATCACCTAAGATCTCACCAACCATGCTAGTGGTGTAAGTGTGGGGCCTATCCCCCAGGCGGGTCATCAGTGTCCACCGCCTCACTAGACGAGCTCGATATCTCAACACTCCCCCTCGAGCTCAACTCCATCTCATGTACACCAAGCGAAGTCTTGAATCTGCGGAGCTTCTTTGTACCCAATGCTTTGGTGAAGATGTCAGCTACTTGATCCTCTGTGCTGACATAAACAAGGTCAAGATCTCCTGCCAAGACCTTCTCTCTGACGAAGTGGTAGTGGACCTCTATGTGCTTCGTATGAGCATTAAAGACTGGGTTCCTGGCTAACTGTATACTGCTAATGTTGTCACAGAAAATGACAACTTGTCTATCCACTGCTAATGTTGTCACAGAAAATGACAACTTGTCTATCCACTGATAGACCCAAATCTGTAAGTAGCTTTCTCAACCAAGCATCATGGTCCCCCGTAATGATCAAGTCATCTACATAGATGACAACAAGCACAACTCCTCTATCACCATGTCTCACATACAGCGAGAAATCTGCATTGGTTACATGAAAGCCAATAGTGACAAGATATTCAGAAATCTTGTCAGACCATGCTCTTGGTGCTTGCTTTAAGCCATACAAGGCTTTCTTCAACCTGCAAACATGCTTGGGGTGACCCACATCCTCATAACTAGGTGGCTGCAACATATACACCTCTTCTTGCAAATCCCCATGCAAGAATGCATTCTTTACATCCATCTGATGTAAAGACCATTGCTTTGACGCAGCCACTTTTATCACAACTCTCACCGTTGCCATCTTGGCAACTGGGCTGAAAGTTTCCTCATAATCAATCCCATATGTCTGCGCATATCCTTTGGCTACCAATCTAGCCTTGTACCTGTTTATGCTTCCATCACGGTTATGTTTAACTTTGTACACCCACTTGCATCCAATGGCTTTCTTGCCCTTCAGGCGATTGCACTAAATCCCAAGTTTCATTTCCATATAGTGCATCCATCTCCTCATCCATAGCTTTCTCCCAACACACATTTCCAACAGTCTCATCAATGCATGTGGGCTCTACAACCTGCACAACCTTTGCCATATATGCATAGTGATGTGCCACATAACCATCATATATAAATCTCTGCATAGGGTTCTTCACTCTCCCTGATCTTCGCAGCTTTTCATTCATGGCTTCCATAGCCTTCTTTACACGAGGTGTTATCATAGCTGGGATCCCAAGCTCCTCATCAAGGCTCATATCTGAGCCACTAGACTCTCCATCAACATGAGAATGCCCTCCAGAAATGTCAGGCATACCAAGGGGCTCAACCACTTTCTCTTTTCCTTTACGTGATGTACTAATCACATTTGCAGGACTGGTATTATGATGCAGCCTGCCACTCCATGGTCTATCAATAGACCCACTAGATGAGGACTCTCCTGTTCCTCTCAAGGACTGTGATTGCTGACCTGCATTCTGTGCAACCACACTTCCACTCACATCAGCCCCAATAGCTTCTTTTTCAACAGCATACCAGCTGCTCATCTCATCAAAGACAACATCCCTGCTTACCCTCAACTCACGTGTAGCAGGGTTATAACACATGTATCCCTTTTTCTCAAGGGACTATCCAATAAACACACATTTTTTCAGCTTTTGGATCCAGCTTAGTTCTCAGCTCATCTGGCACATGCACATATGCAATGCATCCAAAGACTTTCAGATGAGACAAATCTGGTTTTCTACCAGTAAACCTCTCCTCTGGAGTTACATCATGTATGGCTGCAGTTGGAGTCCTGTTCATGATGTATACTACTGTAGAAACAGCCTCAGCCCAATAGCTATGTGGCATATTCTTCTCTTCCATCAATGCTCGCGCAATCTCAGCAATGTGCCTGTTTTTCTGCTCAGCAACTCCATTTTGCTGCGGAGTATCTACATGTAAACTGTCTCCGAATACCATTCTTCTTCAAAAATTCAGAGAACTCATTGGAGAAGTACTCTCCCCCTCCATCTGACCTTAGGCACTTTACATATTTCCCTGTTTGCTTTTCAACCAAAACTCTGAAATTCTGAAAGTGAGTGAACACCTCACTCTTCTCCTTCATGAAATATACCCACACTTTCCTTGTGTGGTCATCAATGAAAGTCACATAATACCTGCAGCCTCCCATAGATCTGAATGCACAACATCTAGTGCATTTCTGCTCACATATCTGTTACGTGGAAACACATGCTTTGTTTGCTTCCTAAATTGGCATGCTTCACATATTTTCTGCATACCTTCCACTTTAAATTTTGGCAGCCCTGTCACAATTCCTTTTGTCTGCATAGACTTCAATCTCTGCACATTTACATGTCCAATCCTTTTATGCCAAATGTCTGTGTCTGCAACAATTCCTGAACCATTTGCAAACATCGCAGCACTCATTTCAGGCATGTCTACATTCAATGTAAACATTCTGCCCACTCTGTTGCCTTTTGCAACCAACCTGCACTTGTCTTTAAAGTCTTCAACATAACAACCATCAGGGTTAAACCGAACCTGCAAACCTTGCTCAATCATCTGGCCAACTGAAACCAGATTCTTTGTTATGTTCAGTACATGAAGTACATCTGCAAGGTACTTCACTTTGCCATCCTGCTGCATAGACAATGGCACATCTCCAACATGGGCAATTGGATGAGCAGTGTCATCCCCTGTTTCCGCAAAACCTGGTCTTTCCGGATTTTTCATCTCCTTGAACCACTCCCCATGACTCGTCATGTGGTTATTTAAAGAAGAATTTTAGATAAATTTATTTTGTGCATGATAAATTTTTAAATAAAAAAAGAGGAATTCCCATGACATTTGAAATTCAATCATTTAAATGGAAAAAGTGGAATTCTTGACATATTTGAAATAATGGATATTTTTATTAAAGAAAAGAGAAATTTTAGATAAATTTATTTTATGTGATAAAAGAGGAATTGCCATGACATTTGGAATTCAATCAATTAAATGCAAAAAGAGGAATTTTCGTCGTGATATTTGAGATCCAAGAAATTAAATGAAAAAAGAGGAATTTTTAGCATAATTCAAATTATGAGTATTTATCAAAAGTGGAATTTTGAACCACATACCATACATTATCTTTTTGTGCTGCATCAACATTTTTAGACATAGCATTGACGACATGCTGCATAACAAATAACCTTTCATTATCCTCATTATTTCTGCTTAAGGATGCATAGTTGTTTTGCTGCACTTTCCCATTTTGCATGTCAGCCTGCTTCTTATAACATTCTGCCTACACATGTCCAGGCTTACCACAATAATAGCATTCACATGCATCATTATATTGCCTTTGCCAATTTCCACAGCCTCTTTGACTCCCCCTATCTCTGAATTTACCTCTCCCACCCGTGTGTTGTTGTTGTTGTTGATTCTGGGATTGTTGTTACTACTGCTGCTGCTGCTGGCCATAATTTTGATTACCTGTTCGGCCACCTCCTTGACCGCGTCCATGGCCTCCTCTACCTCGTCCGCTTCCTGAACTCGTGTAGAAGGCCTGTTGCTCTGAACTGTTTTTGCTTTGTGAAGACTGTTGGTCTTCACCCAAGCTCTTCTCTTCGATAATTAGCATAGACACCAAATCTGTAAAGTTGGGAATGTTTTCCCGAGTCTGAATGGACGTCTTGAATGCCTTGTATTGTGGCCCGAGACCACGTAGACAGACTTCCACCTTATCATCATCATCTACTGACACACCAATAGATGCAAGGGATTCCACAATACCCTTTATCTTCAGCGCATAGTCATTCACAGACATGCTCTTTTTCTCCACAGTATGAAGTTCATTCTTCAACTGTATCTTACGTGCCTTGGTATTTGTTTCCCACGCCTCCTTGGGGGACTTGGCATCCTGAATGTGCCCAATCATGGTGTCCTGTATACTAATGGAGAGCCAATACATAACCTTCCTGGCTCCTTGGTTCCAGTCTTTAAACTCTTTCACATCTGCAGCAGTCGGATTTATATCTGGTATCTCCGGTGCCTCTTCATGCTCACCTTCTATGTAGTCCCAATAGCCTTTTCCCATCAGGAAATTCGTGAACCTGAACCTCCAAGCATGGAAGTTATTCTTATCAAGCTTCTCAGCCACAATCTGGGTTATCCCATCATTTGACATCTTGCCAAACACACAATTTCACCAGAAACAGCACTCTGGTTTTTCTGCACAAACTGCTGTATTTCCTGCAGCGGTACTGTAGTACTCTCAAATGTCACAACCAGTGACTTCAATGTGCATACGTACACCCAATGGCAACAACTGTAGACCTCTTTGCAGCACCCACAGTGTCTGCACAGTCAATTTGTCTTCCTGCAGTTCTTAAAACAGAGTTCTGCAGAGAATCGATGACTTACCCGCAGTGCTCAAAATCGCCTGCTTTCTGAAAAACGGAGGTCCAGACGCGCCCAAAATGCGTTTTCGGCCCAGAAAATTTCGTCCGATAGGACAGTATAGTTGCCCTATAGCTTTACTCCCGCGAAGAAAGCTCCTCAATCAGAGATCGTTTGCCGGTGCCTCACGTAGAGCTCCCGACAAGGGTGTAGTCACCAACACAAATAGGGAAGAGTAGTTGAAGCTCTTACCCTCGTACCGCTTCCTGTGGTTCTCTTGCTTGTAGCTCAGCCCTTAGCACGAACCAGGCTCTGATACCATGAAAAGATGCAGGGGGGAAGAGAGATTGAGCTCTTGCAAGCACACACACACACTCACAAAACCCTAATAGAGAACACACAAGGTGAGGCTGAAAATCTTCTTCTTCTCTACTCAACACTCAACACACCATATACAAGAATAAAAGTACGCACAATATGAAAGGTACTCAACCAAATACATACATGGGTTCTCTATAGTGTGAACCCGACTAAATGAGCTGGCGCTATAACTATGCCAGTCTTTAGAATGGCTGTCACACAGCCTGTCATCTCGCATATCACCCAAGATCTCACCAACCATGCCAGTGGTGTAAGTGTGGGGCCTATCCCCCAGGCGGGTCATCAGTGTCCACCGCCTCACTAGACGAGCTCGATATCTCAACACAATCTAAGGCAGAACTCTTTCTCTTCGGTTGCCCTAGTTTTGGGAAGGAGTTATGAGGCTACTCTGGAGAGGGAGAGGGCTGAGGAGCTGGAGTTCTCCTGGGATTGCTCTGATTTGGGCAAGATGGAATGATAGGAAGGGGTTGGTCTTTGCACTCTTGGTCCCTGACTTCCCTGTCCCCTTGACATGGCAGGAGTCGGGCTGTCTTTCAGCTGGTGACCAAAACCCTGACATCCAAAACACTGATTCGCACTTCTGAGCTCATCCCTCTGAATTCTTGAAAGAGGTGGGGCTCCTAAGAAAGTGTTCTGTGGGAAGGGTCTTCTTTCACTTTTGAATCTCCCAGCATCCTGATTCTGATTTAGGCCTTGTTGCTGCCTCTTTGGGGGAGGAAAGTTTGAAGCACTTCCTGGGGTTTGGAATCTTTTAAAGTTAGAGGGTGCAGGCTTTGGCGGGACCTTAACTACAAAGGCTTTGGCAAAGTCCTTTGCCATTCTTACTGCTTTGGCCGTTGAGACAGGTTTGGCATTCTTTACTAAGGTGTCCAATGGCTCATTCATTCCTCGAATGAATCTGGCCATCAGCTGCTCTTCATCCAATTGTGGAGAATATTTGAGGAGAAGGGCAAAAGCTTGATGGTACTCTTCAATTGTCTGGCTATCTTGCTTTAGTTCCAAGAACTCATTCATCTTAGTTTCAAGGAAGCCCGGAGGACAAAACCTCTTTCTGAGGTAAGCTTTAACATCGGTCTAGGTCTAGGTATTCTGGTCGAGAAAGTTAGTCTCGCAGTGATTCCTCCAAGCGACCCTGGCCATTTTCACAATCTTTAACCTGGCAAGAGCCATCTTGCTTCTCTCATTGTAGCCAGTTACATCAAAGTATTCCTCCATTGCCTCAATCCACTTTTCCACTACTTCACCTAATTGTTCCCCTTCACCCTTGAAGGGACCAGGCTGGGATCTGTGCAGGGCTGTTCGAACATCCGGATCTAACTCTTCCTCATCGGTTAGAGGATCCGGTTGCCTTGCACGGGCCGCGCGCCTCATGATTTTGACAAAACAAGATTTTTGTCAACTTAACTTTGATAACAAATTTATGATTATTTAATTTTTATGATTTATTCTTTAAACATATAATTATTTCATCATACTTCATGAAACAAGATTAACCATATTCACAATCATGAAAATAATTTGAATTTTTTTGCAAAACATCATTTATTATCAAAAGTTTTCGATATATACATAGAGCATCAAAATCACTGTCCCAATTGCATACGCATAAAGAAGCAAAATTGTGAAGGAGACATGCCATGGTACACACGATTCATTACAGAAAGAGGTGCTATAATTCTATCTCTAGGGATAAAGCGGCTAAGAAGCCTAAAAACTCGGCATGGAGTTTTGAAGTTCCTAGGTGAATGATCAAAGAGTTGTACATGCTAAACAAGCCTAGCCTTATCAGAATCATGGCTAAGAAAATATTTTGCCTGAGCCTCTGAAGTTGACTGGTACAGACATTAATACATCGTCCTCCATAGAACCACATATACCAACATCGCTCAAGAGGATCAGGAAAGTAAAGACTCTCAAAATGACGTGCGAGTCTCACTCTGCTCACTTGGGTCATAGAGCAGAGTTGATGAGGTGCTCAAACGCAGAGGCTAACATATCCTGACTCTGGGAGAGTTCAAGAACGCGAGATAGATTTGGGGTATCCATCTATAAATTCCAATTCAACTTATGAGTTTTCAATTTTTGAAGTTTCTTCAATATAATATTAATAAGCGAAAACATTATTTCCCAGATTTACTTTAAAATTTTTAAGCAATTTCTACTACTGTTACGTAAATTTACAACAGGGCTCTGATACCAACTGTGAGATCCCAATGCCCCCTCTGCGCACCAGGATTCCCTATTGCTGGCACAGCGGAAGCAGCTCCCTCTTGCACAGGGCAGGCTTTCCCACTCAGGGCCTCGCCCTTGAATGTCCGGGCATGAGACTAAGCTGGTGGTCATTCCGAAAACCGAAACTCAAAAAATTTCCCATGCTCAAAAAATGGGGACAATTCCACCATTTTTATTTTCTTAACAAATTCTTTTAATGAGGTCAAGATACTAAACTACCTTCATCTGATAACACCAAATAGAAGGGAAACTATTATAGAATTAACTTTGAAGGAATCAACGCTTTTTTCCTAATTGAATAAGGCACAGCTGCCGTTGATTTATTCTTTAGCGAAGTCTTCAGGATTCGAACTAACTACTCGAGTTCTAAACGTAATCCTATTAATCAATTTTATTATTAAAACTCTACTGATTCCAGCCTAACCCCATCCGGCCCATGGGTTAGCCAACCACGCCCAACCACTAGAATAGTAGAACCAGACAAGTACTCACCCACCCATATTTGAAAGCCTTTCTTAACTTTTGCTTTAGAATACAAATACTCACACACTCCTCTTTAAACTTTAATTTATAAAACAATCCATTGACAAACAATTACTGGGTACAGACGTCACAACTCAAAATTTCCATTCAATCCTTGTTTCTCACAAAACAGTATCACTCTGGACTCTCCGTTGAGACCAGCAGGTCAACAACGAGATCCAGTAATAGATTACAATAATTTTCTCGTCATCATACACATATATATCTTCCAGACATATGCATGGGTGTCCTAAGCACCACGAGCCCGTGCATCGCGTGGTCAGAACCCTCCAGGATCCTCCTTATGTGTCCTGGCACTTCACTCAGGGACCGCTTGGTCGGCCCTCGCCCATCGTACCATCGGAAGCACACCATTTTACACCATACCCAGGCTGGTCAAGACCTGGGTAGGTTTTTTCTACATGAGCCGTTCTTTGAACACTCCCCGCTAGCTGTTGCAACCAAACTTCCCTTAGAAAAACACATATACCAAATGCTCCCTCCAACACTATGGCATAAGACAGTCCTTTAAGAAAACAGGGTTTCTATGCAAGTTTTTAGTTTTGAACTTCTTTTGAATACAATGGGTATTTCTTAAATCTGTATCCCAATACTTTTAGATCACAGGTTTGGATTCCCAAGCAGAATTCCTCGAACTCTGTAATCTTGATCCTTAGATCAAAATCAAAGGTCTCAACTTAGTTTTAGATTCGGTGGGTGATTTGAGTGTAGATTACTAAACTGGTCACATCGTCTATTCTTGAAACTGACGAAGGAGTTATGTCTTGGTCATAGTCTGATTCAGGTTTTTACAGTGGAAAGGTTCTCTCTGAACTCTCTTTATCGAAGGGTAATATTTCAATTACTACTTTACTGAATTTCATTCATTGAGTATTTGCTTAACTAAATTCAAAACTAATCCTCATGAATTTCTATGAGGGATAAATTAATCATTTAACTAAAATTCAGACTTCGATAGATTTTTTAAATTTTCTCATTATCATCCTAGAGAATATGAAATGGTAAAATTTTCTTTCACAGAGTGTTTACTTAATTCATTTTCCCATATTCATGGGATTTAAACAAGGATTAAAGAGAACTCTTGTTTTGATATAAAAATTTTGTATACATCTATTTATGCATAAAATCCAACTTCTAAAGAAATAACACTTTTATATAAAAGAAAAATCCTTTTATGCATCTATTTATGCATAAAAATCCTTCTATTTATGCATAAAAAGCAATATTAGTGAAAGTAACACTTTTATAATAAAAAATTTCTTTTATGCATAAAAATCGATATTAGTGAAAGCAACACTTTCACAATTAAAACAAATTCTTTTATGCATAAAAATCCATATTAGTGAAAGTAACACTTTTACAATTTAAAAAAATTCTTTTATGCATCATTTTATGCATAAAAATCTATTTTGATGAAAGTAACACTTTTATAATAAAAAAATTTCTTTTATGCATCTGTTTATGCATAAAAATCCATTTTGATGAAAGTAACACTTTTATAATAAAAAAATTATTCTTTTATGCATCTATTTATGCATAAAAATCCATTTTGATGAAAGTAACACTTTTATAATTTAAAAATATTCTTTTATGCATCTATTTATGCATAAAAATCCATTTTGATGAAAGTAACACTTTTATAATTAAAAAATATTCTTTTATGCATCTATTTCTACATAAAATCCATTTTGATGAAAGTAACACTTTTATAATAAAAAAATATTCTTTTATGCATCTATTTATGCATAAAAATTCATTTTGATGAAAGTAACACTTCTTAACCAATATGCATTTTTATATGCATAGAACTTAAATCTAATGAAAATCACTCTTTTATAATTAAAAAAATTAACCAATATGCATCTTTCTATGCATAGAATTTATATCTAATGAAAATCACTCTTTTATAATTAAAAAATAACGAGTATGCATCTTTCTATGCATAGAACTTAAATCTAATGAAAATCACTCTTTTATAATTAAAAAAAACCAATATGCATCTTTCTATGCATAGAATTTATATCTAATGGAATTAACACTTTTAGAATAAATATATTTCTACTATGCATTTTTCTATGCATAGAATGAAAATGACACTTTTAGAATACATAAACGATAGGGATTATTCTTTTGAAATAATAAAAGATGAAACTTATTTCATAAAATTTTAGAAAAATTTTGCCATAACCTCCTTTGTATGGTTGACCTTTTTCAATTTTTCCTACTTTAATTTACTTAAAAATTAACCCCAATTGGTTTAAAGCATTCTAGACTAATCAAATTTCACTTTTAAAAGAGAACAATATGAAAAGTTTAATTCCAACAATTAGCTTACTTAACTAGGATAGAGAAGGGCTGATTTTAAGAATGAGAGAGGGGGAAAGCCTTTCCAACAAGGCATAGCATCCATTTATCATTTCAAACAAAAAAAAATTAGAAAACCATTAAAAGACTAAAGAAAAATATAAGATTTCTAACTTACATGAATTCTAGGAGCTTTCCTTTGGCTTGATGGTTTGAGGGATCTACTCTTGTTTGCAACAAGAGTAGCCACCAAATCTTTAGAAGAGGGAATGGTCAAAAACTAGTGAATTATTAAGAAATTCACAGTTCTTGGCTCTTGGGAGGAGTAGAATAACAGTGCATAAAACACTATTAAGCTTGAACAAAGGGGGAGGCTTCTATTTATAGGAAAAAGTGAGCTTCTAACCAAGCAAACTGATTCTAGAATTTTCCAAACCAGTTTGGTCAATTTTTGAGGTCAGTTTAGCTTACTTTTTGGAACTAGACTTGAATTAGGAGAGACGAGAGATGCAATATCTCAATTTTTTATAATTTAAAACTCCACCACACATATGAAATAGGTGCCTCCTTCATGAGGGGGGAATTCCTATTGTGAGGTGTCAAAAATTTATTTTTTTAATATTTCTTTTGGTCCTTAGTCCACTCTTCATCTTATGTGAGTATTTACTCATTTTTGGGGGGATTTTCTTTATTTCTTCTATTTATCTTCTCCACACATTTGGATGAGTCTGATTGGCCCCTCAAAACCTTAATTTAAAATTTTTAAAAAATCTGGACCCCTAGGTAAAGGCCTCTTGAACAGATTATACTTGATTTCTAATGCACCTTCTGAAAATCTTTTTGAACTTTTATTTCGGGGGAACTTATTTTAATAAGAAGAGAAACATGACCCAAGAATATTTTAGGTCTCCATTGCCATCTTAACACATTCTATTTAACAAGTCCACATAAGAAGAGAAGCCTTTTGTTGACATCTTGAATAGAAAGGTTCATCATCTTGTCCTTGGCTCGGAAATCTACTACCATGAATAAAAGTATACTCCATACGCCTTTGAAGGAACATAATTTAATCAAATCCACTTCCAATTGGTTGTAAAATTTTCTTGGTGTTGGGCACTATTCTCCTAAACTTGTAATAGTGAATTCAAAAACATTTCATCCATGCAATGAGTCACAGGAATATATTAAAACCATAGGTTAGTAGAGAATACCTTTGCTCTTGGACAAGTGGCACCTTTGCATCAAATACACCAGCCAAATCCTTATCACCCACCATGTCAACGTCCTTTACATCCTCGTC
This sequence comes from Cibotium barometz, assembly GCF_041138505.1. Lineage (NCBI taxonomy): Eukaryota > Viridiplantae > Streptophyta > Polypodiopsida > Cyatheales > Cibotiaceae > Cibotium > Cibotium barometz. The sequence continues at coordinate 23,318,477 of NC_141048.1, forward strand.
TCTAAACAATACCTGCATAAGTTGCTCTTTTGCAAATTGTCATTTGGATCTTCTTGGAACCTACCTGCTTATCCATTCTAACAACGTCATATACCAATTTCTCCATGTCATCCAATGAAGACTTAAGAATACCTCACTGAACATGATGCTTATGCTCTCCAGCATGCACGATCAACCTTGTATATGATTAAACCATCAGGCATCACATAGTATACAAAGCAATCACAAGTCTCTATACAATAGACTTTTTCTTTGCAATGGGTGCATATAATCTTATTGTTTCCTTCTGTTGCTTTAGTACCTCGATCAACTCTTTTAGATAAAAATCTCTTGAAGAAAGCACTATTGTATATTTCATGCTTCAAGTAATAAAAACAAACTAGTTTCAAAAATTTGACACGGCCAATAAAGAGTCCCTATTAAGGGGTCTACTAGTTGAAGATCGACATTAGATTGAGGTTGAGCTCACACATGAGCATATTACATGTGGCTCAAATGTCTCATGGTGCAATGCCCCACAACGACTACATTGGCTTAGCTAGTCTGGAAGGTAATCTTCATGTTTTAAAACTTTTAAAGGTTTATTTGTGATTAAGTAAAGAACTTATTGTGTATTTGAATTGGTAAAGTGAGTTTGATGCTTTTGTGGAGAAAGAGCTTGAGATTGCTAGAGACACAACCATTGATGCCTCTATCATTGATAGGAAGAGTGCGGCAATAGCCAAGGTGGAAAGGACATTTAAAAAACGTGCCTATAAGGTGATAATTGCCTCCTTCAATTGTTTGTGTGATCACGTAGACACAAAATGATGCTTCAATTTCTATGTAAGGCGCTTGTGATTGGGATGTTCTATATAGGAAGGGCAATAAATCCTTCTATGATAGAATTTGCGGGTTGGGTATTGACCAGAAGGCATTCTCGAGGCCAACAATGGAGTAATCATGGAAGCTCTATCAGCCACATATCATGGTCATGATAGACTTAGAGGTCCTGTGCAGAGCGTGCTTTGGAGTTTTATAGGTTGGCGGAAGATTAGAATGCTATATGTGTTTTAGTCTTTTTTTTAATAGTATGCATGACAATATCATATTTGAGTTCCTTTTTGTAGATGGTTGATTTCCACCTTCACTGTGGAAGGGGAATTTGTTATTGACATATTTGCAGGATGCGGAGGACTTGGCATTGTTTGCAAAGAGACGGGATGTCATTGTTTGTGTGTCAATTATAACACTACGATTTTTTATGCCCATCTCAGAGAGTTCAATATAGAGTGCATGTTGCCTAGGCGAGATGAGGGGATTGAGGATAGCGATAGCTTTTACGACCCATGATCTCATTGACTTTTTGCCCCATAATTTGATAGATATGTTCTGGGTTGATGACATCATTTTGTTAAGATTCATGATAGTACTTGTGATAGGATTTTATGATGTCGTTTTGTCGAGATATGTGAGAGGATTTTATCTGACAGTATTTGCTATGCTTGGCTATGTTGATCTCGTAGAGTTTTTAGTCTCATGATCTCATAGACATGTTTTGGATTAATTATGTCACTCTACCAAGATTTTATGAAAGTGTATGTGACAGGATTTTGTCTAATAATATTTTCTATGCTTCGCTCTACAATGTAGCTATGTTGTGATGAGAAATTTATCATAGAGTTTGTGGTTATGGTGTGATGTGGATATGATACTTTGACTATGCACCAATGATGTATTTGAGAGAATTTGTTATGTTTAGTGATGTTTGGTGTTTTGCAGGTTAGCAAATTATAATGCTATATGTGTGTTAGTCTTTTTTTTCTAGTATGAATTGAGTTTCTTTTGCAGATGGTTGGTTTTCACCTTCACCCCCATGAAAATAGAGGAATTCGTATATCGACATATTTGTTAACATGTTTTAGGTTGATGATGTCATTTTTAAAAAATATTCTATGATAATATATGTAATAAGATTTTGTAAAACAACATTTGCTATGCTTGCCTATCATTGATGGGTAAATTTTTCATAGAATGCATTCCTAGGCTATGATGTGGCTTTGTTTGCAATTTATCATAGAATTTGTGCCTATGGTGTGGTGTGGCGATGGTACTTTGAATTTGCACCTATTTTGTAATGTAGCTATTTGAGAGACTTTGATGTGTTTTAGAGGATTAGATCTGTGAAAATTTGTGTTTTTGTTTGTCATTGACTATTTCTCAATAAATTTGATAGATTTTTGCTGTAAAGTGTATTTCTCTATTGTTTCTTTAAATTTTTTACTCTATGCTTGATAAATTGTAGAATCACAAACCTACTCTATAAGTTATACACTTAATCTTCAAAGAATAAATTTCAAAAACCACATTAAATAGAAAGTGACTTATTTGATCTCTATCACCATCAATCAAAGCCACAATCAAGTTAATTAGATATAAGCTCTATAATTGTACCAAAACAAGTGTCTTTTTAGCTGATGAAGTGAAATCAAATATGATTGCTCCAATCACAATGATCAGTACTATATCATATGGATATTTATAGTTATATTCATACTATTATTAAATAATTAATAATCTAGGATATGTATAGATAAATACATGAAAAAAAAAACTCACTAATTAATCAAACCCTCACAATAATAGAAAATATTGTAATTGCGGTTTGTGATGACAAATAAACTCACCAAAATAGCAAAAAATATCACCATAAGAAGCTCACCAAAAAATCCTCCAGGTTCAGCTAATTCTCATACCGCAAAACCCCTTTCCACAGTGCTAGGCCAAGTCAATGTTAAGATCCCAACTTTTAAAGGCTCTACCATTGATGACATGGATGACCACATCTGGCGGTTCATCTCCATATGCAAGAGCCCGAGCCTTGAGCGGTGGGAGGATTCCTTCTTGGTACTCTTTTTGTCCACTATCCAAGGCTCTGTAGACAAGTGGTTTACTCAATTTCCAACCAAACACTTTGGAGACTTCTTTGTAGACTAAACCACTTTGAAGAACACATTCCTTTGCACCTTCTGTCGTGTGGTAACTACTATGAGGACTGTGTTCTCCAAGAGCTCGAGAGGCCATAACTGCTACTAGGGGAGAGGGTGTTAGACCTCATGACATGGACCATAGTGTTGGTGGCCTGCTTATTGACTTACCATGGCAACTTCATGGTGCACCTATGGGTGACATAGACCTTGCCCATGTCCACCCAATAGAATATTTAAGAGGGGTCAATTTAAGAGGGTTGACCCCCACAACTACATTATTGGAATGAAAATGCACGACTCATGTTTGGGTGTGATGTGGGATCTGTACATCCAATGGCTGCACAACTGGATGACCCTGGTGGCTCAGCTAAAATGGGAGCTAGAGAAACTCAAAGTGAGCTAGAAATCTTCTAGGGAGGAAAGTACCCTGGTCCAATTCAAACAGGAGATTGAGGAATCGAAGACTCAACAAGAAGCCAAGAAGGGCCTCTGGTGCACTATATGCTAGTCACTTGGACACACCATCCAAGAATACCCAAAAATGAGGTACTCCTTTTATGAAAAAGGGGGACATGAAGACAAATATTGCTACTACCTCAAAGGGTTTTGTCAACTTCATTAACAACAAATGGCTCACCCCACCTTGACAGCCCCAAATCGAGCCCATTATGCTATAGCTACACTTTCTATTCCACAAACCTTCCACGCTGCTACACCTCCTCCTTGCCAACCCACTCCTCAGGTGGAGGCTACCTTCCATCACTCGTTCCTGGGTTGTTGCAAGATCAGGGTGTCCAGTTTTATCCATTTTATGCTGGACTGGGACAATGCTTGGAGAGCAAATTTTGGGGGACAAGATACCTTAAATGAGATCAAGCAAATAATATAAAATATGCTTGCCCTTAAATTAATCCAATATAGCTTAAATTAGTATAAATTAGTCTAATTAATCAAAATTAATCAAAAATATGATGAGATGATAAACAAATGATCTTTCCATACTTAGAGTGATCCAATTTATTTTTCCATAGATGCACCATTACAAGTACCCCTATAGGTTTTAGATGATTCACATCAAAAATGTAATTTTACTAATTAGATTATTAATATTTGCAGGCCTTCTGATAGTCTGGAAGAATTTTGAAAAAGAGATCATTAAAAATCCAACCATTGGATTTGTAATTTTTACTAACCACCACATTCTACTAATGTCTCAGTATCTACCCACTCTTTTGATCTACAAGATTGAGGATTTTAAGTGGTAGCTATTGTGGGTACAAAAAGTGGCGTATATTATAACACTTTAAAGACCTTGAAATATTTAAAGAAAATAGATAAATATCTTAAAATTTTCTCAAAAAATCAAGTTAAGCTCCATATTATGTGAAGATCTAAGGTACAAAGTGGGAATCTCATATGAGTTTATATGTAAAAGATATTAGCATTTTATGGAATCAGTTCAAAGTTGGGACAGGGTGTATACATTGACTTTGTACCTAAGAAAGTGTTACTTTCACTAATATTGATTTTTATTCTTAAAATCAGCTCTTCTTTATCCTTGTTAAGTGATCTAATTGTTGGAATTAAACTTTTCATATTGTTTCTCTTTTAAAAGTGAAAATTGATTAGTTTAGAATGCTTTAAACCAATTGGGTATAATTCCTAAGTATATTAACATTAGAAAATTGAAAAATGGTCAGCCATACAAAGGAGGTTATGGCAAAGTTTTCTAAAAATTTGTGAAATAAATTTCATCTTTTATTAATCAAAAAGAGTAATCCCCATCGTTTGTGTATTCTAAAAGTGTCATTTTCATTCATGCATAGAAAGATGCATATTGATTTTTATTATTATAAAAGAGTGATTTTCAATAGAATTAAGTTCTATGCATAGAAAGATGCATATTGATTATTCTTTTTATTATAAAAGAGTTATTTTTAATAGAATTAAAATCTATGCATAGAAAGATGCATATTGATTATTTTTTAATTATAAAAGAGTGATTTTTAATAGAAATAAATTCTATGCATACAAAGATGCATATTGATTATTTTTTAATTATAAAAGAGTAATTTTCAATAGAATTAAGATCTATGCATAGAAAGATGTATATTGATTATTCTTTTTATTGTAAAAGAGTAGTTTTTCATAGACTTAAATTCTATGCATAGAAAGATGCATATTGATTATTATTTTTATTATAAAAGAGTGATTTTTAATAGAATTAAATTCTATGCATAGAAAGATGCATATTGAATTTGTTTTATTATAAAAGAGTAATTTTCAATAGAATTAAGTTCTATGCATAGAAAGATGCATATTGATTATTTTCTTTTATTAAAAAAGAGTAATTTTTTATAGAAATAAATTCTATGCATAGAAAGATGCATATTGAATATTTGTTTTAATTATAAAAGAGTGATTTTCAATAGAGTTAAATTCTATGTATAGAAAGATGCATATTGATTATTTTTTATTATAAAAGAGTGATTTTCAATAGAATTAAATTCTATGTATAGAAAGATGCATTTTGATTATTTTTTATTATAAAACAGTGATTGTTAATAGAAATAAATTCTATGTATAAAAAGATGCATATTGATTATTATTATTTTATTATAAAAGAATGATTTTCAATAGAATTAAATTCTATGTATAGAAAGATGCATATTGATTATTATTTTTTAATTACAAAAGTGTTAATTTCATTAAAATGGATTTTATGCATAAAAAGATGCATGAAAGAATTTTTTTATTATAAAAGTTACTTTCATTAAAATGGATTTTTATGCATAACATCATGCATAAAAGATTTTTTTTTTGTAAAAGTGTTACTTTCACTAATATTGATTTTTATGCATAAAAGAATTTGTTTTTTAGACCATGATTTCCATCCCAAACTAATAATTTCTTGCTTTGTGATCCTCCCACTCTAGAGGGAGCTCTCTTTAAAACTCATCATTAGCCTCTCTCCATAGCGGGCCCCATTCTTCAAAGTCATCATCAGTTAATAAGAAATGTTTGATCTTATCTTGGCTTTTTCAATGATAGTAGAAAGGGGACATACAAAGAGAATATCCAGACCTTCTAAACTTAGCTACCAAGGCATCCGCGCGCAAACCCCCACTGCTCTAATTGCCTCATTTGGTAGAAGCCTACACAAAGCAATTCTTGGTGGATCACTTTGATGCTTCTCTATGAACCCTTCTATTGCCTCTTCCAATATCCTCTCGGGAATCTCTTTCCCAAAGACAACTAAATGATTTGGAGGTCGATCATTAATAGTGACACTATTCTCCACTATAGCTCCAACATCCTGATTCACCTCCACCTCATGACTCACATCATCACCCTCATTCTCTTGATTCTCTACATTGTTTCCCTCCAAAAAATGGGGATCAAACCATTGTGCTTATGTCTTTTGCTTGAGGTGGATGAGCCCATTGACTCATGGTGGGCAAGATTCCTATGGCATGTCTGTCCCTATTCTGAGAGCATAGCTCCTAGTGGCTTGTATGGTGTACAAGAAAACCCAAATTATATTAGAAAACCTTTCATGCATGAAAAACCTCATGAATGTAACAACAATAAAAATCATCACGTACTCTGAAGATTCTTGCTAGGAGGAGATATAACCATTGTTATATGCTTGGTAGGATGATCTACAAGGTGGAATGAAAAAACTCTCTAGGAAACCTGCAAAGGAAAACACCCTTCATATATAACAAGTCTATTTTCACAACCACCACCTTGGATTGGCTGCTGATAATAGCCCCCAAAAAGTCTAGCGTATAGGTTTCCATCTATTGTGAGGATAAGAGTTAACAATGCCAAGATCTACTTCCAAATAAAAAATCAAAGCAACCTTAAGCAATGCATGTTTAGATCTTGTTGATGAGCACCTTAAAGGCCTCCTTAAAAGAGAGTTAACACTAGCTTGAAATTCAACCAACTTAGCCTTGGTAACAAATTGATCATCATCCTAAAAGCCTTAGTAACATTAGAAATTACCAACACAAAGCTCTCAAGTTGAAAACATGTAATGGTGTATGTGTTAAGTTAAATGGTTAAGTTAAATGTGTAATGTGTTAAACAAACAGCCATGTCTTCCCTTGAAAAATCTATTAGAAATATAGACATACCCTCCCTAGAAAAATTGAACTAGCAGATGCAACTGTACACATGTATCTTCAAAATTGATGCAAAATTGAATTGCAAATACATACCCTCACTTGAGAGCTAGTAAAAATCAAGCCGCTGTGTGAACTAGTTTTTGTCTTAGTGCGCATGATGATGGTCTCCCCTTTGCCTCAACATAGGAGACATAGTTACAAGCATGCCAGCAACGAGCAACAACGAGAATACCACAAGGAACCCTCCAATGGAGAAGTCATAGAGCGAGTAGAGCAGCAGAAGATTGTTTGTACTAGGAGAGAGAGTGAGAGAGTGAGAGAGAGAGAGAGGGGGGGGATTGTGAAGGAGAGGAGAGGAGTGAGTGGGTGATAGGATTTAGAGTGGATGTAGTGGTGGTATACAAAGCGCAAACTGGTTTTTATCTCAGCGCGCGCATTGATGGTCTCCCCTTTGCTCCTACATAGGAGCCATAGTTAGCAGCACGCTAGCAAGAAACAACGAGAAGAACACAAGGCCCCATCCAATGCAAAAGTCATAACGAGTAGAGTAGAAGATTGTCTTTACTACTAGGAGAGAGAGAGAGAGGGGGGGGACATCAAGGGAGAGGAGAGGAGTGAGTGGTGACATGATCTAGAGTGGGTGTAATGGTGGTATGTAAAGAGCCTTCAAACTTTAGCAATTATGTGGGTTGTGATTAAATAAATGCGGTGTGAGTTGGCAGCGCCAGCTGTGTGTGAACGCCTTCCTCGAGAAGCTATTAAAATTGAGTTACTAATATTTATTTTATGTACCTACAAGACAAGAAGCTATCCATCATGTGAGTTGATGCCCCTTCATTGTTAGGCACACTCAAAAATATTAAGCTCAACCTATTTAATAATAAATAAATACACATATTTATTTACCTACCTAGAAAAAAGGTCACTATATCCCCTTACATTCATGTATCTAGTGTGTTTGGTATCTAGTTTGACGTAGAGATATGGTAGGTGAAGTTGGAAAGAGCTTGAGCTATATCACAAATTTTTGAATCACACAGGCTCAAAAGCAGGCAAAATCGGGAGGCCATAGGCTCAAAGTTACCAGTGCACACCTCTATGCCCCAGCTAGATGAGGTATCTAGGCTTAGAGAAATTTTAAAATATAATGTTAAACGAGAAACAAAAAGCTAAATGTTAAATTTTAAAAGAACATTTCATGACCATCAAAATGAGCAATAAATATTAAAATATTAGAAAATAAATGTCTAGATGAGATATATGTTAAAATATTAGAAAACAATGAGCACCATCTAGGCTTGTCAGAACTATTAAACTTTTCAATTTAATATAAAAATATTGAGACTTTGATAAATCCAAATGGCAACTACTAGTGCTATCATCGAGTGGGTGTGTGGAGATGTCCTAAAAGAGATGGAAATACCACTAGAATCATGAAAGATGTTGGTAAGCCAAGATTTTCTTGAACAATAGGTTTCATCTATGTATTGCTTCAAGAGCTTCAATGTAATAATTCAATGTGGCATCGAAAGGGTTTTAGAGGCATTAATAGGTCAGATAGATGTGCTAAAAAATATGTTTTTTTTTTTGCATGATAGCTCCTTGTCTAGAGAGTATGTTGTTGATTTGGATTTGAAAACATAGAGTTCCTCTATACCAACAATGGAGTTGAGTGATAGTAGCAATTTTGAAAATGAATAACTGAAAACAAAGATGGCAGGTCCATCAACCATGTACATGTCAGTGAGTGACAATAGTACAAGAGATGATGTTTGCAAGGATTTTCCTCAATGTCCTCTAAATATCCTAGGGGATAGAGGTAAGAAAGGTCAAATTCATATGCCTTATAAGAAACGTATTATCCCTATTTTGCTAAAGCAAAAGGCAGCTACCCTACTTAGGCAGTACATAACCAAGTTTCCTACAAGTCAAAGGGTTTAAGTTACCTAGGTTTTTTGTTGGAAATTTGGTTTTTGAGTTTCCCCCTCCTGATGAGAGAGTAGACAATAAAATGGATGCAATGCAAGACAAGTATGATGGGCATGTTTGGACAAAGCCACATACTACTAACATGGCCCTACCAAACATCAAGGTGATAATAAGCCATTGCATTAGACACCTTGAATGTCGTAGGGTAGTTTGTTTTTATTACTTGAAGCATGAAATATACAATAGCGCTTTCTTCAAGGGATTTTTGTCTAAAAGAGTTGATCGAGGTACTAAAGCAGCAGAAGGAAACAATAAGATTATATGCACCCATTGCAAAGAAAAAGTCTATTGTATAGAAACTTGTGATTGCTTTGTATACTATGTGATGCCAGATGTGGATTAATCATATACAAGGTTGATGGTGCATGCTGGAGAGCATAAGCATCATGTTCAGTGAGGTCTTCTTAAGTCTTCATTGGATGACATGGAGAAATTGGTATATGACCTTAGAATGGATAAGCAGGTAGGTTCCAAGAAGATCCAAATGACAATTTGCAAAAGAGCAACTTATGCAGGTATTGCTTAGAGACGAGGATGTAAAGGACTTTGACATGGTGGGTGATAAGGATTTGGCTTGTGTATTTGATGCACAGGTGCCACTTGTCCAAGAGCAAAGGTATTCTCTACTAACCTATGGTTTTAATATATTCCTATGACTCATTGCATGGATGAAATGTTTTTGAATTCACTATTACAAGTTCAGGAGAATAGTGGCCAACACCAAGAAAATTTTACAACCAGTTGGAAGTGGCTTTGATTGAATTATGTTCCTTCAAAGGCGTATGGAGTATCCTTTTATTCATGGTAGTAGATTTCCAAGCCGCCAAGGACAAAATGATGAACCTTTCTATTCAAGATGTCAACAAAAGGCTTCGCTTCTTATGTGGACTTGTTAAATAGAATGTGTTAAGATGGAAATGGAGACCTAAAATATTCTTGGGTCATGTTTGATCACACCCATAGAGTCCCAGATTGGACCATGGGAGCTCATGTATATGTCCTAAGGTTGGTACATTTTTACTTTTAATTTTGGAATGGATGTTAATATTAATTCATTGGCAACTCTAATGTCATTTATTTATTTTAACATCGATAGTGCTAGAATGTTGATGACAATTGCTACATGTGAGATGAAAGAGGAGGATACAGCATGCTAGATTCTGTTCTGGTATATGATAAACAACACCATGGAGAAACATGGATTCCCAAAAGCTAACTTTTACAACTTTATGGATGACGAAGCTCAAGCAAATTGATTAGCAGTTAGAGATGTCTTTAATAATGGGCACACAATGAATGAAATGTCAATAGAGGACAGATCATGCCTCTTCCATTGGAAGAAGAGCTTGAATGAGCACACCAAGAAGTATATCACACCACTATGTAGGCAAGAACACAAAACAATGTACGATAAGTGGAGACTTTGTGAAAATGAGAAAAGGCTTCCAAGGTTAGTAGAGGAACTTTGTAATGCATGGAGAAATAGTATGGCCTTGGATGAGCACATTCCAACATTGGACTCTTGGCTTGCATGGTGGGAGGCACGAATTTCCGATTTGGAAACTTCATGAGTGCGGTAAGCCAACACCAAAAAACATTCCATAGTCATACCATAAGGCAAGATTTCACTTATGATTTGATCTTTCTACATAGGAGGTTCAAAGCAAAGAGGAAGAGACCATGACGCCTTGTACAAATGTGGCTGAGAGTTTCCATGGTAGCTGGTTGGTAGGAAAAGGGTACAAGTCTAAAATTTCCTTGTACGACACACGTGTCTCTGACATGGCCAATGCAATATTGCAAGTCCTAAAAGAACATGCTATACAATTGGGTCAGCATGTTGGTTCAAGTCCCATCTCGAAGATATTGGGTAATAGGATAACAAAGAAGGCAACACCATCTCTAGCTAATGTGGTTTGTATACTTGGAGAGGCAGTGTCTAATACCCCACTTTATGGGGATCCTTGGCCTCTACATGGGGATCGAGAACAAATACAAAGAAATAAGCATAAGAAATCAGCCCTGTCATTGACCTAAAGGGAGTCGATTCTCCTTAGCCCTGTCATCATTGACCTAAAGGGAGTCGATTCTCATCGGCCAGGCTATGTGATGGTTAATAGGCAAAGGAAGCAGCAAGGGAGACCCCGTAAGCTAAATTTCAATACAAGGTGGTTTTATAACAATAAGCTAGACATACATGGAAATTGGACCACAATATATTGAGACCTACTCCACCAATTCCTTTTATTTGGCCAGTGCACAAAGGGACAAATTTGACCCTTGAAAAAATTTGTAAGCAAGAATCGATAACTTTCAGGCTTTAAAAGGCCACTCAGCCCCATAGGGCACATCATGAAAGAAAGTAACAGGGGTGGGTTAGTCCCTCACCAAGGGAGTGGCTCAGGAAGGAGTCACCACTTAGCATCTCACGGGAGAAGCTCACCATTGATTCTTGGAACAAATAACATTATCATGAATGAGCCATAATCCCATTTACATTGGTATTTATACTCCACCCAAGAGTTCACACCTACTTACTAGTTGTCCATGGCCTTGGGCCCATAATGCTTTCTTACAAACCATCCCTTCCCCAATGGTTTCGTCCTCGAAACCTCAAATGAATACCCCAAATTCGGAGAAGAATGTTCCATGTGGCTGAATTTACACCAACCCATATTGCTCTATCAATGCTTCATATCCCTCCAATGCTGAAATAGGTTGCCATGAAGCTTCTTCCTTAGGTAAACCCTTCCATTGAACAAGATACTCCACCAAGGTACGAGTGCGAAGTACCTTTTTCCTTGTACCCAAGATAGCTTCTGGAATGTATTCAATCATTCCCTCTTCATTCATTGGAGGTAACTCATCAACCATTTGATCGATCATACCCACATATCCTTTCAAGTGAGAGACATGAAACACATCATGAATCTTTGTTGTAGATGGAAGTAAGAGTTGATATGCAACCTCCCCAACTCTTCGTATCACTTGATAAGGACCATAATAGCGATGAGCTAGTTTGGTGTTTGTGCTTCCCTTCAAAGACGCATATCTTGACTTTGGTATTCTCAAAAGAACCCAATCTCCCAGTTTGAATTCCAATGGTCTTCGATGAACATTGGCATATTGTCTCATTTTCTCTTGTGCAACCTTCAAATTACTTTTGCATTGTTGCAACAAAGCTTGCATCCTTTCAGCTTCCTCCTTGGCATTATGGTTAGAAGTCTCATATGTACCCACCAACATAGGCAAATTGACCTTGTAACCATATAAAGCCTCAAAGGGTGACATGCCAATGCTCACATGATATGTTGAGTTGTAAGCAAACTCAGCGAAAGGTAACCAATCATCCCATGTGCTTTGAGTATCATGACAATAGTGGCGTAGATATGTTTCCACCCATTTGTTTACTCTTTCTGTTTGACCATCGGTTTCGGGATGATAGGCGGTGCTTGGAGTAAGCTTGGTTCCCATATATTCAAACAATGTTCTCCAAAAAGTGCTCATGAATTTGACATCGCGATCACTCACAATTTGTGACGGCATACCATGCAACTTGAAAACCCCATCAACAAATTGCTTGGCAACATTTTGGGCTGAATATGTGACCTTGGAAGGAATGAAATGGGCCACTTTGGTCAATCTATCCACCACAACATACAAGCTATCCCACCCTTTCTTTGTGCGCGGAAGGTTAGTAATGAAATCCATTGATATATGACTCCATTTGCCTTCGAGAATGGGCAATGGCTGAAGCAAACCTCCCGGTTTATGTGTAGGATCCTTGTTCAATTGACATGACCGGCACCCACTTACATAAGCATGAATGCTCTTCCACATCCCCTTCCAAAAGAAACTTTTCCTTATTGCATCAAAGGTTTTGTAGACACCCAAATGACCAGCCATAGGAGTACAATGCATCTCTTCCATGATCTTCTTGATAAATGATGAAGTAGGAACCAAGTAGACTTTTCCTTTGTAGTAGAGGAGACCATTTTTCAGCTCATAATGGGGTAACTCTTCACATACACCTTGCTGTAATTTCTGCACTATTTGTGAGGTTTCTTCATCAAACAAGTACTCTTCTTGTATCTCCATGATCCAATCTTTATGCACCTCAGAAATAGCATACAATGAGCAGGCCCACATACGAGACAAGGAATCGGCAACCACATTTTCTTTGCCCTTTGTGTATGTGATTTCAAAATCATAGTTTTGTAGTGTTGCTACCCACCTTCTTTGCTTAGGAGACAAATTGGGTTGTGTGAGGAAATACTTCAGCACCCTATGATCACTTCTCACATAAAAATGACTCCCATATAAGTAATGGTGCCATTTCTTGATAGCATGGAGTATAGCAATCATCTCTTGCTCATACACATGGAGTTCTCTTTCTTTGTCATTCAGCTTTCTACTTTCATAAGCAATGACTCCATGGTCTTGGTAAAGTACCGCACCAATCCCTCTTCCACTTGCATCCGCCCTTATTGTGAAAGGTTTGGTGAAGTCTGGACATACCAAAATAGGTGCTGATGTGAGCATCTTCTTCATATCTTCAAAGCTTTTGTTGGCAATGGCATCCCAAAAGAAGGTTTCCTTCTTCAATTTATCCGTCATTGGGGCTGCAATTTCTGCATAGTGGGCAATAAAGCGCCTATAGAATGAAGATAACCCCAAAAATCCCCTCAATTGAGTAGTGTTTGAAGGAACCGGCCAATTCCTAATACATTCCACTTTCTTTGGATCCACACAAATGCCATCCTTGCTCACAATGTGACCCAAATATTCCACCTCATGTGCCATGAAGGTACATTTTGTCTCCTTAACATACAACTTGTTTTGCCTCAAGACCTCCAAAACCTCTTTCACGTGCTTCAAATGCACTTCCTCATCTTTGCTATAGATAAGTATGTCGTCGAAAAAGACCAATACAAACTTGTAGAGGAAAGGTTGAAGCACTTTGTTCATTAATGCTTGAAAAGTTGCCGGTGCATTGCATAATCCAAACAGCATAACCATGAATTGGTAAAGACCCCTTTCTGTACGAAATGCTGTTTTGAACTCATCACCACTTTTCATCCTTATTTGATGGTATCCGGAACGCAAATCAATCTTTGAAAAGCATGTGGCACCCTTCAACTCATCCAAAAGATCATCCACCCTTGGTATTGGAAATCGATTTTTGATGGTGATCTTATTCAAATCACGGTAATCAATGCACATGCGAAAAGTACCATCCTTTTTCTTCACAAGTAGCACCGGAGAAGCAAAAGGAGATTGACTTGGTTCAACCCATCCCATGTCAATGAGTTCTTTGACTTGCTTTGCCACCTCTTCCTTTTCAACCTTTGACAAACGATAGGGAGGCTTGTTGATTGGTTTGGCATTTGGTTCCAAATCAATAGCATGATCAACACTCCTCTTTGGCGGCATTGATTTTGGCATGGTAAACACATCTTCATAATCCTTGAGTAGCTTAACCATGTCCACATTTTCGATGCAATCCTTTTTGCTATTATCTTCCTCTTTGCAAAGCTGTAGTACATAAACATAGCCCTCTTTCTTGAACTCTTTCTTCATTTGAGTAGCATTGATCATGAAGAGCTTGGACCCTTGCATTCCATTCAATGTAATAACCCTTCCATGATGCACAAAACTCATGAAACTTTTCTGTAAGTTCATGGTAAAAGAGTTCAAAGTGGACAGCCAATCACATCCAAGTACTATGTCAATTGGTCCCAACTCAATCACCAAAAGATCAACTTTGCAAGAGTAGTTCTTGGACAACTCCAATTCTGTACTTTGACACTTCATATTGCAACTCATTGAATCACCATTGGCCACTTGCACCATGTGCTTGTTTGGTAAAGAAGTTGGTTGCATTTTGAGAGTGTTCAAAGACCTTTTATTGACAAAACTATGCGTGCTTCCAGTATCAATGAGTGCATATGCTGTTCTCCCATTCACCTTGATCTTCAATCTCAATGTGTTGGCACCCTTACTTCCCGCATAAGCATCATGAGAGATTGTACACAAGGTAGTATGTGCACTATTGTCTTCATCCCACACGCATAGAGGCATCCCATCATCCATTTTGTCATGAGCAAACTTTAGTTTCCCACCCGGATCAAAAGGAAACTCGGGATTTTCTTCATCAAAACCATCATCATGAGAACCTCCACCCTCATGAGGATCTCCCCATCCTAAGGCATCATTGCATTCAAGGAATTGCTCCTCCTCATGATTAGCATTGTCCTCAGTGATAATGTAGCTTATGGACATATCCTTGGATTTGCATACTTTGAAGTGATCCTTGTTCCATTTTTCTCCACATTTGAAACATAGACCTTTGAGCCTCATTTCATGCAAACGGTCCTCCTTGATAACCTTGCTTTTTGAACCCCCATTTGCTGGCTTGGACTCATTGTATGTAGCTTTGTTGGACATAAATGGTGGTTTAAATGGAAGTCTATTAGACCCTCTACCATACACGGTAGGAAATCTTGGAAGGTTAGGTCTTGTGTTTGCATGAGAACCCATTTCAGTCCTTGTGATCACTTCCCCTTTGATATTCCCTTTGCTAGCCCACTTTGTCAAGTACTTTTCTTCATGAATTTCTGCAAGCATCATTGCCTTCTTCAAAGTGGCGGGTTCATGAGACTTGACATCACCACCAATAGGAGCTTTCAAGCCCCTTATATACTTAACAACAAGATAATGCTCATCAAAGTCGTCCAAGTATAATAGAAGCTTTAGAAACTTATGAGAATATTCCTTCACGGTAGTGATTTGCTCTAGCTTGTCCCATTCCACAATGTGATTGTCCCTTTGCATGCGAGAAGTAAACTCTTCTGCCATGTCATTCTTGAATTCTTCCCAAGTAGTGATGACATAACCATGAGATTGCTTCCTCCTCCACCAAGTGTGAGCAAAACCTTCAAGATGAAGTGAGGCAAAGTAGACTTTGGCAATCTCGCTCCTTGGGCTGATTTCGAAGTAGAGATCCATCTTGTTTGCCCACTCTTCAAAGTCTTCGATAGAATTTGATTCTCCTTTGAACTTATTAAATATGATTTTGTCCTTCACAGCATTGTTAAAATCACCATGCATTCTTGAACCCCTCTGCCATGCTCTTGGATCATCAAATCCTCTTCCTTCACCCAAGTGTCTATGCATTTGCTCATCTTCCAATTGCCAATCACCTGCATCTTTAAATCCCTTCTGTTCATACCCTCTTCTTGCATCTTGCATAAAAGATGAAGTTCTTGGAATACTGGCATTGGATCTCTCATAAGAAGCATCACCCATAGGTCTCTTGCCCTTGTCCATGTAAGAAGAATGTGGCATCATTTGAGGTGGCATCATTTGTCTTACTTTGTTCTCTTCTGGCATAGAAGGCTTTCCATCATGTTTGGCATCATAATGTACACCATCCATTGCATTCATATCGGCTTCTTGGTTGAGCTTGAGAGGAGCCAATGCACTAATGGCTTTCTCCAAGTCTTTTAACCCTCTTTGCATCACGTCATCCAGGTAGTGGTGTCGCTTGTCGAACCGTTCCATGAGGTGTTCACCAAATTGTTGTTGCCGATTTGTTTGGTTATTTTCAATCCTTTGAAACATACTCTCCATAGCCATTAACATCATGTCCACTGTTAGCGGAGTAGTTCCCAAAGATTGAGGCATTTCCATTGGCTGAGATTCATCTGGAGATGGTGCTTTTATGGTTGAACTTTCTTCATTCCTCGTTGATGAACTCGTTGCCATCATTGCTTCCGGTTGTCTTTGATCATTTTCATTCCGGGCTCCCTTGTTTTGACCTCCTCTAGTCATTTCCATGCGCTTAATTGATCCCCCTTTGCAAAGACCACTTACTTGATTTTTTTTTTCTCTATTCAAACGGTATCCGATTTGGGTGATCTTTATATTAACGCGAAGCTCTCGACGAGACGAATAAGAATCCCCAAAAACAGATCTGAAAAAGTCAACAACCTTTGACCAGTCAACTATACCGGCTGAAAGTCAACTCTTGATGTTAACCGCTCAATTCTTATCCGATTTGGGTGATCTTTATATCGATGCGAAGCTCTTGACGAGATGAGTAAGGATCCCCAAAAATAGATTTGAAAAAGTCAACAGCCTTTGACCAGTCAACTATTCTAGCTGAAAGTCAACTCTTGACTTTGACCGCTCAATACTACTCCGATTTGAGTGATCTTTAGCTTGTTTGAAAGAGGTTTTCGGGTAGATTGAAGGGCTTTCAGGACAGATTTGAAAAGCTTTTGAAAAACCCTAGAAATTCAAGGATTTGTCCTGGCTGCAAGTGGGCAAATTTTGCAAAAATTTTGCCATAGTCTCCCCTCTTTTTGCACCAAATCTCAATCAAATCAAAGCATCTCAATCAAGTATTAAAATCCTTATGCATTTGACCACTGTAAGTAAATCAATCCTCAATCATTTTTCCATCTGAGCATGTGACCTTATGGCATCAATTTTGTCCTTTTGCATAAGAAGTCGATGTAGAGGATTTGCTTGTTTGCTCAAGTCGAATGAAGTGGTCGATGAAGCGCGTCGATGCTTGCCGATCTCCCGGCCAAGCACTTCTCACCCCTTCACCAAGTTTACATCCAAGGTGAAGGTTGAGGCCATTTCTTTACCACCAAGTACCTAATCCTCTTCCTTACCGCGTTACCCGGCACTAACGGCAAGGAAGATTCAAGACATTCTCCCCTTGGCCTCTCCTCCAAATGCCAAGGTACCCTTACTTCATTCTAGATTCTAGGAATAAAGTGGGGTACAATCGTGAGTGGAATGTGGTTACAAGCTCAAATGAATGAGTAGAGTTGACTTACAATTGATTTATAGCATGACTCATGCTCATTCATATCATAATACATGGTTCATAGTGCTTCCTTCATCACATCCACTCATGGCAATGTCAATACATTTTCACATACATCAACAACATCCAAGTGTTATGAAGCGGTGTACTCGGGTCGCGTTCTGGGCGCGAGTTCTCGCTCGGGACTAGAAAATCCAGTACAAAAGTGAAAACAGAGAGCACTTGCTGAATCCTGCACCTCAAGACCTATAGCTCGTCTCGAAGAGGACGACGAGCCGGTCGTTTTGAGTACTAGAACTCTAAAAACGGAGTTCGTATGAGAGAGTTATGACCAAAAACGTGCAACCGGCAATGGAAAACGGTGTCACCAAAAAGCAGGCTTCCAACCCAAAACATTTTATTCAATCCCCCAAATGTGCCCAAAGCTATGCTCACTTATGCCAATATGCAAGGCATAGCATTGAATGGCTATGTGTAGCATTCAAGCATTCATAATGCATAAAGAGCAGCATGAATGGCCATGATTAAAGTCCAATTTTTGAAAATGGGGGTTTTATGTGTAATAAAACCCTAATTCACTCCATAGCTTGAAAGAATGCTTCAAAATTGTAAGGAAGTGATGGAGCAACTCACCAATGTCACCCGGGAAGCCTTAATGCTTGAATTTGTTGAAGGAGATGAAGATTAGGGTCACTTTGGTGAAAAACGTGGGCAGCTTTGGTAGTGATTTTCAGCCACATTGGGAGCCCCATTGCTCATGGAAAATAGGTGAAATACTTCATAAAACATTGCTAGATACATGAGAGACTCAATGCCCTTTGCTCATGTTGAGATTCCATGGCTAGGGTTTGCAAGAAAGCTCCCAAACAAAAAAACGTTTTTGATTAACAACTGCTAATCAAGATTAGAAATTTTCCCCAATTTGGTCCACTCATTCCAAAAAAAATAGGTCCATGTGCTCAGATTTGAACCACAAACTCTACCTTAGCCATATCCCCTTCCCCCATGAATCAAATGAAGCAGAAATTTCACGAAATGAGAAGAAGAAAAGAAAAATTAAAAATCATGGATCAAAAGCCATGCTCTGATACCAATGAAAGAAAGTAACAGGGGTGGGTTAGTCCCTCACCAAGGGAGTGGCTCAGGAAGGAGTCACCACTTAGCATCTCACGGGAGAAGCTCACCATTGAACAAATAACATTATCATGAATGAGCCATAATCCCATTTACATTGGTATTTATACTCCACCCAAGAGTTCACACCTACTTACTAGTTGTCCATGGCCTTGGGCCCATAATGCTTTCTTACACATCACCACTGCAGTAGCGTGCAACATTGCAAAAGATAAGGAAGGCATAACCACAAGTGGAAAAAAGCAAAGTGGAGACATGGGATATCACAGGAAGCTTTGCAAAATATTCAAGATGCGACTCAGAGAAGTTTGAAGTGATAGCAGAGATAAAGAATGGGATCTCACAATCATTATTTAAAGTACTTTCTTTTGCATCAGAAAAGAGTGGAAGGGAGTACAAGGTGACAATCAAAATAGAATCGTAATTGCCTTGATTTCAGTGAAGAGTGCATGGAAAGAAATGATATCTTTCTTGCAAGCACATTTACTATGTGTTTTTGTTGCAAGTACTAGGGTTACACCAAAATGAAAACATGTTTATGCGCACTAGCTTGTAATACTAGAGAGAGATATCATCGTCGTGCTAATTAGGAATCACAAATTATAGGACTTACTTCATTAGGAGATTTGGTGCTTTCATGAGAGTTTTCATTGTGAGTCTAGCTTATCTAAATGTCTTTGGGTGCTAAATTTGAGTGAAATCACGTTACTAAGCTTATGGATATTACCTCATCATAAGTAATAGTTTGGTTTCTATTTTTGCTTATAATTTTGAAAAGTGATCCCATGTGTGCTAGTTTGAGGGAGTAAAATGTTACCTTTTTTTTAAATTAAAAGCATGTTTCTAAACTTAGGGCAAGTAATTCACTTTGGACACAATTATATATTTTTTGTCAATATAGTCAGGTAAAGTGATCCCATTTGTGCCAATTTGAGACATCTGTTTCTTGTTTGTTTCTATTGGTCTACAACAATACACCTAAATTGTTTTTCATGACCACATTTGTGTATTAAAAAAGGATCAACATCATTCTAAAAAACTCACCAAGTGCGTGAATGAGAAAATTGAAAAGATGCAGGGGAGAAGAGAGCTTGAGCTCTTGCAAGCACACACACACTCACAAAACTCTATAAGAGTGTAAGATTCCTCCCCATCCTCTCAAGATGTCCAGTATCTTCCCCTGTAATCAATCCCCTCTTCAAAAATATAAAAGATCTTGTTTCTACTTGTTTTGGCCTAGAGAGAGAAAATATTCTAGAGAGAGATTATTCAAATTTTGAATATTTTTGGATGGAAAAATATCTCTTCTTATTAAATAAGTTCCCCTCAAACAGAAGTTTAAAAAGATTTTCAGAAGGTGCATTAGAAATCAAGTATAATCTATTCAAGAGGCCTGATCCTAGGGGTCTAGATTTTCGCAAAATTTTAAATTAAGGTTTTGAGGGGCCAATCAGATTCATCCCAATGTGTGGAGAAGATAAATAGAAGAAATAAAGAAAATCCCCCCAAAAATGAGTAAATACTCACATAAGATGAAGAGTAAATACTCACATAAGAGAGCAGGGATTTCACTGACGTAAACGAAAACATGTGAACATGTTAATAACATATGTTAATAACACAAAAAATCTTGTGAGCACATGTTATATTCACAAAGCTTTCACAAGGGCCTTAAAAAATTATCTTTGTCGGGTATAAAAAATCTTCTTAGGTGGCCCCACTGACCTGCTATTATGTGAAGATGGTAACATGAGAACATGTGAATAGCTTATTCCCATGTGTAGCCAAGCTTTTAAGGGGTTCCCAAATGGCAAAGTGACCTGTTATTTTGTGGACGGTAACATGAGAACATGTGAATAACTTGTTCACATGTGTTATTATCACAAAAAATCTTGTGATCACGTGAATATTAAATCCCTGATGAAGAGTGGACTAAGGACCAAAGGAATTACTAAGAAAATGAGTAAATACTCACATAAGATGAAGAGTGGACTAAGGACCAAAGGAATTACTAAGAAAATGGATTTTTGACACCTCACAATGGGAATTCCCCTCTCATGAAGGAGGCGCCTACTTCACATGTGTGGTGGAGTTTCAAATTATGAAAAATTGAGATATTTCATCTCTCCTCTCTCCTAATTCAGGTCTAGTTCCAAAAAGTAAGCTAAACTGACCTAAAAATGGTAAAAATTTGACCAAACTTATCTCGAAAATTCTAGAATCAGCTTGCTTGGTTTAGAAGCTCACTTTTTCCTTTAAATAGAAGCCTCCCCCTTTCTTGAAGCTTAATAGTGTTTTATGCACTGTTACTCTACTCCTCCCAAGAGCCAAGAACTGTGAATTTCTTAATAATTCACTAGTTTTTGACCATTCTCTCTTCTGAAGAATTGGTGGCCACTCTTGTTGCCAACAAGAGTAGATCCCTCAAACCATCAAGCCAAAGGAAAGCTCCAAGAATTTCATGTAAGTAAGAAATCTTACTTTTTCTTATTCTTTTAATGGTTTTCTAAATTGTTTGTTTTCTTAAAATGATAAACAGATGCTATGGCTTCTTGGAAAGGCTTTCCCTCTCTCTCATTCTTAAAATTAGCCCTTCTTTATCCTAGTTAAGTGATCTAATTGTTGGAATTAAACTTTTCATATTGTTTCTCTCTTAAAAGTGAAAATTGGTTAGTTTAGAATGCTTTAAACCAATTGGGGATAATTCCTAAGTAGATTAAGGTTAGAAAAATTAAAAAATGGTCAGCCATATAAAGGAGGTTATGGTCAAATTTTCTAAAAATTTGTGAAATAAATTTCATCTTTTATTAATCAAAAAGAGTAATCCCCATCGTTTGTGTATTCTAAAAGTGTCAATTTCATTCATGCATAGAAAGATTCATATTGATTATTTTTATTATAAAAGAGTGATTTTCAATAGAATTAAGTTTTATGCATAGAAAGATGCATATTGATTATTCTTTTTATTAAAAGAGTGATTTTCAATAGAATTAAGATCTATGCATAGAAAGATATATATTGATTATTCTTTTTATTATAAAAGAGTAATTTTTCATAGAATTAAATTATATGCATAGAAAGATGCATATTGATTATTATTTTTATTATAAAAGAGTGATTTTCATAGAATTAAGATCTATGCATAAAAAGATGCATATTGATTATTTTTTATTATAAAAGAGTGATTTTCAAAAGAATTAAGTTCTATGCATAGAAAGATGCATATTGATTATTTTTTTTTTAAAGAGTGATTTTTAATAGAATTAAATTCTATGCATAGAAATATACATATTGATTATTTTTTTAATTATGAAAGAGTGATTTTTAATAGAATTAAATTCTATGTATAGAAAGATGCATATTGATTATTTTTTATTATAAAAGATTTATTTTTAATAAAATTAAATTCTATGTATAGAAAGATGCATATTGATTATTATTATTTTATTATAAACGAGTGATTTTCAATAGAATTAAATTCTATGTATAGAAAGATGCATATTGATTATTATTATTTAATTACAAAAGTGTTAATTTTATGAAAATGGATTTTATGTATAAATAGATGCATAAAAGAATATTTTTATTATAAAAGTGTTAGTTTTATTAAAATGGATTTTTATGCATAAAAGATTTTTTTTTTGTAAAAGTGTTACTTTCACTAATATTGATTTTTATGCATAAAAGAATATTATAAAAGTGTTACTTTCATTAAAATGGATTTTTATGCATAAAATCATGCATAAAAGTTTTTTTTTTTGTAAAAGTGTTACTTTCACTAATATTGATTTTTATTCTTAAAATCAGCACTTCTTTATCCTACTTAAGTGATCTAATTGTTAGAATTAAACTTTTCATATTGTTTCTCTCTTAAAAGTGAAAATTGATTAGTTTAGAATGCTTTAAACCAATTGGGGATAATTCCTAAGTAGATTAAGGTTAGAAAATTTGAAAAATGGTCAGCCATACAAAGGAGGTTGTGGCAAAATTTTCTGAAAATTTGTGAAATAAATTTCATCTTTTATTAATAAAAAAAAGTAATCCCCATTGTTTGTGTATTCTAAAAGTGTCATTTTCATTCATGCATAGAAAGATGCATAATGATTATTTTTATTATAAAAGAGTGATTTTCAATAGAATTAAGTTCTATGCATAGAAAGATGCATATTGATTATTCTTTTTATTATAAAAGAGTAATTTTTAATAGAATTAAATTCTATGCATAGAAAGATGCATATTGATTATTTTTTTATTATAAAAGAGTTATTTTTAATAGAATTCAATTCTATGCATAGAAAGATGCATATTGATTATTTTTTTATTATAAAAGAGTGATTTTCAATAGAATTAAAATCTATGCATAGAAAGATGTATATTGAGTATTCTTTTTATTATAAAAGAGTAATTTTTCATAGAATTAAATTCTATGCATAGAAACATGCATATTGATTATTATTTTTATTATAAAAGATTGATTTTTAATAGAATTAAATTCTATGCATAGAAAGATGCATATTGAATATTTGTTTATTTGTTTATTCTAAAAGAGTGATTTTCAATCGAATTAAGTTCTATGCATAGAAAGATGTATATTGATTATTTTTTATTAAAAAAGAGTGATTTTTAATAGAATTAAATTCTATGCATAGAAAGATGCATATTGATTATTTGTTTTAATTATAAAAGAGTGATTTTCAATAGAATTATATTCTATATATAGAAAGATGCATATTGATTATTTTTTATTAAAAAAGAGTGATCTTTAATAGAATTAAATTCTATGTATATTGATTATTATTATTTTAATAGAATTAAACTCGATGTATAGAAAGATGCATATTGATTATTATTATTTTATTATAAAAGAGTGATTTTCAATAGAATTAAATTCTATGTATAGAAAGATGCATATTGATTATTATTATTTAATTACAAAAGTGTTAATTTCATCAAAATGGATTTTATGCATAAATAGATGCATAAAAGACTTTTTTTTATTATAAAAGTGTTACTTTCATTAAAATGGATTTTTATGCATAAAAGAATTTCTTTTTTTGTAAAAGTGTTACTTTCACGAATGGTAATTTTTATGCATAAAAGAATATTATAAAAGTGTTACTTTCATTAAAACAGATTTTTATGCATAAAATCATGCAGAAAAGATTTTTTTTGTTGTAAAAGTGTTACTTTCACTAATATTGATTTTTATTCTGAAAATCAGCCCTTCTTTATCCTAGTTAAGTGATCTAATTGTTGGAATTAAACTTTTCATATTGTTTCTCTCTTAAAAGTGAAAATTGATTAGTGTAGAATGCTTTAAACCAATTGGGGATAATTCCTAAGAAAAATTTAAAAATGGTCAGCCATACAAAGGAGGTTATGGCAAAATTTTCTAAAAATTTGTGAAATAAATTTTATCTTTTATTAATAAAAAAGAGTATTCCCCATCGTTTGTGTATTCTAAAAGTGTCATTTTCATTCATGCATAGAAAGATGCATATTGATTATTTTTATTATAAAAGAGTGATTTTCAATAGAATTAAGTTCTATAAATAGAAAGATGCATATTGATTATTCTTTTTATTATAAAAGAGTGATTTTTAATAGAATTAAATTCTATGCATAGAAAGATGCATATTGATTATTTTTTTAATTTTAAAAGAGTGATTTTTAATAGAATTAAATTCTATGCATAGAAAGATGCATATTGATTACTTTTTTATTATAAAAGAGTGATTTTCAATAGAATTAAGATCTATGCATATAAAGATATATATTGATTATTCTTTTTATAAAAGAGGAATTTTTCATAGAATTAAATTCTATGCATAGAAAGATGCACATTGATATAGCTGGTATCCCAAGATCCTCTCATCAAGGCTCATCTCTGAGCCACTAGACTCTCCATCAACATGAGAATGCCCTGCAAAAATGTCAGGCATACTAAGGGACTGAACCACTTTCTCTTTGCCTTTATGTGATGTACTAATCACACTTGGAGGACTGGTATTATGACGCAGCCTGCCACTCCATGGTCTATCAACTGAACCACTAGATGAGGACTCTCTTGGTCCACTCAAAGACTATGATTGCTGACTTGTATTCTGTGCAACCACATTTCCACTCGCATCAGTCCCAACAGCTTCTTTTTTCAACAGTATACCAATTGCTCATCTCATCAAAAACAACATCCCTGCTTACCCTCAACTCACATGTAGCAGGGTTATAACACTTGTATCCCTTTTGCTCAAGGTAATACCCAATAAGCACACATTTTTTAGCTTTTGGATCTAGCTTAGCTCTCAGCTCATCAGGCACATGCACATATGCAATGCATCCACCAAAGACTTTCAGATGAGACAAATCAGGTTTTTTGCCAGTAAACCTCTACTTCGGAGTTACATCATGTATGGCTGCTGTTGGAGTCCTATTCATGATGTAAACTGCTGTAGACTTAGCCTTAGCCCAATAGCTATGCGGCATATTCTTTTCTCCCATCAATGCTCGCACAATCTCAGCAATGTGCTTGTTTTTTCGCTCACAGCAACTCCATTTTATTGCGGAGTGTATCTGCATGTAAACTGTCTCTCAATACCATTCTTTTGCAAAAATTCAGAGAACTCATTGGAGAAGTACTCTCCCCCTCCATCTGACCTTAGGCACTTTACATGTTTCTCTGTTTGCTTTTCAACCATAACTCTAAAATTCTGAAAATGAATGAACACCTCACTCTTCTCCTTCATGAAGTATACCCACACTTTACTTGTGTGGTAATCAATAAATGTCACATAATACCTGCAGCCTCCCATAGTAGACATGGTCTTCATGGTCTTCATAGGACCCCATACATCTGAATGCACAACATCTAGTGCATTTCTGCTCACATTTCTACCACGTGGAAACACATGCTTTGTTTGCTTTCCAAATTGACCTGCTTCACATATTTTCTGTATACCTTCAACTTTAAACTTTGGCAGCCCTGTCACAATTTCTTTAGTCTGCATAGACTTCATTCTCTTCACATTCACATGTCCAATTCTTTTATGCCAAGTCTGCAACAATTCCTGAACTATTTGCAAACATCGCAGCAGTCACTTCAGGCATGTTTACATTCAATGTAAACATTCTGCCCACTTTGTTGTCTTTTGTAGCCAACCTGCACTTGTCTTTAAAGTCTTCAATATAACAACCATTAGGGTTAAACCGAACCTGCAAACCCAACTCAATCATCTGGCCAATTGAAAATAGATTCTTTGTTATGTTCGGAACATGAAGTACATCTGCAAGGTACTTCACTTTGCCATCATGCATAGACAATGGCACATCTCCAACATCATGGGCAATTGGCTGAGCAGTGTCATCCCCTATTTCCACAAAACCTGGTCTTTCAAGGTTTTTCATCTCTTTGAACCACTCCCCAACCATGACTTGTCATGTGGTTCGAGCACCTGAATCAACGTACCATACATCATCTTTATGTGGTGCTTCAACATTTTCAGACATGGCCTTAACGACATGCTACATAACAAATAACCTTTCATTATCCTCATTGTTTCTGCTCAAGGATGCATAGTTGTTTTGCTGTAATTTCCCATTTTGCATGTCTGTCTGCTTCTTATAACAATCTACTTGCACATGTCCATGCTTACCACAATAAAAGCATCCACGTGTATCATTATACTGCCTTTGCCAATTTCCACGACCTCTTTGACTCCCCTTACCTCTGAATTGGCCTCTTCCACCTGCGTGTTGTTGTTGTGAATTTTGGGACTGTTGTTGTTGATGCTGCTGGCCATAATTCTGATTACCTGTTCTCGGCCACCTCCTTGACCATGTCCATGGCCTCCTCTACCTCATCCTCTTCCTGAACTTGTGTAGAAGGCTTGTTGCTTTGAATTGTTTTTGTTTTGTAAAGACTGTTGGTCTTCACCCAAGCTCTTCTCTTCTATAATCAACATAGACACCAAATCTGTGAAATTGGGAATGTTTTCCTGAGTGTGAATAGATGTCTTGAATTCCTTGTATTGTGCTCCAAGACCATGTAGACAGACTTCCACCTTATCATCATCATCTATTGAAACACCAATAGACAGACTTCCACCTTATCATCTACTGAAACACCAATAGATGCAAGGGATTCCACAATACCCTTGATCTTCAATGCATAGTCATTTACAGACATACTCTTTTTCTCCGCAGTATGAAGTTCCTTCTTCAACTGTATCTTTCGTGCCTTGGTATTCGTTTCATAGAGTTTTACCAAGGTGTCCCATGCCTCCTTGGGGGACTTGGCATCCTGTGTGTGCCTAATCATGGTGTCCTATATACTAATAGAGAGACAATACATAACTTTTCTGGCTCCTCCAATCCTTGAACTCTTTCACATCTACAGCAGTCGGATTGATCTCCGGTATCTCGAGTGCCTCTTTATGCTCACCTTCTATGTAGTCCCACCAGTAACCCTTTCCCATCAAGAAATTTGTCAACCTGAACCTCCAAGCATGGAAGTTGTTCTTGTCAAGCTTCTCAGCAACAATCTCGTTTATGCCATCATTTGACATCTTGCCAGACACACAAATTTACCAGAAACAGCACTCTGGTTTGTCCTGCACATATATTTTCTGCACAGCGGTACTGTACTACACTCAAATGTCAACTAGTGGCCTCAATGTGCATACATACACCCAATGGCAACTGTTTGACCTCCTTGCACCACACACAATGTCTGCACAACCAATCTGTCTTCCTGTAGTTCTTAAAACAGAGTTCTGCATAAAATCGATGACTTATACGCTGTGCTCGAAATCGCCTGCTTTTTGAAAAACAGAGGTTGTCCTAACGCACCTGAAACGCGTTTTTGGCCCAAAAAATTAGGTCCAATATAGGACACTATAGTTGCCCTATAGCTTTACTCCCACGAAGAAAGCTCCTCAACCATAGATTGTTTGCCGGTGCCTCCTGTAGAGCTCCCGACCGACAAGGGTATAGTCGCCAACACAAATAGGGAAGAGCAAATGAAGCTCTTACCCTCGTACCACTTCCTGTTCTTCTCTTGCTTGCAGCTTAGCCCTTAGCATGAACCAAGCTCTGATACCATGAAAAGATGTAGGGGAGAAGAGAGCTTGAGCTCTTGCAAGCACACACACATTCACAAAACTCTAAAAGAGAACACACAAGGGTGAGAGGCTGAAAATCTTCTTCTTCTTCACACAACACTCAACACACCATATACAAAGATAAGAGTACACACTATATGAAAAGGTACTCAACCAAATACATACTAGGGTTCTCTATAGTGTGAACCCAACTAAATGAGTTGGTGCTATAACTATGCCAGTCTCTAGAATGGCTATCACACAGCCTGTCATCCCACTGGCCGCATATCACCCATGATATCACCAACCATGCGAGTGGTGTAAGTGTGGGGCCTATCCCCCAAGCGGGTCATCAGTGTCCACCACCTCACTAGATGAGCTCGATATCTCAAAAAAATAGCTTTAGAAAAGCTCACCAAAATAGCAAAAAATCTCAGTGTAGGAAGCTCACCAAAAAATATCCCCTGAGGGTTGGCTTTGCCTCTAACAGTATTGCCAAGAGTGGGATTACCAAGGTTGGTTGCCATAATGAGAGGTGGAAGGGAATACCTAGATGGTATATAGTTGAAACTCTTTTGACTATGGTCATTGACTATGGTCATGTATTGAGAGAGGACTCCTGCAGTGGGAGGAACAGATTGCCCTATGGCGCAGTGTAGGGGTAAACACGCCTGAAGAGTCTGGTCGTCCTGAAGAACTTGCTCCTACATAGGTACCGGATGCTGCTACTTCACAAAGTGACAGGGGTAAATAGGTGATTGCTACAGACAAGGCCTTAGATATTCCTGATACAAATATGGTCACTAAGCAATATGAAGACCTGTTTTGGGAAGTATAGCAAACACATGAAGGATCGTTAAGTCTTGCGATTCCAGAAGGCATCCACGTGGTGCGGATCGACCTCGATATAGCAATGTTGCTATTGCAGATTGTAGCAGTTCTTTTGTGGGTTTGCAACAGTCCACTGTGCATGCCAAGTGTTATGTGGGCTGCACACTGCAAGACCACACACCGCAAGTTTGGAGTCTGGACCACGTGTAAACCTGTAGTGCATACCCTACATGAATAGTCATTATTGGATTTCAAGAGGTGTAAACGGGAGGTCACGCCTGTTTTGAATCGCACGACTATGTAACTCTTTAAAAGGCTATATGCCTGGTATTCAATACAATCAATCAATCTGTGTTTCATGCGATAGTTCTATAGTCTGTGGAACATTAACCATGTCTCACTATGTATAATCGTTTCTGTATTCATTTAGCATTATAAGTCATCTTTCCTATTAACGTTGTATGCTAAGAGGGTAATCATTCCCGTATTACTATACTGATATAAGTACATAATACACTTAGCAACCATGATGTTCTCTTGCTGTATATTATTGCTAAGAGGGTAATCATTCCCAACAAGGGGAATAATCACTCACACGACTCTCAATGCAATAAGATAAAGAATCAACAAAGAGGAAGAGAAATAACTATTGTATATCATTGCTCGACACAATACATGAATATAAAGAGGCATTGTGCCCCTTCGTGCCACACACACACACACCCATTGGCACCACCTCTTAGGCTAAGGGTATGTTTCCACTTGGCACACCCACTACACTTGTTGGCACACACAGTGGACTGCGCGAACCCACAGTGTCCATGGATCCCTTGATAGAAGTCAAATGCCAAGTATATTGCAAGTGCATATACAAAGTAGTACAATCATTTTGGGCACAGCCGAGGCAGAGAACTTTGTGAGTGCATAAGTGAAAATGTTGACATATAATGAAGAAGCTTCAAACTGGTACATGATGTAGCTTTTGCCGGTTCACCAAATAATGGTACCCACATCAAACCGTAACCATCTTCGACAAGCCACAGGTTCTTCTCAACCGCAACTCCACAAAATCACCTCTTTGCCACCATGAATCAGAGACTTGGTGTGTAGGCTCTCCATCCGATCTTTGATCTGGTATGTCCCTCACATCACCTCTTCTGACTTCATTCGACTCGTAGCTTTCCCTTGGAGTAGTAGTTGAAGAAGACCATTGGATTTCAAGATATCCTTGCAAGGAATTGAGCAGGGTACAACAATAAAAACTGCAAGCTTCTTCAAGAATAAAGAAAACTAGCCCATTGGTGTGCAACCGCAATCTCCCCACATCTCTCTGCACCACAAAATTTTTGCAGAAGGCTAGCACATCTCACTTGAAAGGGTATCACATCTAGCACAATAAGCTCTTCCTGTCCTCCTTTGAAAATTATAGTATGATTGCATCCTTCGCCTCTCAAAGGCCAACGACTTCTGCACAAGTCTGCAGGAAGCATCGCATGATGTTGGTTCTCTCCAAGGCTTCCATCCTCCTTTGAACAGATCGTTAATCGGCACATGATACTGGGCATGCTGCACTTATTAGAGGTTTGACCTTGGACTAGAAGGCCTTCTTGCTCTAGACCTCTATTTGGTTTGCTTCTCTCCGGTCACCATACAAGGCTCCTCCAAAATTCATCGCAGCACTACACCACCTTCGAAATCCCGGGGGCATTGTGACAAGAAAAAAAACACATACTAAAATGAATCGAACACCAAGTGAAAGCTCCTCCATCCACTCTCCAATGGCAGGATGGCCTTATTATCACTGTATTTGCCTTCGTTTTGCGAGTGTATGTGAGCTCTATGGTCTGCAATGGCAAGGCTTGGTCCTTCCACAATCTCATGACACATGCATGCCACAACTCTCAACATACGGGATTGCAATCAACAGGAATTGCAATGAACAGCTTGGTTGCCGCCTCCTTCAAATCCAAAGCTAAGGAAATCCGGATCCTCGTGGTCGCCATGTGTTGGGGCCACAGCCCCAACAAGGGGAATAATCACTCACACGACTCAATGCAATAAGATAAAGAATCAACAAAGAAGAAGAGAAATAATTGATGTATATCATTGCTCGACACAATACATGAATATAAAGAGGCATTGTGCCCCTTCGTGCCACACACACACACCCATTGGCACCACCTCTTAGGATAAGGGTATGTTTACACTTGGCACACCCACTACAATCTCCTCATCTCATAGTCAGCCACCGCCACCACTACATACATCAATTTTGTGGCACAATTAACTGAAAACATAGAGGGTGGTATTGATGTTTGAAGCCTAGCATGAATGTCCCATTTGCAGCCTCCAAAGAATTGCCACATGCTACACACATGCCGTGGACCCAGATAGTGTCAGTCAATCATGACCATGTCTCATAGGGGGTGGGGACTAACATGAATTTCACACCCAACTTCACTTGTTGAACCAATGCATCGATGTGAGCAGCAATGGCTAGACTAGCTGCATGATCCACAAACTTTAATAAGTCATTTTGCCTCTACATATTATCCTAAAAAGGCATTCACAAAAAAAAAAATCAAAGCTACCAAATGTTATAAGGATTGAGGAGGGAGGTAAAAAAAAACTTCCTTTGTCATACATTTTACAAAACACTACAAATGACTAGCAAAGCTTTACTACAATAGAAAGCACATGAGAGTACAAAAAGTAGTAGTACCAGAAAGTACTTTAAAGTAATTAACAAAAGCTTTCAAATACCTCTAGGATCCACCTCTAAGAAATTTTATGTATCACGTGCGTTCAAGGGGGGTATTTAAAAAACCCCTTATACTTATATACTTTTATGAATAAAATGACCCCTTTTTCTTCATATAATTATGGTTTTTGTTTTAAAATTGGTTGTAAAAACCCCTCCTATAAATGTAATTCTATAACTTTTTTGAATTAATATACCTCTCCTAATGAACTCACATTCTAGACTTACATATTTTTAGGTGAACCCCCCGAGTCAAATACCTAAGATGTGCTTTAAAGTATTAAACATGAGCTTTCTAGTACTGTATGTACTTTAAAGTAAAGTTTTCTACTTAATGAAATTCTAAAAGTTATCAAAAGTGACTGAAAGTTAGTTCCTGAAGTACTTTTTAGTGCGTTTAAGTACTTAGAAAAGTTTTTTTTAGTAAAAAAACTCTTTAGTATTTTCTAAAGCATTAAAATACTTTTCAGTGTTTTCAAAAGTACTTTTCAATAAAGTACTATTGAAAGTGTTTTTAGTACTTTCAAAAGTACTTTTTGGTAAAGTATAAGCAAAAGTTTTATTAGTACTTTAAAAAGTACTTTCTAGAACTTTGAAACTAAATTTGATACTACAATAATTGCAAAGTAAGGAGGCTTTTTTGCTGAGGGCATCTGCTACCACATTTTCTTTGTGTGGGTGGTACTATTTTTTTGAAGGGAAACAATGTTAAGATCATGAATCTATTCCATCTTGTAATAGATCCATATGTGTTGCTTCATCAATGTCTATATCTAATGGAAGATCAATAAAAAGATGGGGTTCCATATCAATATCATTATCATTATCCAATGAAGCATTGCCATGATATATAGGTGACTCATTATTTTCTTCGGATTGATGTTACTCATGCTCTTGATTGGCCTCCTCTAAATTATTTTCTTCATTGTCTTCTTCCAATGAGTCAATTTGAGGTAGTACATGCACCTCATCTAGAGATTTGGCCTCAACATCTTGATCTTGAAAGATATGTTTTGAAAGAGGAAAAACTTGTATAATATACCACCACTTTGGATCAATTGGATTGGCATGAAACACAACCTAAAATCATAAAGCAAAGGGGTTACACTTTTATGATACTATATCAAGATTTATCGGTGATTGGTTGGGTTGCTAACCTGTTGATAATGTTGAGGTAGTACGAAAGTATTCTAAAACTTTGTGGAATCAATTTGAAAGTATTCTAAAACTTTGTGGAATCAATTTGAAAGAAGCCATTTGGATGTTCTTCAGGGTTGCTTGAGCACCACTATATATAACCTTGAACCATTTGAAATCTAATATGAATAGAGTAAATTCTCTAAACCCAACCTCAAGAATATCTTGAATAGTTCCATGAATAGTTCAACAATACTCAAGCTTTTCCTCTATGACATTGGTATCATGTCTACTAGCTCGACTTTCTTGCTTAAAAGTTGTTATCACATGACAATCAAATGTGTTTCTTTTAGAATCCACATGCTTTGTGTGAAAGTGCCTTCCCTTTGACCATATTACATTATATAGTTTTTACTAACATTAAACAAAATCATGAAATTTAGTATTGAAAGATCCCTGTCCCCTCCGCGCAACGAATCCTGGGGTGCTAGCACAGCGGAAGTAGCATTTCTTACGTTGATGGGAAAGGTCCTTCTCTCGAGGCCTTGCCCATGAATATCTGGACAAGAGACTAATCCCTCGGTTCTTCCAAAACCAAACCCGAAAAAACTTCCCTCGCCCGAAAAGCATGGGTGATTCCTCCAGGATAATTTTACTCTAATGTAGTCAAGAGTCTTAACTAACTGAACTCATATGACCGAACCCGTGAGTATCATAGTAAGATCAAGGAAAAGACTTGCACTTGGATCATAGAGACCAACGCTTTTTTCCTCATTGAGAGGCACAGCCGTTGATTATTTTCCATAGAATAATTTTTATCCAGGATTTACTTCATCTATCGTTACATAACGAAATTGAGTCTCATTTTAGAGATCCATAAGTCCGGCCTAACCCCATCTAGTCCCGTGGGTTAGCCAACCGCCCAACCACTGTAGTGATGGGATCCATTTAAGAATTTGGTTAGATTTTGTCTCGAGTACAAGGAAAGAGAGTTCCCAGGCCCCCTAGCCAGATATTCAAGCAAACCTAAAACTAGTCACACCACTTACATACCCAATATAAAATTGCCTTTCAACAATCATGTAATGAAACTATAGTATCACTGATCATAATCCTCCAAAATTAATCCGGTTGAATCCTAATTTCTAATTTTTTCTTCATCGGTGTACTTGTGGCATCATTGGCAACCAGAACGCTCACCACCTAACCACTTAGGGGCCTTTTCAATAGTTCCTAGCTCATAGTACCCGAAAATATATTCACTTATAAAAATCAAAATGGAATCTCCATCGAAGATCACCAAGATGAACCAACAGATCCATATAAAAGAGCCATGGACTCATCCATTGAAGACCAGCAAGGTCAATCAACCAGATCCATGCCCAAATTCAAAAAACAACTCTTACTCCTTGTTCCAATATCTTCCCTGACGCACGTGTGGATATCTTCGGTGAACCAGAGCTTGAGCACCGTTTGGTCATCACCCTCTAGGATCCTTCGCAGGTCACCTAGTGCTTCACTCATAGGCCGCTTTCCTAGTACTTCACTCATAGGTCACCTAGTGCTTCACTCATAGGCCGCTTTCCTAGTCCCTCATCCACCGTATCGGAAGCTTACCATTTAAATCAAACCGAGGCTAGTTAAGACCTCGGTGGGCCTTGCTACGCAAGACGTCCTCCATTGACTCCTCGTCAGTTGTTATAGTTTGGCCTAGTGAGATAAAAATTTCTAGAGAGTGGTAAATCAATATTGGGATATTTTTGGATAAATAAATTCTACAAATATCAAAAAAAAATTCCCTGAAATAGAAAATCAAAATAGATTTTCCAAGGTGCAATTGGAATTAATTAAAAATGATTTAGAAGACCTTAGCCTAAGGGTCAAGATTTTTTAAAAATTTTAGATTAAGGTTCCTATGGACCAATAAGATTAATCCAAGTGTTGGGATAAGATAAATCCAAAGAATAAAAGAAAATACCCAAAAATGAGTAAATGCCCACTTAAGATGAAGAGTTAACTAAGTACTAGATTTATTAGTTAAAAATCATGAAGTATTAATAAAAAAATGAGATATTTTGGAGTAATCATTCATTTTTGACACATTGGTAAGGAGAAGGGGGCCCTTCAAGGAGGCGCATATTTCACATGTGTGGATGAGTTTTAAACTTAAAAATAATAGGATATTTTTATCTCTCCTCTCTCCTAGATCAAACCAAATCAAAAAGGGAGCCAAATTGGTCCAAAACTTGTCCGAATTCAGCCAAACTGAAGCTAGAAAATTCTAGAACTCAGTTGGACTCAGTTAGTGGCCTCCCTCACCTATAAATAGACCCTCATTATTTTGTATTCTCATCTGTGAACTAAACTATGTCGGTATTACTCTAAGATAAGCTTATTTTCTATTATCCTCTAAAAACCCTCTACAAATTGAAGAGATTGGATCTCTTCTCTCTCTTCAATCTTCCTTGGAGACTTCATCAACATACCAAACCAATTGATTGGTTGGGGGCCTCTACTTTGATCAAAGAATCAAGCAATCTAGGAGGTAAAATGTGGTTTATGGTCTTTTTTCTTTAATCTCTAAATGTTTCTCTCTTCTCAACCCCTCTCAAGCTTGAGAAGCATTCAGTTGAATGGCTTTTTAATACAATTGAAGTTCTTTAATGAATTGTAGTAATAAAACACATAAATTTCCATTTATGCTTAAATTATAATGTTTTTTTAAGGCATTTCTCTCTCTCCCCCAAAGAATGGTCATTCCTATGACCTATTCTATATTCAAATGAAGCTTCTCAAGAAGCAATTCTCTAATCTAACAGTAATTTCTATGCTTGTCAAATTGAGGCCAAATAAGTGGATTTTTAATGCTTTTATGCTATTTAATTTATGAAAAAATTAAGAATCAAGTCCATAATAATTGGATATTGATCCAATTAATGGTTATTTTAATCATAGGGATATTACTAAACTTTATGCTTTCAAATTATTGAGAATTATCAGTAATAGCAGCAGCGGAGCTATAGTAAAATTTTTGTAAAAATTAACACATAAATCATTTTCATTCATAATATGAAAAGATGACTTCCTACCATATTCTAGGATTAATCATCCTAGATTAATTCAATGATTCTCATTATAATCATGAAAAAAAATATTTTTATGTTTATACATAAATAATTAATTAGAAAAAAGAGGAATTTCTAGTAATCCATTTTTATGTTAAAAGGTAATCCCTATGACAATGGAAATCCATGTATTCCAATGAAGTAAGAGAAAAATTGTGATGCTAAAATAATGTATTTTTTATTTAAAAATTATGATGCTAAAATAATGTATCTTTTATTTAAAAATTATGATGCTAAAATAATGTATTGAATTACCTCTCTCTAGACCAAAAACAAGGAAAACAATATTTTCTTGCATTCTAAAATAGAGAATGATTACAAGGGACAACTGAGAGGAGAGCTTATACATCTTTTAGGGCCGAGGAGAAACCTTACAATGCTTAATTCTCAAAGCTTTATGCATAGTCTTAAGTCTTATGCTTAAGCCTCCATGAATAAGATTTAAACCTTATGCTTAATCCTTATTCATAGAGGCTTTATGATTAGGCCTCAAAGCTTTATACATAGAGGCTTTATCATAAGGGCTTTATGCATAAAGCCTTATGCTTAAGCCTTTATGCATAAAGCTTATACATAGAGGCTTTATGCATAAAGTCTTCATACATAGAACCATAATCCATAAAGGCTTCATGCATGAAGTCATGGTTCATAAAGCATTCATGCATAAAGGCTTCATGAATGAGATTCATGCAAAGAGGCTTTATGCATAAGCTTTAAAAAATGAATGCATGCATAATTTAAAAAATGCTCCCAAGCACTCAGATGCACCATAAAGAAGTAAAGAAAGGGTTTGTGAAATAAAAGTGCTCTTACCTAAATTTAAAGGAGTTTAGTGTTTGTTCAGAAGTAAAGTTTTCGTTGAAAGACAAGTTTAAATCTACAAGTAGAAGCACTAAATAAACAAAGCGTATGTTAGTAAATATTCATATCATGAAGCCTCTATGCTTAATCATGAAGTATAGAGGCTTTATGTAAATGTTTATGTAATGAAACGTTATGCATAGAGGCTTTATGCTTAAGCCTATATGCCAAAGATTTAAGCATTATGGCTTCATGCATAATAAAGGCTTCATGCATAGAGCCATAATGCATAAAGGCCTCATGCATGAATCTATTATGCATAAAGGTTTTATGCATAGAGCTTCATGCATGAATCTATTATGCATAAAGGTTTTATGCATAGAGCTTCATGCATAGAGATTCATGAGCTTTATGCAAAGAGGCGTCATGCATAGAGGCTTAAGCATAAAGCCATTATGTATAAGTCTTAAGTCTTCTTGAAACTGACGAAGGAGTTATGTCTTGG
The DNA here is from genome assembly GCF_041138505.1 of Cibotium barometz. Taxonomy (NCBI): domain Eukaryota; kingdom Viridiplantae; phylum Streptophyta; class Polypodiopsida; order Cyatheales; family Cibotiaceae; genus Cibotium; species Cibotium barometz. Next base: position 23,355,799 of record NC_141048.1, read on the forward strand.
TCATGGTCTGATTCAGAGGATTGAGTCTGGAAAGGTTCTCTCTGAACTATCTTTATCGAAGGGTAATATTTTAATTACTACTTTATTGAATTTCATTCATTGAGTATTTACTTAACTGAATTCAAAACTAATCACAAATTCCTATGAGGGATAAATTAATCATTTAACTAAAATTCTGACTTTGATAGATTTTTTGAATTTTCTCATTATCATCCTAGAGAATATGAAACGGTAAAATTTTCTTTCACAGAGTATTTACTTAATTCATTTACCCATATTCATGGGATTTAAACAAGGATTAAAGAGAACTCTTGTTTTGATATAAAAATTTCTATATGCATCTATTTATGCATAAAATCCAACTTCTATGGAAATAACACTTTTATATAAAAGAAAATCCTTTTATGCATCTATTTATGCATAAAAATCAATATTAGTGAAAGTAACACTTTTACAATAAAAAATTTTCTTTTATGCATCATTTTATGCATAAAAATTGATATTAGTGAAAGTAACACTTTTATAATAAAAAAAATTCTTTGATGCATCATTTTATGCATAAAAATCCATTTTGATGAAAGTAACACTTTTATAATAATAAAAATTCTTTTATGCATCATTTTATGCATAAAAATTCCTTTTGATGAAAGTAACACTTTTATAATAAAAATATTCTTTTATGCATCTATTTATGCATAAAAATCAATATCGATGAAAGTAACACTTTTATAATAAAAAAATTAATGAATATGCATCTTTCTATGCATAGAATTTATATCTAATGAAAATCACTCTTTTATAAATAAAAAATAATCAATTTATGTCTAATGAAAATCACTCTTTTATAATAAAAAAATAACCAATATGCATCTTTCTATGCATAGAACTTAATTCTATTGAAAATCACTCTTTTATAATAATAAAAAAATAATCAATATGCATCTTTCTATGCATAGAATTTATATCTAATGAAAATCACTCTTTTATAAAAAAATAATCAATATGCATCTTTCTATGCATAGAATTTATATCTTATGAAAATCACTCTTTTATAATAAAAAATAAGCAATATGCATCTTTCTATGCATAGAATTTAAATCTTATGGAAATAACACTTTTAGAATAAATATATTTCTACTATATGCATAGAATGAAAATGACACTTTTAGAATACACAAACAATAGGGATTATTCTTCTAGAATAATAAAAGATGAAACTTATTTCACAAATTTTTAGAAAATTTTGCCATAACCTCCTTTGTATGGCTGACTATTTTTCAATTTTTCCTATCTTAAAATTACTTAAAAATTATCCCCAAATGATTTTAAGCACTCTAAACTAATCAATTTTCACTTTTAAAAAAGAAACAATATGAAAAGTTTAATTCTAACAATTAGATTACTTAACTAGGATAAAGAAGGGCTGATTTTAAAAATGAGAGAGGGGGAAAGCCTTTCCAGCAAGGCATAGCATCAAATTATCATTTCAAACAAAACAAAATTTAGAAAACCATTAAAAGAGTAAAGAAAAATATAAGATTTCTAACTTACATGAATTTTGGGAGCTTTCCTTTGGCTTAATGGTTTGAGGGATCTACTCTTGTTTGCAACAAGAGTGGCCACCAATTCTTTAGAAGAGGGAAAGGTCAAAAACTAGTGAATTATTAAGAAATTCAGAGTTCTTGGCTCTTGGGAGGAGTAGAGTAACAGTGCATATTTAACACTATTAAGCTTCAACAAAGAGGGAGGCTTCTATTTATAGGAAAAAGTGAGCTCCTAACCAAGCAAACTAGTTCTAGAATTTTCCATATCACTTTGGTCAATTTTTGACCATTTTTAGGTCAAATCAGCTTAGTTTTTGGAACTAGACTTGAATTAGGAGAGAGGAGAGATGAAATATCTCAATTTTTGATAATTTAAAACTCCACCACACATGTGAAATAGGCGCCTCCTTCATGAGGGGGAATTCCCATTGTGAGGTGTCAAAATCTATTTTTTTAGTATTTCCTTTGGTCCTTAGTCCACTCTTCATCTTATGTGAGTATTTACTCATTTTTTTGGGGGGGGGGGTTCTTTATTTCTTCTATTTATCTTCTCCACACATTTGGATGAATCTGATTGGCCCCCTTAAAACCTTATTTTAAAAGTTCCAGAAAATCTAGACCCCTAGGATAAGGCCTCTTGAACAGATTATACTTGATTTCTAATGCACCTTTTGAAAATCTTTTGGAACTTTTGTTTTGGGAGAACTTATTTTAATAATAAGATATATTTTTCCATCCAAAAATATTCAGAATCTGAATAATCTCTCTCTAGAACATTTTCTCTCTCTAGGCCAAAACAGGTAGAAACAAGATCTTTTATATTTCTGAAGAGGGATTTGATTTATAGGGGAAGATGCTGGACATCTTGAGAGGCTGGGGAGGAATCTTACATTCTCTCCCACTTGAAAAACGTGAGATGTTCTCATCTCACAAACTCGGGGTAATCTCGCAACAACAGTTCGGCTTCTTTCTCCCAGGTGGCATCTTCAAAAGGATAGAACTTCTATTTAACCAATAACTCTCTCAGAATTATATTCCTGAGAACCTTTTCTCAAACATCAAGGATTTCTTCAGGTTGGAGTTCCATCTGCCCTTGGGTTGAAGAAGTTAAGATTTCATCATCAACAAGCACATGATTCGGGCTTAGTACATACTTTTTAAGAAGGCTGACATGAAATACTTTATGTACTTTGAGATGAGGAGACAGAAGAAGCTCGTAGGCGAAGTCACCTACTTTCTTTGTAATCAGATATGGCCCACAATATCTGGGGGATAGCTTCTTGTACTTCCCAAGAGATAGAGAACTTCTTTTGGGGCATACTCGAATGAAGACCATATCTGCTTCTTCGGATTCTCTGTCTGTTCTCTTCTTATCTACATACTGCTTTTGTCTATCCTGGGCAGCTTTTATATCTTTGTGAATTGCCTGCATCTGCTGCTCCATGTCGTCAAGCAGGACATCTCGACCCTAATCAATGGATCGGACCAAGTTAATGGAGTTAAGCAATCTTGTACATACAAAGCTTTGAAAGGGCTCATCCCAATACTTCTATGAGATAAGAAGCATTGTAAGTGAACTCAACTAGGTACAGATAGCTTAGCCACTTCTTGGGTTCCCTGCCAACAGCATGACTGTAGTATATCTTCAATTAGTTGGTTTACCATTTCCGTTTGGCCATCGGTCTCAGGGTGGTAAGCTGTGCTGAGATCCGAGAAAGTTCCTACTGCTTCAAAAAATGCAGTCCAGAATCTTGACGTGAATTTGGGATCTCGATCACTTACTATTCTTATGGGTAGGCCATGCAATCTAAAGATTTCTTTGAGGAACACTCTGGCCACATCCACTGCAGTGTAGGTTTCTTTTACTGGAATCAGATGGGCAACTTTGGTTACTCTATCAACTACCACGAAGATGGAGTTGTAACCTGATTGCACTGAAGGTAATCTAGTAATAAAATCCATACTGATACATTCCCACTTCATCTGGGGGATGTCTAATGGATGTAACTTCCCATGCATTTTTTACTCTCTCGGCTTTGACTTTCTGATAGGTCGTCAAACAGTCACGTACATGATTAAGCACATCCTTTTTTAGACCAGGCCAAAAGAAGCTTTTCTTCACAGACATGTAGGTTTTGATGAAACCTGGATGTCCTGCAATAAGGCTGCCATGGGCTTCATTCAGAATTTGACCCTTAGTTCCCTCATCATTGGGAATGCATAGCTAGCTATTATAATAAATAATTCCATCATCCAGGCTGTACCCTTGAACTCGGTTCAACTCCTATGGAGTTTTGCTTTCCTGCGCATAAGTAGGGTAGCAATAGGGCCAAAGAATCTATCCTGCATGATCTTCTCTCTTGCTTCAATAATCAAAGGATTCGACACTACAGTAATTGCAAGCAAGGAGGCTTTTCTACTGAGGGCATCTGCTACCACATTTTCTTTGCCTCGGCGGTACTTGATTTCAAAATCAAATTCCTGCAAGGTCTGCATCCACCTTCTTTGGCGCATGTTGAGATCCTTCTGAGTGAAGATCCACTTTAAGCTCTGATGATCTATCATCAAAGTGAATCTTTGACCCAATAGGTAATGTCTCCACAACTTCAGGGCATATACTACTGAAAGTAGTTCCAGGTCGTGGATAGCATAATTTCTCTCATGTGTTCTGAGTTTTCGGGATTAATAGGCCACTGCATGACCTTCTTGCATGAGTGCACCTCCCAGGGAAAAACCATTGGCATCAGTTACTACCTCAAAGAGTAGAGAGAAATCTGGTAGCTTTAGAACGGGATTGGTTACCAAGGCGGTCTTCAGCTTATCAAAAGCACTCTGGCACCTGGCAGACCATTGAAACGGAATATTCTTCTTGAGAAGATTAGTCAGGGGGAAGCTATGAGAGCATACTTTGGTATAAAAATTCTATACCACAACCAGTCAATCCCAAGAATCCTCTGACTTCTTTCACTGTCTTGGATTCAGGCCAATCTATGACTGCCTGGACTTTTGTGGAATCTGGAGAAATTCTATCTTTTGATACCAAAAAGCCCAAGTATTCACATGGTCGGCAGAGAAAGTGCATTTGCTCTTTTTTGCAAAGAGTTGGTGCTTCCTTAGAATCTCAAGAACTTTTCTGACATGAGCTTCATGGTCAGCTGCATTCTTTGAGTAAATCAGAATATCATCAAAGAAAACAAGAACAAAATCATCCAAGTATCTCTGAGAATGTCCTGCATTAATCGATTGAATGTAGCTAGGGCGGCATGACAGTGAATTCATAATGCCCATACCGAGTATTGATGGCTGTCTTCGGGATATCTTGCTCATTAATCCTGATCTGATAATATCCTGATTTGAGATCTAGGCCCCACTTAGCTTGTCCAGAAGCTCATCAATTCTGGGGATAGGATACTTATTCTTAACTATCAACAGCTGATTGAGACCTCTGTAGTCCACACAGAGTCTTAGCGTTCCATCTTTCTTTTTCTGAAAGAGAACTGGCGCACCCCAAGGTGAAACACTGGGTCTTACAAACCCTTGTTCCAACAGCTGTCTAAGATGTTCCTTGAGTTTGATGGCTTCAGAAACTAGCATTTTGTACGTGCGCAAGGCTACTGGGCTGAGCTCCGAGGGTCAATTCTATCACATGATCTATGTGAGATCCCTGTTCCCTCCGCGCAATGGATTCGGGGTACTAGCAGCGGAAGTAGCACTTCTTGCGCGAGGCAGGGTCCCACACTCAGGGCCTCGTCCATGGATATCCGGACAAGAGACTAATCCGTCGGTTTTTCCAAAACCGAACCCGAAAAAGCTTCCCTTATCTGGAAAGCACGGGCGATTCCTCCAGGATAACTTTTTACTCTAACATAGTCAAGACCATTAGTGATCAAACTGATCCGACTGCACCTATAAAGATACTCGGTCAGATCAAGGAAGAAACTTGCACTTGGGTCATTGGGATCAAGTCTTTTTTCCCCATCAAGAGGCACAGCCGTTGATTCCTATCCATAGAACAATTACTATCCATAGAACAATTACTATCCGGGATTTACTTCAACTATCATAATAACAGAAATTGAGTCTCGATTTACGGATCCATCAGTCCAGCCTAACCCCATCCACTCCCATGGGTTAGCCAACTGCCCAACAACTGTAGTGATGGGATCCAATTTAGAATTTGATTTTTTTGTCCTGGGTACCAGGGAAAGATTCCCAGGCCCCCTAGCCGGATATTCATGGAAAAATAAAACTAGTCACACCACTTACACACCCAATATGAAATTGCCTTTTCACAGATTCAACCAGTTTTAAAACAATCCTTTAATGAAACCATAGTATCACTGATCACAATCTTCCAAATTATCCTGTTGATTCTTAATTTCCCATCATTCCTTCATCAGAGTATCTATGGCATCATTGGCAACCAGAACACTCACCACCTGTCCACTCAGGGGTCTTTTCAATAGTTCCTAGCCCATAATACTCGGCAATATAATCACTTATAAAAATCAAGATGGGAAGATCAGCAAGATCAACCAACAGATCCATATAAAGAGCCATGGACTCATCCATTGAAGACCAGCAAGGTCAATCAACCAGATCCATGCCCGGTTTCAGAAAACAACTCTTACTCCTTGTTCCAATATCTTCCTCGACACACGTGTGGGTATCCTAGGCGACCCAGAGCCTGAGCACCGTATGGTCAGCACCCTCTAGGATCCTTCGCAGGTGACCGAGCGCTTCACTCATAGGCCGCTTCCTTGGTCCCTCATCCACCGTACCGGAAGCTCACCATTTTAATCGAACCGAGGCTGGTCAAGACCTCGGTCGACTTTGCTACGCGAGACGTCCTCCATTGACTCTCCGTCTCAGCAGTTGCAACTTTATCAGTTAGGTCTCCACGACCTTAATCACAAGACGGTCAAAATGCTTCCCCAGCATTCTTGACATAAAACAGCCATTTACAAACAGCATTTACAAACAGTTTACAAATACAGTTTCTATATTAACTCTCATTTTTCTACATTAATCCAATCTACATGTACATTCACATCCATACATCCACATTTATATGCATACATTCACATCTACATGCATACATCCACATCCACATTCATACATCCACATCTACATGCTCATTCATGCATCCTCATCCATACATCCACATCTACATGCACATTCACATCCATACATCCACATCTATATGCATACATCCACATCTACATGCATACATCCATACATACACATCCACATTCACATCCATACATCTACATTCACAATTATACATCCACATCTACATGCATACATCCATACATACACATCCACATCCACATTCACATCCATACATCCACATCTACATGCATACGTCCACATCTCCATGCATACATCCACATCCACATTCACATTCATATCCATACATCTACATCTACATGCATACATCCACATCTACATGCATACATCCACATCCACATTCACATTCACATCCATACATCTACATCTACATGCATCTACATGCATACATCCACATCTACATGCATACATCCACATCCATACATCCACATCTACATGCATACATCCACATCTCCATGCATACATCCACATCCACATTCACATTCACATTCACATCCACATCCACATTCACATTCACATTCACATCCATACATCTACATCTACATGCATACATCCACCTCCACATTCACATCCACATCTATACATCTACATCTACATGCATACATCCACATCTCCATGCATACACCCACATCCTCATTCACATTCACATCCATACATCTACATCTACATGCATACATCCACCTCCACATTCACATCCACATCTATATATCTACATCTACATGCATACATCCACATCTCCATGCATACATCCACATCCACATTCACATTCACATCCATACATCTACATCTACATGCATACATCCACCTCCACATTCACATCCACATCTATACATCTACATCTACATTCCCATTCACATCCATACATCTACATTTACATGCATACATCCACCTCCACATTCACATCCACATCTATACATCTACATCTACATGCATACATCCACATCTCCATGCATACATCCACATCCACATTCACATTCACATCCATACATCTACATCTACATGCATACATCCACCTCCACATTCACATCCACATCTATACATCTACATCTACATTCTCATTCACATCCATACATCTACATCTACATGCATACATCCACCTCAACATTCACATCCACATCTATACATCTACATCTGCATGCATACATCCACATCTCCATGCATACATCCACATCCACATTCACATTCACATCCATACATCTACATTTACATGCATACATCCACCTCCACATTCACATCCACATCTATACATCTACATCTACATTCTCATTCACATCCATACATCTACATCTACAGGCATACATCCACCTCCACATTCACATCCACATCTATACATCTACATCTACATGCATACATCCACATCTCCATGATTATAATAAAATTCTTTTAATTAATCTAGGATGATAATTTCTAGAATATGGTAGGAAGTCCTCTTTTCATGCTTTGAATGAAATTATTTTATGTGTAATTTTTATAAAAATTTTACCATAGCTCCGTTGTTATGACTGATAAATGTCAATTATCTTAAAAGATAAAGCTTATCATTAAGGAAATGATTAGAATGATCCCTAATTGGATCATTAACCCATAATGGATTGAATCATCAACATTCATGAAATACATAAACTAAAAGCATAGGGAAAGCCACTAATTTGGTCTTAAGCATAGATTAATCTTGGATTAAGGAAAAGCTTTATGAAAAGCTTCATTTGGATTGAGAATAGGTCATGTGTATGACCATTTCTTGAGTGAGAGAGAGATATTACATAAAAACCATTAGAATTAAGCATAAATGAAAATTTATGTAATTCTTTACTAACATTCATTAATTACTTCTATAGCATTATCATTCATCAATTAACTTCAATAGCATTCATCAATTTATGTAATTCTTTACTACCATTCATCAATTAACTTCAATATCATTCAAAAACCATTCCAATTAAGCTTCTCAAGCTTGAGAGGGGTTGAGAAGAGAGAAACATTGAGAAATTATAGAAAAGATCAAAATTCACCACTTACTTTACAAATTGCTTGATTCTTTGTTCATGGTAGAGGCCCCCAACCAATCAATTGGTTTAATATGTTGATGGAGCCACCAATGGGGATTGAAGAAAGAGGGAAGCTCCAATTTCTTACAAATTGGAGAGAATTTTAGAGAATAGTAAATATTAGCATTATTTCATCATAGTTCTAGAATAGTAAAATTCTCCTCTCTTTTTTCAAAGGACTCATGTTCTATTTATAGGAGAGGGAGGCTGTAACCAAGGCTAACTAATTTCTAGAATTTTTCAAATTCAGTTTGGTTGAATTTGGACTAGATTTGGACCTAGTTTGATTACTTTTTGATTCGGTTTGGTTCCTTTTTTATTTGGTTTGGTTCAAGAGAGAGGAGAGATAAAAATATCACATTATCTTTGAGTTTAAAACTCATTCAAGCATGTGAAATATGCACCTCCTTTAATGGACTCCCCTTCCTTACATATGTGTCAAAATGGAATGATTATACCCAAAATATCTCATATTTTTAATATTGCTCATAGTTTTTTACTAATAAACCTTGTACATTTTCAACTCTTCATCTTATGTGAGCATTTACTCATTTTTGGATACCCAAAATATCTCATATTTTTAATATTGCTCATAGTTTTTTACTAATAAACTTTGTACATAGTCAACTCTTCATCTTATGTGAGTATTGAAGGGACTCCCCTTCCTTACATATGTGTCAAAAAAAATCATTATACCCAAATATCTCATACTATTAAAATTACTCATAGTTTCTTACTAATAAACTTTGTACATAGTCAACTCTTCATCTTATGTGAGAATTCACTCATTTTTGGGTATCTTCTTTTACAAAATTAGATTTATCTCCTTCCCACACATGGATTGATCCTATTGGCTCACAGGAACCTTAATTGGACCATAATCCAAAGATTTCTGAAAATCTAGACCCTTAGACTAAGGTTCTTTATACCCATTTCCAATTAATTCCAATTGTACATTGGAAAGTTCTTTTTGAATTTCTGTTTCAGGGGAACTTATTTTAATAAGATGAAATAATTTTCTATCCAAAAATGTTAAAAATCTGAATATTCTCTCTCTAGAATATTTTCTCTCTCTAGGTTAAAATAGTTAGAAACAAGGTCTTTTATATTTCTAAGGAGGGATTGATTACAGGGGAAGATGCTGGACATTTTGAGGGGCTGGGGAGGAATCTTACATTCTCTCCCACTTGAAAAACGCGAGATGTCCTCATCTCGCAAACTGGGGGTAATTTTGCAAGATGTACTAAGAGAAAATTTAATTAAGATTAACCACCAAGAGAAGTCTCAAAGAGAGCAAGACTCAAGACAAGAACAAAGATTTCAACTTTATTCACTCTTGGAACATATACAGTAAAGATGATAGAAGAACTTTTTACACTTCCATAAGCCCGTCCATCATATGGTCACAAAAGCAACACTCACAAGCTGCACACGTATAAGGTAACTCGTCTATGGGAATAATTCGGCCGGTTATTGCAGCACCTATCTCATTGGTATGAGGTGACCTATTAAAAGGACCTCTGAGAGGCAAGCCAAATACGGGGTAAAGGCATATCTTCTGATGAGGAAGAAAACACGCTAGTAAGAAGATCCGCTCAGAAAACCCAATATGCCTTGATCTCATCACTCAATAGTATCGGGGACCCAAACCCAAGGCTTCAATAACCATAGCCAAGCGGATATTGTTACGAAAGTGCTGTCGCCCCCACGGTGTTACCCTAGTTATATCTCGATAGGTCCGCCATTTGGTCTGAGCTACAGAAGTTCCCAAGTGAGAGAAAAGTGAGCGCTCATACAGTTCTATAAAATCCTTCTTCACAGACTCGCTTGCGTCTTGAAGGTGAGAAATCATCATGGATAAAACCAATTCCTGCTGCCAAGCCATGAAGGAGATTAAGAAGGAAAGGGGATCGATGGAAGTAAGATTACTGTGAGCGACAAGTAAAAGTTATGACTTATATAAAGGAAGGAGTTAGCATAACCTAGAAGCCAACGGTATCTTGCCACTGGAGTTTTACCATCTTTCCATGATTTGGGTTTGGCACATATTTCTATAGAAGGCTTACATGAAATACATTATGAACTTTGAGATGAGGAGGTAAAAGAAGCTCGTAGGCTAAGTCACTTACTTTCTTTGAATTCAGATAAGGCTCACAATATCTGGGGGATAACTTCTTATACTCCCCAAGAGATAAAGAACTTCTTTTGGGCCGTACTCGAATGAAGACCAAAACCTTGGTATCCAAAACACCGATTTTTACTTCTGAACTCATTGTTCTGAATCCTTAAAACAGGTAGGACTCCTGAGAAGTATTCTAGGGAAAGGGTCTTCCTTTTTTTTTTTAAACAGAATTTTTCTTTTATTTTAGAGAGGGAATAATTATAAGATCAAAAAGGGAGATTCTTACTCTTGTATACCTCGAAGGCTAGGGAGGAATCTTACATTCTACCCCACTTAAAAAAGTGCGAGATGTCCTCATCTCGCAAGGTAGATGACAACTCTTTTTCTTAAGATCCAATTTTATTCTGGGGTTCCTTATATTCTGGTCAACCTAACAGAATACTGGGATAAATATCCCTTATATAGAACTCATCATTAAATAACAATTCATTTAAATCATATCATCCATATTTTTAACACGATAATGGTCCATTAGACCGAAAATTTTCTTTCTAAACATTCCTCCACGGGAATTTCAGTCAAGCAAGTTCTCAATTTGTCATCCCTTAACTTAATCTACTGAGTCAAGTGTTAACAGTAGCAATTTGACAGCACAATCCACTAATCTCATAGTGATTTACTGAAATCATTATCATCATCCTAGTTATGAATATCATCACAGGGACTCGTCCCATTCATTCTCATTGTGGTTTCATTCAGGTTATTATATTTCAACTAAATTTCAGAAATCATCATTTTTCAATCAGAATCCAAATCAATTCATCAATTCTCAAACAGAATTAAAAATCATATCAACCACATTCAAAATCATCATCTGGATAGCATTAACGCTTATAATTTCAAGTCTTAGATTTACTCGTATATACTGTCAGTAAAGAGCTGCAGTTATACTCTCGGTATATATGGGTAGTCACGGCCCTTGGAATTATAAGGTAAATACCATCATGTCTAGGCCTCAAGCAAGTCAGGGATTCTATATAAAATTGCAGTACTTCCATCTGAAGACCCAATTATCAAATTACGAATTTCAGTTTCAATATCAAATTGTATGACTTATATCACACAATTACAATCTTTTTGTGTTTCTTGATAAATTTTTGACATATTTGTCTTCTCAGTTGATCTTTATTAGCCAAATTGCTCTGATACCAACTGTGAGATCCCTGTTCCCTACGCACAACGGATTGGGGTACTAGCAGCGGAAGTAGCACTTCTTGTGCGAGGCAAGGTCCCACACTCGGGGCCTCGTCCACGGATATCCGGACAAGAGACTAATCCGTCGGTTTTTCCAAAACTGAACCCGGAAAAGCTTCCCTTATCCGGAAAGCACGGGCGATTCCTCCAGGATAACTTTTTACTCTAATGTAGTCAAGACCATTAGTGATCAAACTGATCCAACTGCACCTATAAAAATACTCGGTCAGATCAAGGAAGAAACTTGCACTTGGATCATTGGGATCAATGCTTTTTTCCCCATCAAGAGGCACAGCCGTTGATTCCTATCCATAGAACAATTACTATCCGGGATTTACTTCATCTATCGTAATAACAGAAATTGAGTCTCGATTTACGGATCCATCAGTCCAGCCTAACCCCATCCAGTCCCATGGGTTAGCCAACCACCCAACCACTGTAGTGATGGGATCCAATTTAGAATTTGATATTTTTGTCCCGGGTACCAGGGAAAAGAGTTCCCAGGCCCCCTAGCCGGATGTTCATGCAAAAATAAAACTATCACACCAATTACACACCCAAAATGAAATTGCCTTTTCACAGATTCAACCAGTTTTAAAACAATCCTTTAATGAAACCATAGTATCACTGATCACAATCTTCCAAATTATCCGGTTGATTCTTAATTTCCCATCATTCCTTCATCAGAGTATCTATGGCATCATTGGCAACCAGAACGCTCACCACCTGTCCACTCAGGGGTCTTTTCAATAGTTCCTAGCCCATAATACTCGGCAATATAATCACTTATAAAAATCAAGATGGGAAGATCAGCAAGATCAACCAACAGATCCATATAAAGAACCATGGACTTATCCATTGAAGACCAGCAAGGTCAATCTGGTTGATTGACCAGCAAGGTCAATCAACCAGATCCATGCCCGGTTTCAGAAAACAACTCTTACTCCTTGTTCCAATATCTTCCTCGACGCACGTGTGGGTATCCTAGGCGACCCAGAGCCCGAGCACCGTATGGTCAGCACCCTCTAGGATCCTTTGTAGGTGACCGAGCGCTTCACTCATAGGCCGCTTCCTTGGTCCCTCATCCACCGTACCAGAAGCTCACCATTTTAATCGAACCGAGGCTGGTCAAGACCTCGACCAACTTTGCTACGCGAGACGTCCTCCATTGACTCTCCGTCAGCAAATGCAACTTTATCAGTTAGGTCTCCACGACCTTAATCACAAGACGGTCAAAATGCTTTCCCAGCATTCTTGACATAAAACAGCCATTTACAAACAGCCATTTACAAACAGCATTTACAAACAGTTTACAAATACAGTTTCTATATTAACTCTCATTTTTTCACATTAACCCAATCTACATGTACATTCACATCCATACATCCACATTTATATGCATACATTCACATCTACATGCATACATCCACATCCACATTCATACATCCACATCTACATGCATACATCCACATCCACATTCATACATCCACATCTACATGCTCATTCATGCATCCTCATCCATACATCCACATCTACATGCACATTCACATCCATACATCCACATCTATATGCATACATCCACATCTACATGCATACATCCATACATACACATCCCCATTCACATCCATATATCTACATTCACATTCATACATCCACATCTACATGCATACATCCATACATACACATCCACATCCACATTCACATCCATACATCCACATCTACATGCATATGTCCACATCTCCATGCATACATCCACATCCACATCCAAATTCACATTCACATCCATACATCTACATCTACATGCATACATCCACATCTCCATGCATACATCCACATCCACATTCACATTCACATCCATACATCTACATCTACATGCATACATCCACCTCCACATTCACATCCACATCTATACATCTATATCTACATTCCCATTCACATCCATACATCTACATCTACATGCATACATCCACCTCCACATTCACATCCACATCTATACATCCACATCTACATGCATACATCCACATCTCCATGCATACATCCACATCCACATTCACATTCACATCCATACATCTACATCTACATGCATACATCCACCTCCACATTCACATCCACATCTATACATCTACATCTACATTCTCATTCACATCCATACATCTACATCTACATGCATACATCCACCTCCACATCCACATCCACATCTATACATCTACATCTACATGCATACATCCACATCTCCATGCATACACCCACATCCTCATTCACATTCACATCCATACATCTACATCTATATGCATACATCCACCTCCACATTCACATCCACATCTATACATCTACATCTACATGCAGACATCCACATCTCCATGCATACATCCACATCCACATTCACATTCACATCCATACATCTATATCTACATGCATACATCCACCTCCACATTCATATCCACATCTATACATCTACATCTACATTCCCATTCACATCCATACATCTACATATACATGCATACATCCACCTCCACATTCACATCCACATCTATACATCTACATCTACATGCATACATCCACATCTCCATGCATACATCCACATCCACATCCACATTCACATTCACATCCATACATCTACATCTACATGCATACATCCACCTCCACATTCACATCCACATCCACATCTATACATCTACATCTACATTCTCATTCACATCCATACATCTACATCTACATGCATACATCCACCTCCACATTCACATCCACATCTATACATCTACATCTACATGCATACATCCACATCTCCATGCATACATCCACATCCACATTCACATTCACATCCATACATCTACATCTACATGCATACATCCACCTCCACATTCACATCCACATCTATACATCTACATCTACATTCTCATTCACATCCATACATCTATATCTACATGCATACATCCACCTCCACATTCACATCCACATCTCCTAGAATATGGTAGGAAGTCCTATTTTCATGCTTGAATGAAATTATTTTATGTGTAATTTTTATAAAAATTTTACCATAGCTCCGTTGCTATGACTGATAAATCTCAATTATCTTAAAAGATAAAGCTTATCATTAAGGGAATGATTAGAATGATCCCTAATTGGATCATTAACCCATAATGATCCCTAATTGGATCATTAACCCATAATGGATTGAATCATCAACATTCATGAAATACATAAACTAAAAGCATAGGGAAAGCCTTTAATTGGTCTTAAGCATAGATTAATCTTGGATTAAGGAAAAGCTTTATGAAAAGCTTCATTTGGATTGAGAATAGGTCATGAGTATGACCATTTCTTGAGTGAGAGAGAGATATTACATAAAAACCATTAGAATTAAGCATAAATGAAAATTTATGTAATTCTTTACTAACATTCATTAATTACTTCTATAGCATTATCATTCATCAATTAACTTCAATAGTATTCATCAATGTACGTAATTCTTTACTACCATTCATCAATTAACTTCAATAGCATTCAAAAATTTATGTAATTCTTTACTACCATTCAATTAACTTCAATAGCATTCAAAAACCATTCCAATTAAGCTTCTCAAGCTTGAGAGGGGTTGAGAAGAGAGAAACATTGAGAAATTATAGAAAAGATCAAAATTCACCACTTACTTTACAAATTGCTTGATTCTTTGTTCACGGTAGAGGCCCCCAACCAATCAATTGGTTTAGTATGTTGATGGAGCCACCAATGGGGATTGAAGAAAGAGGGAAGCTCCAATTTCTTACAAATTGGAGAGAATTTTAGAGAATAGTAAATATTAGCATTATTTCATCATAGTTCTAGAATAGTAAAATTCTCCTCTTTTTTTTCAAAGGACTCATGTTCTATTTATAGGAGAGGGAGGCGCTAACCAAGGCTAACTAATTTCTAGAATTTTCCAGATTCAGTTTGGTTGAGTTTGGACTAGATTTGGACCTAGTTTGATTACTTTTTGATTCGGTTTGGTTTCTTTTTTATTTGGTTTGGTTCAAGAGAGAGGAGAGATAAAAATATCACATTATCTTTGAGTTTAAAACTCATTCAAGCATGTGAAATATGCACCTCCTTTAATGGACTCCCTTTCCTTACATGTGTCAAAATGGAATGATTATACCAAAAATATCTCATATTTTTTATATTGCTCATAGTTTTTTACTAATAAACCTTGTACATTTTCAACTCTTCATCTTATGTGAGCATTTACTCATTTTTGGATACCCAAAATATCTCATATTTTTAATATTGCTCATAGTTTTTTACTAATAAACTTTGTACATAGTTAACTCTTCATCTTATGTGAGTATTGAAGGGACTCCCCTTCCTTACATATGTATCAAAATGAAATCATTATACCCAAATATCTCATACTATTAAAATTACTCATAGTTTCTTACTTGTACATAGTCAACTCTTCATCTTATGTGAGCATTTACTCATTTTTGGGTATCTTCTTTTACAAAATTGGATTTATCTCCTTCCCACACATGGATTGATCCTATTGGCTCACAGGAACCTTAATTGGACCATAATCCAAAGATTTCTGAAAATCTAGACCCTTAGACTAAGGTTCTTTATACCCATTTCCAATTAATTCCAATTGTACATTGGAAAGTTCTTTTTGAATTTCTGTTTCAGGGGAACTTATTTTAATAAGATGAAATAATTTTCTATCCAAAAATGTTAAAAATCTGAATATTCTCTCTCTAGAATATTTTCTCTCTCTAGGTTAAAATAGTTAGAAACAAGGTCTTTTATATTTCTAAGGAGGGATTGATTACATGGGAAGATGCTGGACATTTTGAGGGGCTGGGGAGGAATCTTACAATCTACTTCCCGAATTGGGGCATCTCTGTTAGCTCTACTGGGAATAAATCGTCAAAATCACTTAACCATTCAGGTTCTTTAGCTCTTAACTTTGAGTCTACCAGATTCATTTTGACAAGATAAATGTGCTGCTTCTTTCTAAGTCCTTTTAGTAACTTAGAAGCCTTTACTAACTGCAGACTTGGGAATCCTTAAATTTCGGTTCCTTGAACCTTGTTTCCGTGAAGGTCACGGAAGGAAATGGTTCCATTATGACAGTGAATGTCAGCTTGATTTTTGTGGAGCCAATCCATTCCAAGGATCCCGTCGAAAACTCCCAAAGGTATAACTCTGAACTGACAGTCAGTTAAATTCCCATCTAAATTGAACTGAATACGATCTGTCTCAAGGTGAGTGAAAAGAATTCTCCCACTTGCCAATTCAACTTGCATAGGTTTCCTTGATTTCTGATCTAAGACTAGCTTACACAAGCATCCAGGGGAAATGAAAGAATGAGTACTGCCTAAATCAAATCAAAAGTTTAAAAGGCTTACCTTGATACTCAGCTGGAGTATGGATGACGTAGAATTGACGGTTTGGCCCTTGGTTTTCAATTGCAGCATAAATCTGTCCTCTTCCCTCTTCCACTACTTTTGCAATTGTGACTGCTCTGGCTGCTGCAGTCTGAGGCGGAACTCTTTCTATTTGGTTGCCCCAGTTCTGGAAGGACATCTAAGGCTAATCTGGACAGAGACAGATGGCTGAGCTGGAGTTCTCTTGGGATTTCCTTAATTTGGGCCAGATGGACCTTGATTTGACTGATAGTCTTTGCACTGATAGGAAGGGGTTGGTCTTTGCATTGATAGGAAGGGGTTGGTCTTTGCACTGATAGAAAGGGCTTGGTCTTTGCACTCTCGGTCCTTGACTTCCCTGTCCCCTTGACATGGCGAGAGTCGGGCAGTCTTTCAGCTAGTGACCAAAACCCTGGCATCCAAAACACCGGTTCTTACTTCTGAGCTCATCCCTCTGAGATCCTTGAAATAGGTGGGGCTCCTGAGAAAGTGTTCTGGGGAAAGGGTCTTCCTTCACTTCTGAATCTTCGCACATCCTAATTTTGAATTGGGCCTTGCTTTGCCTCTTTGGGGGAGGAAAGTTTGAAGTACTTCCCAGGGTTTGGAATCTTTTAAAGTTAGAGGGTGCAGGCTTTGGCGGCGGGACCTTATTAACAAAGGCTTTGGCAAAGTGCTTTGCCATTCTTACTGCTTTGGCCATTGAGACAGGTTTGGCATTCTTCACTAATTTGTCCAATAGCTCGTTCATTCCTCGAATGAACCTGGCCATCAGCTGCTCTTCATCCAATTGAGGAGAATATTTGAGGAGAAGGGCAAAAGCTTGATGGTACTCTTCAATTGTCCGGCTATCTTGCTTTAGTTCCAAGAACTCATTCATTTTAGTTTCAAGGAAGCCCGAAGGAAAAACCTCTTTCTGAGAGGTAAGCTTTAAGATCGGTCTAGGTCTGGGTATTCCGATTTCGAGATGGTTAATCTCACAGTGATTCCTCCAAGCGACCCTGGCCATTTCCACAATCTTTAACCTGGCGAGAGCCATCTTGCTTCTCTCATTGTAGCCAGTTACATCAAAGTATTCCTCCATTGCCTCAATCCACTTTTCCACTACTTCACCTAACTGCTCCCCTTCACCCTTGAAGGGACCAGGCTGGGATATGTGCAGGGCTTTTCGAACAGCCAGATCTAACTCTTCATCATCCGTTAGAGGATCCGGTTACCTTGCACGGGCCGCGCACCTCATGATTCTGACAAAACGAGATTTTTGTCAACTTAGCTTTGACAATAGATTTATGATTATTTAATTTTTTTGTGATTTATTCTTTAAACAGATAATTATTTCATCATACTTCTTGAATAAGATTAACCATATTC
Source organism: Cibotium barometz (assembly GCF_041138505.1). Taxonomy (NCBI): domain Eukaryota; kingdom Viridiplantae; phylum Streptophyta; class Polypodiopsida; order Cyatheales; family Cibotiaceae; genus Cibotium; species Cibotium barometz. The sequence continues at coordinate 23,374,661 of NC_141048.1, forward strand.
ACAATCATGAAAATAATTTAGAATTTTTTTGTAAACCTGAAGTCATTTATTATCAAAAGTTTTCGATATATGCATAGAGCATCACAGCTCCCCAAAATCATTGTCTCAATCGTATACACATAAAGAAGCAAAATTGCAAAGGAGACATGCCATGGTACACACGACTCATTACAGAAAGAGGTGCTGTAATTCTATCTCTAGGGGGATAAAGCGGCTAAGAAGCCTAAAAACTCGACATGCAGTTCTGAAGTTCCTGGGTGAATGATCAAAGAGTTGTACTATCAGAATCATGGCTAAGGAAATATTTTGCCTGAGCCTCTGACGCTGACTGGTACTGACATTAATACATCGTCCTCCACAAAACCACATATACCGACGTCACTCAAGAGGATCAAGAAAGTAAAGACTCTCAAAATGATGCGGGAGTCTCACTCTGCTCACTCGGGTCGTAGTAGCAGAGTTGATGAGGTGCTCAAATGCAAAGGCTATCATATCCTGACTCTGGGAGAGTTCAAGGATTCGGGGTATCCATCTATAAATTTCAATTCAATTTATGAGTTTTTAATTTTTGAGGTTCCTTCAACATAATATTAACAAGCGAAAACATTATTACCCAGATTTACTTTAAAAATTTAAGTAATTTCTGTTTCTGTTACGTAAATTTACAACAGAGCTCTGATACCAACTGTGGGATCCCACTGCCCCCTCTGCGCATCGGCGGATTCCGGATGGTAGCAGCAAAAGTAGCTTCCTCGTGTGCGGGGCAAGGTTTCCCACTCGGGGCCTCACCCTCGAATGTCCGGGCACGAGACTAAGCTGGTGGTCATTCCAAAAACCGAAACCAGGAGAATTTTCCATGCTCAAAAAATGAGGACGATTCCACCATTTTGAATTTCTTAACGAATTTTCCTAACAAAGCCAAGACTGAACTAACCTTCATCTCAATAAACCAGGTAGAAGGGAAACTATAATAGACTTAACTTGAAGGAATCAACGCTTTTTTCCTAATTGAATTAGGCACAGTCGTTGATCTATTCATTTGAGAAGTCTTCAGGTTATTATTTAACTATTCGAGTTCTAAGTGTATTCCTATTGATCAATTTAATTATTAAAACTCTACTAATTCTAGCCTAACCCCATCCGGCCCATGGGTTAGCCACCACCCAACCACTGGAATTGGTAGAACCAGACAAGTACTCACCCACCCATAATTGAAAGCCTTTCTTAACTTTTGCTTTAGAATATAGATACTCACACACTCCTCTTTAAACTTTAATTTATAAAACAGTCCATTGACAAATAATTACTCGTTTTACAGAAGTCATAACTCAAAATTTCCATTCAATCCTTATTTCTCACAAAACAGTATCACTCTGGACTCTCCGTTGAGACCAGCGGTTCAGCAACAACAACGAGATCCAGTAACAGATTACAATAATTTTCTCGTCATCATTCATATATACATCTTCCACGACATACGCATGGGTGTCCTAAGCACCGCGAGCCCGTGCATCGCCTGGTTAGAACCCTCCAAGATCCTCCTTAGGTGTCCTGGCACTTCACTCAGAGACCGCTTCGTTGGCCCTCACCCATCGTACCAAAAGCACACCATTTTACACCATACCCAAGCTACCATACCTAAGCTGGTCAAGACCTGGGTAGGTTTTTGCCGCGTGAGCCATTGATGACACGAAAGCGGTATAGCTATATATGCCTTTATAGAGTGTCACACTTCCACACACTGATACAAACACACCCAGAACACTAGACCCAAGAGTATGAACAAAACTTTATTTCAATACAAGTGTTCATCTTTATAGAGTTGAACATCCATTACATCCTCAAAACCATCTTCATCTAACACCCATTCATAATCAGCCCACTCCCCCTCAATGATATGAACTATGACTGACCAGTACCCTCCATCACTCTCAGAATAAATGACCTCAAACATAGAACCATCTTCAAAGTACAGTTCTTTGATATCCGGACCAAACTCTAGAACAAGGTACATATCTGAGGTGAGCTATCCTCAAAGCTTTTCTTCAAATTTACAAAACTGTATTTTCAGGACAGCAAACTATTACAAACATGTATACAAGAGCTCAGTTCCAGCTTTGACTCTTTACACAAAACTTCACAGAAAACCCATCCAGTATGCTCTCACACAGGGGATTATATTCACTATACAATTCATCTCCAAAACAATCCACAAAACTTGAATATAACTGACTCCAAACTTCACAAAACTCCTTCTGTTTTACCCCTTCTGCCTGCTATTTTGCTGCAGCCAACCTAAAGTTTAGAAAACACCTCTTTTCCTCTTGCTCCTGGCCTGCAACACCTTGGGAACACCTCCACAAAAATACAGCAAATCAAAACGCCCAAAACAGATCTGAAATTCATCAAATTCAGCAACTTTCCTGGCCAAAATCCTCCTCGTGTAGCTTCTCCTCTATGTTTCTCGACAGCCCATTGGATGTTACAAGAAGAGCTCTCTATATCTAATACCTCATGAGAGCATATCTCTGTCTACAGCCACCACACAACATATAACATGGTTAACATTGATGATGTGAAGAAGTGCTTCAACCAGCTCTCAGCAAAATGCGGCAACACGCCTCCAAGGCTCCTTGTTTCCAACTATCCCACAGCCACAGCGCTTGCACTTGGCAAAAGGTGCACCATCCACTCTGCAAACCCTTGCCTCTTCAATTCAACCCCTGTTCTCAGTGTCTCCAATCCTCTACAATTCTTCCCCCTGATTCTTCATGATTCCCTTAAGGTTCTCTTCTTATGTTCATGCTACCCGCAACGCACGCAAGTTGATGTGTGTGTTCAAAGCCACAAACAACCTAGCCACCCCACCACCCCACAGGCGTGCTCTTCTCCAACACAGGTAATCCCTTTTAAACCTGCAAGCTGCACATAGTATTCACCTCTCCTGCTCCACGAAGCTGCTCCCCAGGTCTTCTACTCCTTAATGCTAGCCACCAAACGATGTCCTCTCAATGTCCACTACTACAGCTTTTGTTTTGTCTTATGCACAGGGTTCTCACCACGACACACAGTTTGTGCCCTTGAAGCTTCTCGACGGCCAATTGCATGGCAACCTCCTCTAGCAGCTTCTCATAGTCCCAATGCCAGTTATCCACATGCATCAACCTAACACATTCACCCCTTCCCAATTCAAATCAAGAGTAGCTTCTCTCTTTTAGCTCACATGCAAACAAGCCTTACCGACCAAGGAGAATGATCCCTTCTATCCACCTAGAGACTCAGCTCTTTCTCCTCTGTGCTATGTAAAATACTCGACCTCTTTTCCTGGCTCCTGGCACCTAGAAAATTACGTATTCCATCTTTTAGAATCAGCCCGCCTTCTGAATCCTGGATTATATAACCCCCTCGTCGGTGGCCTGATGTATACTCCTCCTCTTATACGAACCATTAAAGAACAAGACATGAGCTCCGGGAATGATAATTTGTTCCTCTTTTTCTATCTTTGAATCCACTTCTTTCACTAGGATCGAGCCTTCCTTATATGTCAGAAGATCTGCCAGAGTTGCCTTGCAAGTATCTTCAATCAAAAATGAGAAATCATATTCTTGAAGCTCCACCAACCATCGCATCATACCTTTTGAGAGTGAAGTACCATCCACCAACTGAGGGAGAAGAGTATAGTTCATCAAAACCACAAATGATCTCATCAAGAGATATGACTTGAACTTCCTGCAAGCATACACCAGACTTGACAAGACCAATTCAGCCTCTGTATATTTCCTTTCTGCTTCCGTCTTCACTCTACTTGCATAATATACATGTTTCATGTATCTGGACTCATCTCCTCTCTGCATTAAAATTGCTCCAACCACATCCGGACCAAAAGATGGATTTACATAAAAGACCTAGGAGAAATCTGGGGCTTTTACACTGGATATACCTCCCAATACCTCCTTCACTTTCTCAAACACTTCCTCGCATTCTTCATTCCATTGCAATGGTTCTTTCTTCATGGCCTGTTGAAGAGGATAAAGCAATCGAGATACTAAATGAATAAATCTCGCCATATACTTTACCTTCTGGACAAAAGTCTGAGCTGCCTGGATGTTGATGGTGTAGATAATAAGATAAGAGCTTTTATTTTCTCTGGATCAGGTTCAATTCCATTTTGAGATATCATATGACCCAACAGCTTCACTTTTGAACATCCTAAATGACACTTTTTAGGATTCAACTGTCCACCTGCATCATCCATTTTAGAAAATACTTGCTCCAATTTATCGCCATGCTCCTTTTGAGAACAACACCTCCACAAAAATACAGCGAATCAAAACGCCCAAAACAGATCTAAAATTCAGCAAATTCAGCAACTTTCCTGGCCAAAATCCTCCTCGTGTAGCTTCTCGTTTGAAAAATGGAATCTAAAGAGCTATAAAGCGCTCATTTTGGATTAGTGGTGTTCAAGTTATGGTTAATCCAAACTTTTGACCACGTGTCCCAAACTTTTGGGAAATTCCCATATTCCCCAATATGGTGTTTCTTCCTTGCGATGGGAATGCAGTACCCGGCTCTCTCGCTTTCCACAACCTCCTATAGCAAATTTAGCATCATCTGCTCGCCATGTGCTCTCCGGGCATCCGTAGCAACTCCACAGTCTATCTCCTCTGCGTTCACAGCTTCCAGCACCTCCAATCTCAAGAAAGACAGACGCCTACTTCATTGCCAGGCTCCCGTCTCCACAAAACTCCAGTTAAGCTCTCGCAGGCTCTAGAAATCGGGCGCTTACCCCAGGAGGCTTCTTGATCTGACACTTGGCATTGGCCTGCATGCCTGCCACCTATTCCAAATCAAATTCCTACTGACACACAGGTGTCCAGTCACAGCCCACCATCCATGTCACAGGGTACCTTAATTTCCCTTCAGAAACCTTGGAAATTATGCCAAAACCTTTTTATTTTTCTCTCTTTACTTTCTCTCTCCTGTACATTGAATTTTATATCAACCAAAACTCAAAACTGACTCAAACTGATTACATATTCCTGAAGCTCTTAGTATTCTGCACAGTATATATATATCATCGGTCTCTATTTTTTGTCCACACACCGTCCTTTGAACACTCCCCGCCCAGTTGTTAATGTAAGATTCCTCCATAGCCTCTCAGGATGTCCAATATCTTCCCCTGTAGTCAAATCCCTCTTCAGAAATATCAAAGATCTTGTTTCTACCTATTTTGATCTAGAGAGAGAAAATATTCTAGAGAGAGAGTATTCAAATTTTGGATATTTTGGATGGAAAAATATCGCTTCATATTTAAATAAGTTTTCCCAAAATAGAAGTTCAAAAAGATTTTCAGAAGGTGCATTCAAAAATAAATTATAATCTGTTCAAAAAGCCTTATCTTGGGGGTCCAAATTTTCTAAAAATTTTAAATTAAGGTTTTGAGAGACCAGTCAGATTCATCCAAATGTGTGGAGGAGAAAATGGAAGAAATAAAGAAAATCCCCCCAAAATGAGTAAATGCTCACATAAGATGAAGAGTTGACTATATACAAGGTTTATTAGTAAAAAACTATGAGTATTACTAAAAAAAAATTGAGATATTTTGGGTATAATGATTCCATTTTGACACATGTGTAAGGAAGGGGAGTCCCTTCAAGTAGGCACCTACTTCACATGCTTGAATGAGTTTTAAACTCAAAAATAATGTGGTATTTTTATCTCTCCTCTCTCTTGGATCAAACCGAATAAAAAAAGAACCAAACCGAATCAAAAAGGAACCAAACTAGGTCTAAATCTGGTCCAAATTCAACCAAACCGAATCTAGAAAATTCTAGATATCAGTTGGTCTTGGTTAGAGCCTCCCTCTCCTATAAATAGAACCTGAGCCCTTTGTAAAAAAAATAGGAGAATTATACTATGTTGAATTATGCTGAAATAATGATAATTTTTACTATTCTCTAAATTTCTCTCCAAATTGAAGAAATTGGAGCTTCCCTCCTTCTTCAATCTCCATTGGTGGCTCCATCAGCATACCAAACCAATTGATTGGTTGGGGGCCTCTACCGTGATTAAAGAATCAAGCAATTTGTAAGGTAAAGTGTGAATTTTGATCTTTTTTCATAATTTCTCAATGTTTCTCTCTTCTCAACCCCTCTCAAGCTTGAGAAGCTTAATTGGAATGGTTTTTTAATGCTATTGAAGTTAATTAATGAATGGAAGTAAGGAAATACATAAATTCCCATGTATGATTAATTTTTATGGTTTTTATGATTTTTGTCTTCTCTAAATTGAATATGATGTTATGCCTCATTGAAAAAAGGCATTCCCCTCTCTTCTTTAGTGTTAACCTATGACGGACATTGAGACGTATTATGTTTTACGTCATTAATTTAAATATTCTGAGTCATGGGTCGGGCTTGTCGGCACCATATGTTAAGGATGAAGGGATTGGGTGATCGCCGATGAGAGGCGCACCTTGAATATCAGTAGGATAAGGGTTAGGGTCGGCCGGCCATGTATGGGCGCCCAAGTGTGAACGGCCAAGTCACCTATAAGAGTCAAATGTAACCCTAAAATCCTCATTCTCATGTGTTGTGAATACAAGAGTGCTCTTGCCTTATCTCTTTGGTTTCTTTCTCCTGCGTGTGTGTGTGAGAGAGAGAGAGAGAGAGTGAGAGAGCGATCGAGCGCACTGTGTAGCGGCACGGCGGCGGTGGCGAGACGGTAGAGCGGCGCGACGGCGGCTCCTCCTTCACGGCTGCGACGCGGGAATCCTTCAAGGTGGCGGTTGAGCGGTGAGTGACACACCCTTTGGCATTTTGTTTGAGCTTCCTTCCCTGGTTGTATGCTTGCAGCCATTCGTGGCTCGCATACGGTGCTCGGCAAGTCCCCAGCTACGACCTGTGCGACAAAAGCGCACATTTTTGGCGCCGCTGCCGGGGAGTTGCCCTGCACCAAGCTCCAATTTGCAGCTCGGCTGCTGCGTGAAGTTTAATCTACACTGTAGGAAAGCGACTGTGTGTTTGTTGTTAAGGTGTTTCTGTGTTTTGCAATCTGTTTCTGCAATTTGTCTGCTGCATTTCTGTTTCTTTTGTTATATTTTCGCTCCGCGTGTGGGCGTGCGTTCTGTTATCTGGTTTCTGCGTGAGAGGGATTTCTGAATCCCCAGATCTGTGCTGTGTGTGCGAACTGCGCCGCGACCAAGGCTGAATCCTAAGGAAACCCTAGAAAACTTATCTCAAAAAAAAAGACAGAAAATAAAAATTTTAAAAAAATAAAAAATAATAAAAAATAAAAAATAAAATTTTATTTTTAAAGAAAGAACCAAACGTGTGAAGAGGAAAGATTTTCTAATTGGAGAAAAAAATTTTGAAAAGAAAGAACCCCAATTGACCCACGACCCCGGCCTCGATCTCGGTCTCGGTCTTTTGATATATATATATAGGAGAGTGAGCCTCCATAGCTTTCTTTCAAGTGAGAGCTTATGGGAAGTTGTGCCCTATATGTAGCCCACTCCCCAAGGAGTAAAGTGAGCATGTGGGATAAAGCCCTCACCCTTTCCTCCACAAGCTAATAGGCTTTTGCCCCTTCCCCCCGAGGGAAACGGACTGTTTTGAGGACCACAGGAGCTCTAGATAGGCGAACACGGTGCTGTAAAGCACACTAGGACCCTTTGAACGATACGCTCATTTCGAGCTATCACACGCCCTAGTCCAAGTTCGACCGTAGGTAAGGGGGTCAAAAACAAGTCAAAAACAATCTAAAAACAAGTAAAAACGGGGTGCAAAACACCTAAGAAACCACTTGTGTGAGTTTCAAGGGTAGTTACCAACGCACGTAGGGTACCCACGTCACATGCATCTACGTTCTGGTCGGGTGCTAGAGCTTGAACCACTAGAAAGCGTTTCAGTCTACGCAGGCTCACACCATCCCTCCACGTTGGCATCTTGGCCTTCGGCTGGAACCCAAGGGAGTGCAACCCAAGATCCACGAATAGTGGATAGTGACTCATCCTCTGACTCAGAAGCCATGGAAGGGCACCCTACCAAGAACCCTGAGGAGACAAGCCAAAACATGCCAGTGTGGGCCCCACAACCCGGATCTAGCATGTTTAGTCGTCTAATAGAGACCTTTAGTAGAGCTACACGCTCTGAACATGCGACAAGCGAAGTAAATGAGGAAGGAGGGGTAGTAGATTCGCCATTCACATCTTATGTAGACCCTACCCTCCCAAAGAGTGTCCATGTGGATATTCTACCCACTTCGTTTAATGAGGGCCCTACTGAGCTGCCACATTCCGATGCTCTTCCTAAAGTAGAGGTCCCTAGAAGCCAATCCATAAGAAGTGACATTGCGTCCACTTCAAGAGAACCATTTGGCACACCAAGTCTAGATGGGATATTTCTCAATGAAAATTGGGAATATGATCTACACACAGAGACTCTAACGGACCTATACACGGGTTACACATACCATGTAGGTTGGTTAGAAGTCCTACGATCCACATCTAGTGCCACTAATCTAGAGGAGCAACAGCAAATGATATGTGATGTTATTCATAGAATTATCCAAATTGAGAGGCAAAATAGGGGAGTGAACCTAGTTTCCACTGGCCCTATGAGGTTTTTGGATACGGGCAAGGCCAAACAACCAACCCTATCACAATTGGAGACTCCCTCGGTGAGTCCCATAGACCCTTCATATGTTGTTTCGCCTAGAGTCTCAATGCAGGTTGAGCCCACGAGTAGTAACTTTAGCTTTCCAACCTTGGCTCAACTTTCCATTAGGGAATCCGCAATGCCTACCCCAATGATGAGCATAGCTGAAAGTGCACCTGTTACTGCTGTAGTTAGTACGACACCGCTACCTAGTGGAACAGTACCTACAACAGTGCGTGCCAGTGCCTATCGACCCTATGTACCTATCGCTACTCATGCTCAGGTAGCTCCTACGCCTCTTAGTATGCCAATGGCGTATGCTCCACGATCGCCTTATCACCACCCTTATCCAAGAGGAGCTAGGCCTAGCCACATATCATATCCTACGTCATTTGCCAACATACTCAGACCAACGCCAACTCCTATCAGCCAGGCTATCCCAGAAGTGCCTCCACCAACTATGCCTGCTCACTTAGGTGATCTTGCAGCGTTTGCTCAGACGATCGGACGATCCATTGCAGAAAACATGCGGGGTATGCCTGAGAGAGAACCTAGAAGCAAGGCAGTACAAGTGGCTAAGCTCACTCAAAACTTCAGTGGTAACGAGAATGTTAGGAAGCACATTGAAGTCTTTGAACACGTGTGTGATTCCTTGGAAGAGCACAATGAGCTGCATAAGTGTAAAGCTTTAGGCTTAACCTTGAGTGGGAAGGCCGGAGATTGGTATCGAACCTTAAGGGTTGAAGAGCGCACTCACTACCCCACTCTCAAGAGATTGTTCTTGAAAGAATACATACGTGAGGGTGTGCTTTGGGGAGTAGCATCTCAACTCCAAAAAGCTGAACACGAGGAAGGGGAGTCAGTGAGAGACTTTATAAGTCGATTGAAGCATCTAAATTCTCGCTTCACTCCCGATGAACGCTTCAATAACAACCAACTCCTCGATAGATTCATCCGAGGATTGCGCCACGAGGACATTTACAATGGCCTAGTCATTAGAGGTCTTACAACGTGGGAAGCAGTCACTGCCAATGCAATCCAGTTAGAAGACAACTTGATGATTGCAGGTAAAAAGGTGTCTTCAGAAACAAAATCCGTTAGTTCGTCGCAAGTATCTGGGCACGAGCCAATGACGATAAAACCTATTGCCAAGGAGCCCAAGATATCTGAAATGTCTGTGAGACCGACGTTACTAAGGCTCTCCAAGAATACTTTAGGGGTAATCGAGCTCCTCAGAATAGCCATATGTACCCAAGGAGAGAGCAACAATGGTGTTTGGTGTGCTTAGGACCACATAGCACGAGTGAATGTCCCACATTCAGGGTCAAATTCAATGGGAATTGCAATGCATGTGGTAAGTATGGCCATCAATCTAAAGATTACCTAGTACTTAAGCGAATGTTGGCAAATCAGGCACCACTAGCCTGGTCAAACACACCTCAAGTACCCGCGCTAATGCCTGCACAACCTGTCGAGCAACCGTCACAGCACATAGTTCCAAGGAATCCGAATGTAGTCCAGTCTGTGCCGTTACCACCGCCAGTGCTAGGACCACAACCTCCACATCCACCAAGGATTACCCCTGTAAACCAGATGGGTTGTGAGTCACATAGTGCATGTGGGGATTATGAAGAGGAGATAGACCCTACTGCTCCATACGGGATTGATACGTTTGAAATGATTCCCCAGTACTACATGGAGGATCATTTCGGGCAAGTCAAGCCTGTATATCAAGCGGCTGCTCTTGCCACAAGAGGGCAAAGCCTTAATACCTTGGCAAGGAGACCACCTCTTCAATGCTACGAGTGTGGTGGACCGCATCGTGTAGCAGAGTGCCCTAATAGGCTACAGAAGATCGCTACTCAAATGCAACCAAATCAAGGGAGCACATCGGGAATGCCGGTACTTACATGTAATCGTTGTGGCATAGATCATTTGATCGCTCAATGTCCACATAATCCTAATGCACCCAAGATTACGCCATTGAATTTGGTTGAGGTCACCAACCAAGCACGAGGAACCACACCTGTTGTACCCGCGAATGTAGTTACACGATCAATGCTTCAAAATCAAAACTACATTCTTGAAGAGAGGGATACTGCATCAATCGCTCAAGCAAAGAAAAAGAAAACACGGCGGAAGAGATCGCTTAATTCCACGAGCTCCAAGCCTAGTTCAAAGACTAACATAGGGACAGGAGACGACCCCGTGTATATGAATGATCCTGAAGATGATTCCGATTCAATAGAAACCATGGGGACCAAAGCCACTACCTTAAGGGAGGAACCCACTCGGGAGCTCAATGAAGGAGAATCAAGCGAGTACATAAATAAGGGAAAACAGAAGGAAACTTCCTCGGCCCCACAACCAAGTCAGTTAATGCCCTCTCGACCACCCAAACTGACTGAGACTCCCCAAGACAAGCCACGTGGGCCAAAAACCCTCAAGAAAAAGATTGGAACTTACCCAAACCCAGTTGAGGAGATTGAACAAGTGCAACACTTAAGGGGTTTGGTGGAAGAAACACAAAGAGAACTGGAGCCAAACCCGAGAAAAATCAAAATTCCAGACACAGTGTTTCCTACGCAAGTTCAGCCTCACAGGAACCATAAACCGTTAGCTATACCTAGTATCATTCGGGGAGAAAGTGAGGATAGGACATCCGGAAGTGGGCAAACACCCTTCTTGCTGGAAAGAATGTTTAGTGAGGGAATGCCTGACCCCATTGAAGAGGAAGTGATTCCATCTTCACCAGTTCCTAGTCAAGGAGCGATATCTCGAAAAGTACCATTGAATGTGTCCAAGCTAATGGATTTCATGTCCTCTGAAATCAGAACCACGATCATATCCAAATTATACGGAGATCCTGAGCTATTCTTAACTCTTCGGGCATTTCTCAATGGAGAACTAAAGGCGGGGCTACCACAATTTGCAAATATGGATAGACCCGACACGCTTCAAGATGAAGGGGAGCATTGGGATCTACAACCCAACTTTGATGAAGATTCGGTCGTGGAAATACCTGTGAACAAGTTGGGACAGTACTTTGAAGGTGACGAATCTAATGCCACCCTCCCCATTACTACCAAGGGATTAACTCTAAAGGGAATCCTTGATGGTGGTGCTGGAGTGAGCATTGTGACTAAAAACTGTTGGGAATCTATGGGAAGGCCTCACCTCGAAGTCACAAACATAGTGGTTAAGATGGCAAACGGAACTATTGCTAAACCTATTGGAATGTTAAGGGACCTTAAGATCAAGGTCCTGGGATACAAGGTAAAACATACCTTCATTGTAATGGATTTCTCCAAGCATCCTATGTCATATCAAATGATCTTAGGACGTCCTTTCATGAGGGAAGCACAAATGGTACATGACTGGTCGAAAAACCATGTCTACCTACAATTCCAAGACTCTGTCATTCGAGTTGATCTTGACAATGGTCGTGCACATCCTTTAGGAAGCAAGGTTATCATTGATAATCGATCGGATACCACTATTCACTCAGCCCCATTAAGGTATTGCTATACATGCAAAAAAGAGACTGATGATGGGAAAGATTCTCCTTATATGGATGTCCTACCGGGTATGACTGAGTCGGATAACGTGGATTGGGTACACCTAGCGGCAACCATAGACACATGGGGAAATAGAGGCACAAGCTGGGTAACACCTGCTGAGGGGCAAGATATGCCACCGTTAGTGCCAATAAACATGATAGGTGTTATGCACTTGACCCCTCTGATGGCGAGAAAGTGGCAAACTCCAGCAACACTGAAAGTAGCGAAGACTCTGACCAATGCAACTCTGAGTATGAATCTCAAGAAGAAACTGACCCTGAGCCTGATGGAAAAAATGAATCAAATATTCACCCAAATGTGGAAGCAAGGTGCTCAAGGCCTAGGACAGTGGCCTCCTGTAGTTCATCCGAAAGTGAAGATGGACCAAGTGAGTCCGAATCGGATAGAAACAAAAATCAAAAACTTGGTAAGAAGAAAACGAGACATAAGCGCCAACGCTATCGAGCTAATGTACGAACTGCAATAAATAAGGAGAGATCCACCGCAGAATGGCTTAGTTATGTAGGAGCCATTGACGCGGAAGACAGCGGATAATTGGGGACAATACCTCCAAAGTGTCATGTGGTGTATTCCGCAATCTCATGACGTCGCCCAATTAGAAATCGAAGAGAAGCCAAAACTAAGTCGTACTGCAAGAAGGCGGCAAAACCAAGAGTTGGCTCAACAACAAAAGGAGGCGGAATTAAAAGAAAAAAACCGGGCACAACAAGAACCAGTAGACTTACACCCCGCACCCGAGCATTTCAAATCATTCACCAACAGGGGAACGTAAAGTAGTCTACACAAAATCCCAACGAACGCCTACCAATGGGAGTAGCGGTGTCTACGATGGCCCTGCGATAATCAAGGAGATAGACTTAGCAGATCCGGGTGAGGAGTCTAAACCAGTTTTTATTGCTCAAGACCTCACCAAGGCGGAAGAAGCTGCACTTACAAAGCTTCTTAAAGAATTCAAGGACATATTTGCTTGGACATATCATGATATGAAGGATGTTCCACCCTCGGTGGTGCAACACACGATTCCAATGATTAGCACTGCTAAACCAGTCCAGCAACGTCCCTACCCAATGAATCCTAAGTACGCAAAGATTGTACAAGAGGAAATTGAAAACTTGGTAAAATGTGGATTCATATACCCAATTGAGCACTCAGAATGGGTTTCTCCGATAGTCATTGTGCCAAAGAAGAATGGGAAACTCAGAGTGTGCGTTGATCTCAAAAAGGTTAATGCAGCCACCAGAAGGGATCATTACCCCTTGCCATATTCTGAACATGTGCTTGAAAGAGTGGCAGGCAAGGAGGCATATAGCTTTTTAGATGGGTACTCGGGTTACAATCAGATCACAATTGCATACGAGGACCAAGCTAAAACAGCATTTATCACGGAGTTTGGAGTGTTTGCCTTTCGCGTCATGGCTTTTGGCTTGACCAATGCACCTGCAACATTCCAACGATTGATAAACACGGCCTTTAAGGAATATCTAAGGGACTTCTGTGAAGCTTTCTTAGACGATCTTTGTGTTCATTCCTCTTGGGATGAGCACTTGATGTGTTTACGAAAAATATTTGAAAGGTGTAGATTATATCGCATCTCCTTGAATCCTTTCAAATGCCAATTCTGGGTTAAACACGGAGTTATCTTAGGGCATATAGTGTCCAAAAATGGGATTTCCACTGACGAGAGTAAAATCAAGGTCATTCTGGAATTACCCCCATCCACCAACTACAAGGGAGTCCAACGCTTTATGGGCCACGTTGGTTATTATCGAAGGTTTATTCTCTTCTTCGCCGAGATAGCTCGACCATTGTATAAGCTTCTCATCGAGTTTATTTGGACCGAAGAATGTGACCGTGTCTATGAGCTATTAAAGAAGGCCTTGGTGAGTGCTCCAATCTTGAGAATGCCTAACTGGGATTTACTCTTCCATGTGCATATTGATGCATCAAACTTTGCTATTGGGTGTGTGTTAACTCAACCTAGAGAACACAAGCTAGACTACCCCAGTAGCTTTGCCAGTCGCCAGTTAAACTCGCCAGTTGAACGATGCTGAGATGAACTACACCACTACGGAGCGAGAAGGGTTGGCAATGATATATGCAGTAAGGAAATTTCGTTATTACCTCCTTGCCACCAAGTTTGTTTTCTATGTGGATCATTAAGCATTGTTGTATCTGGTAAACAAACCATGCTCCACAGGAAGAATCACACGATGGCTATTGATTCTTCTTGAGTTTGATTTCACGGTTGTTGTGAGACCTGGCAAGAAACATGTTATGGCTGATCATTTGTCTCGCATACCCAATGGTGAGGCTCCTACAAGGATTGATGATGACTTACCTGACACTTCCCTGTTCATGGTTGAGACAATGCCTGAATGGAGTGAGAAGATTGTTAACTTTTTGGTTAATGGCTTTCCACCCAAGGAGCTTCGTAAAGATCTAGCTCGAAAGCTGATCAAAGAATGCGAACCCTATTGCCTGATAGCCGGGACTCTTTATAAAAGAGGAAAGGATGACGTTCTTAGGCGTTGTGCCCGAGAGGATGAGTATCTATACATTTTACAAGAGGCACATATGGGCGTAGCCGGTGGTCACTTCTCAGGAGACTTAACTGCGCGAAAGATCTTACAATCAGGGTATTGGTGGCCCATTATGTTCCAAGACGCATCACTCTTTGTGAAGGGTTGCGATGAATGCCAACGATATAAGAAACCGCAGAGGAAAGATCAGATGCCCCTACATCCGATCAAAGTAAACCAACCATTTGAAAAGTGGGGTTTAGACTTTGTAGGTCCAATTAGTCCAGCGGCCCGAAACACACAATCTCGCTATATTATTGTGGCCACTGACTATATGACCAAATGGGCTGAAGCGAAAGCGACACGTAAGGCAGATGCGAGGACAACAGCCAAGTTCCTCTTTGAAAATATAATCACACGCTTCGGTTGTCCTTTTGAACTTGTGAGTGACAATGGTACGCATTTTATAAATGAAGTGATTAAGGAGCTCACAACAAATTTCATGATATCCCATCATAAATCTACTCCTTATTATCCGCAAGCGAATGGCCAAGCCGAGAGTACAAACAAGACATTAATCTCTGTTTTGACAAAGACAGTTGAAGCTCATCGCACGGATTGGGATCTAAAGCTCACAACAGCTTTATGGGCCTATCGTACTGTGTACAAAGTGGCTATTAATTGCACACCATTCAAAATGGTATATGGCCAAGAAGCAGTCATGCCGTGGGAATTTGTCATTCCTAGTCTTCGTGTTGCTACTCAAGAGGGTTGGGATGGTAATCCCTTAGCAGAGTGTCTGTATATCCTTGAGCGACTAAACGAAGAAAGACAATTGGCTATATACAATGCCCTTGTGGAGAAGGATAGAAGGAAAAAATGGTTTGATCGCCATCTAAAGGACAAGGACATCAAGGTTGGGGATAAAGTCCTGATGTATGGAGTACAAAACGAAAAGAAGAAGCTCAAATATGCTGGTAAGGGACCATATAGAGTATGTGAAATTACCCCGCAAGGTACCATTAGAGTGGAGACTCTCGACGGAGTTGAAACCATTGGATTCCTTAATGGGAGTAAATTCAAAAGGTACTATGACCCCCTGAGCCAAGAGGAGTTACATGCAATCCATCAAAAGAAGGCAGCTAAAGAACAGGCTGAGCTTAAAAAGATACAAGCGAGAGTCGAAGCCAAAGAACGTCAACAGCGTGCTAGGAGACAACGAGAAGCCAACTTGGGAATTACGCAAGTATTTTTCGAGGAAGCAGAAGAGGATGCACTGGAATCTGACCCACCTTTAAGATACCCAATTTGAGTTACAGAGTCCTTACGGGGAGGTGCTGTATAATGCATTATTGGATACAGGAGCTCAACACAATTTGCTATCATATGGCGTGTGGTGTCAACTGGGAAAACCACCTTTAACCAAGAGTTCTATCCAAGTTCAAGGAATCAACAAGAAGAAAACCCCTGTCTCAAGAATTCTGCACACTCCGGTTGCTTATGACAAGGGAACCATAATTCAAAGCTTTTTGGTTATGCCTGCTGGTACCATGGAAGGGACTGTAAACTTAGGGCGCAAATGGATGATGGCCACCAAGTGCAATATCGATTGGGAAACCAGACGAGTCACAACGCAAGAACCAACACTCAGTCTGACCGCTCAAAATCCCGCACCTAAGTCATTAACTCAAATGCTAGATAATGAAAAATCACAAAGTCCAGTGGCAAAACCATCTTTGATTGTTTGCCACCCCTCTAACGCTTCAACGCCAAGAGTGGAAACAGGCAAGGTGGTCCCTAAAGCTTCGCTTACTATGCCAAAGAGTACATACAAATGGGTCCCCAAAGCTTCGTTAACAGCTACTTCCCCTGCTCAATCTCGTTCAGCCACCAAGAAGCCTCGTAAAAGGAAAGCAGCTACCCACCCGAGAAAGGGCAATGTAACATCGCGATGGATCCCTAAAAAATTATTAGTAGCCCAAGGGTACTACGAGGGAAATGACCAGATTTGGGTCCCTAAACATAAGCTGAATCCCTCTACATCACCTGTAAAACCTTGCAAACCAATTGTTGCCACCCCAACGATAATTCAAGATCGTGGTAAGGGAAAGGTAACAGAGTGCTCCACACCACTTCTTCCAGAGTTAGTTTGGATTCCCAAACGATATCGATTATTACCACCTAGCTCAGAAAGGGTGGAGCCACATGAAGCTTCTAGCTCCTCATGCCAGGCACACGCTGATATAGAAGTTTCTACATGCTCTACACCTACTCTTGCCAACACCCAACAAAAAATCGATGAGTCTACGTCTCCCCTTGTAATAGTATCATCGAAAACCATTTCCTCCATTCGTCAATGGGAGCATACACTACCATCTCTGCCATTGGATGTGGCCACAAGGGTCATAAAAAGCTATCTGCCCACATCACAACCTATGACCCGCTGGACAAATTGGTTCCAAGAGGCTGCAACATCATTGCAAATAATATGATCTATACAAGGAAAGGGGGAGCATGTACTCACGCTCGACATTCTAATGCTTCCTCCTTATAACCTTCTCCCCTGACCATGTAATTGCCAAATTCAAGGGGATGTATATATATAGCTTCATACATTTTTTTTTTAAAAAAACAAAGAAAAGAAAAACAAAAAATAGTAAAAAGAGCAAGAGCACAAAAACAAGAGAAATATCCGTATACAATCAAGAACTAGATTGTCCTGTCATAAACCTACTGATGCTATATCTGTGTTTGCAGATATGGCAGATGCCCGATCATCATACACTTCATCCACTCCTACCTTTGGTGAGAGGTATCATCTGTACCTTTCTCAAATATTCCACATGTGCTATCCTGTAATTGAAACTGAATGGAATCATATAGATGTACTAGCCAGAGAGGAAAATATTGAGGAATTAGAATGTCTAATTCGCCTATTGACCATGACTGACCCCTACTCCGTAGAGGACATATCCTCGATAGCCCAATGCTTTCCTTTTCCACAAGATGACTATCCTCGCATGGTTACATTTTTTATGAGTTTATGTGGATGGAAAAATGAAAAGGAAATATCTGACAATGATGAATGGACGGATGAAAAGGAAATATCTAACAATGATGAATGGACGGATGAAACTCATGGCACTACTGAGGTTGACTTTATTTGTTTGGATGATGCGGATAGAGGCTTAGCCTTAGGGCTAGAGCCAGGACTCTGCAACATCCTCTTACCGTATCCTCAGTAGTAGTGTGGTGACTGGTAGGTAGGTTAGAGTTTCCAAGTTTTTTCTAGTTTAGATTCCTTAAACAAGTCTTGAAATTTTCACACTGATGTGCCTCTCGAAGTATAGTGCTTGTTAGTTGATTGTACAGGTTGAAAAGTTTGAGGTGGGTTCGCTTTCAAGTCCTGAGACTGCCGCAACGTTCATCAAAATATATCTACATCAAATTGCAAGCTGTCTCGTCAAATCAAGGAGATCTCCAATTACAGGTGTAATTCTTCCATACCCACTCTCTTTCGTTTTTACTGTTCAATCAATTGCATAAACTATAATGCATGACCACATGGAAATTGTCAATGTACTACTTAGTTTTTGAAGTTGCTTGCATGCTAGTGTAAATCATTAATAAGCTTAACTTAATGGAAAATATTCCTAGGCAGCATGATGTCTTTAGTTAACCTTGGAATACGATTGTCTTAGGTCTAGGGTCAAACCATCTTAATGTTTGACACCTGGCCATGTGTGTATTGACCTCTAGGACATAGCTATTACCCCTTTGTTGAAAGGATGCAAGACAAATTATAGTTCACGAGCAAAGATCAAAAGAAATAGATTTTAAAAAAAAAGCCTACAATAAATGGCAATACAAGTCTATGATTGCTTTAATGTTGGCCTATCGCCTTATTGATACTTGGTAGGCGAGGAGTATTCTACTCCAGACCGATGCCTTGGTTGGTAGGGGGTAACCTTGCCTAAAGTGAGCTAATAGATTCCTGGATAATGCCTTGTGTTAAACATGGTACCAGGATCGATGTTAGTTTTGCCTTAGGAAGGTCGCCATTGTGTGTAAAAATTGTCACGTGCAAAAAAAGAAAAAAAGAAAAAAAGAAAAAAAGAGAGGCAAAAAGCTCCTGTAACTCTGATGTTTCTTGTTTCCCTAGGCTTGTGGTATTAACTTGTTCTTAGAGTAGACACAGTGTGGTCATGTGTTTATTTATTAAGCTTGGTTATTTTCCTTGACTTAGGCCACTTATAAACCTTGATTAACCTTTGACACCTTGCTTACTCTTGATTTACTTTCAATAATTTTAAACTCCTGTTAATTTGCTACACTAGCTCATTCATGTGACCCTTAAACTAAGTTCTCATAGCAACATCCATTGTGGTCTAATATGCTTGAAATTATACACTTTATATCTTTTGAATTCCAGCATACCTTCACTCTACTTCCCTGTTTTGCAGACGGTCTACCACAACAACCCTCTCGAGCTTACCATACCATAGCTTCCGAGGACGGAATCTACATCAGGAAGGGGGGCATGTTAACCTATGACGGACATTGAGACGTATTATGTTTTACGTCATTAATTTAAATATTCTGAGTCATGGGTCGGGCTTGTCGGCACCATATGTTAAGGATGAAGGGACTGGGTGATCGCCGATGAGAGGCGCACCTTGAATATCAGTAGGATAAGGGTTAGGGTCGGTCGGCCATGTATGGGCGCCCAAGTGTGAACGGCCAAGTCACCTACAAGAGTCAAATGTAACCCTAAAATCCTCATTCTCATGTGTTGTGAATACAAGAGTGCTCTTGCCTTATCTCTTTGGTTTCCTTCTCCTGCGTGTGTGTGTGTGAGAGAGAGAGAGAGAGAGAGTGAGAGAGCGATCGAGCGCACTGTGTAGCGGCACGGCGGCGGTGGCGAGGCGGTAGAGCGGCGCGACGATGGCTCCTCCTTCACGACTGCGACGCGGGAATCCTTCAAGGCGGCGGTTGAGCGATGAGTGACACACCCTTTGGCATTCTGTTTGAGCTTCCTTCCCTGGTTGTATGCTTGCAGCCATTCGTGGCTCGCATACGGTGCTCGGCAAGTCCCCAGCTACTACGACCTGTGCGGCAAAAGCGCACATTTAGTAAATCCAACCATTCTTTATCCTAGATGAATGATTAATGGATAAAATCAAGATTTTCATAATGTTTCTCTTTGATAGGTAGAAAATGTTTACATTAGAATGATTTAAATACTCTTGGTGAATTTCTAATTAATTTTAGAGAGTTAAAAATTGAAAAACGGTCAGCCATACAAAGGAGGTTATGGAGAAATTTTTTAAAATTATGAAAAATGAGTTTTTCTTTTTTTAATTTCAAAAGAGTAATTCCCATCGTATATGTATTCTTAAAGTGTTATTTTTCATCCTAGGTATAGAAAAATGCTTACTAAAAATATTTTATTAAAAAAGTGTTACTTTCTTTAGAATTAAATTCTATGCATAGAAGGAAGCATATTGAAATTTTTATTTTGATCATAAAAGAGTGATTTCATCATAAATGATTTGTATGCATAAAAGATATTTTTTTACATTAAAAGAGTGATTTTCATCATAAATGATTGTATGTATAAACATATGCATAAAAGATTTTTTTTATATTAAAAGTGTGATTTTCATCATAAATGAATTTTATTTTTAATTCAAAAGAGTTATTTTCATCAATTTTAATTTTATGCATAAATAGATGTATAAAGAATTTTATTTTTATTTCAAAAGAGTTATTTTCATCAATTTTGATTTTATGCATAAATAGATGCATAAAGAATTTTATTTTTAATTCAAAAGAGTTATTTTCATCAATTTTGATTTTATGCATACATAGATACATAAAGAATTTCATTGTACGAATGTGGATGTGAAAATGAATGTATGGATGTAGATATGGATGTGGATGTATGAATGTGGATGTGGATGTGGATGAATGAATGTGGATGTATGAATGTTGATGTGGATGTACGAATGTGGATGTGAAAATGGATGTATGGATGTAGATATGGATGTGGATGTGTGGATGTGGATGTATGAATGTGGATGTGGATGTATGGATGTATGAATGTGGATGTGAAAATGGATGTATGAATGTGAATGTGGATGTGGATGTATGAATTTGGATGTGAAAATGGATGTATGAATGTAGATATGGATGTGGATGTATGGATGTGGATGTGGATGTGGATGTGGATGTGGATGTGGATGTGAATGTATGAATGTGGATGTGGATGTGGATATATGGATGTATGGATGTGGATGTGGATGTATGAATGTGGATGCGAAAATGGATGTAGATATGGATGTGGATGTATGGATGTAGATGTGGATGTGGATGTATGAATGTGGATGTGGATGTAGATATGGATGTGGATGTGGATGTGGATGTATGAATGTGGATGTGGATGTAGATATGGATGTGGATGTGGATGTGGATGTAGATATGGATGTATGAATGTGGATGTGGATGTAGATATGGATGTGGATGTGGATGTGGATGTATGAATGTGGATGTGGATGTATGGATGTATGGATGTGGATGATGTGGATGTATGAATGTGGATGTGAAAATGGATGTATGGATGTAGATATGGATGTGGATGTATGGATGTGGATGTATGAATGTGGATGTGGATGTGGATGTATGAATGTTGATGTGAAAATGGATGTATGGATGTAGATGTGAATGTGGATGTATGAATGTGGATGTGTATGTGGAATAATGAATGCGAATATGTATGTGAATGGGTATGAAGTCAATATGAGCGAATGGATGAGATAAGATGTATGTGGAATAATGAATGCGAATATGTATGTAAATGGGTATGAAGTCGATATGAGCGAATGGATGAGATAAGATGTCATGTGAATCAGAATGTGAATGGATATGAAGTCGATATGAGCGAATGGATGAGATGAGATGTCATGTGAATCAGAAGGTTAAGATGTGAACGAATGAGATGTAATAAGAAATGGATGTGATGAGACGTAATGTAAATTAAGAAAGATAGGAATGGATGTTATGTGAAGTGAATGAATCTGATGTGATGGGATGGAAAATGATGTATCTGGTCAAGAATGGATACACATATGATTTGGATTTGGGTTAAGTAATATGGATTGATGTGGGACAATCTGGAAAGATGTGAGTTCATTATAGAAACTGTATTTGTGAACTATTCATAAATGACTGTTTTATGTCAAGAATGCTCGGGAAGCATTTTGACTGTCTTGAGAATGTGGTCGTGGGGGAGACCTACCTGATACAGTTGCAATAGTTGACAAAGAGTCAACGGAGGACGTCTCGCGTAGCAAGGTCGACCGAGGTCTTGACTAGCCTCGATTCGATTTAGATGGTGAGCTTCCGGTACGATGGATGAGGGACGAAGGAAGCGGCCTATGAGTGAGGCGCTAGGTGACCTGCGAAGGATCCTAGAGGGTGCTGACCATATGGTCCTCGGGCTCTGGGTCCCCGAAGATACCCACACATGCGTCATGGAATATATTGAATCAAGGAGTAAGAGTTGTTTTCTGAAACCGGGCATGGATCTGGTTGATTGACCTTGTTGGTCCTCAACGGATGAGTCCATGGCTCTTTTATATGGATCTGTTGGTTGATCTTGCTGATCTTCAACAAAGATTCCATCTTGAATTTTTATAAGTGATTATATTGCCGGGTACTATGAGCTAGAAACTATTGAAAAGGCCCCTGAGTGGACAGGTGGTGAGCGTTCTGGTTGCCAATGATACCATAGATACTCCGATGAAGGAATGATTGGAAATTAAGATTCAACCGGATATTTTGGAGGATTGTGATCAGTGATACAATGGTTTCATTAAAGAATTGTTTTAAAGATAGCTAATGCTTGAGAAAAATGTCTATTTCATATTGGGTGTGTAAGTGGTGTGACTAGTTTTATGTTTGCTTGAACATCTGGCTAGGGGGCCTGGGAACTCTTTTCCCTGGTACCCGGGACAAAACCTAACCAAATTCCTAATTGGATCCCATCACTATAGCGGTTGGCTAACCCATGGGACTGGATGGGGTTAGGTTGGACTGATGGATCCGTAAAATGAGACTTAATTCTGTTATAATTCGCTAGAAGAAGTAAATCCCGAATGGTAATTGTTCTATGGATAAGAATCAACGGTTATGCCTCTCGATGGGGAAAAAAGCGTTGATCTCTATGATCCAAGTGCAAGTTTCTTCCTTGATCTGACCAAGTGTCTTTATAGGTTCGGTCGGATCAGTTTGGTTAGAAATGACCTTGACTACGTTAGAGTAAAAATTTATCCTGGTGGAATCGCCTGTGCTTTCCAGGAAAGGGAAGTTTTTCTAAGTTCGATTTTGGAGGAACCAGTCACCTGTCCGGATATCCGCGGCGGCGGTGGGCGAGGCCCTGAGTGTGGGATCCTACCCCGCGCAAGAAGTGCTACTTCCGCTGCTAGCACCCTGAATCTGTTGCGTGGTGGGGACGGGGATCTTACAGTTGGTATCAGAGCTATTTGGGTAATGAGGATCAACCGAGAAGCCAAATATGTCAAAAATTTATCAAGAAGCAGTAAAAGGTTGTAATTGTGTGATAAAATTCATACAATTTGATGTTCAAACTGAAATTCGTAATTTGGTAATTGGGTCTTTAAATGGAAGTACCGCAATTGTATAGAACCCCTAACTTGCTTCAAGCCTAGACATGATAGTATTTACCTTATAATTCCAAGGACCGTGACTACCCGTATATACCGAGGGTATAACTGCACCTCTTTACTGGCAGTTATACCGAGGGTATAACTGCACCTCTTTACTGGCAGTATATAGGAGTAAATCTAAGACTTGAAATTATAAGCATTAATACTATCCAGATGATGAATTCGAATGTGGTTGATATGATTTTAAATTCTGATTGAGAAATGATGAGTTGATTTGGATTCTGATTGAAAAATTAAGATTTCTGAATTTTGGCTGGATTGTAATAACTAAGCAAAACCTCAATGAGGATGAATGGGACGAGTCCCTGTGATAATGTTCGTAGTTAGAATGACGTTAATGACTCCAACAAATCACTATGAGATTAGTGGATTGTGCTGGGCAGATTACGGCTGTTAACACTTAACCCAGTGGATCAAGTTAAAGGAGGTCAAATTAAAAATATGCATAAATGAAAAATTTCCATGAAGGACTGTTCAGATAGAAAATTCGGTCTAATGGACCATTATTGTGATAAGGAATTGAATGTTATGATCTGAGTGAATTGTTATTTAATAATGAGTTTTATATAAGGGATCTTTATCCCAGGATTCTGTTTGGGTTCACCAAAATATAAGGAACCCATAATCAGTTGGATCTTAAGAAAAAGAATTCTCCTCTAGTTTTGCGAGATGAGGACATCTCGCGTTTTTTAAGTAGGGTAGAATGTAAGATTCCTCTCCAGCCTCTCAGGATGTCCTGTATCTTCCCTTGTAGTCAAATCTCTCTTTAGAAATATCAAAGATCTTGTTTCTACCTATTTTGGCCTAGAGAGAGAAAATATTCTAGAGAGAGAGTATTCAAATTTTAAATATTTTTGGATGGAAAAATATCTCTTCATATTTAAATAAGTTCCCCCAAAATAGAAGTTCAAAAAGATTTTCAGAAGGTGCATTCGAAATAAATTATAATCTGTTCAAAAGGCCTTATCTTGGGAGTCCAGATTTTTTAAAAATTTTAAATTAAGATTTTGAGGGGCCAGTCAAATTTATCCAAATGTGTGGAGGAGAAAAATGGAAGAAATAAAGAAAATCCCCCCAAAAATGAGTAAATGCTCACATAAGATGAAGAGTTGACTATGTACAAGGTTTATTATTAGTAAAAAACTATGAGTATTACAAAAAAAATGAGATATTTTGGGTATAATGATTCCATTTTGACACATGTGTAAGGAAGGGAAATCCCTTCAAGGAGGCACCTACTTCACATGCTTGAATGAGTTTTAAACTCAAAAATAATTCTCTCCTTTCTCTTGGATCAGACCGAATCAAAAAGGAACCAAACCGAATCAAAAAGGAACCAAACTAGGTCCAAATCTGGTCCAAATTCAACCAAACCGAATCTAAAAAATTCTAGAAATCAGTTGGTCTTGGTTAGAGCCTCCCTATCCTATAAATAGAACCTGAGCCCTTTGTAAAAAAATAGGAGAATTATACTATGTCAGAATTATGCTGAAATAATGATAATTTTTACTATTCTCTAAATTTCTCTCCAGATTGAAGAAATTGGAGCTTCCCTCCTTCTTCAATCTCCATTGGTGGCTCCATCAGCATACCAAACCAATTGATTGGTTGGGGGCCTCTACCGTGATTAAAGAATCAAGCAATTTGTAGGGTAAAGTGTGAATTTTGATCTTTTTTCATAATTTCTCAATGTTTCTCTCTTCTCAACCCCTCTCAAGCTTGAAAAGCTTAATTGGAATGGTTTTTTAATGCTATTGAAGTTAATTGATGAATGGAAGTAAGGAAATACATAAATTCCCATGTATGCTTAATTTTTATGGTTTTTATGATTTTTGTCTTCTCTAAATTGAATATGATGTTATGCCTCATTGGAAAAAGGCATTTCCCTCTCTTTTTTAGTAAATCCAACCATTCTTTATCCTAGATGAATGATTAATGGATAAAATCAAGTTTTTCACAATGTTTTTCTTTGATAAGTAGAAAATGTTTACATTAGAATGATTTAAATACTCTTGGTGAATTTCTAATTAATTTTAGAGAGTTAAAATTTGAAAAACGGTCAGCCATACAAAGGAGGTTATGGCAAAATTTTTTTAAATTATGAAAAATAAGTTTTTCTTTTTTTTAATTTCAAAAGAGTAATTCCCATCGTATATGTATTCTTAAAGTGTTATTTTTCATCCTAGGTATAAAAAAATGCTTACTAAAAATATTTTATTAAAAAAGTGTTACTTTCTTTAGAATTAAATTCTATGCATAGAAGGAAGCATATTGAAATTTTTATTTTGATCATAAAAGAGTGATTTCATCATAAATGATTTGTATGCATAAAAGATATTTTTTTATATTAAAAGAGTGATTTTTATCATAAATGATTTTATGCATAAACATATGTATAAAAGAATTTTTTTTATATGAAAAGTGTGATTTTATTCCTGCTAGAGTTGTCTTTATGCCTAATTAGATGCGTAAAGAATCTTTATATCAAAAAATTAAAATTCTCTTATATTCTATATGTGGATATGGATGTGGATATGGATGTGGATATGGATGTATGGATGTGGATATGGATGTGGATATGGATGTGAATGTGGATGTGGATATGGATGTGGATGTGGATATGGATGTATGGATGTGAATGTGGATGTGGATATGGATGTATGGATGTGAATGTGGATGTGGATGTGGATGTATGAATGTGGATATGGATGTGGATGTATGGCTGTGGATATGGATGTGGATGTGGATATGGATGTATGGATGTGGATGTGGATGTGGATGTGGATATGGATGTATGGATGTATGGATGTGAATGTGGATGTGGATATGGATGTGGATAT
The DNA here is from genome assembly GCF_041138505.1 of Cibotium barometz. Lineage (NCBI taxonomy): Eukaryota > Viridiplantae > Streptophyta > Polypodiopsida > Cyatheales > Cibotiaceae > Cibotium > Cibotium barometz. Next base: position 23,401,005 of record NC_141048.1, read on the forward strand.
GGATGTATGGATGTGAATGTATGGATGTGAATGTGGATGTGGATGTGGATATGGATGTATGGATGTGAATGTGGATGTGGATATGGATGTATGGATGTGAATGTGGATGTGGATGTGGATGTATGAATGTGGATATGGATGTGGATGTATGGCTATGGATATGGATGTGTATGTATGAATGAGGAATGTGGATATGGATGTATGAATGTGGATGTGGATGTATGAATGTGGAATGTGGATATGGATCTATGGATGTGGATGTGGATGTGGATGTGGATGTGGATGTATGAATGCTGATATGGATGTGGATGTATGGCTGTGGATATGGATGTGTATGTATGAATGAGGAATGTGGATATGGATGTATGGATGTGAATGTGGATGTGGATGTGAAAATGGATGTATGGATGTGGATGTGAATGTATGAATGTGGATGTGGATGTGGATGTGGATGTATGGATGTATGAATGTGGATGTGGATGTACGAATGTGGATGTGAAAATGGATGTACGGATGTAGATATGGATGTGGATGTGGATGTGGATGTATGAATGTGGATGTGGATGTGAATGTATGGATGTATGAATGTGTAAGTGGTGTGACTAGTTTTATCTTTGCTTGAACATCCGGCTAGGGGGCCTGGGAACTCTTTTCCCTGGTACCCAGGACAAAACCTAACCAAATTCCTAATTGGATTCCATCACTACTACAGTGGTTGGGCGGTTGGCTAACCCATGGGACTGGATGGGGTTAGGCTGGACTGATGGATTCGTAAAATGAGACTTAATTCTGTTATAATTCGCTAGAAGAAGTAAATCCCAGTTGGTAATTGTTCTATGGATAAGAATCAACGACTGTGCCTCTCGATGGTGGGGAAAAAGCGTTGATCTCTATGATCCAAGTGCAAGTTTCTTCCTTGATCTGACCAAGTGTCTTTATAGGTTCGGTCGGATCAGTTTGGTTAGAAATGACCTTGACTACGTTAGAGTAAAAATTTATCCTGGCAGAATCGCCTGTGCTTTCCGGGCAAGGGAAGTTTTTTTGAGTTCGGTTTTGGAGGAACCGAGGAATTAGTCACCTGTCCGGATATCCGTGGTGGGCGAGGCCCCGAGTGTGGGATCCTACCTTGTGCAAGAAGTGCTACTTCCGCTGCTAGCACCCCGAATCCGTTGCGCGGTGGGGATGGGGATCTTACAGTTGCGCGGTGGGGATGGGGATCTTACAGTTGCAACCGAACTTCCCTTAGAAAAACGCATATACCAAATGCTCCCTCCAGCATTCTAGGGTTTCTATGCAAGTTTTCAGTTTTGATTTTTTTTTGAATACAATGAGTATATCTTAATTCCGTATCCCAAGACTTCTAGATCAGAGGTCCTGATTCCCAAGCAGAATTCCTCGAATTCTGTAATCTTGATCATCTGATCAAAAATCAAATATCTCAACTTAGTTTCACATTCGGTAGGTGATTTGAGTGTAGATTAATGAACTAGTCACATTGTCTTTTCTTGAAACTGACGAAGGATTTATGTCTTGGTCATAGTCTGATTTAGGGGATTGAGTCTAGAAAGGTTCTCTCTGAACTATCTTTATTGAAGGGTAATATTTTAATTACTACTTTACTGAATTTCATTCATTGAGTATTTGCTTAACTGAATTCAAAACTAATCACGAATTCCTATGAGGGATAAATTAATCATTTAACTAGAATTTCGACTTTGATAGATTTTCTAAATTTTCTCATTATCATCCTAGAGAATATGAAACAGTAAAATTTTCTTTCTTAGAGTATTTACTTAATTCTATTACCCATATTCATGGGATTTAAACAAGGATTAAAGAGAACTCTTGTTTTGATATAAGATTTTCTGTATGCATCTATTTATGCATAAAATCCAACTTCTATGGAAATAACACTTTTATATAAAAGAAAATCCTTTTATGCATCTATTTATGCATAAAAATCAATATTAGTGAAAGTAACACTTTTACAATAAAAATATTTCTTTTATGCATAAAAATTGATATTAGTGAAAGTAACACTTTTATAATTTAAAAAAAAATCTTTGATGCTAGAAAATCTTTCCTCCCCACACGTTTGGTTCTTTCTTTAAAAATAAAATTTAATTTTTTATTTTTAAATTTTTTAAATTTTTTTTAAAATTAATTTTTCTTTTTTCTTTTTCTTTGTTTGGGATAAGTTTTCTAGGGTTTCTATCTAGGGTTCAACCTTGGCCGCGGTGCAGTTCGCACACAGCACAGGTCTAGGGATTCAGAAATCCCCCCTCACACGCGCAGAAAACCAGATAACAGAATGCACGCCCACACGCGAAGCGGAAAAATAACGAAAGAAACAGAAATACAGAAGACAAATTGCAGAAACAGAGATTGAAAACCACAGAAACACCTCAACAGCAACACAGACGCCTTTCCTACAGTGTAAATTAAACTTCACGCAGCAGCCCGAGCTGCAAACTGGAGCTTGGTGCAGGGCAACTCCCCGGCAGCGGTGCCAAAAATGTGCGGTTTTGCCGCACAGGTCGTAGCTGGGGACTTGTCGGACACCGTATGCGAGCCACGAATGGCTGCAAGCATACAACCAGGGAAGGAAGCTCAAATAGAATGCAAAGGGTGTGTCACTCACCGCTCAACTGCCGCCTTGAAGGATTCCCGCGTCGCAGCAGTGAAGAAGGAGCCGCCATCGCCGCTCTACCGCCTCTCCGCCGCCGCCGTGCCGCTACACAGTGCTCGATCACTCTCTCTCACTCTCTCTCTCTCACACACACGCAGGAGAAGAAAACCAAGGAGATAAGGCAAGAGCACTCTTGTATTCACAACACATGAGAATGAGGATTTTAGGGTTACATTTGGCTCTTATAGGTGACGGCCGTTCACACTTGGGTGCCCATACATGGCCGGCTGATCCTAACCCTGCATAAAAATCTATTTTGATGAAAGTAACACTTTTATAATAAAAATATTCTTTTATGCATCTATTTATGCATAAAAATCAATATTGATGAAAGTAACACTTTTATAATAAAAAAATTAACCAATATGCATCTTTCTATGCATAGAATTTATATCTAATGAAAATCACTCTTTTATAATAATAAAAAAAATAACCAATATGCATCTTTCTATGCATAGAACTTAATTCTATTGAAAATCACTCTTTTATAATTAAAAATAATAATCAATATGCATCTTTCTATGCATAGAATTTATATCTAATGAAAATCACTCTTTTATATTAAAAAAATCAATATACATCTTTCTATGCATAGAATTTATATCTAATGAAAATCACTCTTTTATAATTAAAAAAATAACCAATATGCATCTTTCTATGCATAGAATTCAAATCTAATGGAAATAAAACTTTTAGAATAAATATATTTCTACTATATGCATAGAATGAAAATGACACTTTTAGAATACACAAACGATAGGGATTATTCTTTTAGAATAATAAAAGATGAAACTTATTTCACAAATTTTCAAAAAAAATTGCCATAACCTCCTTTGTATGGCTGACCATTTTTCAATTTTTCCTATCTTAAAATTACTTAAAAATTATCCCCAAATGGTTTTAAGCACTCTAAACTAATCAATTTTCACTTTTAAAAAAGAAACAATATGATAAGTTTAATTCCAACAATTAGATTACTTAACTAGGATAAAGAAGGGCTGATTTTAAGAATGAGAGAGGGGGACAGCCTTTCCAGGAAGGCATAGCATCAGATTATCATTTCAAACAAAACAAAAATTAGAAAACCATTAAAAGAGTAAAGAAAAATATAAGATTTCTAACTTACATGAATCTGGGAGCTTTCCTTTGGCTTGATGGTTTGAGGGATCTACTCTTGTTTGCAACAAGAGTGGCCACCAATTCTTTAGAAGAGAGAAAGGTCAAAAACTAGTGGATTATTAAGAAATTCACAATTCTTGGCTCTTGGAAGGAGTAGAGTAACAGTGCATAAAACACTATTAAGCTTCAACAAAGAGAGAGACTTCTATTTATAGGAAAAAGTGAGCTCCTAACCAAGCAAACTGATCTAGAATTTTCGAGATCAATTTGGTCAATTTTCGACCATTTTTAGGTCAGTTTAGCTTACATTTTGGAACTAGACTTGAATTAGGAGAGAGGAGAGATAAAATATCTCAATTTTTGATAATTTAAAACTCCACCACACATGTGAAATAGGCGCCTCCTTCATGAGGGGGGAATTCCCATTGTGAGGTGTCAAAAATCCATTTTTTAGTATTTCCTTTGGTCTCCTTAGTCCACTCTTCATCTTATGTGAGTATTTACTCACTTTTGGGGGAGATTTTTTTTATTTCTTCTATTTATCTTCTCCACACATTTGGATGAATCTGATTGGCCCCTCAAAACCTTAATTGAAAATTTTCAAAAAATCTGGACCCCTAGGATAAAGCCTCTTGAACAGATTATACTTGATTTCTAATGCACCTTCTGAAAATATTTTTGAACTTTTGTTTCAGGGAAACTTATTTTAATAAGAAGATATATTTTTCCATCCAAAAATATACAAAATTTGAATAACCTCTCTCTAGAATATTTTCTCTCTCTAGGCCAGGTAGAAACAAGATCTTTTATATCTTTGAAGAGGGATTTGATTACAGGGGAAGATGCTGGACATCTGGAGAGGCTAGGGAGGAATCTTATAGTTATGATTAGCAAAAAACATTGTGGGCTAATCCTAGACTAAGGGGTTCTGTTAACCATGCTCTGATACCATGTTGGCATTCATGGTGGATCAAATGGTGGATCAAATGTGGTGGATCAAATGCTAGCATTAACATGATGGATTAAGCCTAAAGCAACACATGAAAAAGTGATTAACTAATCAAATGTAATTAGCAAAATGGACAGTATAATGATGTGAAAATGAGAGATGTTTAGTCATGAGTATGAGCCTCATTATATAGGTTGTGAGCACATTTGATTAGGTGACCCTAATCCAATTTAACACTAATGAGATGCTCTCCAAAAATCTCTCCAATTTAACACTAATGAGATGCTCTCCAAAATCTCTCCTTGATTTGCTCCATAAAGTGAGCCACCATCTCCTAGAATCAGGCCCTTGAATCTCTCATCTACCAAGATGCTCCACGATTTGAATCTACCTCCTTGGATGAATTCTTTTGCCTTCTTACTGCCTGGTGAATTTGGCTTTTGACCTTTGAACCATATGCCCTATTCCCTAATGTCTAATACATGGTATTTTGGTGTATATATCAACACTCACACTTATATAGGTTAGGCATAGGTTCTAAACTAATGGTATGTGTGACAAAAGTAAAGAAACTAGGCGGCAACTTGTTTAGTAAAGTGATAAGCTGGTGTTCCTGTGACTTGGCAAAACCAGTGATGGCATACTTGGCATTAAGGCGTCAATATTCAGCAACTTTGACGGTCAAGTCATCCCCTTCTTTGATTGAAAAATTTTTAATTTGATGCTCGAGATCAATGCGATGCATGTGATAAAGTGTGGCATATCTCTCTGCAAGGTGTGCCCATTTGTCAGAGACACAGGGGAACTGCTAGAGTTGAGAATGAAACTCCAGAAGAAGGCCTTGCATGAGCTCCACTATGGCGGTGGCATTTCTAGCTTCCTAATGGCTGATGACTTCAGAAGGTGCTAGGGAAGGGTGGGGTTTTGGTTCAAATCCCTTTACTAGGTTCCAAGAACCTTGGGAAGTAAAAACATGTTCCATAAGATTAGCCTAGGTGGTATAATTAGACCCGTTAAAAGAAGTCTTTTTTGTGAAAGCATTTCTAGACATAGAAACATGAAAGGAAGATGGTGGGGGAGTCCAGGATGGTTGGTGTCCATATCCGGAGTGTAAGGTTTGAGGAGGAAAACTAGAAAATCCACCAGGACCAAGCATACGTGTAGGACCAAGCATATGTGTAGGACCTGTTGAGGGTACTCCATAAGATGGAATATAAGTTTGGGCACTCGTCATAGGTGGAATACCTAGTTGAGGCACAAATCCTTGAGAGGGCACATAATCAGGAAAAACATTAGTGCCAAAGATAGGTTGGTAAACCACCTGATACCCCGGAATGCTGGGTGGCACCGCAGTGCTAGAGGGCATAGTGCTAAAAGATACCTGGGATGGGTAAAACCCATACACAGGACCCAAAGGAGATGCAAGCGGTGATGATTGCATGCCAAAACTAGCAGGAAAAAACATGGGTTGGGTGGGAGGGTTTTGTCGTTGAAGTTTAGTATTCGAAAACACATTAGGAGTAGGAACAGAAAGTGAAACAGAGGAGAAAATAGTGTTACCTCCTTGAACACTAGAAGTCTGAGAGTGAATTATACTCCTAGACCCTCCTCTGTTTGGGTTCACAAAATGACAGGGATCAAGGGTAGTTGATGGTACTGTATGTTGAACCTGTGGTGCTACAAAAGAAGATACCCAGGTAGAGTTAGGAACATACGTACTAAAAGGCACATACAAACTTGACGCGGTCACCGACAGGGTTTATGATGATGGATCTCCAAACGACCGAGGAGGTACCTATCCTTCCTAAGAAAAAGTCCCATACTGAAGTCTAGGTTGTCGGCTAGAATGAGAAGCAGGGCTCTCGAGATGAGGCTGAATACCTAGATCCAATACTGGCACACTGGCTGTGGGCATGTATCCTCCTCTGGAAGATGATATCGGAGAAGAAAAACCATATGCCAAGGGTGTAGAGGGTGAGTAGGTAAAAATAGGCTAGTCATCTCACAATGAAAGACCTCGAGCGGGGCTCTCTAGTGAATGAGGAGTCCCATCCTCCATGTGATCTATATTTGAATAAGGATAATCAACATCTGGTAAAAAAGGCCGATCCTTCGGAATCATGGGTAGACAATCCATGTTGTGTGCTCTCAAGGTCTTCAACCCTTTTGCTCACGATAGCTTTGATACCATGTGAGGGTAAAAGAGACCAAAGGACCAAATATATAAGAGATCAGAGCAAATCACACAGCATGCAATGGGGATGCATATATAAATGATAAAATCTAGTACAAGAGCTCTATGTGAGACTCCGAAGGAGTAGAGAGTGCTGTTGTTCCAAAAATGTAGATAAGAGTGCCGAAGTAAGCCTCATGTAAGTGCCAATAGATACCTGATCTGTAAGGCTGATGTAAACGCTGAAGTACACCTTATGAAGAAACATTGAGGCTAGCCTAATGGTGTGCTAAAGTAAATGCAAAAGTATACCTGATGAAATGCTAAGATCAACCCTAATGTAGGCGATGGAAAAACGTTGAACACAGCCCTAATGTAGGCAATGAAAAACATTGAACACAACCCTGATGTAGGTGATGGAAAAACGTTGTACACAATCTTGATGTAGGCAACCAGTCCAACATAAGAGAATGCAGGTTGCACCTTTCTAGGAGGCCTACGCCAGTAGCAGCAACCAGAGAGGTACACGCTGATGGGTGACCCAGATGTAGGCAACCACCAGTAGAAGAGGTTCTTATTCTTGTATTTGTTGAATAAAGATGCGATTCATATATATAGGTAGAGTGGGTGCTGGTTGGTCACGAGAGGTTGTTGGCCAGTAGATAAAGGTAAAGTAATATGACCAAATAGCCCTTTTGGGATGGGTAAAATACACTTTTGGGTATATTTTCACACATACTGTCCACCAGTAGAATTGGTGGTCGTACCATTGAGTTACTCCAGTAGTGTACAACGACATTATCGAACACGGGGGCTAATCCAAAGAAGATAAAAGAGGTTCACTGACATGGTATTTCCCTCGAGTAGATCTTCCATAGAGAAAGGTGTAAGCTATAGTTTGGAATGTGGGAGAGAGGGGGTAGGTGGTTTGTCAAACATGGAAGGTTGGTTGTGGAGGTCCTTGAAAGCTTGCAAGAAGGACTCATCTAAGTTGTAAAACTGGGCCTAGCATCTATCATCATACATGGCATTATAAACCTACCTGAGGTAAGACCTACGGGCACCAGCATGGTCATCATAACCATCATTGTAAACAGTACCTCTAGGACTAGCATTGTCATCACTAGAGTCATGGATATTTATTGAGGGAGGGTGTTGATATATACACCAAAATACCATGTATTAGACATTGGGGCATATGGCATATGGTTCAAAGGTCAAAAGCCAGATTCATTAGGTAGTAAGAAGGAAAAAGAATTCATCCAGGGAGGTAGATTCAAATCATGGAGCATCTTGATAGATGAGAGATTTAGGGGCCTAATTCTAGGAGATGGTGGCTCACTTTATGGAGAAAATCAAGGAGAGATTTTAGGGAGCATCTCATTAGTGTTAAATTAGATTAGGGTCACCTAATCAGATGTACTCACAACTTATATAATGAGGCTCATACTCATGAATAAACATCTCTCATTTTCACATCATTATGTTTTCCATTTTGATAATTACATTTGATTAGTGTTAATCACTTTTTCATGTGTTGCTCGGTTGTATGACAAATTTCATCCCAAGAAGTCATCCTCTTCCTCCTCCACTCAAGAGGGGGCCCTTGTGTCCAATACCACCTCTACTCAAAAAGGACATCAAGGGAAGGGGAACATCAACTCAAGTAATCAAGGCAAACCTCCTGGCAACAATACTAATTCCAAAAACCCTACCTCAACACCCATTCCCCACTGGCAAAATATTCCAAAAAAGAATAGATTTTACACTTATTGCCCAATGCTTGGACATTTTGATGGATGAGTGTGTTTTTAAAGCCAAGGAAAACAGAGGCAACACCTTCAACACCACTAACTCGAACCGCCAAAACAACCAAGGTGGTAGCAATGCCCCAAATTGGACATCAAGAGGGGATAATAATCCAGCACCTAATCAAGAGGATCTTGGCCAAGGAACCAGCAACAAGGCCATGGTTAAACTTGGCCAGGATCCTCTCAATGGCGATCCATTGTTCAGGTTGCTCAAGCCCCACCCTCCTAGTTAGTTTCTTTCACCAACCCTGAAAGAGATGTCTGATTGGTCTTCCCTTACACCTCATCCCGGACCCTCGGCCACCAATATCATTTAGGTCATATTTAAGGTTGACTCTGGCCACTCCTCCAGAAGGAAGAAGAAACAAAGGCCTAGATGAGGCCATCCGGGGGTTAAAGCCTCTGCCTTCATTCAGATCTATAGTTACCTAACAATCCTCCTATGCCCATCATTGAGGCCCACCCAACTCTTCCCTGTGGTCATCCGGTCACTTGGGTAGTTGATAGTGGAGATACTTACCATATGGTATGCAATGCTAACATTTTCATCTCTCTGCATCCCGCTAAGGGAGAAGTTCGATGTGGCAACAACACAGTAATGCCCATCAAATCTATTGGCACTGTCTTATTTGACACTAACACAGGCCCCAACAAGTTTACCTTGGACAATGTCTATCTTGTCCCTAATTTAGGCCTCAACTTACTTTCCGTATCCCAGCTGACCCAACTCAATCGTGGAGTTTACTTTAACAAACGAGTTATCAAGGTAATTAATGAGACTACCGGTCTTGTTGTTGCCAAAGGTGAAGCTCAGAAGGATGGTTTGTATCGGATGTCTACTTTTTTAACTGAGCCATCTTCCGATGGTTCAGAGTTTCATCAGGTTCGTGCCTATGTGACTCAAGCTCCATCCAACATTGAACGACTATGGCACTTTCGCTATGGTCATCTACCCTATGACATACTCTACGAGTTATCTCAAGACCAGTTAGTTGAAGGCATACCCAACCTCAAACTGACAAAGGATGTCTACCAGCCATGTCAAATGGGTAAGCAACATCGCTCACCATTCCCACAACATGCTACTCAACTTGCTCCGAGAATCTCAAGTTGATTTATTTTGACTTGAGTGGCCAATCCCCAACCCCTTCCTTGAATGGATCTCTCTACTACATGCTAATTGTTAATGATTATTTAAGGTACATGTGGGTATATTTCCTAAAGCATAAATCCGACGCTTTCCAATACTTTTCCACGTGGGTTTGGTTAGTCACTAATCAAATGGGCATCTTAATTGGGATTGTCGTAGTGACAATGGTGGGTGAGTTTATCTCTCATCAATTTACTAAGTTCTTTTGCAAGACCAGGGCATTCAATGCCAACTCACCTCCACCAACTCCCTCACAGAATGGAGTGGTCGAGTGCAAGAACCAAACTGTGTGATGGATATGGCATGCTCCATGATTTTTGCAGATGAGCTGCCTGAATGCCTTTGATCAGAATCGGTCAGCACTGCAGTGTTTAGAATCATTTCTCCATGGTCGTTGTTCCCCACAGGACCCTGTTTGAGGCATTTTTTAGCAAAAAACCAACCGTTTCCCATTTTTGTGTCTTTGGGTGTCGTGCATACACTCACACTCTGAATGACACAAGGGGTGTCGTGCGTACACTCACACTCTGAATGACACAAGGGGTAAGCTTTTGAGCCAAGGAGTGAGTTGCTCATTTTTGTGGGATACTCTTCTGAATCAAAGGCTTACAAAGTTTTTGATCCAAGATCAAACAAAGTCTTCATTCATTTCGAAATGTTGTCTTTGATGAGAAAGATTTACTTTGCCTTCTGCTGCTCATACCAACCGAACAAGAATCTCAGACTGTGCCACATGAACCCCATTAGATTCACCTACAACTTCACCTCTTGAGGAGGCTTCCTCCTCCCGCCAGGGGCCTTTACCTTGTTGGTATCAATAGACCATGCATGATTTTGGCATGCTTCCCCATGATACCCCTTTGGATGGTCCTCATCGGTCCACTAGGATTGCTCCTCGTGCCTCATTTGCCTTTGTCTTTTCTATAGACTATGTGGCGCATGATGAGCCAACATTGTGATCAAACTTCCATCCTAGAAACAAGCTATGGAGCTAGAACTTGAAAGCATTGACCGTAATGGCACGTGGTTCCTTGTGGATCGCCCTCATCAAGAAGGTCATTGGAACCAAATGGATCTTCCGCACCAAATTTAAAGCCGATGGTACCTTGGACAAATACAAAGCCCAGCTTTTTGTGCAAGGCTTTCGCCAAAAAGAAGGAATTGATTTCGATGAGACCTTTTCCCCCACTACTCTTGAATGACGACAATCCGTCTTTTACTCAATCTAGCTACTCACCACAAATGGCCAGTCTATCAGATGGATTTAAGAGAGCTTTTTTAAATGGCATTCTCAAAGACAAGGTCTATGTTGACCATCCTCCGTGCTTCTTGCTCCCCAGTTTTGAGGACAAAGTCTTTCTCTTGCATAAAGCTCTTTATGGGCTTAAGCGATCCCCCTGAGCGTGGTATCATCACATCGACAACTTTTTTCGTAGCCAAGGTTTTCAACCATCTCACTGTGACCCCAATATCTATATTCACACTAATTAGGGGATGGTTTGCTACATAGTGTTGTATGTCAATGACCTCATTATTTATGGTTCACATCAAGCCAAATGACTGATATCATGGCTCAGACAAACTTTTGAGATGACTGGCCCAACATTCTAATGGTATTTTTGTGTCCGAATAAAGGTACTGTCTCCAACTCATTACTTCCTACTTTCCTGATGGTGCTACCCTTGTGGCTACTCCATTGGATCCCACCATCAAACTATCAAAGAAAGTGGACTCACCTCCACATGAAGAGCAAGCCTACCTCCAATTGGGAAACTTATTTGGCTCACAAATTCTTGTCTTGATATTTCCTATCGCACATCCATTTTAAGTTAGTATTTCATTGCTCCTAAGGGGCCACATTAGAGTTCAGCAACATGAGGGTTGTTCACTATCTAGTAGTAGGTACCTATTTGTATGGACTTCACTAGAGTTGTGGGATCACCCTGTGTGGTTACACGAACTCCGATTGGGCTAGTGATTTCGATTCCTGACGTCCTTATGTGGTTATTTGTACTCACTCGGATTTGCCCCGTTCTCTTGGTCTAGCAAAAAGCAGGATACCATTGCATCCTTTTCCACTGAGGCCGAATACTAGACCCTCTATGACGCCACCACTCACGGTATGTATCTTCAAAGCTTCTTACGGAGATGCACGTTCCCATTGACACCGCTTCTATCATCTTCGTTGACAGTTAGAGTACGATTGCCCTTGCTGGTAATCCTATTTTTTCTAACCGTAGCAAGCATGTGGGTGTCCATTTTCATTTTACCAGGGAATAGGTTGACCGTCCGACTCCAACACATTCCTATGGGCGGACAACCATGTAGACATCCTTACAAAGTCCGGGATGACCGGCCCATCCTCAAGCGTCTTCGCTCTCGCGAACGGATCAGCATCGGTCCTCCACCATCACCCTCCGCATATTGAGAGGGGGACCTCCCTCTCCTTTCACATTTTTTACACATTTTTTATCATCATTGTATTGAGCACATGAGTTAGTGAAAACCCCATGAGGACACGGCTCATGTGAAAACTCACTACATTGCATTTTTTTCCCATCTTACACTCCCTATGCATAGCATTATGTTTTTTGTGTTTGGGGTGCATGTGTGAATGAAAACCCAAAATGGGTGTTCATGCATGTGAAAACCTCTTGCATTGTGGCATAATTCTAGTACCTCCCAAACTCAGAAGCCTCTATTCCGATCTCAAAGCACATGATCTTCATCTTTGACAACCAAAGTTTTTTTTCCCCTCATCTTCTCTCATGATCCCCTTTTGGTCTGAGAGGGGGTGTATGAAAATATAGCCAAAAGGGCTATTTGGTCATATTACTTTACCTTTATTTGCTAGCCGACAGCCTCTCTTGACCGACCAGTACCCACTCTACCTATATATATGAAGCGCATCTTTATTCTGCAAATACAAGAACAAGCACCTCCTCTGTTGGTTGCCTACATCTGGTTCACCATTAGCGTGTACCTCTGCGGTTGCTGCTGCTGGTGCAAGCCGCCTATGATAGGTGCAACTTGCATTCTCTTCTGTTGGACTCATTTCCTACATCAAGACTGTGTACAACGTTTTTCCATCACCTACATCAGGGCTGATCTCAGCATTTCATCATCAGGTATACTTCTGCATTTACTTCAGCACACCATCAGGCTGACCTCAACGTTTCTTCATATACAGAGTACTTTAGCATTTACTGAAAAGATGCAGGGGAGAAGAGAGCTTGAGCTCTTGCAAGCACACACACACTCACAAAACCCTAAAAGAGAACACACAAGGTGAGAGGCTGAAAATCTTCTTCTTCACACAACACTCAACACACCATATACAAAGATAAGAGTACACACAATATGAAAAGATACTCAACACACCATATACAAAGATAAGAGTACACACAATATGAAAAGATACTCAACCAAATACATACTAGGGTTCTCTATAGTGTGAACCTAACTAAATGAGCTGGCGCTATAGCTATGCCAGTCTCTAGAATGGCTGTCACCACATAGCCTGTCATCCCACTGGCCGCATATCACCCATGATCTCACCAACCATGCCAATGGTGTAAGTGTGAGGGGGACCAGGCTGGTCATCAATGTCCATCACCTCACTAGATGAGCTCGATATCTCAACATTTATATCAGCGCCTTACATCAGGCATATATCGGTGCTTACGTCAGGCCTACTTTGGTACTGTTACAATAGCCCTCTCTACTCCTTCTGAAAGATCCCTGCCCCCTCCGCACAATGAATTCAGGGGTGCTAGCAGCAGCAAAAGTAGCACTTCTTGCACGGGACAAAGCCTCTCACTCGGGGCCCACGGATATTCAGACAAGAGACTAATTCCTCGATTCTTCCAAAACCGAACCCGAAAAAACTTTCCTCGCACGGGCTATTTCTCCAGGATATTTTTATTCTAACGTAGTCAAGGTTATCACTAACCAAACTGGTCCGACCGAACCTGTAGTCACATGGTCAGATCAAGGAAAAGACTTGCACCACTTGGATCATAGAGACCAACGCTTTTTTCCTCATCGAGAGACACAGCCGTTGATTCTTTTCCATAGAACAAGGACTGTCCGGGATTTACTTCATCTATCGTACCATAACAGAATTGAGTCTGATTTTAGGGATCCATCAGTCTAGCCTAGCCCCATCTAGTCCCATGGGTCAGCCAACCGCTGTAGTCCCATGGGTCAGCCAACCACTGTAGTGATGGGATCCAATTAGGAATTTAGTTAGGTTTTGTCTTGGGTACCAGGGAAAAGATTTCCCAGGCCCCCTAGGCGGCACTTTCATGCAAACTTCAAGATAGTCACACCACTTACACACCCAATATGAAGTTGCCTTTTTCACAGATTCAACTATCTTTAAAGCAATATTTTAATGAAACCATAGTATCACTTATCATAATACTCCAAAATATCCAGTTGAATTCTAATTTCCAATCATTCCTTCATCGATGTACTTATGCATCATTGTTTGGCACTAGAACGCTCAACACCACCTGTCCACTCAGGGGCCTTTTCAATAGTTCCTAGCTCATGTACCCAGTAATACATTCACTTATAAAAATCCAGATGGACTCTCAGTTGAAGATCAGCAAGATCAACCAATAGATCCATATAAAAGATCCATGGACTCATCCGTTGAGGACTAGCAAGGTCAATCAACCAGATCTATGCCCGAATTCAGAAAACAACTCTTACCCCTTGTTCTGATATCTTCCTCGATGCATGCGTGGGTATCTTTGATGACCCAGAGCCCGAGCACCGTATGGTCAGCACCCTCTAGGATCCTTCATAGTCACCTAGTGCTTCACTCATAGGCCGCTTCCTTGGTCCCTCATCCACCGTACCGGAAGCTCACCATTTAAATCAAACCGAGGCTGGTCAAGACCTCGGTCGACCGTGCTACACGAGACGTCTTCCGTTGACTCTCCATCAACTATTGGAAACTTTATCACTTAGGTCTCCCCTACCTCATTCACAAGACGGTCAAAATGCTTCCCCAGCATTCTTGACATAAAACAGTCATTTAAAAATAAGTCATAAAATTAAATACAGTTTAACAAACTCTCGTCTTTCCACATTATTCCACATCAATCCACATTACTTAATCCAAGTCCAATCATATGTATTCCCATCGTTCTCATCCATTCTCATCCAATCACATCATTTTTCATTTCATCATATATTTCCACATTTATACTCATCACATCTCATCCACTCGCATCTACCCATATCCACATCTCATCCATTCATATCTACCCTGATCCACATCACATCACATCCATTTCACCTCACATCTCATTCATTCAAATCTTTCCTGATTCACATCCCATCACATCTCATCCATTCACATCTATCCCAATTTACATCATCTCACATCACATCCATTTCACATCACATCTCACCCATTAACACTTATTTCGACTCACATCACATCCATTGTATCCCCATTCCATCACATTCATTGTATCCATTAACATTCCATTTCACATCACATCCATTCACATTCATCACATTCATTGTATCCCCATTCCATCACATACATTCTATCCACATTACATCACGTCCACATCATATCTCATTCATTCCATCCACTTTACATCACATCCACATCATATCTCATTCATACACATCCCATCTCATTCATCCACATCCATCCAATCATTCACATGCACGACTATATCACTTCACATCCACATATATTCACATCACATCACATTTCATCCATATCTCTTTACATCACATCACATCTCATCCATATCTCTTTACATCACATCACATCTCATCCACATCCACATCACATCCACATCACATTCACATCCATATCTCTTTACATTACATCACATCTCATCCACATCCACATCCCCTTACATCACATCACATCTCATCCACATCCACATCACATTCACATCCACATCTCTTTTCAGCACATCACATCTCATCCACATCCACATCACTTTCACATCCACCTCCCTTTACATTACATTCTTTCACATACACATCCACATCCATTTACATCACATTCTTTCACATACACATCCACATCCATTTACTTCCAATCTCACCCTTTCACATATCCTCTCATCTCATTCTCATCTCATCATTCACATCCACATCCATTTACTTCACATCTCATCCACATTCATTTTCATCACACCACATCCTATCACATCCCACTCACATCTTATCACATCCATTCACATCCTATCGCATCCTATTTACATCTATTCATATCCTATCACATCCCATTTACATCTTATCATATCTATTCACATCTTATCACATCCCATTCACATTTTATCTCATCCCATTTACATCTATTCACATCCTATCACATCCCATTTACATCTATTTACATCCTATCACATTCCATTTACATCTTATCACATCTATTCACATCCTATCACATCCTATTTACATCTTATCACATCTATTCACATCTTATCGCATCCCATTCACATCTTATTTCCATTTAGTAGCTTTTCCTACTTCGATACCGATAATGGGACTTTTTCTTCGTTTGGCTTAGATAAATTTTCTTTTTCTCGACGACTATTTCCATATTCTTTCTCAATTTATCAAATGAATTATATTCAATATTCCTCTTTTGAATAAAAGAATTCATGGGATTTACAAAAATCAATTCTACCCATATTTCCACTTTTGATAAATATTCATAAATTGAAGTATACTAAAAGATTCTCTTTTTTCCATTTAATTTCTTGGATCTTAAATATCATGGGAATTCCTCTTTTTACATTTAATTGCTTGAATTCTGAATGGCATGGGAATTCCTCTTTTATCATCAAAGAAATTTATCTAAAATTTCTCTTTTCTTTAATATAAAAATATCCATTAATTTCAATATGCTAAGAATTTCACTTTTACTATTTAAATGATTGAATTTCAAATTTCATGGAAATTTCTCTTTTATCATTTAAATATTTCTCATGCATAAAATAAATTTATCTAAAATTTCTCTTTGAATTTAAATAAAATATCTATTAATTCCAATATGCTAAGAATTCCACTCTTTCTATTTAAATGATTGAATTTCAAATGTCATGGGAATTTCTCTTTTATTATTCAAATAAAATTATCATAATTTTCTCTTTTCTTAATTATTTAATTATACATAAATCTTAAAAATTAGTTTTCCATTGAATGTGATGAAAATCATTCTTTTAGCCTAGGATATTCAATCCTAGAATATGGTAGGAAGTCTTCTTTTCACGTTATAATAAGACTTAGTAATGTAATTATGATAGTATTAAAAACTCCACCACATGTGTGAAATAGACGCCTCCTTGAAGTCCCCCCTTCTCCTTACCAAGGTGTCAAAAAGGTATCATTATACCAAAATATCTCATTTTTTTAGTAATATCTCATAGTTTTTAACTAATAAACCTTGTACTCAGTCAACTCTTCATCTTATGTGGGCATTTACTCATTTTTGGGGTATTTTCTTTTATTCATTGGATTTATCTCCTCCCCACACTTGGATTAATCTTATTGGTTCCATAGGAACCTTAATTGGACCATAATCTAAAATTTTTAAAAAATCTTGACCCTTAGGCTAAGGTCCTTTATACATATTTTCAATTAATTCAAATGCACATTGGAAAGTTCTTTTTGAATTTCTGTTTCAGGGGAAACCATTTTAGACACTAGGAGGATTTTTATATCCAAAAATATCTAAATTTTGGATTACCTCTCACTAGACATTTTCTCTCTCCACCAGGCCAAAACAAGGTAAAATAGGATCTTTCTTCTATTTCAGAGAGGGGAATAATTACAAGATCAGAAGGGGACATTCTTACACCTATACACCTCAAAAGCTTGAGGGAGGAATCTTACACCTTCGGAGTCTCACATAGAGCTCTTGTACTAGATTTTATCATTTATATATACATCCTCATTGCATGCTATGTGATTTGCTCTGATCTCTTGTATATTTGGTCCTGCGGTCTCTTTTTTCCTCACACAGTATGGTGGGTTTCCCCTCCCCTCTAGTGTTTCCAATTGCATGGGTATTAGCCATACCAATCCTTCCTTTTATAGACTATCGGAGTCTCTACCTCTCTATGGGGATTCGCAAAACCCCACTTTCTAGGGCAATCATCAAAATGGTGGCTCTGGGGTGAACCTCATGCCAGAATTCACTCTCCATGCGGTAGATCTCAAGGTGACGTGGCCAGCCAACTTCTCTATTTAGATGGCCGACCAACGGGAGGTGACCCCTATCGGCCTAATAAAAGGTGGCACTCTAGTAATCCAGGGGATTCCATTCCTACTCGACTTTGTGGTGATTCGGTTTCGTGAAGTCTAAGGGGCCTACTCATTACTCTGGGTTGTCTATGGCTTAGGAGTACATGTGTTCTACCTGGTTGGGGGTACTCATTACTGATTGCTCATCCCCATGGCTTAGAAGTATAGGTGTTCTACATGATTGGGGCTCTAACTGATTGTGGATGCCTCAACAACATGGCCTACAAGAACTTAAATTGGAGGAAGGTCTAGACCAAGAAATCCGTGGTGGTGCCACAGTAGCTCCAATTTCTTCTTCCCACTCTTAGTCGCTCACTTCTTGGCCTAAGAAAGAAGAAGTTCTTGTTCTCCATGGTGATGAGTAAGAACTCCTTGATTGGCTCTAGGCAAAGGAAGTCCTGACATCCTACATGGTGGACATCACAGAGGTCCCAAACGGCTCCACCACCCATTCCTTTGAGTAGTATGAGACAATAGGCCTAGGAGAACTAGTCACACGGGTTGCCACAGGGGGTGCAAGATAGTCAAATGTCTTTCCCACAAGGCTGACAAGCCCCCAACACTAACCCCGACCACTAACCCACTGACTCGGTAGAAAGCACCACCACAGGTGTCTGAGGACACACCAACTTTTTGAGTGGGAGAGTGTCCTAAGTCTTGGATGGAAGCTATTAGTTAAAAATTATGAGATATTACTAAAAAAAAAAGATATTTTGGAGTAATCATTCATTTTTGACACCTTGGTAAGGAGGGGGAAGCCTTCAAGGAGGTGCCTATTTCACACATGTGAAGGAGTTTTAAACTCAAAAATATTAAGATATTTTTATCTCTCCTCTCTTCTAGATCAAACCAAATAAAAAAAGGAGCCAAACTGGTCTAAATCTTTTTCAAATTCAGCCAAACTGAAGCTGGAAAATTCTAGAACTTAGTTGGACTCAGTTAGTGGCCTCCCTCACCTATAAATAGACCCTCATTCTTTTGTATTTTCATCTATGAACTAGACCATGCCAGTATTACTCTAAAATAAGCATATTTTCTATTATCCTCTAAAAATCCTCTACAATTTGGAGAAATTGGAGCTTCTCTCTCTCTCCTCAACCTTCTTTGGAGCTTTCCTCAACATACTAACCAATTGATTGGTTGGGGGCCTCTCCTAAGACTAGAGAATCAAGCAAAACAAGAGGTAAAGTGTGACTTTATGGTCTTTTTTCTTAATCTTCTAAATGTTTTTCACTTCTCAACCCCTCTCAAGATTGAGAAGTATTCAATTGAATGATTCTTCAATGCAAATGAAGCTCTCTAATGAATTTTAGTGATTAATCACCAAAAGTTTACATTTATACTTAATTTAGGATGTTTTTTATGTATATCTCTCTCTCCCCCAAAGAATGGTCATTTCTATGACCAATTCTATATTCAAATGATGCTTCTCATGGAGCAATTCTTAATTCCAAAAGTAAACTCTATGCTAGTCAAATTAGAGGCCAAAGAAGTGGCTTTTTAATGCTTTTATGTTACTTAAATTGTGATAAACTTAGGGATTAAATCCATCAATTGGATATTGGTCCAAATGATAGTTATTCTATCATATTGTATTATTAAATCTTATGCTTTCCAAATTTATTGAAAATTATCAGTAATAGCAGCGAAGCTATGGTAAAGTTTTTGAAAATTAACACATAAATCATTTTTATGCATAATGTGAAAAGAGGACTTTTCCTACCATATTCTAGGATTAGTCATCCTATATTAAATGAATAATTCTCATCATATCCATGGAAAAATGATTTTTATGTTTATGCATAAATAGTTAATTAGAGAAAAAGAGAAATTTTTAGTACTTTCATTTTTATGATAAAAGAGGAATTCCCATGATAATGGGGTTCATGTATTCCAATGGAGAAAGAGAAAAATTGGAATACCAAAATAATGGATATTTTATTTACAATTAAAGAAGAATTTTAGATAAATTATTTTTATGCATGAAAAATTTAAATGATAAAAGAGAAATTTCCATCATAATTGGAATTCAATCATTTAAGTGAGAAAAATGGAATTCTTAGTATAATGAAATTAATGGATATTTTTATTTAATTTTTAAGAGAAAATTTAGTTAAATTTATTTTTATGCATAGGAAAAATTTAAATGATAAAAGAGGAATTCCCAACATATTTGGAATTCAATCGTTTAAATGGAAAAAGAGAATTCTTGGTATATTTGGAATATTGAATATTTTTAGAGAAATTTTAGATATATTTAATTTATGATAAAAGAGGAATTCCCATGATATTTGGATTGCACTCATTAAATGAGAAAAAAAGGGATTTCAAGCTTATTAAAAAAATAGATATTGGTATTTAGTTAAAAGAAGATTTTTTATGATATTTAAGAAAAGAAGGATTTGAATTAATTTTTAGTGTCAAAAGTTGAATTTCCACCATAATTCTACCTGGGGAATTAAGGTCGAGAAATTAAGTGGTAGAAAGAATATCTTTAGATATTTTATTTGGTTAAATCACTAAATGGGTATTTACCCAAAAATAGATGATTATCTGAAGGGAATCCTTGTTAGAACTGAACCGAATGAATTTGGTTACGCTACGAGAGGGGCGGACAATAAACCTACTTATCCATCTTTCGCTTTGAATCAAGCAAAAACTTTGTGACCAATTCCAGTTCCTAAATACAAAGAATAGACTACCGTTGAATTAAACTAGTTTTTCTTTAACCAAAATCACCAAGAATCTAGTTGGACAATCAATCAAATGATAGGTAGATTGCCCTAATGAGAGATCAAGGATCCTCATTATGAAATTGGGAATTATGAAAAAAGGGGTTTTGTGGAACGAATCTCAAACTGGGAATTCTACTTGCATAGAATCTCTGTTTTCATTTAAAGAACTGTTTTACACCAGAATGCTAGAGGAAGCATTTGGCATGTGTTTTACTAAGAGGAGGTTCGTTGCAATAGTAGCGGGGAGTCGTCGAGGCACACCGCTTACGGCAAAGCCTGCCGAGGTCTTGACCAACCTCGGTATAGTTAAAATGGTGCGCTTCCGGTATGATGGGCGAGGACCAACGAAGCGGTCCTTGAGTGAAGTGCTAGGACACCTAAGGAGGATCCTAGAGGGTTCTGACCAGGCGATGCATGGGCTCACGGTTTCTAGGACACCCATGCATGCGTCGAGAAAGATTTTGATGGACTAAAAGGAAAGATTTTTGTGAATCAAATTTTGATACTAGATCTCGTTGGTTAGCCAACTGGTCTTCAACGGAGGGTCCAGAGGACACATTTTGTAACACAATGGACTCAGAATTTTGGAGGATGATGATCGGCAATATTTTGATTTCTATTGAAGGATTGTTTTACAGACAACCGAATCTATTATAAATGGCAATTTCATATTGGGTGTGTATGTGGAATGCCTACTTTAATTTTTGCATGAAATGCTGGCTAGGGGGCGTGGGAACTCTTTTCCTCGGTACTCGGGTAAAACATAACCAAATCTTTATAAAGGAATCCCACCAATACAGTGGTTGGGTGGTTGGCTCACCCATGGGACGGTTGGGGTTAGGCTGGCTCACCGGTTGGGGTTAGGCTGGATTGAAGGATTCCTGTGAAATAATTAAGATGCGATTAGTTACATTAGTTAGATTAAGTCCTAAGAAGACCTTGTTCTGTGGGAGGGGATCAGCGGACTGTGCCTCGTTAAAGGAGGAAAAAAGCGATGATTCCATTTTCCAAGTGCAAGTCTCTTCTTGATCTGACCATGTGACTTTAGGTTTGGTCAGATCAGTTTAACTAGTTAAGACTTTGACTCGTTAGAGTAATTCCCCTGTTAGAAGATTTTCCCATGGTGGAATCGCCCGTGCCTTCCAGGCGAGGGGAGTTTTTTCAGGCTCGGTTTCGGAGGAGCTGTCGGGCTAGTCTCTCATCCGGACATCCGCGAGCGAGGCCCCGAGTGTGGATCCCCACCCCACGTAGGAGGCCAATGCTACTTCCGCCGCCAGCACCCCCGGAGGGGGGTCTCACAGCTGGTATCAGAGCTTTGTTGAAAGCTAATAAGGAGAAATGAATTCTTATAAGAAAATTATGATAAAAACTCACAAACAGCATTTACATATAGTATTTTCATTCCGTAAGCTTCATTAATAATAATTTTTAATCAAAGAAATTGTTTTTATAGATGGAAGTTCCACACTTATCTGGTGTTCGCGACCTCACCCAATCACAAGACATGACTACATCGTTCGCCTTCGAGCATCTCATCTCTTCCGCTACAACTCGAATGAGCCGAGCCAGACTCGTAGGCCATTTCGAGGATTTATATTTTCCTGACCCAGCGGAGAGATGGCAACATAAGCGGTTTGCAGGGCAATATGTCCACGCCTCTTGCTTGCGACCTGCATGCGATGCTGAGGCAGAATCTCTCATTGACCATGATTCTGATAAAGCTGAAAGTGATACATGGTGTTATTTTATATCACTCAACGCCTCGGAATTTCAGACCTTCATGCCAAATCTACAGACTCCTTAGTCACTTTATTCCTATAAGGAGAAGATAGTAGCTCCCTTGGCAGTAAGGGAATGTTTGTATCAGGGCATGGCTATATCCCAGTACCGTCGTCTTATGCGTCTCCCGAGGAGATTTTGACTTTTGGAGCCGAGCTGCTCTATGTACTTATTACAACTTTTATATAAATAAAGAAATATTTTGTGGAGAAAAATTCCCTGTTGTATAAGTGATTGTTTATAGACGAACTGATAAAGCAAAATCTGTTACCGGACGTATGTCATAGATCTCCAATAAGATCATTTATCTTGTTTAAGAAATTATTTTTTCAAACCTCTTAAGTCTTAGGATCTCGTGGACGATATCAAAATAAAATTTTAATAATATATCGTTTTTGGCAGAATCGTGAGGCGAGGAAACCGTGGCCATGAGCCAGACCCTCTCTCTGAAGAGGAAGAGCTTGACCCTGACATTCGTAAGGCTCTTCACAGAACTTAGCCAGGACCCTTCAAAGGAGAAGGGGAGAACCTAGGCGAGGCTGTGGAGAAATGGGTGGAAGCTATGGAAGAGTATTTTGATGTCACAGGCTACAATGAGCGGAGAAAAATGGCTCTTGCCAGGCTGAAAATTGTGGAAACAGCCAGGGTGGCATGGAGGAACCATTGTGACACCAACCATCTAGACAGGAATACTCAGTCCTAGAACGATCTTAAAGCCTATTTAAGGAAGAGGTTTTGTCCCCCTTGGTTTTTAGAAACCAAAATAAATGAATTCCTAGAGCTAAATCAGGGGAGCAAAACCATCGAAGAATATTACCAGGCATTTGCTCTTCTATTAAAGTATTCACCACCTCTAGACGAAGAGCAACTTATGGCCACGTTTCATTCGGGGAATGAACGAATCCTTAGACACACTGGTCAAGAATGCCAAGCCAGTATCCATGGCAGAAGCTGTCAAAACGGCAAAGGACTTCGCCAAAGCCTTCATCGTCGTGAAAGTCCCGCCAAAGCCAACTCCCTCATCCTTCAAGAGATTTCAAACACCGGGAAGTTCTTCCAACTTTCCGTCTCCAAACAGACCCCAAGGTCCCAACAACCAAAATCTGGAGATGGGAAGCTTCAAGAATGAAGGAAGACCTTTCCCTCAAAGTACTTTCTCAGGAACTCTCTCTCTCTCAAGAATATAAAGGGAAGAGCTTTGAAGCGAGAACAGGTGCTTCGGATGTCTGGGCACCAGCTCAAGGATTGCCCATCTCCTTCTGTGGGCCAAGGAAGCTAGGGTCCCAGAATTTAGAGATAGACTCCTTCGTACCAGTCTAGTTAGGGGTCCCCGTGCCAAAATCAAGGTAACCCCAGAAGAGTGCCAGCTCAGCCTGTAGCCTCCATGCAAAGCAGTCTCCGAACTCTCTCCCAGAATTGGAACAACCAAAGAGAGAGAGAGTTCCACCTCAGACTGCAGCAGCTAGAGCAGCCACTATAGCTGATGAAGTGGAAGAAGAAAAAGGACAGATCTATGCACCAAAAGAGCATTAGGGGAATAACCATCAATTCTTAGTCCTCTAGACTCCAGCAGAGTACCAAGGTAAGCAATTTAAGCTTTTGATTGATTCAAGCAGTATTAATTCTTTTATTTCCTCAGGATGTTTGCATAAATTAGTCCTAAATCAAAAATCAAGGAAACCTATGCAAGTGTTCGAGAGAGATGTTCAAGAGAGATATGGTACACCATCTCATGGAAAAGGTATGATAATAGGAGACTTTGCAAGTGTTTGGAGAGGGGTACCCCCTATACACTTTCAAAGCTCCATCACCATTAGACATTGTTCGAGAGAGATGTTCAAGAGAGATATGGTACACCATCTCACGTTTTCCATGCCAATTTCTCCAAAAGAGCCCAAAGGTAAAAAATATGAGCTTTTTGAATCATGTCATGCTTGAATGGCATATTATTGTGACCTAAATTTGTAAGCGTGTGGAGGGTATCCCTCCCCACACACTTGTAAAGTTTGATCACCATCATATGTTGTTCGCGTGAGTTATTGTGCTCCATCTCACGTTTTCTATGCAGGTCTTTCTAAGAGGGTCCAAACTCACAAAATATGGGCTTTCTAGACTTCGTAAATGTGGGGGATACTCCTCCCCACACACTAGCAAAGTTTTGTCACCTCAGATGTCGTTCTCGAGCAAGATATAGTGCTCCATCTTTTTTTTTATGCGGGTTTCTCCAAGAGGGCCCAAATGTCAAAAATATAGGTCTACTAAATCCCATCATGACTAACTGACCCTTGATGATGAAACTTTTCAAGTTTCTAAAGAGGGATACCTCCACACACTTGCAAAGTTTGGTATGTGGAGAGGGATACACCCCACACATGTGCATAGTGAGGTCACCATTAGATGTTTTTTTAACATGGCTAGATTGAGAAAACCCATATTTTATATGCTTGGGCTCTCTTGTAGAAACCCTATAGAAAACATGAGATGGAACAACATATCTCATCCAAAACATGTTCAATGGAGAGGGTAGTCCCAAAAAAAATTCAATCATCATCGAATATCGTTCGAGTATGGTGAGATCGAGAAAATCCATATTTTTTGTGTTTGGCTCTCTTGGAGAAACTCGAAGGTGAAAAACTTTTCAATATGTGGAGAGGGTAGTCCCAAAAAAAATTCAATCATCATCGAATATCGTTTGAGTATGGTGAGATCGAGAAAACCCATATTTTTTGTGTTTGGCTCTCTTGGAGAAACTCGAATGAGATGGAGCACCATATCTTGCCCGAATGACATCCAATGCTTCTCGAAATTTGTAAGCTTGGAGAGGGGTACTCCCCACACACATGCAAATTTTGGCTACCATCAAACATGGTTCATGCAAGATATGGTGCTCCATCTCACATTTTCTACACGGGTTTCTCCAAGAATTATGGGGTTTCTTGATCCCATTATGTTGTCCAACAACATTTGATGGTGACCAAACTTTGTACGTGTGTGGGGATACTCCTCTCCACACAATTGAAAAGTTTTTTCACCACCACCAAATGTCATTTGGGCGAGATATAATGTTTCATTTCACGTTTTCTATGCGAGTTTCTCCAACGAGGGCCCAAACATAGAAAATATAGGTTTTCTCGATCCCGTCATGCTCGAACGACATTCGTTGGTGATCAAGCTTTATAAGTGTGTGGGGGGGTACCCCTCTCCACACCACATTAAAAAAAAAATCACCAGCGAACATGATTCAATCGAGATATGGTGCTTTATCTCACGTATTCTAGGTGGGTTTATCCAAGAGGGCCGAAAGGCATAAAATATGGGTTTTCTTGATCCTATCATGCCTGAAAAACATTTTATGGCAATGAAACTTTGCATGTATGTTGGGGATATCCTTCTCCACACTTACAAAGTTTTGTCACCACATCACATGTTGTTTGGTTGAGATATGGTGCTCCATCTCATGTTTTCTGCATGGGTTTCTCCAAGAGGGCCTAAACACATAAAATATGGGAGTGTAGAGTGTGGAAATGATACTTTACAAGATTTCATACTTTTTCATTTATCGTTTGAATCGATAGCTTAAAAGCATGTAAATCATTCAAAAAATAATCAAAAAAATGAGTGAGGAGCTTAGGAAAGAAATGAGCTAACAAATCATAAAGGTTAGTGGAGGGAATGAAAAAAACCCTGGATATAGGAGCCACCATAGTCCTTTAATCTCTGGATTCAGCAATTAGCTCTGTTCAATAACACCTCAAATTTTATGAAGAAGGTAGTCAATTTTCCTATCTTTGGGCACAGCTCCAGTGAAGGAGTAAGAACAGGATTAGTAACCTCAAGGTTCAGTCCCACAAAACCATGGTCAAACCATGCCCAATGCCACAATGTTTCAAACTTTTGGTGTTGACCTGAAAGCTCGGTTTATTCCAAGCAAATCATGACCGATAAGCCACCTAACATCTGTAGTTAATGACTCGAGACATGTCTCTTTTATTGTACCACATTACACAATACACCTAATAGTAAGCTCACACAATGCACAAAATGGGAGTCCCCCTCTTCACAAGACTCCATTTCCACGTAATCCAGTTCTTTTCTATTTGGATGATGGACATGGAACATTGTGAAGGGTAAGGAGCTAGTGTCAGGGACTACCTTGTCACGAAGGGATCCACAAGGGAAGCCACAGAATGTGTCCTTAGCTGTAGTGAGCATGCAACCTTAAAGCCAAGCCAATAGAGGACATGTGCCATTGGAAAATACGCAAATCAAACCCAAAAGGAAGGGAAAGAGATCTGATACCCTGAAATAGAGCATTTCGTGCAATGACCTCCTTAAGTCCCCCCACCATGTGAATATGTAGAAGATATGCTTAGGATGGTGTTTGAAATGGGAAGGGGGATTGCCACTGTAAACATAATACCTAGAAGCTCACAGTTGGAAAAAAACAATCCAATCCACATCTCAAAGTTGAAGACCAAATTTCATGGAACAAGAGATCCCATTCAGTTCCAAGAAAGAAGGGAGCTAAAATTAGAGGAAGGTTTGGACCAAGGGATTCATGGTGTGATAGTAGCCCCCACTTCATCTTCAAACTCTCCAAAGCCCACCTCTTGGCGACCTATGCAAGAAGAAGGCCTTGTTCTCCTCATGGGGATGAGTCGAAACTACTGGACTAGCTCCAAGTGGCAGAAGGCCTGACATCTTACATGGTGGACATCATGGAGGTACCAAGAAACTCCACCAACCCTTCCTTTGATCACTATGAGGCTTTAGGGCTACGAGAACCCATCATCACAGGTTGCCAAAGAGGGCACAAAATGGTTAAATGTCCCTCCCCCACAAGACAGACAAACCCCCAACCACAAACCCGATCACTTCTCCATTGACCTAGCTGAGAGTACCACCACAGGTGTCTATGGAAGCACCAACTTTTCCCATGGGAAAGTGTCCTAGGTCTTGTATAGCAGGCTAGGGTCACATTGCCACTTGTCAAGAGTGCCATGCTAGTAGTTTTGAGTTGAAGTCACAAAATGACCACATCTAGGTTGATGGAGGTTAGGGTTACACCTACATAGTGCCATTTTTCTTAAAAAGTCTAGGCCCAAATGTTGAACATTATAAATTAGATCAATTAAAATGCATCAATCAGTGAGCAAGTTGAGCAAAAAACATTAAATTTTCTATGATGGATTGCACACATTACCGTTCTATTTTTCTAGACATTACCATTCTATATTTCATGACATAAACATCTACAAAAGGAGAAATAAATTATCACATAGTTTGAAGAATGTGAGGCACACATATTAAATAGCCACGTATGTATTTAAATAACTTCTAGTTATTAATTGAATACTTGTGAAATTTTTATTTTAAATAATCAAATATTATCTAATAATAACATACGGATTTAAATGAATATTAGATAATTTTTAACTATGGATTAATTACTTATGGAAGTTTTATTTTGTGAATATGCTATGCCGTAATTGTGTATTAGTACATGGTATTAGACCTTCAAGAAATTTTTTCTTTTCAAATGATTAATATATTAGAAATGGTTGCTAATATAATAATACCTCAGCCACTCACCACCATGCATTGAGAGAGAGAGAGAGAGAGAGAGAGAGAGAGAGAGAAACATTGATGGTCTAAAGGAGAAGAAGAGGCAAAAAGCAAATTATGAGGGATAAAAATTAGAGCGAGATGACAAATTGGAGGAGGTTCTAAAAATCCAAGATTCATTACAAAACGATTTAAACATTAGTAATATCCTTGGGATATAGACACTACAACGCATCGGAAGCACAACAACATTTTTGAAAGGAAAATAGCAGGGGTTTTCAACGATTAGAAGTATCTGCAACGTTTTTACGTTGCTGAGAGCAGTGCTTTGTGCGGTGAAATATCGCTGCTCATCAATAGCGAAATACCGTTGTCCACTAGCAGCATGTATATCAGAGAAAAAACGTTGCTATACTGTAAAAATATCCCACTTTGTTTGCCACTTCTTTTGACGTCGCGTAGTTTTATCTATACAATAAACTTGTACTGTGAGTTTTTTTGCAGATTTATACCTTATCTATCACTTCTACCTCTCCTACCCTATCCTCCTCAAGCTCAAGCTCAAGCAAGGTACTCTTTTCATTTATCTCCTATGCAAAAACAAGCTTTCCATGAAAGCTTTCTTGTGAGTATTTCCTTTCTCTTTCCTCCCTTTTAAGTTTTTCTTTTCTTCTTTTTCCCTTCTTATTGAAGCTTAACCATTACGAGTATTTTTCCTTCTTATTTTTCCATAATTAAGAGCTCTCCATTAATCTTTTCTATTATGCTTTTACATATTATAAGGTTTGTAAGTTTAGGGTTTTAAGATTAGGGATTGTTATTTTTTCCATGCTCTATAGATAGCCTTTAGAGAGCTATGCTTCTCTCAAGAGATGGCCATATGCATAAGCTTTATGCCGATAGCTTCCAATGCGTGCCGGTAGCTACCTATGCATGCCAATAGATATCGGCATAAGCTTTATGCCGATAGCTTCCAATGCATGCCGGTAGTAGCTACCTATGCATGCTAGTAGCATGCCAGTAGCTTCCAATGCATGTCGATAGCAACCTAGGCATGCCAGCTACCAATGCATGCCGATAGCAACCTAGGCATACCGGTAGCTTCCAATGCATGCTAAAAGCTTCCAAGGCATGCCGATAGCAACCTAGGCATGCCGGTAGCTTCCAATGCATATCGGTAGCAACCTAGGCATGTCGATAGCAACCTAGGAATGCCGGTAGCTTCCTATGCATGCCCTAGCTTCCAATGCATGCATGTAGCTTCCTAGGCATGCTGGTAGCTTCCTAGGCATGATGGTAGCTTCCTAGACTTGATGGTAGCAATCTATGCATACGGTAGCTACTTAGGCATGCTGGTAGCTACTTATGCATGCCGGTAGCTACCTAGATATGCTGGTAGCTTCCAATGCATGCCGATAGCTACCTATGCATGCTGGTAGCTCTTCCAATGCATGCTGGTAGCAACCTAGGCATGCCGATAGCCTTATGCATTTGCCATATGCATAAGAGTTTTAAGTATTTATATTTTTTCTTGGATAGATGGTAAATAACTTGCGGCACGATGTTACACATGAAGGAGAAGTCGATATCCCAACAATATTTGTAAGTATATATTAGCCTCAAATTGTATCTCACCTTAATTAAAGAAGGTTATCTTAAATAACAACTTTCTAAAATGTTTATTTAATGTTTGTATATCTATAGCTTAAAGCAGTGGACCGCTCCCTACGCAAGATGAATATGATTTTGCATTACAACGGGATTTGGAAGCTCTATTTGAAAGGGTACAAGACGAAGGATATATTGTTATTACTGGAGGACATGCTTGGCAAGCATGGCAAGTAAGTACATTTCTAAATTATAAACCTCTAACTGATTTTCACTTGTGTTAGTTTTATTGTGTTTTAGGATCATGTAACTAGAAATGATGGTACAAATGTCCAAGCAAGAAGCAATGGAAATGTGAGAAGCGAAGGGGATAGAGCTGCAAAGGAACAATAATAATCGCAATGCATGAGATGTAGCCCCCCTCAATCGAGCCCCTAGCTCCATAGATTTTTATTACGTTTTATCTTGTATATGAGTTTTTTGGAATCATACACTTATGTAATTCCGCCAAGTATTGTAATTGAATTTCGACATTCCTAAAACCATGAATTGCAATTGTCCTTTTTTTTTAATTTGTCAAGTTTTACATTACACTTGTCCATGACAATGAGTAGGACATGAAGTTGTGTTAGTTTAACTGTGTCTATATTAGAAAAAAAAGAGGAAGGAGAGACTGGGGAGTCATGTGCAAATTCTCGAGTTAGCCCTAGTTTTTTTTACTATACAGTATATTCGCTACTTATTAGTAGTGAAAATAGCAGTGATATTTTGTTGCCTAGCAGCGATATTAGGCTGCGAAGCAGCTACAATACTATTTTTGCTACTGTGAGCAGCGAACCCGTTGTAGCGAAAATAGCAGTAAAATGGGCCGGACATCTCTGCTCTGTATCCTTCTAGTTATAAAAGCATTGCTATTTTGCTAAACTCTCATTTTGTTGTAGTGAGAGAACTCATTCATCACATCATATTACTTATAGTTTCAAATAGGATTCAGGAAAAGATAGGTTTGCCTTAACCTAGAACTTCTTCATTTCTAAAAAGACCTTCTCAAATTGAGGGAATTAGAAGGAAAAACACCTCCTAAAAAATTTTCAAGTTTCAGTTATATTTAGATTTCAGTGTAAAGAAAAAACTTGTTCAAAATTACAATTTCCTCTTAAGGATTGATGAAAAGTTAACTTCCCAAAGAAAAAAAAAGGGGGAAAAATGATGCACCACCAAGAATTTTGTACTTAAAAGAAAAATAAATTAATTGGGAGGAGGTGTTCGTAAAGCCCCACAGCTTTCTCGTGCAGGAAGCGATAGCTTACCAACAACGAGGATTGGTTGACCTGTGGGCTGTGAGTCGTCTTGTCACCGTGTTGGTGCGAGACTTCGTCAAAAGAGACGGCGCCGTGCCGTGTGCGGTTCCGGCATCTCAACAAGTCAGGCCTTCGGTTTCTGGCCGTAGGACTCGACCACCATTCCTTCTTCCTACCAATATTACGTTGATTTCACCGTTGATCTCTCTTAATCCCGCATTACCATAATTTCTGTTGTTTCAGCTGATTACGTAATGAGACTAGCCTTCTCCCTAACGTTCGCCCTCCTTGCGCTCCTGCTCTCGCATGCAATGGCGCCTTCGACATTAGCAGCAGCAGGCAAGCTCAGTGGAATTGCTGTGTCTTCTTTTTGTCATAATTCGAATACTGCACTCCGTGTGTTATAATTATCGACGTTTATGATAATGTTTAATATAATTGCGCCAGCCTTAGCGTCCATCAATTCTTTCAATGTTAATAGTTATGCTTGGATAAAGTATCGTTTAGCGAAAGTATTAAGCACCTGCAGCAAATTCAATACTGGAGTTCTAATCGATGAAATGCAGCCGCCGGACCTGAACCCGAGAGCTTCAGAAGCAGAGCAGATGATGATCAACCAGCAGCTGTGAAAGCTCTGGAATTAGCAGATGTAAACATTTATTTTTCTCTCGATCATGAGTGTACTGTAGACACTGCATGGTGATTAATTAATTTCTTGCGTGCAAATTTATCTGATGTATTTCTGGTTCCCCACTTATTCTCAGGAGAAGCGGCAGGCCGTCGATGGCTTGACGAAGACGAAGCGCTTGGTAATATCAGACGAATCTGCTGGATCTGCTGGATCTTCTGGCCCCAACTGCTGTTGAGTGTTCCAGCCTCAGTCTAGGGAGTTTCAATTTAATACAAATTTTCGAAGGCTATTCTTACGACGAACTTAGGAGCCAACTTAGAAGTGACTCTTTTCCTAAAATCAACATTTGAATCCATGCCCATATAACTCAGGTGTTGGCTATATATGTACATACGTCTCTCTCTCTTCCTCTCCGTCGATTGGGTGTATAACTCTCTAAGTCGACGTTAAGTCTCTCTCTCTCTCTCTCTCTCTCTCTCTCTCTCTCTCTCTCAGAATGATAGAAATTGCACATACTTTAACTTCCACTTCCAATGTGGATTATTGGTGCTACCTAACTTTCTTCATTTCGATTGTGGATGTGCTCTCTAGCTTTTTTATTGTGGATGTACTCTATAGCTTTCCCTCACTAGCACAAGTGATTGTGGATGTGCTCTTTAGCTTTTTGATTGTGGATGTACTCTCTAGCTTTCCCTCACTAGCACAAGTGGTGGTGAGTGAGGATGCTACATTACATTAGCAACCAACAGCAAGTGGTGGTAAGTGAGGACGTTACATTACATTAGCAACCATTTTGATTGAGCATTTGACATGAAACTAAACTAGCAAAAGATTCTTCAAGGTCTAATGTATAAGTTTATGATGTGCAAAAGATTTTTTTCATAAGTATTTAACTCATAATTAGAAATTATCTAATCGTTTAGATGTATACATTATGATTTAATATTTGGTTAACAAGACTCTTATACATGCAATCACACTATTTTGGAATCAAGCCAGGTTAAGTGCTTCAAATGATATAAAATTTTGGGATTTAGCCAAACTTATGCCATGAGTAATGATTGTTAAAATGATTTTTGTGTATACATAAGCCTAAGAATAGCTTCACTACCTTTTTGAGCCCCCTTGATGCTCCATGGGCGGTCAGACATTGTACATAAGAGGCTTGTATATAAGAGGCTTGTATATAAGTTAGTTTCAATATTAAAAAAGGCACTTTCCCATTATCATAACTGAGTTTTATCTTGAGCTCTTGTTGTGTGTGTTTTCCCTCTCTCTCATGTGCATGCAATTAAATTGTGTTATGTGTTTTGCTTGATGTTGTTGCTTATTGCTTTCTCTCTCCCCTCTCACTTGTAGTTGGCTTGTTCTCCTTCTCTCCATATTGTGAGCACACTAGCTAGCATTTTGGAGTAGAGATAGAGCTCTTCCATAGCTCTCTCCTCATTTTCTCCTTGCCCACTCTTACAAAGTATCAATGGAATGACACCACATTAGTGATGCAAGTGAGGTGATCTAACTTTCCCATAAGAGGCAGTGGTCATTCTTGACGGCTAGAGGTAAGTTCCCACATTGACCCTTGCATTCTTCCCTTCTTCCCATCATGCAAGCCATTAGAGTGTTCCTAGTGGTGAACATTGAGGATCATGAGCCACAATGAAAACTTCATTCTTTCCTCTTCCCCCCAGCATCATGCAAGCCATTAGAGTGTTCCTAGTGGTGAACATTGAGGATAATGAGCCCCCCAGCATCATGTAAGCCATAAGATCAATGTTCCTTGGTGAACATTGAGGATCATGGGCCACAAGAGAATCCTGTTATCTAGTAGTAATTACCCACAAGGTCTCTAGGCATGATTCAAAACATAATGACCTAATTAACTGGTGTTTAAGTGCGACGGATCTGATGTCTAGACGACATTCCGGCTCAAGGCTCGATATTTGTACCGTTTGCGGGGCTGTCCGGCCTACGCGGCTATCCGAACGGTCTAACCTAGCATGCCCGGTGGGTCGGATTCCCAATCCGACGACTCGAACCATTAGTCTTTCAGTCTTCCTTGATGTTGGCAATCACTCGGAGATAGGGACCATGATAGATGCTCCTTAGCATCTTCCTTAGCCTGGGGGAGTTTTGATTGCATCATGCTGGTGAATCCTCCTCTACAACCTTAGTGCCCAAAGTCTTGAACCCAATGGCAGGCACATCTGCGACAGTGCCATAGGAGTACAGGTCCTTCTTGGCATGTTCCTCAACATTGTTGTTTTAGTTTTGTGAGGATACTCCACTCCTGATCTTATTAGGCGGCAAAGTCACATCAGTGACCATGCCCTTCATGGTAGAAGTAAATTGGCCTCCACATTGCTGTTCCAAGCAATCCTAACCTTGACATGCTTTGGGACATTCCTAATCCCTTGGGTACGAAAGCTTTAGTCTCTTCGACTCCACCCATCTCATCATCATTATTTCCAGGAGGGTTTAGATTGTTTGGGTTGGGAAGAGCGGGGACGAGGTTGGGCAGGCACTGCGGGTTGAAGGCGTGCCGCTACAAAAAGGGTTGAGTCAAGTTCGGTGCAGAGGGTCACATTCTTGGCCTCTTCGATGCTGGTGGCTGAGCGAGTTATGCACCGGCCAAACATGTGATATGTTGGTTGCTGAGTTATGCCAAAAATATCGAATTATGCTGGTCGCTCAGTTATGCCACATATGATATGAGTAGTAGGGCACTTTTCTCCCTTTGGGTTTTTCCCCTTGGATATTAGGTGTGAAAGGACATCACATTTATTGTATTTTGATATTGTGGAGTCAACTCTCTTGCTCCACACATTCTATGCCATCTTTTTTTGTGAGCATCAATCACCATCTCTCTTGAATGTGCTTGCTTCTGTGTGTGTGCAACCCTAACCTGAGAGTGGTATCAGAGCTGGAGTCACCTCCCTGCCTTCTGCACTTCCGTCATTGGTGTCGCCCACAGTTCCGTCTGTTCTCCAGCACCGCCAATTTGCTAGTTCAGAGCTTCGCCGCCCGTTTCAGCCTCCAACACGGGCGGTGATAGTGCAGAGGGCTCCACCACTACCCCCGCCCATGGGCGATGCTCGCACCTCAGCAGGCGACGCTCAGCCGCACCTTGGGCTTATGTGACACATGCTAATTTTTTTGGAGATTCTGGGTCCCCAACTCCGGTAACAAGACCATTCCATTACTGACTCCGTCCGTCTTTGTCACCGGGGATCTCACCGTGCCATCCCGTCGCCTTCGCAGTCGCCATCACCGAAGAGGTTCTTCACATGTGCCGTCGTCTGTCCACCGTCGTCTTCGTCGTCTGTCCACGTCGACACCACCTGCATAGTCACAGCTCCAAGGTCCAGCCTTGTGCCATC
This sequence comes from Cibotium barometz, assembly GCF_041138505.1. Taxonomy (NCBI): domain Eukaryota; kingdom Viridiplantae; phylum Streptophyta; class Polypodiopsida; order Cyatheales; family Cibotiaceae; genus Cibotium; species Cibotium barometz. The sequence continues at coordinate 23,436,181 of NC_141048.1, forward strand.
TGCACAGTCGCCTTGCCGCCTTTGACACCAATAGTAACTCTCGTGTGCTCACTGTAGACCGGACCGTCCAATAGCTCCCGGTCTTCAACTTGCCGTACGTGCTGCTTGCAGCTCATTGGAGATTTGGAGAACTTGAAGATTGGAGAAGACCGACACCAGCGCATTGGTTCCAGCTCCCTCGCCATCAACGTGCTTGCCCGTCTACAACTTGTATCTGCATAGAGGCATACCCTGTAAAATCAGGGTTCTGGCCGGTTAGGTAACTGATTTTTGGGTTCACTTCAAGGGGCTTTTGTGTCAAGCTTTGCTTTATTACAGAAATCAAGTGAAGGCAGTAGTGTAGGGCAACATTAGGTTGCAAGACACGTAGAAAATTTGGGGATTTTTTAAAATTTGTGCTTAATTGCACAATTGCAGATATAGGACAGAGAAATTTGGGGCTTTCATAAAATCACTGCTTAATCACAAAATTAAAGCTCATTGGTACACAGATTTTTGGGGCTTTTGTGCATAAATCAACCCATTGGTGCTCATAAATTTGGCGATTTTTCAGCATTGCAGCTTTGTATTCGGGGCAAAACATTTACACAGGACCTTGTGGTTACTACCTAGCATTGCACTTCGGTGTGTTTTGGATTTTCCCTGCAGGTGCTTCTTACAACATATTTCATTGCAATGTTTGTATATCTCTTGGTGAAGATATTTCAGCAAATGGCTCGGAACACGACCGATATATTCAAGGTTTTATCTCAAGAGGACAAATTGGATGGCATTAATTACTCCCTCTAGAGTTTCATGGTCCGAAATCTTCTTGTGGTGGCCAAAGGATTATGGGGTTATGTGTCAGGTGAAGATGTACGCCCTATTGACATAGCACCTAACATCTGGCCATGGTGCTCAACAAGCGGCAATACCTACTCCTCCCTCACAGGAGCAAAAGAGATGGGATACTTGCGATGTCCAAGCGATGGCTTTGGTTGCTTTGTCAGTAAAACGATCAATATTCAGTCTTGCAGGACCTCACGAAAAGCTTGGGATGTACTTGAAACCATGTATCAAGCAAAGAATAAGACCATGGTTACATTTCTCAAGAAAGAGCTTCAGAACCTGGACATGAATGATGGTGATAGTATGGCTGATCATCTTACGAAGATCTAGGATCTTCGAGAGTAGGTGCTCAATATTGATGAGGTCATTTTCGAAAAGGAGTTGGTTTCTAGGACACTATCATCTTTGCCAAAAACCTACTTGAACTTCCACACATCACTCACTCTATCTATGCGGGGAAACCTGGAACTAATCTTGTTTGAAGAGTTGATTGGTTTGCTACTGCAAGAGGAGCAGAATCGGAAGAACAAATCTTCCAGCATGCGTGGCAGTGTGATGGGGCTTTTGTTTTCTAAGATAAGCGCAAGGGAAAAGCCAAGCATAGTTTTCAGCCAAAGGCTGAAGGTTGTCCCGCTGATTCGGGACAACCTTCACAAACGGCTAAAAATGATGTCGGAAAGCCCAAAAAAAGGGGCAAATGTCACTAATGCAAAAAGCCAAGTCACTACTTGAATGAGTGCAGAAAAAGGCTTGCAAAGGAGAAGAAAAAGGAAAGTCGCATGGCTGTAAATTCTTCTTTATCACCTGGAGGGAAAGATGATGCATCAGTAAATCTTATGCAAGATGAGTGGACTTTCCTTACTTACAGTTATGATGCATCATTGGATCATATGTCTCTCAGTGTCAATGAAAGACATGACACATGGTACTTTGATAATGGTGTTTCTAAAAACATTACCTCATAGAGGGATTTGTTTAAGAAGCTTATGGCTGCCCTTGAGGGCAAGCGGGTAACATGTGCAAACAATTATTCTTATCTAGTTTAGGGTATTTGTGAGGTGATCCTCACAATAGCAGATGGTGCAAATTTATGTCTTCTAGATGTATTGTATGTGCCAATGTTAAAACCCCATAGATCTTTATAGCTAAGCACTATGCATAAACAGACATAATGCAAGCATATACTCATTCACCCGACCACCCCCGAGCCCAAGGGTGCACACATCAAAGTAATGAAGAACCACTACCTAACCTTATTGTCCCATACCACCAAGAAGTATGCCTTCAATCCAACAGCACGTAGCTCTAGTATGAAATGGGCAAGAGAGTATAAATTATGCTCTACAAACACAAGAGAACATCCCTTGAGAGTGCCCCATGCCCCTATTATATAGGAGAGCTCTCAAGTGACTCTTGACTCTCCATTTTCATGTGTAACCCTTGGTTGCATGACCCTAACCCCAACCCAAGGTTAGGTCTAACCCTTGTCCCACTAGAGCATGTTCCCATGCTCCCATGCTCACATGCCTAGGGTGGGTTAGCCTCCTAGTATATGCACATAATATAATGTGCACATAATATACTTCCCCTCTTTCAAAACATTGCACTCTTGCAATGATAAAAAGAAGGAAACCTACGCTGAACATTCTTAACTGACTCCCAGGTCGAATCCTTAATTTTCTCTCTTTCCACTTAATTTTAACCTTAGGGATTAAGTGATTACGAAGTTTCCTTTCCCTGAATTCAAGTAACTTTTTAGGTTCATGTGGAACATAGGATAAATCCTCAACCTCAACGAGTTCATGAGGAGTAACTATGTTATCCTCACCTCCCAACTCTCTCTTTCAGTCTGTTGACATGAAAGACTGGATGAACTCTGACATGTGGAGGTAGTTTTAGCTCATACACAATCGTGCCAATCCGACGTATAACTTGAAATGGACCACGATATCTAGGAGATAATTTTGAGCACTTTCTTGTTGATAAAGTTTGATAACTTTAGGAACTTTCAAATAAACCAACACTCCTGGCTCAAAAGACCGAGGTGACCGTCCCCTATATCAACATAAAACCATGCTCTATCCTGAGCACTCGTGATAGAATCCTAAGCTTCGGTAAGCATTTCCAGCATATCGCACAAGAAATCCCTCGATGCATCAAGCTCAATACCCTTACGATAAACATCAATAGGTGTCCTGTGTTAATACCCATACATAAGCATAAATGGACTATAACCAGTAACCGTATGCTTAGAACTATATAGGTAAATTCCATCATTGGAAGATACTTTTCCTAACTCAATAGTTTTCTAGAGATATATGCACGAAGCATATCCTCTAAAATTTGATTCACACACTGTGTTTTCCCATCGGTGATCAGAGGAGCTCATACTCAAAGTAGTTTCCAATTTCTTGAAAACTTCCTGCCAAAAATGAGCCGTGAACTTAGAGTCTGATCGCTCACAATACCATAAGGTAGACCATAGAGTCTAAATAGATGATCGACAAATTGGTAAGCCAACTTCGACACTTTGATTGTTATCTTTGTAGGTAAAAACCAAGCCATCTTTGTCAATCTATCCACAACTACCCAAATGGCATCGTGATCCTTGCTGAAATCCATGGAAATACTTTTCTACTTTTGAGACGTAATATCCAAAGGATGGAATAACCCAACAGATTTAAGGCGTTTAGCCTTGTTTTTCTGACATTGATGACATCAGACCACATAACTATGAATATAATCGTTCATTTTTGACCAGTAGAATGTTCTTCTAACAAAAGCCAAGGTTCGCTACATGCCAGGATGTCCTGCTGATGGTGCATCTTAGCACTCAAAGAGGATCCTGAGTCTAATTTCCGGCACATCCGGCATGCAAGAGACCATTTTGAATAAAAAATTAGTTGGCTTTTCCTTGATTCACCAAGGCTTTCTACCTTTTCAAGTCCGATTGATCACAAATGTACTGCAAAGGTTGGTCATTTATCAAGATCATAAACTGAGACCCGTAGAGATACCGTCTCCATGCCTTTAAAGCATAAATGATCCCATACAATTCTTTCTCCTCCTGAACTGGGTACCAAGTCTGTGCATCGTTGAGTTTCTTACTCTCGAAGGCCACAAGCTTCCCATCATCTTGGAACAAAGCTGCACCTAACGCAAAATCACTAGCATCAGCCTCAAAGATCCAAATCTATACTTAAGCCATCTCGAGAGATCTTATAACCCAGGTATAACAATTCTTTCTTGAAGAAATCGTACTTAGATAATTTACAATATAGTTTCTCCTTCCTAAGCTTTCCTAGAACCTCTTTAAGATGATTCTCATGCTCAGCCAAAGTTTTGCTGTATATCAAAATGTCATCTAAGAAAACCACCATGCATTTTCCTAATAGATCCCGAAATAAATTATTCATCATCTATTGGAAAGTTGTTGGTGCATTAGTGAGACCAAAGGGTAACACTAAAAATTCATAATGGTCATAACGTGATCTAAAAGCAATTTTACATTATTCCTCTCTAATACGGATATGATTATGATAATCGGTTCGCAAAATCAAGCTTTGTGAAATACTTAGCTCCTTGCAACCTATCAATAAGATTGTCTGATCTAGGTAATGGGTATTTGTTTTTAATTGTAACCTTGTTAAGATGTTTGTAATCAATACACATCCGCCAGGTACCTTGATCTTTTTTCTTAACCAGGAGAACTGGTGCACCCCAAGGAGACTTACTTGGTCTAATCTGACCCATCCTCAAGTATTCAGCAGCTAGTTGCTTGGCTACCTCCTCTTCCTCAGTCTGGCTAAGCTGATATGGAGGAATACTAAGAGGTACTGCACCCGATACTAGCTCAATTTTATGGTCCACCTCTCGTTTAGGAGGTAATCCGTGAGGTAACTCAGTAAGAAATACATCCTGAAATTTGCTCTTAATGGAATTCAACACTTTACTTTCCCAAACATCTAAAGAAATAGTTTTGACATCAAAATGAACACATGACGACATTGGATCCATAACCAAATGGAAAAGTTCATAGTAGTTAAAAAGGTTTTCCATTAACTCAAGCTCATTAATGAAAGCTTCCTTGGGTACAACAAAACGTTTCCCTTAAGAGTAACAAGATTTCCACTGTGATGGAAAGATATCAAATGTTTAACCCAGTCAACAAAAAAATCTTTATTTTTTCGATGAAACCACAAACTGATGTCAACATGACCCAAGCTCATAACATGAAAATCAAGTCTTTCTAAGTACAACTAGATGACTAGCGGCAGCTTTGACACCTTCTTGTCCCAGAATTGGACTTGTCCTCTAGCCATCCTGACCTTATACATGTGATCATTTTGAGTGGTTTCTAGCTTCATCCTCTGTACCACAATATTGTCAATAAAATTTTGAGTAGTCCCGGGATCAAACAATATATGAACATGATGTCCATTTATTGTTCCATAAATATGAAATAATTCGTTTAAACCAAAATGTCTTTACTGAAAGTACATATGGACATTGTCTTCCTTCAAGATTGTTAACCCATGGCGGACGCACTATGTTTTACGTCATTAATTTAAATATTCTGAGTCATGGGCCGGGCTTGTCGGCACCATATGTTAAGGATGAAGGGATTGGGTGATCGCCGATGAGAGGCGCACCTTGGATATCAGTAGGATAAGGGTTAGGGTCGGCCGGCCATGTATGGGCGCCCAAGTGTGAACGGCCAAGTCACCTATATGAGTCAAATGTAACCCTAAAATCCTCATTCTCATGTGTTGTGAATACAAGAGTGCTCTTGCCTTATCTCTTTGGTTTCCTTCTCCTGCGTGTGAGAGAGAGAGAGAGAGCGTGAGAGAGCGATCGAGCACTGTGTAGCGGCACGGCGGCGGAGAGGCGGTAGAGCGGCGACGGCGGCTCCTCCTTCACGGCTGCGACGCGGGAATCCTTCAAGGCGGCGGTTGAGCGGTGAGTGACACACCCTTTGGCATTCTGTTTGAGCTTCCTTCCCTGGTTGTATGCTTGCAGCCATTCGTGGCTCGCATACGGTGTCTGGCAAGTCCCCAGCTACGACCTGTGCGACAAAAGCGCACATTTTTGGCGCCGCTGCCGGGGACTTGCCCTGCACCAAGCTCCAGTTTGCAGCTCGGCTGCTGCTGCGTGAAGTTTAATTTACACTACTGTAGGAAAGGCGTCTGTGTTGCTGTTGTGGTGTTTCTGTGGTTTTCAATCTCTGTTTCTGCAAGTTGTCTTCTGCATTTCTGTTTCTTTTTGTTATTTTTCCGCTCCGCGTGTGGGCGTGCATTCTGTTATCTGGTTTCCGCGTGTGAGAGGGATTTCTGAATCCCCAGATCTGTGCTGTGTGTGCGAACTGCACCGCGGCCAAGGCTGAACCCTAAGGAAACCCTAGAAAACTTATCTCACAAAAAAAAACAGAAAATAAAAAATAAAAAGAATATAAAAAATAAAAAACAAAAATTAAATTTTATTTTCAAAGAAAGAACCGAACATGTGGAGAGGAAAGATTTTCTAATTGGAGAAAAAAATTTTGAAAAGAAAGAACCCCAATTGACCCACGACCCACGACCCCGGCCTCGGTCTCGATCTTTTGATATATATATATAGGAGAGTGAGCCTCCATAGCTTTCTCTCAAGTGAGAGCTTATGGGAAGTTGTGCCCTATATGTAGCCCACTCCCCAAGGAGTAAAGTGAGCATGTGGGATAAAGCCCTCACCCTTTCCTCCACAAGCAAATAGGCTTTTGCCCTTTTCCCCCAAAGGAAACGGACTGTTTTGAGGACTACAAGAGCTCTAGATAGGCGAACACGGTGCTGTAAAGCACACTAGGACCCTTTAAACGATACGCTCGTTTCGAGCTATCACACGCCGTAGTCCAAGTTCGACCGTAGGTAAGGGGGTCAAAAACGGGTTAAAAACAACACAAAAACAAGTAAAAACGGGGTGCGAAACACCTAAGAAACCACTTGTGTGAGTTTCAAGGGTAGTTACCAACGCACGTAGGGTACCCACGTCACATGCATCTACGCTCTGGTCGGGTGCTGGAGTCTGAGCCACTAGAAAGCGTTTCAGTTTACGCAGGCTCACACCATCCCTCCACGTTGGCATCTTGGCCTTCGGCTGGAACCCAAGGGAGTGCAACCCAAGATCCACGAATAGTGGATAGTGACTCATCCTCCGACTCAGAAGCCATGGAAGGGCACCCTACCAAGAACCCTGAGGAGACAAGCCAAAACATGCCAGTGTGGGCCCCACAGCCCGGATCTAGCATGTTTAGTCGTTTAATAGAGACCTTTAGTAGAGCTACACGCTCTGAGCATGCGACAAGCGAAGTAAATGAGGAAGGAGGGGTAGTAGATTCGCCATTCACATCTTATGTGGACCCTACCCTCCCAAAGAGTGTCCATGTGGATATTCTACCCACTTCGTTTAATGAGGGCCCTACTGAGCTACCACATTCCGATGCTCTTCCTAAAGTAGAGGTCCCTAGAAGCCAATCCATAAGAAGTGACATTGTGTCCACTTCAAGAGAACCGTTTGGCACACCAAGTCTAGATGGGATATTTCTCAATGAAAATTGGGAATATGATCTACACACAGAGACTCTAACGGACCTATACACGGGTTACACATACCATGTAGGTTGGTTAGAAGTCCTACGATCTACATCTAGCGCCACTAATCTAGAGGAGCAACAACACATGATATGTGAGGTGATTCATAGAATTATCCAAATTGAGAGGCAAAATAGGGGAGTGGACCTAGTTTCCACTGGCCCTATGAGGTTTTTGGATACGGGCAAGGCCAAACAACCAACCCTATCACAATTGGAGACTCCCTCGGTGAGTCCCATAGACCCTTCATATGTTGTTTCGCCTGGAGTCTCAATGCAGGTTGAGCCCACGAGTAGTAACTTTAGTTTTCCAACCTTGGCTCAACTTTCCATTAAGGAATCCGCAATGCCTACCCCAATGATGAGCATGACAGAAAGCGCACCTGTTACCACTGTAGTTAGTACGACACCACTACCTAGTGGAACAGTACCTACAACAGTGCGTGGCAGTGCCTATCGGCCTTATGTACCTATTGCTACTCATGCTCATGTAGCTCCTACGCCTCCTAGTATGCCAATGGCGTATGCTCCAAGACTGCCTTATCATAACCATTATCCAAGGGGAGCTAGGCCTAGCCACATATCATATCCTACGTCATTTGCCAACTTACTCAGACCAACGCCAACTCCTATCAGCCAGGCTATCCCAGAAGTGCCTCCACCAACTATGCCTGCTCACTTAGGTGATCTCGCAGCATTTGCTCAGACGATCGGACGATCCATTACAGAAAACATGCGGGGTATGCCTGAGAGAGAACCTAGAAGCAAGGCAGTACAAGTGGCTAAGCTCACTCAAAACTTCTGTGGTAACGAGGATGTTAGGAAGCACATTGAAGTCTTTGAACACGTGTGTGATTCCTTGGAAGAGCACAATGAGCTGCACAAGTGTAAAGCCTTAGGCTTAACCTTGAGTGGGAAGGCCGGAGATTGGTATCGAACCTTAAGGGTTGAAGAGCGCACTCACTACCCCACTCTCAAGAGATTGTTCTTGAAAGAATACATACGCGAGGGTGTGCTTTGGGGGGTAGCATCTCAACTCCAAAAAGCTGAACGCGAGGAAGGGGAGTCAGTGAGAGACTTTATAAGTCGATTGAAACATCTAAATTCTCGCTGCACTCCCGATGAACGCTTCAATAACAACCAACTCCTCGATAGATTCATCCGAGGATTGCGCCACGAGGACATTTACAATGGCCTAGTCATTAGAGGTCTTACAACGTGGGAAGCAGTCACTGCCAATGCAATCCAGTTAGAAGACAACTTGATGATTGCAGGTAAAAAGGTGTCTTCAGAAACAAAATCCGTTAGTTCGCAAGTATCTGGGCACGAGCCAATGACGGTAAAACCAATTGCCAAGGAGCCCAAGATATCTGAAATGTCTGTGACCGACCTTACTAAGGCTCTCCAAGAATACTTTAGGGGTAATCGAGCTCCTCAGAATAGCCATATGTACCCAAGAAGAGAGCAACAATGGTGTTCGGTGTGCTTAGGACCACATAGCACGAGTGAATGTCCCACATTTAGAGTCAAATTCAATGGGAATTGCAATGCATGTGGTAAGTATGGCCATCAATCTAAAGATTTCCTAACACTTAAGCGAATGTTGGCAAACCAGGCACCACTAGCTTGGTCAAACACACCTCAAGTACCCGCGCTAATGCCTGCACAACCTATCGAGCAACCGTCACAGCACATAGTTCCAAGGAATCCGAATGTAGTCCAGTCTGTGCCGTTACCACCGCCAGTGCTAGGACCACAACCTCCACATCCAAGGATTACCCCAATAAACCAGATGGGTTGTGAGTCACATAGTGCATGTGGGGATTATGAAGAGGAGATAGACCCTACTGCTCCATACGGGATTGATACGTTGGAAATGATTCCCCAGTACTACATGGAGGATCATTTCGGGCAAGTTAAGCCTGTATATCAAGCGGCTGCTCTCGCCACAAGAGGGCAAAACCTTAATACCTTGGCGAGGAGACCACCTCTTCAATGCTATGAGTGTGGTGGACCGCATCGTGTAGCAGAGTGCCCTAATAGGTTACAAAAGATCGCTACTCAGATGCAACCAAATCAAGGGAGCACCTCGGGAATGCCGGTACTTACATGTAATCGTTGTGGCATAGATCATTTGATCGCTCAATGTCCACATAATCCTAATGCACCCAAGATTACGCCATTGAATTTGGTTGAGGTCACCAACCAAGCACGAGGAACCACGCCCATTGTACCCGTGAATGTAGTTACACGATCAATGCTTCAAAATCAAAACTACATTCTTGAAGAGAGGGATACTGCATCAATCACTCAGGCAAAGAAAAAGAAAACACGGCGAAAGAGATCGCTTAATGCCACGAGCTCCAAGCCCAGTTCAAAGACTAACATAGGGACGGGAGACGACCCCGTGTATGTGAATGATCCTGAAGATGATTCCGATTCAATAGAAACCATGGGGACCAAAGCCACTACCTTAAGGGAGGAACCCACTCGGGAGCTCAATGAAGGAGAATCAAGCGAGTACATAAATAAGGGAAAACAAAAGGAAACTTCCTCGGTCCCACAACCAAGTCAGTTAATGCCCTCTCGACCACCCAAACCGACTGAGACTCCCCAAGACAAGCCACGTGGGCCAAAAACCCTCAAGAAAAAGATTGGTACTTACCCAAACCCAGTTGAGGAGATTGAACAAGTGCAACACTTAAGGGGTTTGGTGGAAGAAACACAAAGAGAACTGGAGCCAAACCCGAGAAAAATCAAAATTCCAGACACAGTGTTTCCTACGCAAGTTCAGCCTCATCGGAACCATAAACCGTTAGCTATACCTAGTATCATTCAGGAAGAAAGTGAGGATAGGACATCCGAAAGTGGGCAAACACCCTTCTTGCTGGAAAGAATGTTTAGTGAGGGAATCCCTAACCCCATTGAAGAGGAAGTGATTCCATCTTCACCAGTCCCTAGTCAAGGGGCGATGTCTCGAAAAGTACCGCTGAATGTGTCCAAGCTAATGGATTTCATGTCCTCCGAGATCAGAACCACGATCATATCCAAATTATACGGAGATCCTGAGCTATTCTTAGCTCTTCGGGCATTTCTCAATGGAGAACTAAAGGCGGGGTTACCACAATTTGCAAATATGGATAGACCCGACACGCTTCAAGATGAAGGGGAGCATTGGGATCTACAACCCAACCTAGATGAAGATTCGGTCGTTGAAATACCTGTGAACAAGTTGGGACAGTACTTTGAAGGTGACGAATCTAATGCCACCCTCCCCATTACTACCAAGGGATTAACTCTAAAGGGAATCCTTGATGGTGGTGCTGGAGTGAGCATTGTGACTAAAAACTGTTGGGAATCTATGGGAAGGCCTCACCTCGAAGTCACAAACATAGTGGTTAAGATGGCAAACGGAACCATAGCTAAACCTATTGGAATGTTAAGGGACCTTAAGATCAAAGTCCTGGGATACAAGGTAAAACATACCTTCATTGTAATGGATTTCTCCAAGCATCCTATGTCATATCAAATGATCTTAGGACGTCCTTTCATGAGGGAAGCACAAATGGTACATGACTGGTCGAAAAACCATGTCTACCTACAATTCCAGGACTCTGTCATTCGAGTTGATCTTGAGAATGGTCGTGCACATCCTTTAGGAAGCAAGGTTATCATCGATAATCGATCGGATACCACTGTTCATTCCGCCCCATTAAGGTATTGCTATACATGCAAAAAAGAGACTGATGATGGGAAAGATTCTCCTTACATGGATGTCCTACCGGGTATGACTGAGTCGGATAACGTGGATTGGGTACACCTAGCGGCAACCATAGACACATGGGGAAATAGAGGCACAAGTTGGGTAACACCTGAGGGGCAAGATATGCCACCGTTAGTGCCAATAAACATGATAGGTGTTATGCACATGACTCCTGATGGCGAGAACGTGGCAAACTCCACCGACACTGAAAGTAGCAAAGACTCTGACCAATGCAACTCTGAGTATGAATCTCAAGAAGAAACTGACCCTGAGCCTGATGGGGAAAATGAATCAAATATTCACACAAATGTGGAAGCAAGGTGCTCAAGGCCTGGGACAGTGGCCTCCTGCAGTTCATCCGAAAGTGAAGATCGACCAAGTGAGTCCGAATCTGATAGAAACAAAAATCAAAAACTTGGTAAGAAGAAAACGAGACATAAGCGCCGAGCTAATGTACGCACTGCAATAAACAAGGAAAGATCCACTGCAGAATGGCTCAGTTATGTAGGAGCCATTGATGCTCATCGGAAGATAGCGGATAATTGGGGACAATACCTCCAAAGTGTCATGTGGTGTATTCCGCAACCTCATGACGTCGCCCAAGTAGAAATCGAAGAGAAGCCGAAACTAAGTCGTACTGCAAGAAGGCGGCAAAACCAAGAGTTGGCTCAACAACAAAAGGAGGCGGAATTAAAAGAAAAAAACCGGGCACAACAAGAACCAGTAGACTTACACCCCGCACCCGAGCATTTCAAATCATTCACCACAGGGGAACGTAAAGTAGTCTACACAAAAGCCCAACGAACGCCTACCAATGGGAGTAGCGGTGTCTACGATGGCCCTGCGGTAGTTAAGGAGATAGACTTAGCAGATCCGGGTGAGGAGTCTAAACCAGTTTATATTGCTCAAGACCTCACCAAGGCGGAAGAAGCTGCACTTACGAAGCTTCTTAAAGAATTCAAGGACATATTTTCTTGGACATATCATGATATGAAGGGTGTTCCACCCTCGGTGGTGCAACACACGATTCCAATGATTAGCACTGCTAAACCAGTCCAGCAACGTCCCTACCCAATGAATCCTAAGTACGCAAAGATTGTACAAGAGGAAATTGAAAAGCTGGTAAAATGTGGATTCATATATCCTATTGAGCACTCAGAATGGGTTTCTCCGATAGTCATCGTGCCAAAGAAGAATGGGAAACTTAGAGTGTGCGTTGATCTCAAAAAGGTTAATGCAGCCACCAGAAGGGATCATTACCCCTTGCCATATTCTGAACATGTGCTTGAAAGAGTAGCAGGCAAGGAGGCATATAGCTTTTTAGATGGGTACTCGGGTTACAATCAGATCACAATTGCAGTCGAGGACCAAGCTAAAACAGCATTTATCACGGAGTTTGGAGTGTTTGCCTTTCGCGTCATGGCTTTTGGCTTGACCAATGCACCTGCAACATTCCAACGATTGATAAACACGGCCTTTAAGGAATATCTAAGGGACTTCTGTGAAGCTTTCTTAGATGATCTTTGTGTTCATTCCTCTTGGGACGAGCACTTGATGTGTTTACGAAAAATATTTGAAAGGTGTAGATTATATCGCATCTCCTTGAATCCTTTCAAATGCCAATTCTGGGTTAAACACGGAGTTATCTTAGGGCATATAGTGTCCAAAAATGGGATTTCCACGGACGAGAGTAAAATCAAGGTCATTCTGGAATTACCCCCACCCACCAACTACAAGGGAGTCCAACGCTTTATGGGTCACGTTGGTTATTATCGAAGGTTTATTCTCTTCTTCGCCGAGATAGCTCGACCATTGTATAAGCTTCTCATCGAGTTTATTTGGACCGAAGAATGTGACCGTGCCTATGAGCTATTAAAGAAGGCCTTGGCGAGTGCTCCAATCTTGAGAATGCCTAACTGGGATTTACTCTTCCATGTGCATATTGATGCATCAAACTTTGCTATTGGGTGTGTGTTAACTCAACCTGGAGAACACAAGCTAGACTACCCCATTAGCTTTGCCAGTCGCCAGTTGAACGATGCTGAGATGAACTACACCACTACGGAGCGAGAAGGGTTGGCAATGATATATGCAGTAAGGAAATTTCGTTATTACCTCCTTGCCACCAAGTTTGTTTTCTATGTGGATCATCAAGCATTATTGTATCTGGTAAACAAACCATGCTCCACAGGAAGAATCACACGATGGCTATTGATTCTCCTTGAGTTTGATTTCACGGTTGTTGTGGGACCTGGCAAGAAACATGTTATGGCTGATCATTTGTCTCGCATACCTAATGGTGAGGCTCCTACGGGGGTTGATGATGACTTACCTGACACTTCCCTGTTCATGGTGGAGACAATGCCTGAATGGAGTGAGAAAATTGTTAACTTTTTGGTTAATGGCTTTCCACCCAAGGAGCTTCGTAAAGATCTAGCTCGGAAGCTGATCAAAGAATGCGAACCCTATTGCCTGATAGCCGGGACTCTTTATAAAAGAGGAAAGGATGACGTTCTTAGGCGTTGTGCCCGAGAGGATGAGTATCTATACATCTTGCAAGAGGCACATATGGGCGTAGCCGGTGGTCACTTCTCAGGAGACTTAACTGCGCGAAAGATCTTACAATCACGGTATTGGTGGCCCACTATGTTCCAAGATGCATCACTCTTTGTGAAGGGTTGCGATGAATGCCAACGATACAAGAAACCCCAACGGAAAGATCAGATGCCCCTACATCCAATCAAAGTAAACCAACCATTTGAAAAGTGGGGTTTAGACTTTGTAGGTCCAATTAGTCCAGCGGCCCGAAACACACAATCTCGCTATATTATTGTGGCCACTGACTATATGACCAAATGGGCTGAAGCGAAAGCGACACGTAAGGCAGATGCGAGGACAACAGCCAAGTTCCTCTTTGAAAATATAATCACACGCTTTGGTTGTCCTTTTGAACTTGTGAGCGACAATGGTACGCATTTTATAAATGAAGTGATTAAGGAGCTCACAACAAATTTCATGATATCCCATCATAAATCTACTCCTTACTATCCGCAAGCGAATGGCCAAGCCGAGAGTACCAACAAGACTTTAATCTCTATTTTGACAAAGACAGTTGAAGCTCATCGCACGGATTGGGATCTAAAGCTTACGACAGCTTTATGGGCCTATCGTACTGCGTACAAAGTGGCTATTAATTGCACACCATTCAAAATGGTATATGGCCAAGAAGCAGTCATGCCATGGGAATTTGTCATTCCTAGTCTTCGTGTTGCTACTCAAGAGGGTTGGGATGGTAATCCCTTAGTAGAGCGTCTATATATCCTTGAGCGGCTAAATGAAGAAAGACAATTGGCTGTGTACAATGCCCTTGTGGAGAAGGATAGAAGGAAAAAATGGTTTGATCGCCACCTAAAGGACAAGGACATCAAGGTTGGGGATAAAGTCCTGATGTATGGAGTGCGAAACGAAAAGAAGAAGCTCAAATATGCTGGTAAGGGACCATATAGAGTATGTGAAATTACCCCGCAAGGTACCATCAGAGTGGAGACTCTCGACGGAGTTGAAACCATTGGATTCCTTAATGGGAGTAAATTCAAAAGATACTATGACCCCCTAAGCCAGGAGGAGTTACATGCAATCCATCAAAAGAAGGCAGCTAAAGAACAAGCTGAGCTTAAAAAGATACAAGCGAGAGTCGAAGCCAAAGAACGTCAACAGCGTGCTAGGCGACAACGAGAAGCCAACTTGGGAATTACGCAAGTATTTTTCGAGGAAGTAGAGGAGGATGCACTGGAATCTGACCCACCTCTAAGATACCCAATTGAGTTACAGAGTCCTTACGGGGAGGTACTGTATAATGCATTATTGGATACAGGAGCTCAACATAATTTGCTATCATATGGCGTGTGGTGTCAACTGGGAAAACCACCTTTAACCAAGAGTTCTATCCAAGTTCAAGGAATCAACAAGAAGAAAACCCCTGTATCAGGAATTCTGCACACTCTGGTTGCCTATGACAAGGGAACCATAATTCAAAGCTTTTTGGTTATGCCTACTGGTACCATGGGAGGGACTGTAATCTTAGGGCGCAAATGGATGATGGCCACCAAGTGCAATATCGATTGGGCAACCAGACAAGTCACAACGCAAGAACCAACACTAGGTCTGACCGCTCAAAATCCCGCACCTAAGTCATCCACTCAAATATTAGATAACGAAAAATCACAAAGTCCAGTGGCAAAACCATCTTCGATTGTTGGCCACCCCTCTAACGCTTCAATGCCAAGAGTGGAAACAGGCAAGGTGGTCCCTAAAGCTTTACTTACTATGCCAAAGAGTACATACAAATGGGTCCCCAAAGCTTCGTTAACAGCTACTTCCCCTGCTCAATCTCGTTCAGCCACCAAGAAGCCTCGTAAAAGGAAAGCAGCTACCCACCCGAGAAAGGGCAATGTAACATCGCGATGGATCCCTAAAAAATTATTAGTAGCCCAAGGGTACTACGAGGGGAATGACCAGATTTGGGTCCCTAAACATAAGGTGAATCCCTCTACATCACCTGTAAAACCTTGCAAACCAATTGTTGCCACCCCAATGACAACTCAAGACCGTGGTAAGGGAAAGGTAACAGAGTGCTCCGCACCACTTCCAGAGTTAGTTTGGATTCCCAAACGATATCGATCATTACCACCTAGCTCAGGAAGGGGGGAGCCACATGAAGCTTCTAGCTCCTCATGCCAGGCACACACTCATATAGAAGTTTCTACATGCTCTACACCTACTCTTGTCAACACCCAACAAAAAACCGATGAGCCTACATCTCCCCTTGTAATAGTATCGATGGAAACCATTTCCTCCATTCGTCAATGGGAGCGTACACTACCATCTCTGCAATTAGATGTGGCCACAAGGGTCATAAAAAGCTATCTGCCCACATCACAACCTATGACCCGCTGGACAAATTGGTTCCAAGAGGCTGCAACATCATTGCAAATAATATGATCTACCCAAGGAAAGGGGGAGCATGTACTCACGCTCGACATTCTAATGCTTCCTCCTTAACCTTCTCCCCTGACCATGTAATTGCCAAATTCAAGGGGATGTATATATATAGCTTCATACATTATAAAAAACAAAAAAAAACAAAACAAAGAAAAGAAAAACAAAAAATAGTAAAAAGAGCAAGAGCACAAAAAGAGGATAAATATCCGTATACAATCAAGAACTAGATTGACCTGTCTCACAAACCTACTGATGCTATATCTGTGTTTGCAGATATGGCAGATGCACGATCATCATACACTTCATCCACTCCCGCCTTTGATGAGAGGTATCATCTGTACCTTTCTCAGATATTTCACATGTGCTATCCTGTAATTGAAACTGAATGGGATCATATAGATGTATTAGCCAGAGAGGAAAATGTTGAGGAATTAGAATGGCTAATTCGCCTATTAACCATGACTGACCCCTACTCCGTAGAGGACATATCCCCGATAGCCCAATGCTTTCCTTTTCCACAAGATGACTATCCTCGCATCGTTACATTCTTGATGAGTCTATGTGGATGGGAAAATGAAAAGGAAATATCTGACAATGATGAATGGACGGATGAAACTCATGGCACTACTGAGGTTGATTTTATTTATTTGGATGATGCGGATAGAGGCTTAGCCTTAGGGCTAGAGCCAGGACTCTACAACATCCTCTTACCGTATCCTCAGTAGTAGTGTGGTGACTGGTAGGTAGGTTAGTGTTTTCAAGTTTTTTCTAGTTTAGATTCTTTAAACGAGTCTTGAATTTTCACACTCATGTGCCTCTCGAGGTATAGTGCTTGTTAGTTGATTGTACAGGTTAAAAAGTTTGAGGTGGGTTCGCTTCCAAGACCAGAGACTGCCGCAACGTTCATCAAAATATATCTACATCAAATTGCAAGCTGTCTCGTCAAATCAAGGAGATCTCCAATTACAGGTGTAATTCTTCCATACCCACTCTCTTTCGTTTTTACTGTTCAATCAATTGCATAAACTATAATGCATGACCACATGGAAATTATCAATGTACTACTTAGTTTTTAAAGTTGCTTACATGCTAGTGTAAATCATTAATGAGCTTAACTTTATTGGAAATATTCCTCGGCAGCATGACGTCTTTAGTTAACCTTGGAATACGATTGTCTTAGGTCTAAGGTCAAACCATCTTAATGTTTGAACACCTGGCTGTGTGTGTGTTGACCTCTAGGACATAGCTTTTACCCCTTGTCGAAAGGATGTAAGAACACATTTTAGTTCAGGAGCGAAGATCAAAAGAAACTTTATAAAAAAAAAAAACAAGCCTACAATAAATGGCAATACAAGTCTGTGATGTGCTTCAATGTTGGCCTATCGCCTTATTGATACTTAGTAGGCGAGGAGTATTCTACTCCAGACCGATGCCTTGGTTGGTAGGGGATAGCCTTGCCTAAAGTGAGCTAATAGATTCCTGGATAATGCCTTGTGTTAAACATGGTACCAGGATCGATGTTAGTTTTGCCTTAGGAAGGTCGCCATTGTGTATAAAAATTGTCACGTGCGTGAAGAAATAAAGGCAAAAGGCTCCTGTAACTCTAATGTTTCTTGTGTCCCTAGGCTCGTGGTATAAACTTGTTCTTAGAGTAAACACAGTGTGGTCATCTGTTTATTTATTAAGCTTGGTTCTTTTCCTTGACTTAGGCCAGTTATAAACCTTGATTAACCTTTGACACCTTGCTAACTCTTGATTTACTTTCAATAATTTTAAACTCCTGTTAATTTACTACACTAGCTCATTCATGTAACCCTTAAACTAAGTTCTCATCATCCATTGTGGTCTAGCATGCTTGAATTTCTACACTTTATATCTTTTGAATTCTAGCATACTTTCACTCTACTTCCCTATTTTGCAGACGGTCTACCACAACAACCCTCTCGAGCTTACCATACCATAGCTTCCGAGGACGGAATCTACATCAGGAAGGGGGGCATGTTAACCCATGGCGGACGCACTATGTTTTACGTCATTAATTTAAATATTCTGAGTCATGGGCCGGGCTTGTCGGCACCATATGTTAAGGATGAAGGGATTGGGTGATCGCCGATGAGAGGCGCACCTTGGATATCAGTAGGATAAGGGTTAGGGTCGGCCGGCCATGTATGGGCGCCCAAGTGTGAACGGCCAAGTCACCTATATGAGTCAAATGTAACCCTAAAATCCTCATTCTCATGTGTTGTGAATACAAGAGTGCTCTTGCCTTATCTCTTTGGTTTCCTTCTCCTGCGTGTGAGAGAGAGAGAGAGAGCGTGAGAGAGCGATCGAGCACTGTGTAGCGGCATGGCGGCGGAGAGGCGGTAGAGCGGCGACGGCGGCTCCTCCTTCACGGCTGCGACGTGGGAATCCTTCAAGGCGGCGGTTGAGCGGTGAGTGACACACCCTTTGGCATTCTGTTTGAGCTTCCTTCCCTGGTTGTATGCTTGCAGCCATTCGTGGCTCGCATACGGTGTCTGGCAAGTCCCCAGCTACGACCTGTGCGACAAAAGCGCACAAAGATGCGTAATATTGACTTCAAAAAATTTACCTTGAAGTTTTGTAATGTTCACATATTTCTTTGGTATAAACTTCTTTAGTACTGCCTTTTTCCTAGGCGCTGAAGGTGTTGCAGCTCCATTCAAAGGACATAATTTCTTTGTGTGTCCCTTTTCTTTGCATTTGAAACATGTGAGATTATCCCTAATCATAAATTTTGGATTCTTGCTCGCGTTGTCAGAATTTTTTGGTTTTGGTGTAAAAATCATCTTCCTTTTTTGTCCACTTCGTAAAAGTGAACCTAGGTTTCTTTTCATTAGACGATAGTTTTGAAGTGTTGGCGCTGATCGTTGTCTTATGAAAAACCTGAGCTGCCTGAATAGCATCCTCAGCTGTTTTGACTTTGCATTTTTTTACCTCGTACTGATAGTCACGAGCTAGACCGTTGATGAAAATACGACATAAGGTATGATCATCTAATTTGGCTTTGGCAGCCAACTGTCAACTTTTGCACATAATTATCAAATGATTGATTCCCCATGCTATTTTTAACAAGCTTGGCAATTATCTCGAATTCATCCTTTGGTTGGACGAACTCTTTTTTGAAAGCTTATTCAAAATTTTCCCAAGTGGTAGGAATGGAATCTTCTTTGAGATCCTTCCACCAAGTCAATAACCCCTGCACCATCTACAGCTTTTGTGCATCGGTAAATGGATGAAAGGCAAAGTGTGTAGTCCACCTATTGAGCTAAGCAACTACACATTCTTGAGTCTTCGCCTTTTTCTCACCCTCCATACACTTTTGGTGTAAACGACGGAGCAACTACTTTGGTAGGAGCAGGAGGCGCTGCCAAAAGAGCCTTTTGTAGAGTCAAGATCTGCACCTTCAGGTGACTCCATCTCATCATGACATTTATAGCAATAGTTGCTTCCAGACGCTCTGTCACTTCCATAAATTCACTTTTTCCAACAACCTCCTCTTCTTAAACAACTTGGAATTTAAGAACTTCCCTTCATGAGTCAGGACATCGGGATGATCACACATCTCGTCGACATTATCATTGATAGAGAAATCAATGTAAGCCACGATAATAAAGTTCTCTAAAAATTACGAATAACTTGAGGCAACTTCACTTACCCATTCTTGACCAAAATGATATAGTAAATTAATTCACTAAAATTGACTGCACATAAGAAAAAAATGCTTTAAGTAGCATTTGGTGGCTAAACAATGATAAATAATAATAAAAACACCATTCTAGAATTAATCCAAACGGAAATAACTACTAATACAAGGCACACTAGCATTAATTATATGCAAATAACCTGCATTTATCTAATGTGAGCATGTGAAAATGTACAACACTAAAAAACCCTCAAAAATATTAAATTCTCAAGAAAAAATAACTATCATGATTTTTTTCTAATTTTTCTACGGCCTCAAAATTTACTAATTTTGAACTCCACCAAATCCTATCTTATGGCACTCCAAATCTAAATTTTCCAAAAAACTTTAGCGATAAAATTTGCCAAAATACAATTGGTATACAAAAAATACCAATTTCTAGGATTTCTAAAATGAATTTTAGAAATTTTTCCTAAGTTTGGTAATTATGAAAAAGTTACCCTGAGAATCCCATTGATCATGAAATTTTTTGATTTCACCCAACAATCCTCAAGTCCAATTAAAATCTATAATTTTAATGGAATTTCTCATTTTATGGAAAAAAAGTAGATTTTTACAAGAAATCGAACAGTCATCACGGGCGCTCGAACGTCCGGACACGCCACATGCCAAACAACAAACTCGGATATTCCAAAAATTGGAAAAATCCATTGTCTAATTTCCATGAATTTTTTAGAATTTTTCAGAAATTTAATTGTACTCTGAATGCACGAGAATACAAATGGACAAAAATTTCAAAACCCGAATAGTCACCCCGGAATGCGGATAGCAAGGGTCACGGAAACGAGAAAGACATGTAACTCTCGGAATTTGAATGGTCAAAAAATTCTGGACCCAAAAGGCTAAAAGATTCAAGATGATAAAAAAAAACTTTGATTCATCGTGGGGGGGCGCAAGCTGCCGCCCGTGGGACCCCCCTCGGGGGCGGCTGTGCACGAATGCATGAGGGAGAGGGGGAGAAGCAAAGATTATCTTTCTCTTCCCCTTTTCCACCTCATCAACCTTTCCTTCACCACTTCTCTCATCTCTTCTTCTCTTCCTCTGTTAATCATGAATATTAAACACTAATCATGATTATTCACTAATCAATTCTACCCACATGAGGGGTGTTCTCACACGCAAGAGATATTTTGAAGGAAAACTCTAATGAGAGATAGAAAATATGTTGCACACATGGAAGAGAACTTGATGCAATAACATGCTACCACCCATTGATTTTCAGTAGATAATCGACAGAAATTTGCTAACATGCCCGCGGCAAAAATGCATTAAAAATGCTTATTTTACCATAAAAATGCTCTTAAAAAATCCTAAATAATTAGGGAAAAATCCTAAAAATTGTAAAAATTTAGGGAATCCTTTCTACCAGCATGTGCGGTATTTTGGTTTTAAAAATCCGTAAAATGCTTATTTTAACCATAAAAATAGAGAAAAATAGCAATTTCACTCACAAAATTTTCCCGCATTGTCGATACATCCATCCAAGTCAAGAAGCATCACGTTCCGACCGCCATATTGACATTCCAATGCATAAGACACCAAAACAAACCAAAAAATAATATTTTTTTCTAAGTAAACGTTAAAATTTACTTTAAAAAATGCTTAGAATATTGGTATAATGAGAGAATTAAGAGGAGAAAAAAACATCAAAAATTAAGTAGAGACTGCTTTGATACCACTGCTAAAACCCCATAGATATCTCTAGCTAATCACTATGCATAAACACATATAATCCAGGTATATAATCTTCCACCCGCCCTCGAGCCCAAGGGTGCACACATCAAAGTAATGAAGAACCACATACCTAACCTTGGTGTCCCATACCACCAAGAAGTATGCCTTCAATCCAACAACACGCAGCTCTAGTATGAAATGACAAGAAAGTAGAAATCATGCTCTATGCAAGAGAGCATCCCTTGAGAGTGCCCCATGCCCCTATTATATAAGAGAGCTCTCAAGTGACTCTTGACTCTCCATTTCCATGTGTGACGCTTGGTTGCCTGACCCTAACCCCAACCCAAGGTTAGGTCTAACCCTTGTTCCACTAGATCATGTTCACATGCTCCTATGCTCACATGCCTAGGGTGGGTTAGCCTCCTAGTATATGCACATAATATAATATGCACATAGGGATTAAGAAGAACTTGTTGTCCGTCTCCTCTTTTGGTAAAAGAGGATATGTAGTGAACTTTGAGGACGATAGATGCACAGTGAAAGACTATGAAGGTGGCTATGCATTGGTCACTTCTGGCACATTATACCATGGGTTATATCAGCTTGATAGGTTTGATCGGAGAGAGCATGATGCTCATGTGGTTACCACTCTTACACTTGCCATACATGAGGTAGAACTGTGGCATGCCAGGTTTGGGCATGTGAATCATGGCAGTTTGATGCTATTGCAAAAGCATAAAATGGTACAAGATATGCCTCATGTAGATCAGCCAACAAAACATGTATGTGAAGGGTGCATATTGGGTAAGATGCACAGAAATGCATTCCCAAAAGAGGGATCTACAAGGGCTGTCCAGAAATTTCAGCTTGTGCACAATGATGTGTGTGGTCCTATGTGGATACCATCTATTGGTAAGCACCTATACTTTGTAACCTTTATCGATGACTACTCCAGATTTGCTTGGGTGTATCCCTTGAAGGCAAAATCCAATGTATTTACATGTTTTCAGCATTTTGTTGCACAAGCTGAAAATCAAACAGGTTGCAAAGTGCAGACCCTCCGTATAGACCGAGGGGGGGGGGGAATAAATGTCCATTTCTTTCAAAGCCTTTATGGCAAAAAAAAGGTATAAAGCATCAATACACGATGCCATATTCTCCTTAGCAAAATGGTGTTGCTAAGAGAAAGAACAGGTCTTTGATGGAAATGGCTAGATGCATGGTTAAAGGCAAAGGCTTGCCTCACAAATTTTGGATGGAGGCAATAATGTGTGCTACACGTGTTTGAATAGATGCCCTACCAAAGCATTGAAAACCATAACGCCATATGAGGCCTAGCATGAAAGGAAACCTAAAGTTGATCACTTTAGAGGTTTTGGATGTATAGCTTATGCACATGTACCTCTGTAGTTGAGAGGTAAGCTTGATGAAAAAGCAGCTAAGTCCAAATTTGTGGGTTACAACAGTGGTAGTAAAGGCTATTGTCTCTGTAATCCTTCCACACAAAGGATTTTGGACAACAGAGATGAACAACCATTGGGCTGAATTTTTTGGACAGCCACCTTCAAGCCCACTTAACATGTTTGAAGGACTTCTCCCATTGGGAATTGATGGCACAATAGATCAGCCATCAACTTTGCCTAAGGGACAGCATTTGGGTGCTCAAAATCAGCCCATGAATGAGCTCATTACACCTCAAAATGTGGAGGAGGTAGTGGAGCAAGAGCGGATAGCAATGGAAGAGGCTAGAGTTGTGCCTCATTGTGGTTGCTCCGTACTTTACAGGAGAGCAAACTCTTAGCTCCATTTGGTAGTAGGACATAGACTAGTTCACGTAATACAAGAGAACATGCAGATGTTTCTTACATGAGCACACTTTGTGATGTAGATGAGCTAGATTCATTTGAAGAGGCTCATGAGGATGATCATTGGATGCAAGACATAAAAAATGGGATGGATTCTATCCATAAAAATAGCACATGAGATTTGGTAGGCTTGCCTGTTGGGCAAGAAGCCCATTGGCACAAAGTGGGTTTACAAGTTGAAAAGAAAGTCTGATGGTACCATTGCAGGTACAAGGCCAGGCTAGTGGGCAAAGGATATGCCTAACAAAAACGCATTGATTATGATGAGACTTTTGCACCTACTTCTCGTATGGCCACAGTTAGATGTGTTGTTGCATTGTCTGCCCATCATGGATGGAATGTGCATCAATTAGACATAAAATCAACTTTTCTCAATGGGGATTTGCAGGAAGAAATGTATGTAAATCAACCCATTGGTTTCATGATGCATAGTCATAAGAAAACAAAGTATGCAAGCTTCGAAAAGCACTTTATGGTCTCAAACAAGCTCCTTGAGCTTGGTATGATAAGTGCATACTTATTTGACCATGCAGGGATTTTGCAATAGTCCAATGGAGATCGCCCTCTATGTGAAAGAGGATCATGGCACTTTGATTATGCTCATTCTTTATGTGGATGACATGTTGCTAAAACTGGGAATGATATGGAAAAAATTTCAGCATTCAAATTTGAATTGCAAACGTCATTTGAGATGATAAATTTGGGATTGTTGCATTATTATTTGGACATACAATTTGTGCAGACAAATGTGCGGATTTATGTATACCAATCAAAGTACATTCAAAAGCTGTTGCACAAATTTGGGTTTTCAAGATTGTAAGCCCATCTCTACTCCGATGGAGCCAGGGCTGAAATTGAGCATGTATGATGTTGGCGAGCCTTTTGATATGAGTGTTTATAGCCAAGAACTGGGCTACGTCATATATTTAAGTAACACACATCCATATATTTAGTTTGGGGTTTCCCAGTGTAGCAAATTTATGCATAGCCTAGGTACAAAGCATTGAGAAGCTGTGAAGCAAATCTTTCGCTATCTTCAAGGCTCCCTGGATCTTACGTTGGTATATCCCCAGGGGGCAGCTTCCGTTGGTATATCCCAAGGGGGGAAGCTTGCAGTTACATGCTTACAGTGATTCAAACTCGACTGGTGACTATGGTACACTGCAATCCACTAGTGGGAATTGTTTCTTTTTGGGGCATTCATGCATATCATGGCTGAGAAAAAAGGAGCCCACTATTGCCACATCTACTTGTGAGGCTGAGTACACGGCAGTCTTTACAGCCAAAATAGATTGTGTATGGCTAAAGAGATTGATAACTAATCTTTGTGAGTGTTAGGCCGACACCCACCACCATACTCACCGACAGTCAGAGTGCTATAGCCATGGCACAAAACCCAGTGTTTCATGCATACACTAAGCACATAGAGATTCATTATCACTATGTAAAGGAGAGGATTCATGCAAGGGAGATCTCATTATCTTACTTCTCTACACATGATAATGTTGCATATTTGTTTATTTACAGAGGCATTCCCTCAAGAGAAGTTTGAAGCTTTCCGCAAAGCTTTAGGCTTACTCTCCTCTGGAGAGTGATCTGCCACACATATGCTATGAGTTGTGCCACATGTGATCATGGGCTAACCAAGGGCACTTTTCTCCCTTTGGGTTTTCCCCCTTGGATATTAGGTGTGAAAAGACACCACATTTATTGTATTTTGATATTGTGGACTCAACCCTCTTTCTCCACACATTATATGCCATCTTCTTTGTGTGAGCATCAATCACCATCTCTCTCTTGAGTGTGCTTGCTGCTATACTTCTCTGTGTGCCCCATTTTGTGTGCAACCCTAACCTAACAATCCTCTGTGAGTGTGGTCTCGATGCCACGTAGGTTGATGGTGGTGCCTGCTCGAGCTGCCTGACCAAGTCTTCAGCTTTCGGGATGCACAGGGATCTTGTGCCATGGCATGTTGAGGAAATCTTCCAAGTGGGTGATGCCTAGCCACTGTTGCACATCAGCGTGCTCTGTGGCTATTGAAAGGCTCAAAGGTCACCATGGCTGCAAAGAAAGCAGGTGTTGTACGAGAAGAAAGAGAGATGATAGTTGTAGGCGAGGCAAAGGCGCGAAGGGCTGGGAACTGGTGTAGGGTTTTTGCTTCACGCGAGAAGACTGGCTGCATGCAAATAGATAGATACAAAAAAAGTTAATGACAGTGCATGATAATCTAAAAATAGTTATCGTGCATTGTAGCGTGCATGATTGCCATGCAGCTATCGAATAACCATGATGAAGGGGTATCAAATCATTCGACTTCCTAGACGAATATACGATGATTGTTCTTGGGAGCGTGCGTTGTAGCGTGCATGATTGCCATGCAGCTATCGAATAACCATGATGAAGGGGTATCAAATCATTTGGCTTCCTAGACGAATCTACGATGATTGTTCTTGGGAGTGTGTAGTGGATTAGTGGTGCCATCTCATAAATGAACACATTAGGTGGCATCGGCCCGTTGTACGGTCGCAGGCGGCGAACACTAGCTTGTGGAAGCACACCTGTGAGAATCTCGAGGAGGAATGTTCCATCGTAGAATCTTTCCATGATCTTGAAGGGTCCAGTCCACCTTAGCTTTAGCTTCCCCGGATGCGGACCCATTTGTGTGACTGGAAAACAAGAGGACCGAATCTTCTTCTTTGAACAGTCAAAATCTGGAATGCCGGTCGACCCATTTCTTCCTCTACTTCTCGATCATTGTAGTGACGAAGAAGCTCTTGAATCGATCTTCATCCAGTTGGAGGAGCTAATCCAGGCAATGCTCTAGGGATTCCTTGGGTCTTAGCTTCTCAGCTATGGCTATCCAAAGACTCGGCACTAAGAACTCTATAGACATGACAATTTCAGTGCCATATACTAGTTTGAATGGAGTCATCCATGTGGAGACCTTATAGGCTATGCGAAATGCCCATAACATCGAGTACATCTCATCCCAATCGGTGAAATTCTCATTGACCAGATTCTTGAGGATGCACTGTAATATCATGTTGGTGGACTCTACTTGACCGTTGGCTTGTGGATAATAGATGGTGGATTTCTTATGGATGATGAGGTGCTGAGTGACCAGCTGCCTGATGACATCATTCACAAAGTGTTTGCCCTAGTTAGCTCGATCGGTAGCTAAATCGGCTAATGATCATATCATAAAGGAATTTGAGAGTGGAC
This sequence comes from Cibotium barometz, assembly GCF_041138505.1. Taxonomy (NCBI): domain Eukaryota; kingdom Viridiplantae; phylum Streptophyta; class Polypodiopsida; order Cyatheales; family Cibotiaceae; genus Cibotium; species Cibotium barometz. The sequence goes on from NC_141048.1 coordinate 23,462,880, forward strand.
TTGGCCGTGTTATCTTGGAGGGATCTGGCTTCCACCCATTTGGTGCTGTGTGGTCGGTTGCCACTAGGATATATTTGTTATCGGGGTGAATCAAGTTGGCGGTTTGAATGGACCCACGAAGTCAAGGCCGCATTTTTGGAATGGTTCCAAGGAAAGGATCGGATTCTGAGGCATCCGGTCTCTACTATCAGTTTGGCAATTGGTTGGCCAAGGCACTGGCACACCACATTGTTTGGCCCATTTGTAGGCATGGCCGATTATAGACTTGGAGGATCTTTCTTCCTGTTACTTTTCCTGCGAAGTGACCACCACTAATTCCTTGATGGGCTTCTTTGAGGATACCTTCTTATTCATGAGGTGGAATGCATCTCTAGAGGATTTGATCGATGCCCTGTTATATAACTATCTGGCTATTACTTGGAAAGACTGACTTCAGATAGCTATCCGCTTTCTTTAATCTTGAGAAAGGTTATCCTCCATCAGAACTATGGCCACAAATGCCAACATTTCATCATACCAAGTTTGAGGAATCGGCATGACATCTTCTATTGTGAACAGCTCCGCATCGAGGGTAGATCATCTACTACTCCGATCGAGGCTTCACCAAACTCCAGTTGGGACAGGTAATCCGCCACTATATGGATTGCTCTTGGGGTATGCACAGTGTTAAACTCGAATTCCTTAAGGATCAACATCCATCAAGTCATCTTGCCTACCAATCTATGTTGCTTTATCAACAAGCTTAAGCAAGGTGGAATGATCCACATGGAGGGTGAACTTGTTACCCATAGTGGCAAAACTTGTTGACAGAGTAGATCATGACCAACCGCTTCCCTATCAGTGGAGGTGGAGTAATTTTGCTCAGCATCTGTCTAGTGTAGTAGACGGGCTAGATCTATTTTTTTGGCCTCCTGCATCAGGACACTCCTTATTGCCACATTTGAAGCATCCACGAAGACATGGAATGGCAATTCCCACTTAGGTGCTTGGAGTACATGTGCTTCGCATAGCATGAGCACTTATGCGATGCCTATGAGTTCCCTATCGCTTGGTACTAACCCCTTGTGTATAAAAGGAGAGACATGGGGGTAAATACGAGGCCATATAGATCATGGGGCCAGTACCAAGCGGTAGGGGCTTATGCGATGTTCGCGAGCCCCTCACATCTTCATACTAACCCATATAACAAAATGAAAGAAAAGGGAGTCAAAAAGAACAAGCTATAAGGCACTACAAGGATACCTGCTTTGTCGATGGCGACGACAATAGTGGCAGGGGAGCTCAACACCAAGGCAATGGCAAGGCAGAGGTTAGACGATGGCGATGGCGTTGTTGATGCAGAGGGACGACACGAAGGGCGGAGAGCTTGACACCAAGGGTTTAGGATGGGCAGAAAGCTCGATGTCCCCAAGGAGATTCGGGCCGTTTTAGCACCACAGGCGTGGTGTGTCCTGTTCATAAGTGGCATTATAAGGTCTCACGCATTTATAAGCCATTTTACCCTTCATATAAGGCCACCGAAAAATTGAAGGGTGAATTTTTCAAAATCCCCTTGTTACATATAGGGAAAAAAGGGCATAATATAATTAACCCTTCAAATAAAAGTTTCATCCCATGCCTTCAAAAATGAGCATGCATCACACTTAACAAGGTTGTGGTTCATTAAAACATCATATAATTTTTTTCTTTCTATAAGGTTGTGTGTGTGTGTGTGTGTGTGTGTGTGTGTGTGTTCAGAATGAATATTGTGAGTGTTTAAGTATGTGCATTAATTAGAAAGAGAGAAAAGCATGCTTGCAGATTTGATTAAAAGCTTCAGTTTTCTTGTGGAGATAGAAGAAGAAGAAGAAGGGGCAATGGCGATACAGAGTGGCTACACAAAGGGCGATGGCAAGGAACTCGACGCGAATGAATGAAGCTTTGGAGGGAGATAGGGGCCATTATAGACCAACGTGGTCCCGTACCATGTGGTCTTAGCACCATGGTGTGTACTGATCACAAGTGGCATTTACAAGGTCTGACGCATGAATGACACGTCAATATGCTAGGTACTCTCCTCTCCTCCATGTGTTTGATTTATTTTAGGAAACGTTATCACGGTGCCCTATTGCCTTTGCCTCACGACTGCATCTGCCTCCTCATCGACGCCCCAAAAATCAAACAATGCCATCGCCTCTACATCCATTGCACGACTGCAAGTATTTTGAGATTTTTTGACCTAAACATAAGGGTTCGTTCAAGGGTCGGTACCGTGCGATAAGGGGATCACAAGCACTCTGCGAGCTCTTTATTGCTTGCTGGTAACGACTTTTTCTTAACGTATTGTGGTCTATTAGGGTAATGTTGCTAACAGGGTCTACACCAAGTGATAGGAGGCTCATTAGCATCATACGGGCCCCATATCGCTTGGTACCAAACCCCCTTAGGGTCATGTTTCTCACAAAGATAGTACCATGCAACACGAGCCTCGTTGGCATCCTTAATATTGACCCCCTTTTGAGGTTATTTTTCTCAAGGGGTCAGTACCAAGCGATAGGAGGCTCGTGGGCATCGTGCTGGCCCCATATCGCTTGGTATTGACTCCCCTTGGTACACGTTGCTCACGGGGTCAATACCAAGCAACATGAGTCTCGTTGCCATCCTGTAGGGCCCATATCACTTGGTACTAACCCCTTTTGTGGTAATTTTTCTCACAGGGTCAGTACCAAGCGACCCGAGTCTCGTTGGCAAGCACTATTTCGCTTGGTATTCGGCAGGTCAGTACCAAGCGATTTGCAAGCATCCTGCTAGTTCGTTATCACTTGGTACTGACTCCGAAAAATTTTTCGATTGTCGTCTTACTGAGTTTATTTATTAGATGGTGCATACCAAGCGAACTACTTGAAGGATAGATACAAGTGAAAGGCCTACGGAGTGGCTTTAAGTGCAAGGTAAGAGGAGAAGATATTAAGCCCACATGGCAGTTCTGCGAGAGCTTCTACAGATTGAGCGACATGTGCAACCTGCAATAGCTAGGCTACCATTCTAGAGGCTTGTGCGTGATATTTGTGAACACTGGAGTATTGGCATGCGATGGCAAGCATCTGCAGTTTTGTGTCTCTAGGAAATTACTGAAGACTGGCTGATTGAGTTTTTTGAAGATGCATATTTCCTCACTGCCCATGCCCATAGGCTTACAATAATGCTTAGGGATTTCGATACACTCTGTAGATTAAGGTACAGATATGATCATTTATAAGCACATGTTTCTATTAGTGATCGTCGCATGCTGGAGATCCTGACGGTCCTGTCCCGCCATCCTCGTGCAAGACTAGTTGAGAACATCCATGCTGGTCATGACATGGACATCCACTCTTGGACTCAAAGAAGACTAGAAGCACAAGACCATTTGCAGCAAGATGCGGCACAGCCAAAGCCTCACGCACAACCAGAACTGGAGGCACAAGGTTGCACAACCACAATCCTCCGGTTCTGCTAGTGATGGAGGTGAAACTTTTCTAATGATCTAGCAAATGATGATGTAGGCCAAGAAGCCAATAGGATTCGTAGAGAAATTAACGTCATCAAAGTAGAAAATATCAAAGAATTAAGGGAGTTGGAAAGTATTGTGCCCATCACTATGGCATTACAATTCGGGGCGCAAGGTTTGTTACTAGCTTAGATGCGGCTGATTTACGTGTTTTGCGATGTGGAGGGATACTAGAAGTCACAGACACAATTGTAAATGTATCACTATGGTATGTTGGCATAATGGTGTTGAAATCTATTTTTGAATTCTAATTCTATTTTTCACAAATCCTATTTCTATTTTCTCACAAATCCTAATTCTATTTTCTATTCATTGTTGCCTGGAGGTATTGTCTCTCGCTTCTACAAGAAGAAATACAGAATAGTACATATGTTGTAGACCCTCTCATATCAGGGTAATTGCAAAATGCGGGGAACGGGGACATCATTTTTAGACCTAATGGCCTAGTTTTAGGAGGTCAACCTTGATCTGGCGCACGAATTATTATCACGGCTTATAATAAAGAGTGAGTCTCGTGTTAAGTTATAAACTCGTGACAACATATATTAGGTAATTTGCATGTGTTTTTTTTATAACACCTATGTCCTATTTGCTTTTTTAGCCAACATTAGAGTTTGCTTACTATACGACATTGCATGAAATATATGTTACTTTGCAAACTTTGTCTCCGAATATCATGGTCACGTTAGAGAGTAAGTACCTATTGACATTTTCCTATTCCACGAACATATAGATAAATTTATTGAAGTAGGATAAACTAATGCTTATTTTGTCAACCTTTTAGATGTGCTCAAAAGTTTGCATCAGCTATGGAACACCTATTATTGGAGCCAAATCTTCTTCAGACCATGAGATATCGAAGGATAAGGGTGCCAATCTAGCCTGCAGATGTCAGTTGTGGATGGAGGACGTGCCTCAATGCATTTCTTTTGTTAAAAAAGATTTTCAATATTCTTGATGTAAGTGATGTTTATAATCTACATCTCTTGATCAAGATTTTTAATACCAGTATGATACCAATTATCTAACATAGCTATGAGGTTTCCAATAAAACATTTTCCTTTGTGTACAGAAACTCAATCTGTAAAAATATAATCCATTTCATGTTAAACAATTCAAGATAAAAGTTTTACAAAAAATAATTTTTGGCGGTGCATGATCGTGTAGAAGAAGAGATAAGATGGGCATGTGATTTCGCAAGGGAAGCCGAAGAGCGTAGGCATCAACAAGAGGAACAATACCAAAGGGAAGTTCAAGCGCACCAAGCTGCTATCGATGAATTTGAAAGGTGCATAGCTGAAGTGGATGAATGGGTGGAATTTGGAAGGTAGGTTGAGCTAGAGGCCCGGAGGCAAGAACAGGAGGCCAACAAGCAAGTAGAGGAAAGATTGTGGGAAGAAATGGAAAGAGCCTCAGAGACCCATCCAAGGCCACCCCACATTCATCATAGGCACCTCGCCCCATCGCCCCTGAAATTAGCCCATGTATATATATACAGAGCAACAAATATGTATATTTTCTAGAATATATAAATACATCAACTGAAATCCCATTGATATTGAATATTGTTGTCTCTTTTTTTTTCATTAGAAACATGTCAAGTATGCACACAATTGGATGGCATATTGTTTTACACAGCTTTGTATCTAACAAGTATGCTAAAAATTGAATGCCATACTACTGTACATAGCTTCATGTACCTCAAGGGATAGGACAAACATATTTTTGTAAACTAGGTGTGGGCCCATTGGAAATTTGATTACTTTTACAGGATGTGTCGCTATTAAGGCTTCCAACTTATTATCCCACAACTCATAGGTTTGCTCATCTTTAGGAGCATAGAAGAACCCTTTCATAATAAAATAACCTCATGCAATGGAATTCCCCCATCCATCCTTTATAGGTCTCTTGTAGAGCTCTTCCTCCTTTGTGCATTTCAAGACGTAGAAGTCACCATTCTTTGGATTTCCTTTTCAGCTGTCTCACCGGCAAAATTGTCTCCTACAAGGACATCATAAAGGGTATCATGGTGCCCTTCGTAGGTGGCCTCCTCAATGTTTGCGATGTTAATATCAATGTCAGCATTGTCTTCTTCAGTGCCATCTACCAATGGTTCAAGGGCAATGTGGTCTTGAGTATGAATATGAGACTGATTTGCTGCATCTACGCCATAAGTGTTCCATACAATAACTACAATAACATGATAACTGATGCACTCTCAATGTGTTGTTGGATCGTGTTGAGAGTAAGCAGAGACTAAATCTAGGGATCTTGTGTTTGTTATACAACCTTGACATTCCATGCCTCATCTCTATCTATATCACCCAACTTTATTTCCCAAAAGACTCTATTAACGTACCAAACTTGTGATGCATATGTGGACTCAGCTCCAGTGGTGAGCATTTCTTGCAAAAACTTTACGACATCAGCTGCACATTGGAGCTTAGTACCATTAGGCTTGAGTTGTTCATAAGTTAGTGCTCTCTTCACTACACACCATCGTGCTCTCCCTTTCCATAACCAGAGCCAAAGAAATTACAAGTCATTTGCAACCCTGTGATGGTAGTGTACCTAGAAACAAAGTAGAAAGACCTTTTTGCTTTGAATTTTGATGAAGCACCATCAGACCAAACCAATGACGTTGTAGGGGAATACCAAAGGGGAATACCCAGCATGTGGACTCAGCTCCAGTGGTGGTGAGCATTTCTTACAAAAACTTTACGACATCAGCTGCACATTGGAGCTTAGTACCATTAGGCTTGAGTTGTTCATAAGTTAGTGCTCTCTTCACTACAGTCCCTACACCATCGTGCTCTCCCTTTCCATGACTAGAGCCAAAGAAATTACAAGTCATTTGCAACCCTGTGATGGTAGTGTACCTAGAAACAAAGTAGACAGACCTTTTTGCTTTGAATTTTGATGAAGCACCATCAGACCAAACCAATGACGTTGTAGGGGAATACCAATTATAATGTAGCATGAAACAATGTTGTACAAAATGGGTATCATCCTTCTTATCATCATAGATATAAAAGTGTATGGTTTTGTAGATGCCACCTGCAATGCAAAAGTATGTAATATGCACAAATATGGACACTTGGCTTGAATACCAGTTCATTTTGCTTCTTAAAAGAGTAATTCTCAACAAAATCTATAACAGATATTACCACATCTTTGGGAAAATTGGACAAGTATTCTTTATATTGCTCAGCTTGCCACCGATACACAAAATTATGTTTGATAAACTTTTCGAGCTAATCATTGAACATTTGATTCAGTGCCTTGCATGACATTTCCTTGTGTATTAACTCTTTCCTCTTCTTTGTCTTGCCATCATCAGTGGTTGCACATTCTATGTCCTGAAAGATCTTCGCGGTGACAAGCCGACCAGTATATGCAAATTCAACTAGACAAACTATTATGTTTCAAAGACCACATACAGTACAACTCCCCATCAGACACTTCAAAGCATGGAAAATAGTACCTTCAACTTTGGGACATAGGATGGATTCCCATGTGCTTGTGATGCTTTTGTAGGACTTCTCTGCAGCCTTGCACCCACCTGGCTAAGAACCCACATTACAAATGACACAATCACATTGACATGCTTTGCCATGTAACCCAAAAGTAGATCCTTCATTCTGGTTCAAGGCATCTTTTAAGAATGATATCTGAACATGTGTTATGCTGCAACAAGTGTATTGATCCTTAAGCTTGCACACAAAGTATGGCTTTAATTTCTCAAAAGCTCATTGATGAATTGGTGCGTGTGGATGCATCTCCTTAAACAACAAATATAGTTCAACCTGAATACAAAACCATCATAACAAGTTAAACATTTGATTTGAAACTAGTTTGTAGCTATAGGTTCCTAGGTGTATGTAGTTGGTTCACCAACCAGTATCTTATATTGGTTTAACATCAGTATTATATTGTTTTAAAACTGGTGTTGTCTAAAGCAAAGCTGATCTTTACTTTATATCTAATACATGCTACATAGAGCTAATGTTCCAAACGATATCATACTGGTACAAAACACTGGTATCACATGGCCACCCCAAGTTCTCCTTCCGGTCTTTACCCGATACAATACCAGTGTTCAATCGGTATAATACTGGTTAGAAAATTTGCTAAATACATAGTACATTAAAGGAGACCATGCTCTTAAGCCAGTATGATGGTGGCAGTGTTTAACCGGCTGGTCTTTTCCCTATCAGTAGAGTGTTACTTGTATACAGCTATCATTCCACAACCGGTATCATGTTGGTTTGGGCTGGTATGATACCGGTGAAAAGCCTGTTAAGCTTGTTTTTGCTATAGTTTAAGTGTATACAACTTGTTTTCCATCAGGTATCTTACCAGTTTAACACCAATCTCTTACTTGTTTTACACCGGTTTTCTTGGTTTTATTTATTGTTGCCCCAAGTTGAAAACCGTTTGGAACCATGCCCTACCTTGTGAGGAAGGACGATTTCTTTTTATGTGCTAGATTTTCCATTCCTAAACTTTCCCAAGTAGTCTAAGGGCTATAGGTTGACTAACAGAATATCAAACAGTCAGACATAATACACATAGACATATGATAAAAGAAGGAAACAACGTACATTCAAGGATGATAGAATCATAGAAGAGTAGAGAATTTGGCATTTGTTTGTACATCGGTTGGAAACTCTAATATAGTCTTTGAATCTATACTGAAAAAATATGTAATGTATAAAAGCACACCAAATCAACACAGGTGTTGGAGCACGAGTTGTTGCTGTTACCTGAGATTGATCGAGAAGGTGTGTCGGATGCTTAACATAAGATTTTCTACCAAGGCGCTTGTGACATACATCCTTTTTGTTGCGTGAAACACGAGTATAGCTTAACAAAAATTGAAAACAAGATCTTTCACCTCATCACTAATTATGCCTATTGCACAGGCTTGCCGATGGCAAAATACCATCAGCAAAGGTTTGCAAACGCTCTCTAGCTGCATAGAAGTTACGTTTGTGTATGTTCAATTGCCTTGAAGCATCTACCATGTTAAGAGAGGATGTATTTGTGTCGGCACCATTCATAAGAATCATTGGAATAGACCTTTTAAGAAATAGCTCCTCAAAGTTTCTAGAAAATTTCACTGCTTTAAGTGTATTTCGTATGCACTCTATATTAGACTTGTCTGGTTCCATAGTGAAAAACTGTTGGAAATTTCCTTTATGTAGCGATGTTTGAGAACCTAAGATAATATGTCAAACCTCGTCTTCTCCTTTAGACCCTTGGTCCGCTTATTAAAGTACTGAACAACGTCATTGCACATTTTTTGACACTTCTGCTCGTTTGCACCATGACTTACATTGTGCTCTTGTTCTTCTTGTAGCTTAGACTTCATCCTTGCACGTTGTTCTTTCTTCCTCTACGTATGATAATCCTTGATTGCATTGGCAAAAAACTTTACACATGACTTGCATGGGTGGTTAAAAAAAGTATGCCAAGGTAGGTTTATTTTAGGTATTTTAGAGCTCTTCTTTTCTCTCTCACGTTTTTTGCATGAGGCTAGATTCACAGAGCTAGAGCTCCTTGCATGGAGGTACAAAACTACTTTTAGAATGCAATCGAGCAATTATGAGTTTTTAGTGATGCCTTTCAATCTTACTGATGCTTCGGTCACATTCAATCGTATGATGACTTGCATCTTTCTTAAATATCCAAACTTTGTGGTAGTATTCTTTGACGATATTCTTGTGTTTAGTGATGACATTATCGAAAATAACAAACATTTAGAGATAGACCTTGGACGGCATGTTGCCTCACGCGAGGAAGGGCAACATTTGTCCGACCTCTCAACCCAAACCCTAAGGGCAACATTTGTCCGACCTCTCAACCCAAACCCTGGGTGAATATGCAAGCTAGAAGACAATAGAGCCTCGAGGGTCCTGAAATTCTTCCCAAACCCTAAGGGCAACATTTGTCCGACCTCTCAACCCAAACCCTGGGTGAATATGCAAGCTAGAAGACAATAGAGCCTCGAGGGTCCTGAAATTCTTCCCAAACCCTAAGGGCAACATTTGTCCGACCTCTCAACCCAAACCCTGGGTGAATATGCAAGCTAGAAGACAATAGAGCCTCGAGGGTCCTGAAATTCTTCCCATCAAAGCTAGCCCTTTTGTATATAAGTCAATTTTCACATTAAGTAATGGAATAGCAATGGGCCACGGGGGGCTGTCCGCGACATGTGTGAAGCGCCTCTAAAAAGTTGACACGTTGGAACGGGATCCTACGCTGCTTCATCCGACGTGGCAAGCCAGGTAATGTGATCGTTGAGCGTTGAGCTCAGAGAGAGTTCTCCCCCATGGCTAACACTATGGCGATGGCGACGGAGATGCAGCATGCGAAGGTATTAGGGATAGGGTTTTGCGCGTGGACTGCCGTTTTTCTGGTGGTGCGAGCTTTGCTACCCAAGCGCTCCCACGACTTTTGCAACCGCGTCGTCTCCCTCATCCACGTGGCCGTCTCGCTGGCGCTCTCTTCTCTCTCCGTCCAGGACTGGCACCGTATCTTCTGGCCCCTGGGAAACCCTCCTTCCCCTATGCAGGTCAGCTTTTTTCTGCAATTCTTCTTTTGGGGTTGAAGCAAATCTCAGCTGGGTTTTTATTTTTGCTTTCAAAAGAATAAAGGGTCGGCAAGTTTAGGGTTTGTGTTAGTTTTCGGCAGAGCTGAAAAGTCGTCTGTGCAGAAGGGAGCGCTAGCAGCGCTGTGTAGTTTGGCAGTAAAAATAATAAAATAAAAAATTCTTGAAAATATGGATAGTGTTTAGAATTACTATGAAGGCCAGCCCCTAGCTCAAATTGAACTTAGGAGAAGTGTTTAAATCTGCACCCCTAGATGCCCTTTTTGGGTAGTTGTTCACACTTTTAATTTGTCCACGCCTGCCTTTCTGTGGGCACACAACCAAGGGTTAAGAAGATAGATCTCTAGGGTATATACTAGCACGGTGACAATTAGCCCATGAATTTTAACTGCCATGGGGAAGTCTTGGTGAAGCATATGAAGAGGAAGAGAATGGGTGGTGGGACACCTGTTCCTGCCCATGTAGCTAGGCGACTGTCAGCGTAGCTTGGTGGATTTTGGCAGGAATGGATGGATTGGTGCCCATGCACTGACATCACGGTCAACCAGGAGGCATTCTGTGAGTGAATGTTTAGCAACCGATTCCTTACCAACACATGTGCTATAGAAGATGTATCACCACTAGAAAGTAAAAAAACCACAAATGTCCCTTCTAGTGTGCATTTGTTGTTGTTGTCGACTTTAATAGCAAAGTAATTCGAGGGTTTTTCTTCTTCATAGTAACAGGAAATGGGTGTTTCATAGCCAAACGTTGTGGAAACTCCATTTCTTGGGAGGAGCCGTTTCCGTTTCCTTGACATGGTCTTCAGATTGCCAAGAAATGATGAGGTATTGCGATGCATGACCTTCCTTGAAATGGTCTTCAGATTGCAGTGTATGATTTATCGAGGGTGTTTGAAGAGGATTGCTGAGAGCGTCCCTTTTTGCCTTGATTCAAGTAGCCTCTAGCCTTGTTTGCAAGCCAACCAGGAGAAAGAACACATAAAATGACACTATAATTTCCCAATTATTTACTAACTGAACTCCTTTTTGGGATGAGATCAACTGGCAAATTCATGATCGTTCAGCGGCTTGATAGGCACTCCTGGCCCGAATAATATCCGTGGTTATCATGTGGCTTACCTTAGACTTAATGTGGGTTGCAAGCTCTCCTTCCAGGGCTTAATCGTCTTCAATTAAAAAAAGTTTTTCCCTTGTGTGCAAACTCATTTATGCTATCCTTTGTTCGTGGGGATTTGTAGAAGCGTAAAATGCTAATTACGAAGTGAACTTCGAGTTGTCATGACCCTTTTGATTCCTTTTCCAACTTAGTAGGCAATGAAAAAAATGAAATTTCCTTGACCGATTTGTATTGTGTTATTGTCCATTTTTTGGTTGGTGTATAAAATCTATTAATCCAAATACTGGTTTCTGAGTATGTGAACTATGTATCCAAAGAAGCATAGCATGTATGGGGAGTTTCAATGCAAATGTTCGAAACAAAATTGAACTTTTTACTTTTATTGGCTATGACCGAATTCTTGTTCTTTATGCAGATATTGACAATGACAGTGAGTTTGGCGTATTTCATATATGATTTCTTCTGTTGTCTTTTTGACACACCCATAGATTATTCAAACTTTGTTCACCACACTGTCAGCATCAGCGGTCTTGCATATTCTGTATTCTACAACAAGGTTTGGGGCATCCCCTATCCTATCTTCTTCTTTTCATTAGCTTAAGATGCCACTGAATTTTGGACAGTTTGGTTTTTAAAAGACTGCATTTTCCTAAGACCTTAACTAATTCTTTTATAAACCAATGTTTCACAGTATCAAGGCTGGATACAAACAAGTAGGTGCCCATGAGCACCCTTTTGGGTTATGAAATCATGGCCATTTGATTGCTGGGATGGGGTGCCTTCCCTTTACACATGAGGTGCCTGTCCAAACAATGCAGACAAGGCCTCCACTCCTGTCAAGACCTGGAACATGGATGACATTCTTTTGGGGCATGCAAATAAATGCCAATCAGCATCTAGGAACCTTTGCCAGCAGATGGCTTGCAGAACTCCATCATAATGGTGGGTGCCACGACATGTGTAGATAGTGCTTGCCCTTCACAGCCTCTGTCCACTGTATTGGCAATCTGATATGGGCAAGCAGCTTGTGTGTATCACCGGATTCTAAGCTCAATTGCTGAATGCCATTAGAGGTTGATGGTGGCAGTGTGGATGTGGATGCTGCGGTCACTATCGTGGAAGTGGGTGCCTTGGCAGACTTTTCGACCTGCCACTTAGTGCCATCCTTCTTCCCGTGTCCCTCAGTCTGGTTGGCGGAAGAAACAACGGTTCCTTGCCTTGTACCGTGTCTCTTCATCCAGCTGGAGGTAATGTCTAGTGATGCCCTCCTTAGATTTTTCCTCGGGTGTTTTCTTGGGCGTGGGAACTTTCTTATTGCCTGATTGATCCTGAGAATTTTTCTTTTGGTCCTTCTGGTCTTTGCTGCTTTGAGCCCCCTTACCCTGGTTGAATGACTGCTTGGTAGTTGACTGGTGTTGGGGCTTAGGACTAGATTGTACTTGCGTGGGCTCTGAGCCCCCTTACCCTGGTTGAATGACTGCTTGGTAGTTGACTGGTGTTGGGGCTTAGGACTAGATTGTACCTGCTTGGGCTTACTTCCGTTCATCATCAGTTCTTGATTCTGAGCTAGGGTTAGTGTCCATGCAGAAGTCCGAGACTCAAAGTTTCGGACTGGGTACCTAATGTTTGTGTCTAAACCTCTAATGAACTGTTTCAACTTGTCTTCTTTTGATATACCCAATTGCTAGGCCATGGTAATGACCTTGTTGGAATAGGTCAAAACAGGGGAACCATTCTGAGTGAGTTTGTAAAACTCGTCCTCAAGATTTTTCGTATAGTGCGGTGGAAGAAAATGGGCCTTAAGTCAGCCCACGAAAGTAGCCCAAATAAACTGATAGTGGCCTTTTAATGGGTCTGTGTGAAGTTGAGACCAGTGCTGCCACCAAGTAACAGCTTCCTCAGTGAGTTGAGGTGCTGCCACACATGGACTTTGTCTTGTGGATCTGTGATTTTAGCTAATAGAAAATGTGCTTCAAATGAATAAATTGAGTAACAGCAGCATGATCGCACTTACCAAAGTTTGGTGAAGTTCGAATGACGGTGGTTGTTGGGGTGGTGGAGGACAAAGGATTTGGAGCCATCCTGATGCCAGAATCTGTGCCACCGTGTGGTGGTGGTGGTGGATTTGCATAGCCTCTTTGCTCCTCCGCACATCTCATTTCTTCTTTCTTTCTTTCTTCTTCAACTTTTCTTCTTGCTTCTTCACATCTTTCGTCGTCTTTTCTTCTTTGTTCCTCCAAACCGAAGAACATTTTTGCGAGATCTGAGAGACCTTCTTCGGGCTTCTCTTTTTCTGCTACAAGCTGCATCTTCAATATTTGCTCCATCATTATCTTTAGGAGCAATTTTGTGCTTGGTGGAAGCGTATTTTCTTTGGGTGTGTCGCTTTGCACCTCCAGAACTTCCTGCCAGCTTTCTTCTCGATGAGATGTCTCTCTCGACATGGTGGAGGCCTGGGTGGTTTTTCCTGACCGCAATATTACCATCCACCGGATGCTCTCACTTCTTTAGTGTGATATGTGGAAGCTTCGGAGAAAGATTGGTAACTTCAAAACTCAGAATTCAGCACTCTTTTTGCGATGGAGAAGTGCAAAAAATAGAGAGAGAGAGAGAGAGAGAGGGAGAGATGGAGAGGATACAGTATTGGGTCCCAATTACCCTCTGTAGGGCCCCCACCACGGATGGTGTATTTGCTTTATTAGAATGATGAGAAAATTGAAAGAAAATACAGCAACCTTGGACCTTTTCTTGGCTGGGAATACCCTACCCTTGACCTGAATCCTTCACTCCTTTGCGTTAGCAAGCCCTTGGCTGTCTTGGCCCCTTGGTTTGCTTGAGCACTTGGTGAAAAATGAGATTAATGATTGGGATTATGGCCTCCACTATTTATACTTCTCATCAGGAGCAGTCGGCCATCTAATAAACAGGCAGCAAGCACCAATGTCCCACGACTGGTGAAAATTCAGCAATAAATGCTGAATTAAATCCCAAAAAATGCTGGAAAAAATCCCATAAAGTCTGCGCATCTCTTCCTGGCTGGCTGGACATTAGGCGCCTACTTCTGAAGGGCTGGGCACATCTTTTGTCCACAATCCCAGGGCTGGGCTGCCCCATACATGCCCTACAGCCATATAAAGGCTGTAAGCTCCTGGAAATAGCCTTATCTTTGCCCTAGGGCTGTCCTACAGCCCCTCCATGGTTGGTGGGTTCAGCTTGGGCCTTCCTGGCCCTCATGGGGGTGGTCTACACCATTCCCATGCCCACACTCAGATCCGGGGTAGCCCTATGGGCTGGCCCCTTGTCCTAATCACTATCTATTCAGTGATTTGGCATCCGGTACCATACCAGATACACAGAACCGCTGACATCATTCTAGAGGGAGACTCACAGCGCGGACTGGCACTGTTTCATGTGTAGGACTGACCTTGGACTCATGTGTAGGACAATGCACACCTGACCTCGGACGACTGAGATGGATCCCTGGCTGACTCGTCCCGGACTGGGCTCACATGGGACCAGTTCACCATCCCAGGTCCTGCACCTTCTGTACTGAAATGTCTACGTGGCATCCAAGTGCGGGATGCACGTGACATCCCCTTCAGCTTAACTTGACGGAAGCTGCATAGCCTCCAAATAATCCGTCAATAACGCCGGACAGTCTTCAAAGAACTCTTTGTCGAGCCATCCGCTTCATGAGTTCCTCGGTCCTGAAACTTCGTGAGGAACTGTCGTAGTGTTCGGCCTGAGCCATGCTTGAAATGGTGCAGAAGGATATGTTCTGGAACCATTACTTCTGCTTCATCAACAATGTCTGGTTCCGCTTCATCTGTGACCTCTGAAGGGGGTGGACCTGCATATGGCTTTAACCAACTGACATGAAATACATCGTGCATAGTCCAACTCGGAGGTAGCTTTAACTGCATAGACACCTCATTAATCTTTTTCTGGATGGGAAAAGGTCCGAAGCTCTTGAAAGACAACTTTGGGCATCGCTTGCCCACCTGTTTCAGTCTTTGCTTCATAATCCGAAGATAAACCCAATCTCCTTTCGAAAACTTCATATCCCTTCGGTCTTTATTGGCCTGTCGAGTGTAGGCCTCTTGCGCTTTAGCCAATCTGTCCTTTACTGACTCTAAAATCTCCTGGTAAGACTCCGTCACTCTGTTTGCCTCCGGTATTGAAGACGAAGTTAACAACGACTGGAAAGGTCTTCCAAACGCTGCCTCATATGGAGTCCTGCCAATAGTTGAAGAAAAAGAGTCATTCAAAACAGCTTGAACTAAAGGCAAAAACGATTCCCACTTACCTTGCTGATCGTGGACATAACACTTCAGCACATCAAAGGCCAACTGGTTGTATATCTCTGTTTGGCCATCTATCTGTGGGTGGAATGCACTGGAAAAATTCAACTTAGTACCAAAATTATCAAACAATGCCCTACTGGTAAACTTGGCATCTCGGTCTAACACTATGGTTCTAGGAATCCTGCCAATCGGGTACCAATGCCGAATGAATAACTGGGCAACATCCTCGGCAGTCACATTGGCCCTGCAAGGAATAAGCATAACGAATTTGCTAAACCTATCAACAATAGTTAAGCAGTGCGTATTACGCTTACTCGGACTGGGAGGTAGATTTGTGACAAAGTCCATTGAAATGTCTTGGAAAGGACCCTCAGGAATTGGCAAGGGCTGTAACAACCCTATCTTCTTTCCACGAGGAGCTTTCACCTTTTGACAAATGTCACAGCGTTGTACATATGTAAACACATCACGCCTCATCTTTGGCCAATAGTATTGCCGTTCTAATTTCTCCGGAGTCGAATTCATGCCCCTATGACCACCTGTAATGGCGTCATGGGCATCATGGAGAAGAGCTGCCCGGAATGACTTCATGACACATAGTCGGCCTTTGTAGAAAAGCCAACCATCGCGTATCAGAAAATGGCATGGTCCTGTGGCATCCAATGCCTGTTCCCACTGAGTACCGAATTCCTCGGAATCTGCGTACGTGTGCTTCATGTCCTCTAGTCCTGTACCAACAAGGTCAAGTCTAGTGATCTGAACCGTAGACACTTGTCCCTTCCTGCTCAAAGCATCGGCCACTGGATTGGCCTTTCCTGGAAGGTACTCAATCATACCACCGAACTGCTGGAATATCTGACTCCAGCGGTGTCGTCGATCACTCCACTGTGCACTTGGCATCGTCTGAATCCAGCGCAATGCCTGGTGGTCAGTGCGAACCTCGAAGTCACGGCCATACAGGAAATATTTCCAATGTTTCAAGGCCTGTATAACTGCTAGGAGTTCACGATCATAGACTGAGTAGTTCTTTTCGGCGGGCAGTAACTTACGAGACATGTAAGCTACTGGATGACCATTCTGTTGCAATACACCTCCAATTGCGATGTTACTCGCATCGGTGATCACTTGAAATGGTTCGTCCCACGAGGCAAGGGCAAAACAGGGCGCTTCTGATAAAGTCACCTTGAGGTTTTGGAATGCCTCCAACGCTCATGGAGTCATTCGAATCTTTTGCCTTGTTTTCACTCCCTTTAGCAGATCGGTGAGATTTGCCGAGAGATCAGAAAACTTGTCGATGTGGATAGAATATGCCTGGCATATACCCACAAATGATCTAATGTCATAAGCTATCTGAGGTACTTCCCAGTTAGCAATCTCGTCCACTTTAGCCGGATCAAGTCAAATGCCTTCAGCACTAATTATGTATCCCAAGTAATGCACCTGGAACAGAAAAAATTCTGACTTCTTTTCATTGACGTAGAGCTCGTTGCTTTCCAGCAACTTAAGGACTTTCTCCACATCAATGTCATGCTGCTCAACTGTAGCTGAAAATATGAGTATGTCGTCCAGAAATATGAACACACACTTTCCAATCAACTCTCAGAAAACACGCATCATCATGTGGTTAAATGTAGCTGGGGCGTTCGTCAGAGTATATTCAGCATAGTTGCTCCATATCTCTCTCTCTCTTGCACTCTCTATTCAGCACACTCTAGTGCTCCTTTGCTTCCGCTCTGTGCACTCTTTCATGGTATCATCGCTCCCGGTTCAGTGATTCCATCTGTTGCCCCAGATTTAGCCCTATTTACATCCCCTTAACCTTTGCGTTTTTCTCAGATTTGCAGCCTTCTACTTGTTGCGTTTTCTGGACAGCTTCTGCCGGTTGTTCTCCGTCAGTTTGGCTTCGTCGCTTGCAGCCAGAAGGTAACTTTTTCATCAGCGTTTCACTTCTACTTGGAGTTTGGATCTAGGCGGCCTGTTTTTTCAGGACAGCAGCCCCTCTTTGGCTGCGTTTTCCTCTCCGGTGGACATTCCCTTTTGCAGAGGGGGATTGTGGTGGTTCGGGCTTTGGTGGCACCCTTGGTACCTATGGTGGACACTACTTCTTGTGAGATTGTGCATATTTTTGAGATTGAGCCCAGGCTTTTGTGATGGCTGCTCGGACTACTCTTCATATGTTCTTTGAGTCTGCTAAGTTGGTTGGTTCCAACTACACCTTGTGGAAGGTGAAGGTGAAATCAGCCTTGCGCGGCGTGGATCTCTGGGATTGGCTTGTTACACCGGCCAATGCCACTCCTTCCACCCTTGCTTCCGGTGGTGTGACTTAGGCACAGATTGATATTTGGCAGGCGAATGATCGTCGTGTTTTCTCCTTTCTGATGTTGAACTGTCATGATTCTGTTCTCTCTCATGTGCGTACAGCAGATGCTGCTCATGAAGTTTGGAAGGCTTTTGCAGATCTCTACGAGATTAAGTCTCCGGGTCGGATTTTGGCGTTGGAAAAGCAACTTATGAACTTATCAGTTTCCGCCTTTCCGTCTTTATCTGCTTTCATCTTGAAGATGAAAGATCTTCGGGACGAGCTTGCTGTTTGTGGGGCAAGGATATCTCTATAGAGGACATGGCTATTCGGCTTCTCTCCAAGCTTCCAGAGAGGTTTGATGCATATTTTCAGTCTCTTGTTTCTTCTCCTCGTCTTGTTTCAGTTACTTGGGAGGAAGTTCTCCCCTCCATTATGCAGATTGAGTCTCGCTTTGAGGAGCGGACTGGCACCTCTGGTGGCCCTGATGGAGCTTTGGCAACGCGAGATAAAGAGAAGAATCAACAAAAGAAAGGGAAAGGGAGTTCTGACGAGAGAACTCCAAGGATTCCGACAAGGATAAAAACAAAAGCAAATCTTCTAAAACAAGGACATAGAATGTCATTATTGTGGCAAGAAGGGTCATAAGTCGCCCCAATGTCACAAGAAGAAGCTGTAACATGCGTTGCGGAAGCGTGTTCATGATTAACGCTAAGCAAAGAAGATAACGCTAATCCTATGTTTAGCAAAGACACAAAAGAGAAGGAGAGAAAGACCTAATCTACTGTATATTGCCAAAACATGCTATATATACATGATCTTGCTGATTCACAGCTTCATGATGCATACCAAAGATCCTTGCAACCCTCTACTTGCAATCGAACAAGAGAAGCTCCTGTTGATCCACCACTGTGTCCTTGCTGCCTTGCAGACTCTGACAAATGGATCCTCTTGATCTTTGAATGATGATTCTAATGAATGCCTAATGATCCTATTTATAGGAAAAAGGAATGAATTCGTAATCAAGTCGGTTTTGCCTATTTTTCCCACAAAACATTGTCCAAACAGTCATATTTTGTGTCCAAACTATGCCCAAAAGGTGTCCCAACCATTGGGCTATGTCTTGGGCACTTCCGAGAGCTTGTAGGGCTGCAAAATCTGCTCTAAATCTGCCCCTAAATCTACCCATATATTTGCTTATGAAAATATACATGTCTATGAGCATTGGCATGAACGGATGCACATGACATCCCCTTTTGCTAAGCTTGGAGCACTGGGGTAATCCATACACCTTTGCTCCGTTTTCCTTCTGGTCCAATTGAAGATTGCACTTCATATCCATCGGCTCAATCCCCAAGCTCTCTAACTTGGTCTTCAAGTTCTCTGGCTTGGTCTTTAGATCTTCTGAAAACTCCTCTGAAATTGTCGAGATGACCTCATCCTTCTCCAAATAGGATTTGGAGAGATCCACCTCCTTGGGAACTATCGGGTTGACCTCATCCTCCTCCAAATAGGATTTGGAAAGATCCACTTGCGCGAGTTGTGGTTCTGGTTTTGGTTTGGCTTCTGGCTCTAGCTTTGGCTTTGGTTTTGGTTCTGGCATGTGCATCCCGGGTAATGGCACCTCCTCGGAAACACCTCTTTCTGTGATCACGTCTCCCGAGAACTCTTGTCTTAGAAGCTCTCTTTTCGTTGGGTAAACGCTCTCGGTCATGGGCTGCTTTACAACCCTAGGTGATTCCTTCTTGGCCTTTGTTGATGCTGCCATGAATTGTGCCCATGTCTCCTTGAGTTGTGTCCATCTTTGCTCATATAGAAGTGGGTCTTGACGCATCTCTTCTTGAAGCTCTTCTATGAGTTGTTGCCTAAACCTGGCCCCAACGATGATTTGTTCATACTGAGCATAGCGTTCTTGTTCCCTTTTGTATCGTTCATCTTCCTGTCTCCGACGACTCTGCAAGGTCGTGAGAAAGTCATCGTCCATTGCCTCTGAACTCATGATATTATTTTGCTGTTTTTTCCTCTTGTAATCAGCCCAAAAACCCTAACTCTAGAGTTCTACATGCTTTCTAAACTCCCTAGGATCATGCTAGGCTGAAAACTAGACTTTCTAGCACTATACTATGCTGAAAATGAGCAAAAAGTTGATGCAAAAATGCAGATTTAACGCAAAAACGCAAACCCTAATCTTGCTCGTAAACCCTAAAACGCAAACCCTAATTTCAGAAACCCTAATTCAGCATGCACCAAATATAAGCTAAGAACTGTCCTAGGATGACCTAAGCTCTGATACCAATGTAACATTCTTTGCGGAAGCGTGTTCATGATTAACGCTAAGCAAAGAAGATAACGCTAATCCTATGTTTAGCAAAGACACAAAAGAGAAGGAGAGAAAGACCTAATCTACTGTATATTGCGAAAACATGCTATATATACAATGATCTTGCTGATTCACAGCTTCATGATGCATACCAAAGATCCTTGCAACCCTCTACTTGCAATCGAACAAGAGAAGCTCCTGTTGATCCACCACTGTGTCCTTGCTGCCTTGCAGACTCTGACAAATGGATCCTCTTGATCTTTGAATGATGATTCTAATGAATGCCTAATGATCCTATTTATAGGAAAAAGGAATGAATTCGTAATCAAGTCGGTTTTGCCTATTTTTCCCACAAAACATTGTCCAAACAGTCATATTTTGTGTCCAAACTATGCCCAAAAGGTGTCCCAACCATTGGGCTATGTCTTGGGCACTTCCGAGAGCTTGTAGGGCTGCAAAATCTGCTCTAAATCTGCCCCTAAATCTACCCATATATTTGCTTATGAAAATATACATGTCTATGAGCATTGGCATGAACGGATGCACATGACAGAAGCGGGATGAAGAAGCAAAGAACTCTTCCTCTACAGCGGTGTCTTAGACCAAGAAGGATGATGGCATTCTTCTATTAGCAGGTACTCTTCGTATACTTGCTCTTGTGACTTCTCAGTTGCGGTCGTGGATTGTGGATAGTGGTGCTACTGCTCACATGACACCCCATCGAGATCTGTCGGAATCCTTGGAGTTCTGACAAGAACTCCAAGGATTCCGACAAGGATAAAGACAAAAGCAAATCTTCTAAAACAAGGACATAGAATGTCATTATTGTGGCAAGAAGGGTCATAAGTCGCCCCAATGTCACAAGAAGAAGCGGGATGAAGAAGCAAAGAACTCTTCCTCTACAGCGGTGTCTTAGACCAAGAAGGATGATGGCATTCTTCTATTAGCAGGTACTCGTCGTATACTTGCTCTTGTGACTTCTCAGTTGCGGTCGTGGATTGTGGATAGTGGTGCTACTGCTCACATGACACCCCATCAAGACTGGTTCGAGGACTTCACTGCCAGGTCAGGCGAGATCACTTTGGGTGATTCTTCTTCCGTGCCAATGCATGGACGTGGCACCATCCCCATCTTCCTCTCTTCCGAGGACAAGAGGTACTTCTCTGACGTTTTGTGTATTCCAGATTTGGCTTTTAATGTCACCAGCCTGGACATTTCCCAGTCTGAAAGGGGTATGGTCGACTCCAGGATGTTTAAATATTTGGAAAGTACAAGATTTGGGAATGGGGGATTATCCTAGAATACAAAGGACCACACTCCTAAAATTTAGGAGAGTTGCTATTTTTGGCCCGACTCCGATGGAAATTTTGTTCGCATCATTACATCTGGAATTGAGCAGATACCAAGAGTTGGCAAAGTGTCTATGACAGAATGTCTACCAGTTGGGATATTTTTAGAGATAAAGTTTATGAAAGGACCCATCTCTTAGATTGGGACATGTGGCAAGGAGGTGGACCAAAGTGAGACAAGTGGCGTGACATTTGTTAGAAAGTAGATCAAAGTGAGACAAGTGGCCTCACACTTGTCACTTTAGCTATTGTGTGGCTCTCCACTTGTCATCGTAGCCTTCTCTTGCCATTTTAGCTCATGGGAGGCCCAAATCTATAAATTGGAGCCCTCTCTCTTCATTAATGGAGGCTCTCTTGCTGCACACTAGCCTCTACCACCGTTACAGGCTGCCCTAATGATGGCTACTCTCTTTCTCTCTCTCTTGAAGGCTGCCCATGAAGAATACCGGCTGTTGGGGACTGTTTTGGAGGCTTCCATCGCGAAGAAATACTGAAGGCAAGGGTATTTAATCATTTATTATGATTTCTAGCCATTGTACTTGTTGCACCAGCATTTGTACTTGTTGTACCTGCTATACCAGCCATCGTACCGGCTGTACCAGCCATTGTACCTGCTGTACTAGTCATTATACTTGTTGTACCAGCATTTGTACTTGTTGTACCTACTGTACCAGCCACCGTACCGGTTATACCAACCACTGTACCTACTGTACTAGTCATTGTACCTGTTGTACCAACATTTGTACTACTTGTACCTGTTGTACCAGCCACTGTACATGCTGTACCAACCATTGTACCTGGTGTATTGGCTGAATGGAGAGTTGTACTTGCTGTACCAACTCTATTGCATGAAGACCCGTGGTTTTTTGGGGAAGAATTAGTACTCACACGGAGGTATATGGATTATATTGTTGGCTTGGCATTTCTACAGCCTATGTTCCGGCTTGGTAGCCTTGTGTTGGGCTGTGTTATGGCATTTGTATAGGGATAATCCGGCATCTCCCATGGGGAGAGTAAGGCCCTCAAAGCTTGTACATGATATTATTCTCCTTGGGTAATAAAATACTCCAAGGGGGGGGTCGGCCCATTCCGGCCTCTATGCGGTGTCACACGTGCAAGCTCCATTTTCAGCATTTGTGGATGTTTTGTCCAGCTTTATGTTTTATGCAAAGTAATGATGGATATGTGTTAAGGCTGTGGCCATTTTTAAGTGTTTTAACATGCATTGATGGTATCAACAAGTGTGTAAAAGGCCCTAGTTCCCCGGGCACCCGCCGCGAGTTACATTGGTATTAGAGCATAGGCTTTCTTGGAAGCAGAGGCTTCTTTCTATCAATAAGGAAGAGAAAAGATCTCAAGTGGGGACCACACTTACCATCATTGCTATTAAGCATGGCCAGCCACTTCAGAGCCTATGAAGCAAGAGCATGAGCAATAGACAGCTTGGTCTAAGGATTTTTGAATTCACAAAATTTATCTTGGAAGTATGGAGTTGGCTTTATGTGCACACGTTTAGCACTCTTTCCATATGGATATTGTGGATTATAGTATGGTTAGCATGGAGTATGTGGTAAGAGGTATGGTATACAGGTCTATGGATTCTTGGACTTCGTTTCTAGGGATTTGAATTCATCCTCAGGTTTATGGATTATGTTTATGACTCCCTTTTACTGGGATGGATTATTCTTTATGGCTCCCTTTATTTGGGATGCATTGGACTTATGGAACTCATGGTTCACATACCTTGTGTAGTGTTCTCTTTTCTTACGTGCTCTCTTGAAGATTGTTTCTACCATGTGTGGGTGGAACAATAGAGAGCAGATGGAAGGGAACATGGACACTTGAGAGGGTAGTGTGAGTTGGTGGCCGAAATGCCTACAAACTATTGGTGGCCGAAATGCCTATAAACTATGTGTAGCAGAAATGCTTATGGAACACCAGGTTATCTATGTCCGCGACGAGTGATTATTTTATCTTGTTACTTGAGCCCACCTCTCATCCAAGGTGTGTGGTTAGAGTACCAACACGGAGTGCAAGTGGTAAAGTGGACATGACGGGACTCTTTTATCATTTAAATTTTCTCATGCATAAAATAAATTTATCTAAAATTCCTCTTTAAATAAAATATTCATTATTTTAATATACCAAAATTTCTCTTTTTCCATTTAATTACATGGATCTCCATTATCATGGGAATTCCTCTTTTTGCATAAAAATAAAATTACCAAAATTTTCTCTTTTCTTAATTAATTATTTATGTATAAACACTAAAATTAGTTTCCCATGAATATGATGAAAATCATTCTTTTAGTCTTTATGTTTTATGCAAAGTGATGATGGATATGTGTTAAGGCTGTGGCCATGTTTAAGTGTTTGAACATGCATTGATGGTATCAACAAGTGTGTAAAAGGTCCTAGTTCCCCGGGCACTCGCCGCGAGTTACATTTAACCTTGTCAGTGTGTGCTCTTACAGCTCAAGGTGCGGAGGTGATCTTTTCTCGTTATGAGATTACCATTCGTGATAAGGCGACTGGTAGCATCTTGGCTCAGGGACTCCAAGATAGTGGTCTGTACAAGTTGACCGCTCTGCTTTCTTCTGGTGCTTCTTCTCCTCTTTGGCATGCTCAGTTTGGCCATTTGAGCTTTAGCTTCTACAGCGAGCTTCGAAGGATGGGTTGGTTGAGGGTTTACCGACCATCAAGGCTCCATCTTCTACTTGTTCCTCTTGTTTACAAGGGAAGCAACACCGAGCTGCCTTTCCGAAGGAGGCGACACACAGATCTTTGACATCACTTGCTCTTGTTCATTCAGACTTATGTGGTCCTATGAGTACTGCGTCTTTGAGTAAGGCGTTGTACATGCTCGTGATGGTGGATGACTTCTCCAGATATACTTGGGTTTTCTTTTTGAAGACCAAGGGTGAGGCTTTTCAGCACTTCTGTGATTGGAGAGTCGAGATGGAAAAAGAGACCGGTTGCTCAGTCAAGGCTCTCAAGACCGACGGAGGGGGTGAGTTTACATCCCAGGAGTTTCAACAATATTGCAGGACCCATGGCATTCGGAGACGGCTTACTACAGCATATACTCCATCACAGAATGGAGTTGTAGAGAGGAAGAATAGGACCATTATGGAGATGGCCCATGCTATGCTTGAGCATTCTTCATTACCTCGACGTTTCTGGGTTGAGGCGGCTTCCACTGCTGTCTACATTCAAAACGGGTCTCCTATTGCTGCTCTTCCCGATAAAACTCCATATGAGGCTTTAAGGTGAGGTTGGTTGCCAAGGGTTGACTTCGATGAGACCTTCGCTCCGACGGCCCGGATGACTACCATTCGCACCATTCTTGCTCTTGCAGGACATCATAGATGGCCCATTTTCCAGATGGACGTCAAGTCGGCTATCCTGAATGGAGAGCTTACACAGGAGGTTTATGTTGATCAGCCATCGGGATTTGTTGTTCCAGGCAAACAGGATCAGGTGTATCGGCTGAAGAAGGCTTTATATGGTCTGAAGCAGGCTCCATGGGCTTGGTACCAACGGATTGATGAGTTCTTTCGGAAGCTCGACCTGCGCCGTTCTCATGCAGATTCGAACCTTTATATCCTCCTTGAGAGGGGGTTGATTGTTATCATTGTGGTCTATGTAGATGACCTCACCTTTACAAGTTCTTATTCTGTGAGGATCCGTTCTGTCATGGATGCTTTGGAGAGAGAGTTTGAGATTACGGATCTTGGCTTTCTGCATTATTTTCTTGGCTTTGAGATTTGGCAGACCTCGAAGGGCATTTTCTTCTCTCAAGAGAAGTACACACGGGAGATTCTTGACAGATTTCAGATAATTGGATGCAGACCAGTATCTTCTCCTATAGATACTAGTGAGAAGCTTTCTCTACTTGATGCTTCTCCAGGGATTGATCAGGGACAGTATCGGGTTCTCGTCGGTTGTTTGGTTTGGTTGACCTACTCTCGATTGGACATATATTTCGCAGTCAGTTTATTGAGTTCTTTCTCATTCAAACCCCGTCATTGGCGGTGTGCTCTCAGAGTTCTTCAGTACTTGCGTGGCACTCTGGACTTTGGCATCTTCTATGGCCAAGGATGCACTCTTGTCGGATGGTCTGATTCAGATTGGGCTGGAGATCCAAATACTCAACGTTCGACCACTGGTTGTGTTTTTACACTCAGGTCTGGAGCCATTTCATGGAGCAGTAAAAAGCAGCCTACTGTGGCGCTTTCCTCTACAGAGGCGGAGTATCGTGCGGTTTGTTATGCTGCATGTGAGGTGATTTGGTTGCGGAGATTATTGGAGGAGCTTGGGTGTCCTCCTACTGGATCTACTCTTCTTTGGTGTGACAATCAGAGTTGCATCGCCATCGCTAAGAACCCTGTGTTCCATGCTCGTACGAAACACATTGAGATACCGGCAAGAAAAGGAGTTGTGGACATTGTATTTGTCACACATGTACCAGAATCTTCTGAATCTTCAGCTTTCTCAGTAGGTATTAAGGCTTCCAATGTGGGAGGTTGAGGTTGTTTGCGCCTCTTAGACCTCTCAAGGATCCTCTTGCACAATGTGAGAATGAGCAAGTCTTCAACACTGCCACCAAGAGCTTGCAAGGACTTGAATGTAGGGCATTGCTCGCGAGGGGAAACTTGTCCAACGTCGTGGCGTTCACGACCGAGTACTCGACTAGGGTCGGACACACGTGCCACTAAGTAAGCCCATCTTGATATGGCTGATTTCTTTCCAAGATGTGATCCTTTGGAAGCTTCATGTTGCTGATGATTCCAATAAGAAGTTGGTTGCTTAGAACTGTAACATTTCCAAGAATATCCATGCTGAGGCTTGCGTTGCTCGCACGAAGATACTTTGTGTCTGGTGTCTCTGAAGAACCATGCTTAGGGTGAGAGAATTTTTGTTGAGAAACATGTTGAAGCTCATCGATACGAGCTTTTGGTTGTTGATGGAACATGGCTTCAAACCGCTGGAATGCGGCTTGTTGCTGTGCATTTTGCTGCTCCAAGGATTTGTTTATAGCCATCAATATAGAGACCATCTCTTGATCGTAACAGTGTTCACCGCATCTACCTGGTACTCAGATAATCCTGGGGCAAAATGTGATGCCTGTGGTGCAGGAATTGGAACTCGTGTAGGAACTGGAACTGGTCCCGGCGTGGGGGAACGAGGAATCGGGAATAATGATCACCTCTCGCTCAGACAGGGGTGAATCTGGGATGACAATAATCTCGTGTGAAGGGAGAGGATTCGCCCGGCAGTTCATCTTTGGGAACCTCGTCTACATACGAGAGATACGGAACGGGCACATCGAAAACTTCGTCTGCCATTGCGCGCACAAGATGGTGCTTACAGATGGGCCAGCGCTGGAGGAGAGAGAGCGAACTTGGGAAGTGGCAGGCATAATTCGCAGATGAAGCCACACGTTGCCGTTGGCCATTTTTTTTAATATGTTGGTCGGCTGGCCGTTTTTTTAAATATAAATGCGCTGGAGGCTGGTCGTGGCATTGGCCATTTTTTTTTAAAAATGCGCTGGTCGGTTGGCCGTTTTTTTTTTAAATGCACTGGAGGCTGGCGGGTTTCCTTTCGCTGGCGGGTGGCCGTTGGGTGCTGGCTGCCGGCTGCTTACGTGGCTGGTGGAAGCCACGTGTTTAAAAGGCTTGTATAAGCCTTAAGTTATGGGTGTAAAGGTGACGGCCAGCAAAGCGAAGAGGTGCCGCTTCGTAGGGGCGCCGTCAGCAAAGCGAAGAGTGGCGGCAACCACGAATCGGCGATGAGGGCGCTTGGTCGGCAGCAACATGAAACAAGCGAGGGCTCACAGCCTGCAGTGCCCGAAGCGAGGAGGGGAGAGCAGTCGATATTCAGCAGCTAGGGGCGCTCAAGGCCGGCAGTTGCTCATAGCGAGGAGGGGGCACATAGCCTGTAGCGAACGAAGCAAGGAGGAGGATGTTCCGCCAGATTTGCCATTGCTCCATAACTCCCATACAACACACGTGTGGGTTGTCGAGGGGGGAGAACGCCGAATGAAGAGGCTAAGTGGCCCGTAAAACCCACGGGGGAAGAAAAATAAATATTTTACATCACCATGGGCAAAGCTTTACGCCAAGTCCACCATCGCTCCGCTGCTTCCATACAACACCGAGAAGAGGGGTGGACGAGGAGAGGGTGAGTGCCGCGGAGAGGGTGAGGGTTTCACAACCCACGGGTAGGAAAAAATTTTGCTCTAATACCACTGTAAAGCTTTTATAGCTTTATTAACATGATTAAGACTTAATTAACGAACATAAGACAAATGCTGATAGAAAGATTGAGATGTTTGCATTGAGACAGGGGCCTTTCTTAAATAGAGGCCGAAAGGGTACAAGTGAAGAGACACATCCCTGGGAAGGGGTGTGGCTCTTGAGTCAACGGTTATGTCCTTTGGACTTAGGGGTGTGCCTTTTAATGAATAGACATGTCCTTTGATAGTGACCCATGTGTAAGGGTGTGATCCTTCACAGGTGTTCTTTCAGTTAATAAGAGATTAATGAGTAATTAAGGAGAGATTAAGAGAGTTAGTCACAATCGTGACAGACTGGACATGAGTAGCTGGCCGACGAGGAAAAAACCATACGGGTTGGGAAAAATCCCAGAAAAATATATAAAATAGGGGTGGCTAGTCCACAATCAAGGGCCATGCAAAAGGGACCAAAAGGACACCAAAAATGGGCATAAACTCGGGATGAATGTGCTAACACCCCATCTCAGCACCAGATGCTGAACAAACTCCGAGAAGCCGAAGATGAGGAGCCAAGGAAGCCTGAGAAATCGGCTTGGTGAACAAATCTGTAGCATTCTCCGCTGAAGGACAATACTCCAAACGCAAATATCCAACAAGAACCCGTTCACGAACATAATGATATTGTATCTTTTTCCCACATAAATTCTCAACCTTAATTCATTAGGTAGAATTATGATGGAAATTCATCTTTTGACATTAGAATTTAATTCAAATCCATCTTTTCTCAATTATCATGGAAACTCATCTTTTAACTAAAATATCAATACCTATTTTTTTGAATAAACTTGAAATCCTTCTTTTTCTCATTTCAATGAGTGCAATCCAATTATCATGGGAATTTCTCTTTTCCCTAAATTAAATCTATTAAAATTTTTCTTAAAAATTACATAAAAATAACCATTAATTCCTTTAAGCTAAAAATTTCACAAGCATATGGAAGATATTTCTTCTTTATCTACGACAACCCTTGAAGACATCCGTGTTCCAGACAAGCCAATGGAATCCCTTTCAGATTTCCAAATGATGGTCAAATGCAAAGTTTGGTGACACAATCCTTGATATGGAGAATCAAGACAGTTTGCTTATGGTTTCTCTAAAGGCAAATGAAGATTCAGTCTTTTCTTGGACAAAGCTCGAAGTTACCAATGATGTTAACAAAAGTTCTACTCAAGTTATAGATATGATTCTCATACTTTTGGTAAAGATGAGACAAGTTGCAGATGCACTTAATATTCAGTTTGGTATATGCAAGATTGTTATGGTCAACAATAATGCCATGACATGGGATCTAGCAGCTAGAGCTTTGGATGCAGAAGCAATTCAATCATTTCCCTTCTCCCGGAGTCTCAACAACTACTCTTGAGTCTTATTTTAAGTGGGAGGGAATGTCACGATTGTGACTAACTCTCTTAATCTCTCCTTAATTACTCATTAATCCCTTATTAACTGAAAGGACACCTGTGAAGGGTCACACCCTTACACATGGGTCACTATCAAAGGACATGTCTATTCATTAAAAGGCACACTCCTAAGTCCAGAAAAGGACATAACCGTTGACTCAAGAGCCACACCCCTTCCTAGGGATGTGTCTCTTCACTTGTACCCTTTCGGCCTCTATTTAAGAAAGGCCCCTGTCTCAATGCAAACATCTTAATCTTTCTATCAGCATTTGTCTTATGTTCGTTAATTAAGTCTTAATCATGTTAATAAAGCTATAAAAGCTTTACACAGTCGGCCAGCTCTCCCCACCTATAAATAGGTGGGCTGGCCTCTCACTTTTTCATCTTGCCTTGTCTATCTTTTGCTCCCTCACTTATGAGACTACATCTGTCTCTTGCTTGGGACTGTATTGCTTCAGTATATTCAGCATAGTTGCTCCATATCTCTCTCTCTTGCACTCTCTATTCTGCACACTCTAGTGCTCCTTTGCTTCCGCTCTGTGCACTCTTTCACCAAGCGGGTACAAAATCTAGAACAACAGGTACATGGGCTAATACAACAAGTATAGTGTCACTGAAGCATCAAAAAACAGGTTGCTGATATGCAAAACGCAACGCGCGCATGCGGCCAACAAAAAAAGTTTATTTTATTTTTTGGAAAAAAAGGTTTGAAAAAAAAGTGGTGTGGTACTGATGATATGGCAATGGTGACGTGGCATTAACACGTGGCAAAAAGCAGCGCAAGGTCACCTTACAGGCTTGGAATGATGCGACTAGCTTTTGGAAAGTAAAAGGTTAAAAGCTTATTAAAAATTGAAAAGAGAAGAGCTTTTATTATTAAAAAGATGCTTTTTGGACTAAAAGTGAGTTTTAAAGCACTTTTCTTAAGTCAAGAACTATAAATTCAGCTTTTCTCTCAACATGTAAAAAAGACACGAGAGCTCTCTAGCTCTAAGAACTTGTACTCAAGAATCCTCTAAGGAGTTTTATCTAATATAACTCGGAGGGGGGGGTCGGCCCAAGGCTATTTCGATCCCTAGTGTGGTGTCTTCTCTCTCTACTCTCTCTCTTTTGTTTATTCTCAAGATTTCACACATGAAATTGTTGTTTTCTTGATAAGCCAAGTACCCGTGCTACAACCCTTATGAAGGCATGTTTCAGTGGTATCAAAGCGAAGGTTATATCTCTCTCCTACGAGAGATAATGATCTTTACACGCGGTGCTTTTTGCTTTTTCTTCAAGCAGTGGAAAGCACTCACCACCAAGAAGAGGACCAAGCCCCAAAAGTGGAAAGCAAACACAAGAACCCACATGGTCAAAGAAACTATGACCAATTTGGACACTATTCTCCAACATCCGGACTTGATGAGAATTTTTGAGCAACTATCTAAGAAGATCGAGCAAATGAAGAAAGGGAATGAGCAACCAACAAAGGAGGATGCGGCTGAAAATCAAGAGTCTTCATCAAAGAGATATCCCAATCCTCCACCTTCTCGTGGAAGAAAGAAGAGCCATTCCAAATCAGCCCACTCTCATCGTGGGAAAGGTCGACATGGTCGAAATAGGTTTAGGAGCCCATCTTCTTCATCAAGCCTTTCATCTTCCTCATCATCATCATCATCTTCTTCTTCTTCTTCCCCTTCTAGGTCACCCTCTCCACGGCATGGAAAGAGAGGGTCATGGCTAAGGACAAACTCGTCTCCACATAGGGAAGCGAGTGACCCCATCTCTTGCCTGGGTCCAAAAGGAGGCTATGGCATGGTAACTGTACTCCACTCTCCACTCCTTGATGGAATTAAGCTCTTAATGGGCTGCAGCCAACAGGGCTTCAATCCACGGGCCGTCTAGGGTACTCTCCTAAAGCTGCTGCAAGGAAGCTAGGCTCCGATGGATGCTCCTCTTCTGCTCTTGAAAGCCAGCGAACCTTCTCTGCGTTGCCTCCTGTAATAAACTGCTGATCTCTCCAAGGCCTGCATCCAAGGCACTGAACCTTAGTGAAAATCTAGACTCTCCCATATCTCTTGTATCCTGTTGCATATCTCGGGGTCTTGAATGAGGCTATCTGGGATCCAGGCGCTCAAATGTGTTGTCTTGCTTCCTCGGATCCTCTAGGGATAGAATGACGGGTGCATGATCGGAGAAAGTGTAGGCATATGCTCACTTATGGTAGTGCTATGTGTGAACAGGGCTTAACCAAGGGCACTTTTTCCCATGTGGTTTTTCCCCTTGGATATCAAGTGTGAAAGGACACTCTACATATAATATTTTGTACTTCTATATTATATGGATGTGACACACATGCAAGGGTTGACTTGCATTTTGTGGCTACCACACTTTTGGCTCTCTCTCTCTCTCTCTCTCTCTCTCTCTCTCTCTCTCTCTCTCTCACATTTCTGTGTGAGCTTCTTCTTCCTGCACCTAACCCTAATGTGCAGGTTTCTGCGTGTGTGAGTGTGTGAGTCCAACACCAACAATTGGTATCAGAGCTCTAGAGGTTCAACCTCAGGTCCTCAGCTGACTGGGAATTCAATCTTTGCAGGTGACTGTTGTGTTTCCGTCCGTCGCTGTTGCCTGTGGGATTTTCGTCGCTGCTGATTGTGGGATTTCCGGCAACCCACCTAGTCCGTCCATTCGCTGTGAGCTTTCCGTCGACGCAGGGATTCCGTCTGTCACTTGTGGAGTTCCGTCCGGCCGGCTCAGCCGTCCTCGCCGCCCGAAACAGGCGGCGCTACTGGAGAGAGGACCGCAGCCGCCCAGCTCCCAGCCTAGCTGGCCACGCCTCCCAGCCCAGTCGGCCACGCTACTGGCCAGCAAACCGCCTCTGCCTCGTCTCCCCGGTGGCGGCGCCCTGTTCGCACCCTCCGTCTCACAGCCTGCTCCCGTCGTCCGTCGCTCCGGCTGCCTCGTCGGCACTGTTCCGGCGGCGCTTGCAGATCCGCACGCCCGTGCCAGCCAGCTCCTCTCCAGCTTCATTCTGGCAGGCGTACCTGCAGCCTAACACCGCCTATACTTGCTACCTGCGTCGGCCAGCTCTTGGCCACGTCATCTGCACGACTGTACCTGCTCTTCGCCACTTCCGTGCGCTGCTCGCCTGACCTGGCCTACACCTGGCCTACACCTGGCCTACACCTTCAGTACTTGCACGTGCCTCGTCTGTACCTGCAATCCCCTCCCGCATGTGCCATTTCAAGGACAGATTCTTTTGAGGTAATTTTTTATTCAGATGCCAATTAACTGCACATTGAAGCAATTGCAGTGTATAAAAATTGGGGCTTTTTAGATTGGAGCATGTAATTGGGCATTACAGCTGTGATTTGTCGCATATGTATACACATTGTGTGTAATTGGACAATTTGGTGCAGGTTTACACTTGCTTCAGTTTGCAGGCAAAAATTTGCATAGGACATTTAGTTGCTTGGCAGTGCACATTGGTGCTTGGTTTGCTTGCAGGTATATTTTGTTGACATGGCTCAAAATGCTACAGATGTATTTGGTGTGCTCACCCAGGAGGACAAGTTGGATGGATCTAACTACTCCCTCTGGAGTAGCCAAAGGGCTTTGGGGCATCGTGTGGTGATGGGATGACACACGCCCACTTACCGTACAGCCAGCCACGCCTCAAAGGGGAGGTGCTCAAAGAGCTCCTGAGGTAGAACGTGCTTCCACACAAGAGTAAAAGAGATTGGACTCTAGGGATGCACAGGCCATGTCATTGATAGCCCTTTTAGAAATATTCTAGAGAGAGAATATTCAGATTTTGAATATTTTTGGATAGAAAAATATCTCTTCTAATTCAGATGAGTTCCCCTGAAACAGAAATTCAAAAAGAATTTTTCAATGTGCAATTGGAATTAATTGAAAATAGCTATAAAGAACCTTAGCCTAAGGGTCTAGATTTTCAGAAATTTTTGGATTATGGTCCAATTAAGGTTCCTATGGACCAATAGCATCAATCCATGTGTAGGGAGGAGATAAATCCAATTTGAAAAAGAAGATACCCAAAAATGAGTAAATACTCACATAAGATGAAGAGTTGAAAATGTACAAGGTTTATTAGTAAAAAATAATGAGCAATATTAAAAGTATGACATATGTAAGGAAGAGGAGTTCTTTAAAGGAGGTGCATATTTCACATAAGATGAAGAGTTGAAAATGTACAAGGTTTATTAGTAAAAAATTATGAGCAATATTAAAAGTATGACATATGTAAGGAAGGGGAGTTCTTTAAAGGAGGTGCATATTTCACATAAGATGAAGAGTTGAAAATGTACAAGGTTTATTAGTAAAAAACTATGAGCAATATTAAAAATATGACATATGTAAGGAAGAGGAGTTCTTTAAAGGAGGTGCATATTTCACATGCTTGAATGAGTTTTAAACTCATAAAAATTGAGATATTTCATCTCTCCTCTCTCCTCATTCAAGTCTAGTTCCAAAAAGTTAGCTTAACTGACCTAAAAATGGTCAAATATTGACCAAACTGATTTAGAAAATTCTAGAATCAGTTTGTTTGGTTAGGAGCTCAATTTTTCCTATAAATAGAAGCCTCACCCTTGTTGAAAAATATATAGTGTTTATGCATCGTTACTCTACTCCACCTAAGCCAAGAACTGTGAATTCATTTAATAATTCACTAGTTTTTGGAGCTTCCCTCTTTCTTCAATCCCCATTAGTGGCTCCATCAACATACTTAACCAATTGATTGGTTGGGGGCCTCTACCGTGAACAAAGAATCAAGCAAGTTGTAAGGTAATTAGTGAATATTCATCTTTCTATATTTTCTCAATGTTTCTCTCTTCTCAACCCCTCTCAAGCTTGAGAAGTTTAATTGGTATGGTTTTTTTTAAATGCTATTGAAGTTTGAATAGTAGTGAAGAGTTACATAATTTAATAAATGCTATTGAAGTTAATTTTCATTTATATGATTCTTATGTAAATTCTCTCTCACTCAAGAAATGGTCATACTCATGACCCATTCTCAATCCAAATCAAGCTTTTCATAAAGCTTTCCCTTAACCCAAGATAAAGCTATGCTTGAGGCCAAATTAATGGGTTTTTCTTATGCTTTTAGTTTATGTATATTGATGATTCAATCCATTATGGATTAAGGATCCAATTAGAGAATCATTTTAATTATTTCCTTAATGATAAGCTTTATCCCTTAGAAAAATTGAGATTTATTAGTCATAGCAGCGGAGCTATGGCAAAATTTTTATAAAAATTATGCATGAAAAAATTTTCATTCAAAGCATAAAAAGAGGACTTCCTACCATATTCTAGGAATCATCATCCTAGATTAATTGAAAGAATTTCATTATAATCATGGAGAAATTGAATTTTAATATTATGCATAAAGGAAAAATTTTTATATCAAAAGTGTTACTTTTATCATATTGGATTTCATGCATATAGGTATGCATAAAAGATATTCTTTTTATACTAAAAGTATGATTTTCCTCATAAATGGATTTTATGCTTAACTTAGATGCATAAGAGAAATTCTTTTATTCTAAAAGTATAATTCCCTACCAAATTGAAATCATGCATAAGAAGATGCATAAAAGATTGATTTTAATTTCGAAAGTGTTAGTCTCCTTAAATGGAATTTATGTATAAATAAATGTGTAGAGAAATCTTATATCAAATAAAAGAATTCTCTTTAAAAAAAAAAAAAAAGATATGAAATGTCATAAGATGTGATAAGAGGTGTATGAGATGTGATAAGAATTGATAAGATGCGTATGGAAAGTGATAGGATGTGATAAGAGGTGTGATAAGAGGTGATAAGATGCTTATGAAATAAGTTAGGATGTGATAAGATGAATTAAGATGTGTATGGGGGGATGAGGTAAGAAGTGTATGTGATAGGATAAGATGTATATGGGTTGTGATAGGGCGAGAATGGATGTGATGTAAAAGATTAGATGTGAAAGTATATGGGGTTATATAAATGGGAATGTGAAAATGGATGTATGTATGTGGATGTGTGGATATGGAGATGGGAGTGTGGATGTATGAACATGAAAATGGATATATGCATGAAGATGTATATGCATAGATGTAAATGTGGATGTAGATGTGGATGTATAGATGTGAATGGATGTGGATGTATAGATGTGAATGGAAATGTGGATGTGGATGTATGTGAATGTGGATGTAGATGTGGATGTATAGATGTGAATGTGGAATGTGGATGTGGATGTATGTGAATGTGAATGTAGATGTGGATGTATGTGAATGTGAATGTAGATGTGAATGTGGAATGTGGATGTATAGATGTGGATGTATGGGAATGTGGATGTGGATGTATGTGAATGTGAATGTAGATGTGGATGTATAGATGTGAATGTGGAATGTGGATGTGGATGTATGTATGTATGTGGATGTAGATGTGGATGTATGGATGTGTATGTATGAATGTGGATATGGGATGTGGATGTATAAATGAGGATGTGAAAATGGAGGTAAGCATGTAGATGTGGATGCATGTATGTGAATGTGAATGTAGATGTGAATGTGGAATGTGGATGTATGGGAATGTGGATGTGGATGTATGTGAATGTGAATGTAGATGTGGATGTATAGATGTGAATGTGGAATGTGGATGTGGATGTATGTATGTATGTGGATATAGATGTGGATATATGGATGTGTGTATGAATGTGGATATGGGATGTGGATGTATAAATGAGGATGTGAAAATGGAGATAAGCATGTAGATGTGGATGTATGGATGTGAATGTGGATGTGGATGTGGATGTATGGATGTGGATATGGATGTGAATATATGATATGTGATGTGAAGGAATCTGAAGTGAAGAGATGGAAAAGGAGGTGATTGGATGAGTACACATATACATGGAATGTGGAATAAGTAATGTGGATTAATGAGGGATAATGTGGAAAAATGAGAGTTAATATAGAAACTGTATTTGTAAACTGTTTGTAAATGCTGTTTGTAAATGGCTGTTTTATGTCAAGAATGCTGGGGAAGCATTTTGACCGTCTTGTGATTAAGGTCGTGGAGACCTAACTGATAAAGTTGCAACTGCTGACGGAGAGTCAATGGAGGACGTCTCGCGTAGCAAGGTCGACCGAGGTCTTGACCAGCCTTGGTTCGATTAAAATGGTGAGCTTCCGGTACGGTGGATGAGGGACCAAGGAAGCGGCCTATGAGTGAAGCGCTAGGTCACCTGCGAAGGATCCTAGAGGGTGCTGACCATACGGTGCTCGGGCTCTGGGTCGCCTAGGATACCCACGCGTGCGTCGAGGAAGATATTGGAACAAGGAGTAAGAGTTGTTTTGTGAAACCGGGCATGGATCTGGTTGACTAACCTTGCTGGTCCTCAACGGATGAGTCCATGGCTCTTTTATATGGATCTGTTGGTTGATCTTGCTGATCTTCAACGAGAGTCCATCTTGATAAATGATTATATTGCCGAGTATTATGGGCTAGGAACTACGGAAACGGCCTCTGAGTGGACAGGTGGTGAGCGTTCTAGTTGCCAATGATGCCATAGATACTCTGATGATGAAGGAATGATGGGAAATTTGAGAATCAACCGGATAATTTGGAAGACTGTGATCAGTGGTACTATGGTTTCATTAAAGGATTGTTTTAAAGTTAGCTGATGCTAAGAATAAGGCAATTTCATATTGGGTGTGTAAGTGGTGTGCCTAATTTTATGTTTGCATGAACTTCCGGCTAGGGGGCCTTGGAACTCTTTTCCTTGGTACCCGGGACAAAACCTAACCAAATTCCAAATTGGATCCCATCACACTACAGTGGTTGGGCGGTTGGCTAACCCATGGGATCGGATGGGGTTAGGCTGGACTGATGGATCCGTAAACCGAGACTCAATTTCTGTTATTACGATAGATGAAGTAAGTCCCGGATAGTAATTGTTCTATGGATAGGAATCAACGGCTGTGCCTCTTGATGGGGAAAAAAGCGTTGATCCCAATGATCCAAGTGCAAGTTTCTTCCTTGATCCGACCGAGTATCTTTATAGGTGCAGTTGGATCAGCGTGATCAGTAATGATCTTGACTACGTTAGAGTAAAAAATTATCCTGGTGGAATCGCCCGTGCTTTCCGGGTAAGGGAAGTTTTTTCCGGGTTCGGTTTTGGAAAAACCGACGGATTAGTCTCTTGTCCGGATATCCGTGGACGAGGCCCCGAATGTGGGACCCCTGTCCCGTGCGAGAAGTGCTACTTCCGTTGCTAGTACCCGAATCCGTTGCTCGGTGGGAACAGGGGGATCTCACAGTTGGTATCAGAGCATTTGGTTAATAAAGATCAATTGAGAAGACAAATAGGTCAAAAATTTATCAAGAAACACAAAAAGGTTGTAATTGTGTGATATAATTCATACAATTTGATATTCAAATTGAAATTCGTAATTTGGTAATTGGGTCTTCAGATGGAAGTACCGCAATTATATAGAATCCTTGGCTTGCTTGAGGCCTAGACATGATGGTATTTACCTTCTAATTCCAAGGGCCGTGACTATCCGTATATACCGAGAGTATAACTGCAGCTCTTTACTGACAGTATATACGAGTAAATCTAAGACTTGAAATTATAAGCGTTAATGCTATCCAGATGATGAATTTGAATGTGGTTGATATGATTTTTAATTCTGTTTGGGAACTGATGAATTGATTGGGATTCTGATTGAAAAATGATGATTTTTGAAATTTAGTTGAAATATAATAACTTGAGCAAAACCGCAATGAGGATGAATGGGACGAGTCCCTGTAATGATAAATGATAATAATGATTTCAACAAATCACTATGAGATTAGTGGATTGTGCTGTCAAAGTACTACTGTTAACACTTGACTCGGTATATCAAGTTAAGGGATGACAAATTGAAAACTTGCTTGACTGAAATTCCCGTGGAGGAATGTTCAGAAAGAAAAAATTTCGATCTGATGGACCATTATCGTGTTAAAGATATGAATGATATGATCTGAAATGAATTTATTTAATGATGAGTTCTATATAAGGGATATTTATCCCCGTATTCTGTTGGGTTGACCAGAATATAAGGAACCCTAGAATAAATTGGATCTTAAGAAAAAGAGTTGTCCTCTACTTGGCGAGATGAGGACATCTCGCACTTTTTTAAGTGGGGGAGAATGTAAGATTCCTCCCCTGCCTTCGAGGTATACAGGAGTAAGAATCTCCCTTTTTGATCTTAAAATTATTCCCTCTCAAAAATAAAAGAAAGATTGTTTAAAAAAAGGAAGACCCTTTCCCTAGAATACTTCTCAGGAGTCACGCTGTTTTAAGGATTCAGAACAATGAGTTCAGAAGTGAAAATCGATGTTTTGGATACCAAGGTTTTGGTTTTCATTCGAGTACGGCCCAAAAGAAGTTCTTTATCTATTGGGGAGTTTAAGAAGTTATCCCCCAGATATTGTGAGCCTTATCTGACTTCAAAGAAAGTAAGTGACTTAGCTTACGAGCTTCTTTTATCTCCTCATCTCAAAGTTCTTAATGCCTTCTATAGAAAATTGTGCCAAACCCAAATCATGGAAAGACGGTAAAACTTCAGTGGCAAGCTACCGTTGGCTTCTAAGTTACGCTAGCTCCTTCCTTTATATAAGTCGTAACTTTTACTTGTCGCTCTCAGTAATCTTACTCCCATCGATCTCCTTTCTTCCTAATCTCCTTCATGGCTTGGCAACAAGAATTAGTTTTATCCATAATGATTCCTCACCTTCAAGACGCAAGTGAGTCTGTGAAGAAGGATTTTATAGAACAGTATGAGCGCTCACTTTTCCCTCACTTGGGAACTTCTGTAGCGCAGACCAAATGGCGGACCTATCAAGACATAACTAGGGTAACACCCTGGGGTCAGCAGCACTTTTGCAACAATGTCCGCTTGCCATGGTTATTGAAGCCTTGGGTTTGGGTCCCCGATACTACTGCGTCATGAAATCAAGGCATCCTGGGTTTTCTGAGCGGGTCTTCTTATTGGCGTGTTTTCTTCCTCATGAGAAGATATGCCTTTACCCCGTTTTTGGCTTGCCTCTCAGAGGTCCTTTTGTTAGATCACCTCATACCACTGAGATAGGTGCGGCAATAACCAGCAGAATCATTCCCATAGATGAGTTACCCTATACTTGTGCAGCTTGTGAGGACTGCTTTTGTGACCATATGATGGACGGGCTTATGGAAGTGTAAAGAGTTCCTCTATCTTTACTGTATAAGTTCCGAGAATGAATAAAGTTTAAATCTTGTTCGTATTTTGAATCTTGCTCCCTTTAAGACTTATCTTGGTGGTTAATCTTGATTAAAATTTTTCTCTAAGTCTCATATTCGTGCATCTTGCGAAATTATCCCAGTTTGCGAGATGAGGACATCTCGCATTTTTTTAAGTGGGGTAGAATGTAAGATTCCTCCCCCACCCCCTTTTTGATGTCTAGTATCTTTCCCTGTAATCAATCCCTCTTCAGAAATATAAAGACCTTGTTTCTATCTGTTTTAGCCTAGAGAGAGAAAAATATTCTAGAGAGAGAATATTCAGATTTTGAATATTTTTGGATAGAAAAATATCTCTTCTAATTCAGATGAGTTCCCTTGAAACAGAAATTCAAAAAGAATTTTCCAATGTGCAATTGGAATTAATTGAAAATAGCTATAAAGAACCTTAGCCTAAGGGTCTAGATTTTCAGAAATTTTTGGATTATGGTCCAATTAAGGTTCCTATGGACCAATAGCATCAATCCATGTGTAGGGAGGAGATAAATCCAATTTGAAAAAGAAGATACCCAAAAATGAGTAAATACTCACATAAGATGAAGAGTTGAAAATGTACAAGGTTTATTAGTAAAAAATAATGAGCAATATTAAAAGTATGACATATGTAAGGAAGAGGAGTTCTTTAAAGGAGGTGCATATTTCACATAAGATGAAGAGTTGAAAATGTACAAGGTTTATTAGTAAAAAATTATGAGCAATATTAAAAGTATGACATATGTAAGGAAGGGGAGTTCTTTAAAGGAGGTGCATATTTCACATAAGATGAAGAGTTGAAAATGTACAAGGTTTATTAGTAAAAAACTATGAGCAATATTAAAAATATGACATATGTAAGGAAGAGGAGTTCTTTAAAGGAGGTGCATATTTCACATGCTTGAATGAGTTTTAAACTCATAAAAATTGAGATATTTCATCTCTCCTCTCTCCTCATTCAAGTCTAGTTCCAAAAAGTTAGCTTAACTGACCTAAAAATGGTCAAATATTGACCAAACTGATTTAGAAAATTCTAGAATCAGTTTGTTTGGTTAGGAGCTCAATTTTTCCTATAAATAGAAGCCTCACCCTTGTTGAAAAATATATAGTGTTTATGCATCGTTACTCTACTCCACCTAAGCCAAGAACTGTGAATTCATTTAATAATTCACTAGTTTTTGGAGCTTCCCTCTTTCTTCAATCCCCATTAGTGGCTCCATCAACATACTTAACCAATTGATTGGTTGGGGGCCTCTACCGTGAACAAAGAATCAAGCAAGTTGTAAGGTAATTAGTGAATATTCATCTTTCTATATTTTCTCAATGTTTCTCTCTTCTCAACCCCTCTCAAGCTTGAGAAGTTTAATTGGTATGGTTTTTTTTAAATGCTATTGAAGTTTGAATAGTAGTGAAGAGTTACATAATTTAATAAATGCTATTGAAGTTAATTTTCATTTATATGATTCTTATGTAAATTCTCTCTCACTCAAGAAATGGTCATACTCATGACCCATTCTCAATCCAAATCAAGCTTTTCATAAAGCTTTCCCTTAACCCAAGATAAAGCTATGCTTGAGGCCAAATTAATGGCTTTTTCTTATGCTTTTAGTTTATGTATATTGATGATTCAATCCATTATGGATTAAGGATCCAATTAGAGAATCATTTTAATTATTTCCTTAATGATAAGCTTTATCCCTTAGAAAAATTGAGATTTATTAGTCATAGCAGCGGAGCTATGACAAAATTTTTATAAAAATTATGCATGAAAAAATTTTCATTCAAAGCATAAAAAGAGGACTTCCTACCATATTCTAGGAATCATCATCCTAGATTAATTGAAAGAATTTCATTATAATCATGGAGAAATTGAATTTTAATATTATGCATAAAGGAAAAATTTTTATATCAAAAGTGTTACTTTTATCATATTGGATTTCATGCATATAGGTATGCATAAAAGATATTCTTTTTATACTAAAAGTATGATTTTCCTCATAAATGGATTTTATGCTTAACTTAGATGCATAAGAGAAATTCTTTTATTCTAAAAGTATAATTCCCTACCAAATTGAAATCATGCATAAAAAGATGCATAAAAGATTGATTTTAATTTCGAAAGTGTTAGTCTCCTTAAATGGAATTTATGTATAAATAAATGTGTAGAGAAATCTTATATCAAATAAAAGAATTCTCTTTAAAAAAAAAAAAAAGATATGAAATGTCATAAGATGTGATAAGAGGTGTATGAGATGTGATAAGAATTGATAAGATGCGTATGGAAAGTGATAGGATGTGATAAGAGGTGTGATAAGAGGTGATAAGATGCTTATGAAATAAGTTAGGATGTGATAAGATGAATTAAGATGTGTATGGGGGGATGAGGTAAGAAGTGTATGTGATAGGATAAGATGTATATGGGTTGTGATAGGGCGAGAATGGATGTGATGTAAAAGATTAGATGTGAAAGTATATGGGGTTATATAAATGGGAATGTGAAAATGGATGTATGTATGTGGATGTGTGGATATGGAGATGGGAGTGTGGATGTATGAACATGAAAATGGATATATGCATGAAGATGTATATGCATAGATGTAAATGTGGATGTAGATGTGGATGTATAGATGTGAATGGATGTGGATGTATAGATGTGAATGGAAATGTGGATGTGGATGTATGTGAATGTGGATGTAGATGTGGATGTATAGATGTGAATGTGGAATGTGGATGTGGATGTATGTGAATGTGAATGTAGATGTGGATGTATGTGAATGTGAATGTAGATGTGAATGTGGAATGTGGATGTATAGATGTGGATGTGGATGTATGTGAATGTGAATGTAGATGTGGATGTATAGATGTGAATGTGGAATGTGGATGTGGATGTATGTATGTATGTGGATGTAGATGTGGATGTATGGATGTGTATGTATGAATGTGGATATGGGATGTGGATGTATAAATGAGGATGTGAAAATGGAGGTAAGCATGTAGATGTGGATGCATGTATGTGAATGTGAATGTAGATGTGAATGTGGAATGTGGATGTATGGGAATGTGGATGTGGATGTATGTGAATGTGAATGTAGATGTGGATGTATAGATGTGAATGTGGAATGTGGATGTGGATGTATGTATGTATGTGGATGTAGATGTGGATATATGGATGTGTATGTATGAATGTGGATATGGGATGTGGATGTATAAATGAGGATGTGAAAATGGAGATAAGCATGTAGATGTGGATGTATGGATGTGAATGTGGATGTGGATGTGGATGTATGGATGTGGATATGGATGTGAATATATGATATGTGATGTGAAGGAATCTGAAGTGAAGAGATAGAAAAGGAGGTGATTGGATGAGTACACATATACATGGAATGTGGAATAAGTAATGTGGATTAATGAGGGATAATGTGGAAAAATGAGAGTTAATATAGAAACTGTATTTGTAAACTGTTTGTAAATGCTGTTTGTAAATGGCTGTTTTATGTCAAGAATGCTGGGGAAGCATTTTGACCGTCTTGTGATTAAGGTCGTGGAGACCTAACTGATAAAGTTGCAACTGCTGACGGAGAGTCAATGGAGGACGTCTCGCGTAGCAAGGTCGACCGAGGTCTTGACCAGCCTTGGTTCGATTAAAATGGTGAGCTTCCGGTACGGTGGATGAGGGACCAAGGAAGCGGCCTATGAGTGAAGCGCTAGGTCACCTGCGAAGGATCCTAGAGGGTGCTGACCATACGGTGCTCGGGCTCTGGGTCGCCTAGGATACCCACGCGTGCGTCGAGGAAGATATTGGAACAAGGAGTAAGAGTTGTTTTGTGAAACCGGGCATGGATCTGGTTGACTGACCTTGCTGGTCCTCAACGGATGAGTCCATGGCTCTTTTATATGGATCTGTTGGTTGATCTTGCTGATCTTCAACGAGAGTCCATCTTGATAAATGATTATATTGCCGAGTATTATGGGCTAGGAACTACGGAAACGGCCTCTGAGTGGACAGGTGGTGAGCGTTCTAGTTGCCAATGATGCCATAGATACTCTGATGATGAAGGAATGATGGGAAATTTGAGAATCAACCGAATAATTTGGAAGACTGTGATCAGTGGTACTATGGTTTCATTAAAGGATTGTTTTAAAGTTAGCTGATGCTAAGAATAAGGCAATTTCATATTGGGTGTGTAAGTGGTGTGCCTAATTTTATGTTTGCATGAACTTCCGGCTAGGGGGCCTTGGAACTCTTTTCCTTGGTACCCGGGACAAAACCTAACCAAATTCCAAATTGGATCCCATCACACTACAGTGGTTGGGCGGTTGGCTAACCCATGGGATCGGATGGGGTTAGGCTGGACTGATGGATCCGTAAACCGAGACTCAATTTCTGTTATTACGATAGATGAAGTAAGTCCCGGATAGTAATTGTTCTATGGATAGGAATCAACGGCTGTGCCTCTTGATGGGGAAAAAAGCGTTGATCCCAATGATCCAAGTGCAAGTTTCTTCCTTGATCCGACCGAGTATCTTTATAGGTGCAGTTGGATCAGCGTGATCAGTAATGATCTTGACTACGTTAGAGTAAAAAATTATCCTGGTGGAATCGCCCGTGCTTTCCGGGTAAGGGAAGTTTTTTCCGGGTTCGGTTTTGGAAAAACCGACGGATTAGTCTCTTGTCCGGATATCCGTGGACGAGGCCCCGAATGTGGGACCCCTGTCCCGTGCGAGAAGTGCTACTTCCGTTGCTAGTACCCGAATCCGTTGCTCGGTGGGAACAGGGGGATCTCACAGTTGGTATCAGAGCATTTGGTTAATAAAGATCAATTGAGAAGACAAATAGGTCAAAAATTTATCAAGAAACACAAAAAGGTTGTAATTGTGTGATATAATTCATACAATTTGATATTCAAATTGAAATTCGTAATTTGGTAATTGGGTCTTCAGATGGAAGTACCGCAATTATATAGAATCCTTGGCTTGCTTGAGGCCTAGACATGATGGTATTTA
Source organism: Cibotium barometz (assembly GCF_041138505.1). NCBI lineage: Eukaryota > Viridiplantae > Streptophyta > Polypodiopsida > Cyatheales > Cibotiaceae > Cibotium > Cibotium barometz. The sequence goes on from NC_141048.1 coordinate 23,507,401, forward strand.
CCTTCTAATTCCAAGGGCCGTGACTATCCGTATATACCGAGAGTATAACTGCAGCTCTTTACTGACAGTATATACGAGTAAATCTAAGACTTGAAATTATAAGCGTTAATGCTATCCAGATGATGAATTTGAATGTGGTTGATATGATTTTTAATTCTGTTTGGGAACTGATGAATTGATTGGGATTCTGATTAAAAAATGATGATTTTTGAAATTTAGTTGAAATATAATAACTTGAGCAAAACCGCAATGAGGATGAATGGGACGAGTCCCTGTAATGATAAATGATGATAATGATTTCAACAAATCACTATGAGATTAGTGGATTGTGCTGTCAAAGTACTACTGTTAACACTTGACTCGGTATATCAAGTTAAGGGATGACAAATTGAAAACTTGCTTGACTGAAATTCCCGTGGAGGAATGTTCAGAAAGAAAAAATTTCGATCTGATGGACCATTATCGTGTTAAAGATATGAATGATATGATCTGAAATGAATTTATTTAATGATGAGTTCTATATAAGGGATATTTATCCCCGTATTCTGTTGGGTTGACCAGAATATAAGGAACCCTAGAATAAATTGGATCTTAAGAAAAAGAGTTGTCCTCTACTTGGCGAGATGAGGACATCTCGCACTTTTTTAAGTGGGGGAGAATGTAAGATTCCTCCCCTGCCTTCGAGGTATACAGGAGTAAGAATCTCCCTTTTTGATCTTAAAATTATTCCCTCTCAAAAATAAAAGAAAGATTCTGTTTAAAAAAAGGAAGACCCTTTCCCTAGAATACTTCTCAGGAGTCACGCTGTTTTAAGGATTCAGAACAATGAGTTCAGAAGTGAAAATCGATGTTTTGGATACCAAGGTTTTGGTTTTCATTCGAGTACGGCCCAAAAGAAGTTCTTTATCTATTGGGGAGTTTAAGAAGTTATCCCCCAGATATTGTGAGCCTTATCTGACTTCAAAGAAAGTAAGTGACTTAGCTTACGAGCTTCTTTTATCTCCTCATCTCAAAGTTCTTAATGCCTTCTATAGAAAATTGTGCCAAACCCAAATCATGGAAAGACGGTAAAACTTCAGTGGCAAGCTACCGTTGGCTTCTAAGTTACGCTAGCTCCTTCCTTTATATAAGTCGTAACTTTTACTTGTCGCTCTTAGTAATCTTACTCCCATCGATCTCCTTTCTTCCTAATCTCCTTCATGGCTTGGCAACAAGAATTAGTTTTATCCATAATGATTCCTCACCTTCAAGACGCAAGTGAGTCTGTGAAGAAGGATTTTATAGAACAGTATGAGCGCTCACTTTTCCCTCACTTGGGAACTTCTGTAGCGCAGACCAAATGGCGGACCTATCAAGACATAACTAGGGTAACACCCTGGGGTCAGCAGCACTTTTGCAACAATGTCCGCTTGCCATGGTTATTGAAGCCTTGGGTTTGGGTCCCCGATACTACTGCGTCATGAAATCAAGGCATCCTGGGTTTTCTGAGCGGGTCTTCTTATTGGCGTGTTTTCTTCCTCATGAGAAGATATGCCTTTACCCCGTTTTTGGCTTGCCTCTCAGAGGTCCTTTTGTTAGATCACCTCATACCACTGAGATAGGTGCGGCAATAACCAGCAGAATCATTCCCATAGATGAGTTACCCTATACTTGTGCAGCTTGTGAGGACTGCTTTTGTGACCATATGATGGACGGGCTTATGGAAGTGTAAAGAGTTCCTCTATCTTTACTGTATAAGTTCCGAGAATGAATAAAGTTTAAATCTTGTTCGTATTTTGAATCTTGCTCCCTTTAAGACTTATCTTGGTGGTTAATCTTGATTAAAATTTTTCTCTAAGTCTCATATTCGTGCATCTTGCGAAATTATCCCAGTTTGCGAGATGAGGACATCTCGCATTTTTTTAAGTGGGGTAGAATGTAAGATTCCTCCCCCACCCCCTTTTTGATGTCTAGTATCTTTCCCTGTAATCAATCCCTCTTCAGAAATATAAAGACCTTGTTTCTATCTGTTTTAGCCTAGAGAGAGAAAAATATTCTAGAGAGAGAATATTCAGATTTTGAATATTTTTGGATAGAAAAATATCTCTTCTAATTCAGATGAGTTCCCTTGAAACAGAAATTCAAAAAGAATTTTCCAATGTGCAATTGGAATTAATTGAAAATAGCTATAAAGAACCTTAGCCTAAGGGTCTAGATTTTCAGAAATTTTTGGATTATGGTCCAATTAAGGTTCCTATGGACCAATAGCATCAATCCATGTGTAGGGAGGAGATAAATCCAATTTGAAAAAGAAGATACCCAAAAATGAGTAAATACTCACATAAGATGAAGAGTTGAAAATGTACAAGGTTTATTAGTAAAAAATAATGAGCAATATTAAAAGTATGACATATGTAAGGAAGAGGAGTTCTTTAAAGGAGGTGCATATTTCACATAAGATGAAGAGTTGAAAATGTACAAGGTTTATTAGTAAAAAATTATGAGCAATATTAAAAGTATGACATATGTAAGGAAGGGGAGTTCTTTAAAGGAGGTGCATATTTCACATAAGATGAAGAGTTGAAAATGTACAAGGTTTATTAGTAAAAAACTATGAGCAATATTAAAAATATGACATATGTAAGGAAGAGGAGTTCTTTAAAGGAGGTGCATATTTCACATGCTTGAATGAGTTTTAAACTCATAAAAATTGAGATATTTCATCTCTCCTCTCTCCTCATTCAAGTCTAGTTCCAAAAAGTTAGCTTAACTGACCTAAAAATGGTCAAATATTGACCAAACTGATTTAGAAAATTCTAGAATCAGTTTGTTTGGTTAGGAGCTCAATTTTTCCTATAAATAGAAGCCTCACCCTTGTTGAAAAATATATAGTGTTTATGCATCGTTACTCTACTCCACCTAAGCCAAGAACTGTGAATTCATTTAATAATTCACTAGTTTTTGGAGCTTCCCTCTTTCTTCAATCCCCATTAGTGGCTCCATCAACATACTTAACCAATTGATTGGTTGGGGGCCTCTACCGTGAACAAAGAATCAAACAAGTTGTAAGGTAATTAGTGAATATTCATCTTTCTATATTTTCTCAATGTTTCTCTCTTCTCAACCCCTCTCAAGCTTGAGAAGTTTAATTGGTATGGTTTTTTTTAAATGCTATTGAAGTTTGAATAGTAGTGAAGAGTTACATAATTTAATAAATGCTATTGAAGTTAATTTTCATTTATATGATTCTTATGTAAATTCTCTCTCTCACTCAAGAAATGGTCATACTCATGACCCATTCTCAATCCAAATCAAGCTTTTCATAAAGCTTTCCCTTAACCCAAGATAAAGCTATGCTTGAGGCCAAATTAATGGCTTTTTCTTATGCTTTTAGTTTATGTATATTGATGATTCAATCCATTATGGATTAAGGATCCAATTAGAGAATCATTTTAATTATTTCCTTAATGATAAGCTTTATCCCTTAGAAAAATTGAGATTTATTAGTCATAGCAGCGGAGCTATGGCAAAATTTTTATAAAAATTATGCATGAAAAAATTTTCATTCAAAGCATAAAAAGAGGACTTCCTACCATATTCTAGGAATCATCATCCTAGATTAATTGAAAGAATTTCATTATAATCATGGAGAAATTGAATTTTAATATTATGCATAAAGGAAAAATTTTTATATCAAAAGTGTTACTTTTATCATATTGGATTTCATGCATATAGGTATGCATAAAAGATATTCTTTTTATACTAAAAGTATGATTTTCCTCATAAATGGATTTTATGCTTAACTTAGATGCATAAGAGAAATTCTTTTATTCTAAAAGTATAATTCCCTACCAAATTGAAATCATGCATAAGAAGATGCATAAAAGATTGATTTTAATTTCGAAAGTGTTAGTCTCCTTAAATGGAATTTATGTATAAATAAATGTGTAGAGAAATCTTATATCAAATAAAAGAATTCTCTTTAAAAAAAAAAAAAAAAGATATGAAATGTCATAAGATGTGATAAGAGGTGTATGAGATGTGATAAGAATTGATAAGATGCGTATGGAAAGTGATAGGATGTGATAAGAGGTGTGATAAGAGGTGATAAGATGCTTATGAAATAAGTTAGGATGTGATAAGATGAATTAAGATGTGTATGGGGGGATGAGGTAAGAAGTGTATGTGATAGGATAAGATGTATATGGGTTGTGATAGGGCGAGAATGGATGTGATGTAAAAGATTAGATGTGAAAGTATATGGGGTTATATAAATGGGAATGTGAAAATGGATGTATGTATGTGGATGTGTGGATATGGAGATGGGAGTGTGGATGTATGAACATGAAAATGGATATATGCATGAAGATGTATATGCATAGATGTAAATGTGGATGTAGATGTGGATGTATAGATGTGAATGGATGTGGATGTATAGATGTGAATGGAAATGTGGATGTGGATGTATGTGAATGTGGATGTAGATGTGGATGTATAGATGTGAATGTGGAATGTGGATGTGGATGTATGTGAATGTGAATGTAGATGTGGATGTATGTGAATGTGAATGTAGATGTGAATGTGGAATGTGGATGTATAGATGTGGATGTGGATGTATGTGAATGTGAATGTAGATGTGGATGTATAGATGTGAATGTGGAATGTGGATGTGGATGTATGTATGTATGTGGATGTAGATGTGGATGTATGGATGTGTATGTATGAATGTGGATATGGGATGTGGATGTATAAATGAGGATGTGAAAATGGAGGTAAGCATGTAGATGTGGATGCATGTATGTGAATGTGAATGTAGATGTGAATGTGGAATGTGGATGTATGGGAATGTGGATGTGGATGTATGTGAATGTGAATGTAGATGTGGATGTATAGATGTGAATGTGGAATGTGGATGTGGATGTATGTATGTATGTGGATGTAGATGTGGATATATGGATGTGTATGTATGAATGTGGATATGGGATGTGGATGTATAAATGAGGATGTGAAAATGGAGATAAGCATGTAGATGTGGATGTATGGATGTGAATGTGGATGTGGATGTGGATGTATGGATGTGGATATGGATGTGAATATATGATATGTGATGTGAAGGAATCTGAAGTGAAGAGATGGAAAAGGAGGTGATTGGATGAGTACACATATACATGGAATGTGGAATAAGTAATGTGGATTAATGAGGGATAATGTGGAAAAATGAGAGTTAATATAGAAACTGTATTTGTAAACTGTTTGTAAATGCTGTTTGTAAATGGCTGTTTTATGTCAAGAATGCTGGGGAAGCATTTTGACCGTCTTGTGATTAAGGTCGTGGAGACCTAACTGATAAAGTTGCAACTGCTGACGGAGAGTCAATGGAGGACGTCTCGCGTAGCAAGGTCGACCGAGGTCTTGACCAGCCTTGGTTCGATTAAAATGGTGAGCTTCCGGTACGGTGGATGAGGGACCAAGGAAGCGGCCTATGAGTGAAGCGCTAGGTCACCTGCGAAGGATCCTAGAGGGTGCTGACCATACGGTGCTCGGGCTCTGGGTCGCCTAGGATACCCACGCGTGCGTCGAGGAAGATATTGGAACAAGGAGTAAGAGTTGTTTTGTGAAACCGGGCATGGATCTGGTTGACTGACCTTGCTGGTCCTCAACGGATGAGTCCATGGCTCTTTTATATGGATCTGTTGGTTGATCTTGCTGATCTTCAACGAGAGTCCATCTTGATAAATGATTATATTGCCGAGTATTATGGGCTAGGAACTATGGAAACGGCCTCTGAGTGGACAGGTGGTGAGCGTTCTAGTTGCCAATGATGCCATAGATACTCTGATGATGAAGGAATGATGGGAAATTTGAGAATCAACCGGATAATTTGGAAGACTGTGATCAGTGGTACTATGGTTTCATTAAAGGATTGTTTTAAAGTTAGCTGATGCTAAGAATAAGGCAATTTCATATTGGGTGTGTAAGTGGTGTGCCTAATTTTATGTTTGCATGAACTTCCGGCTAGGGGGCCTTGGAACTCTTTTCCTTGGTACCCGGGACAAAATCTAACCAAATTCCAAATTGGATCCCATCACTACAGTGGTTGGGCGGTTGGCTAACCCATGGGATCGGATGGGGTTAGGCTGGACTGATGGATCCGTAAACCGAGACTCAATTTCTGTTATTACGATAGATGAAGTAAGTCCCGGATAGTAATTGTTCTATGGATAGGAATCAACGGCTGTGCCTCTTGATGGGGAAAAAAGCGTTGATCCCAATGATCCAAGTGCAAGTTTCTTCCTTGATCCGACCGAGTATCTTTATAGGTGCAGTTGGATCAGCGTGATCAGTAATGATCTTGACTACGTTAGAGTAAAAAATTATCCTGGTGGAATCGCCCGTGCTTTCCGGGTAAGGGAAGTTTTTTCCGGGTTCGGTTTTGGAAAAACCGACGGATTAGTCTCTTGTCCGGATATCCGTGGACGAGGCCCCGAATGTGGGACCCCTGTCCCGTGCGAGAAGTGCTACTTCCGCTGCTAGTACCCGAATCCGTTGCTCGGTGGGAACAGGGGGATCTCACAACTCTTCTGATGACAAAGCACAGCAATCAGCTAATGTAATTCAGGAAGAGTACACTTTTTTTGTCACATGCACTAGTGACACACCAAGTGCTTCAGACAATGATTTGTCTTGCATTGCATCTGACAGACAGGATGTATTTGTCAGAATACGCAGCGGAGATGATGACCAGATCTGGGAACACGAGCAAAACGCAATGCAGAAAAATAACAGCACAAGAGAGAATGGTAGAGGCATGTAACTCTGCTCTATATACACAAGAAGATCTCGGGAATGATACAACAATGACAAGGGGGTTGGGGGCCATTTTATATGGCCCCCCAACAGTAGTCGGCCTGCTGTAGGGTAGCCGACAGGACACCCACGACTTGCAAACAGCAGTCGGCCAGCACAGAAGGTCCACGACTTGTCCAGTCCAGTCGGCCAGCTCCAAAATGAGAACATAAACATGATGATGCAGTCGGCCAGCAACTGGGTCCTCCTGCCATCTCAGGGGTGCCTCCCAAGCCACAGAAAAAATGGAAAAAAATAGGGGAAAAAATACAGAGAGTGGAAAAAAATGAGAAAACACCTAAATTTTTTTTTTTGAAAAACGATCCTTCTATTAGTTAATGAGAAAACGCCATAAGGCTACAGAGCTCACCTCACAAGGAGGGATAAAAAACACACAGTGAACACCTGAGCTCCACCCCCGTGTGGCTGGCCGCTCTCTGGGGGGGGGGGGGGCTACCTAGTAGTACATGTGGGAGGTGAGAAAAGCCAAACTGGAGGCCTATAGTGCCAAGTGACATCCTCGCCCCTCGCGATGAGGAAAGGGCCAGGCTGCCAAGTGCGGAGGAAAGCCTTGCGGCGACCTCTTGAAACCGATCCCGTCAAGTGGGAAAGACTCAATTGGACACCTACACGTTTAATAGCACAACTTTAAAACCACAAATATGAAATGGACAACTTAAAACAACTTGAAATTTAAATGAACAGAAATGGAAAGATGGACACCAGCACTGGGGCCGGAACGGGCCGACCCCCCCCTCAATATATGATATATTTATTGGGAGTATTTAAAGAATACAATGCTCCATGGGTTCTGAGAACCAGATAATGTCCATGTACATATGAAAACAGTACCAAACAAGTAGGCTCGGATTTCGATGAAGAATACTCGAAGCAGTACGACCACTGGTGTGGTCCAATCGCTACGGTCCTGTGCTTTCACTGGACTCCGCGGAGAGCACCACACTGGTGTTCCGAGACCACGCACAGACAGGCGCTCTCGTACTAACGCCTGGCTCTCCCGATCTCAGCACCTTTGGACCGAGGTTCGCCCATATAGAGCTTGGACAACCCGGCACCGAACGGGTGTAGGCCGAGCGGGACGAATCTTTTATCAGATTTAACTTATAATACTTTACTCAAATCTGAAAATCACTTACTTGTTGAAAGGTGATAGAGAACCAATACTTATGGTATGATGAAGTCTTCCAAGTGATGAAGAAGCAGTAGCCTCGTGGTGAACCACCAAGACAAAAGTCACCGCAAAAGATCACAGCCACCTGCTGTGAAAGAAGGAGAGGCTTGTGTAGTTGCCAACCGAAGATAGCCTCCCACTGTAAGCTCAGCCGCCTGAGAGAGAAAAGAAAGGGCAGTTTGCTGGTGAAAACACGCAGCCTGCAAGACCAGGGGATTCGCCTGTAGAGGGCAGCGTATGCTGTATGGAGATGGCCGCCTGCAGCGATGCTTATGTGTGAAGCGCACCACAAGTCAACGCTAGCCGCCTGTAGAAGTGGAGGCGCAGCCAACAGCAGAGGAAAAACAGAGATGCGCCTGAAGTGGGAGTGGTAGAAGCAGTCGCCTGTATGGGTTAAGCGCAGCAGTACATCAGCCGCCCCACAGTAATATGCGCAGCCTGTTTTGGCCGCCTGCTGCAAGGAAGGTAGAAGCAGCCGTATAGCAGCGTACACAGCTTGTAGGGAGGAAGCAGCAGTGAAGAGGTGATCGCCTGTTTCCTTACGCAAACAAGTTGATCGCCGGTTGATGGGAATTCCACGCCAGAAGGAAAACGATGTTTTTTTTACGCTTGATGGAGAGCCATATTAAATAAAAAAAATGAAGTGAAGATAACCTTAGAGATTCTACGCATGCATGTGGGGGTCTAGTGGGGGTAGGTGACCATGCCCACCCCCACACTCACTTAAAAGTGAGGCTCCCCACCTTGGCCCCAAAGTGGGTGCCCACTTTTAAATAAGTGTGGACCCCTAACCTTATAAATCAAAGGGTTAGAATTTAATAACATTAAACAACATGTACTATATACTTACCACCTGTTCACATGCACTGAAACTCGTCAGAATACAGAGCACACTTCACGACTCACTGGCAGGCGTCCCCGCTCAGTAAGTAACACGTCAAGCAGGCAAACACACGAATACATGTCATGCGAAAACAGTTTCAAACATGCAAAATATGTGTGCATGTGCAAATAGTAACATGGACATATCTCCCGTTCATGGAACATGTACAAAATATCTGTCGGCACAAAACTGGCACGACATAAAACATAAAAACCTGGTCTTCCTATGGAGTGACAGTCCCATAGGTAAGACACAGTTCCAGGCACGAGTTTCCCTAGGTGTGACAGTCCCATAGGTAAAACACGGCACGAATACTGGCTCTTCCATGGCGTGACAGTCCCATGGATCGAACACAGTCCAGGTCATACACGGGTGGCACTGATCTGGCTCCCGTCCATACGACACCATCCTGCTAACACACGGGTGGCACCAGTCTGGCTCCCGTCCATGTCAGCAAAATACTGGCCTCTTCACATGAGACACCGGCCTGGCCTCAAGTGAACGAGACGCAAAAGCTAGGAATGGACCAAATGGTCGGCCAATTGGTGACATCCCCCCGGGCTTCTAAAGAGTTGACCTCAACTTAAAAGCCTCAAGATATGCCTGCAACAATTGCGGATAATCTGCAAAATAATCCTCATTTACCCACTTGGCATCAATAGGCAAATAATTTTTAAACTTCACAAGGTATCTCCTGGAAAGCTTTCCTGCAGGTAGCTTTCTCTCCTTATGAAAAACAATCTGTTCTGGCTGGAGGATCTCCTCAAGCTCTTCAATTTCTGGCGGATCTTCTGTGACAGGCTCATCAGGATCTGGCCCCACATATTTCCGAAATAGACTCACATGAAAAGCATTGTGAATCTTCCAATGACTAGGTAGAGCAAGCCTGTAGGACACTTCATTGATTTTGTGAATCACCTTGAAGGGTCCATAATAGCGAGGAGAAAGCTTAGGATATGATCCTTCTCGTCCTGGCCTCTTCCGAAGCCTAGCCTTCTCAAATTTCAGCAATACCCAATCACCTTCTTTGACTTCCATGTCCCTTCTATGCTTGTCAGCAGCCTTTTTATGCTTATCCTGAGATCTTGCAATGGCTGTCCGCACCTGACCAAAGGCAACATCCAAGTCACGAACATATTCATCAGTTGCAAAAATCTCATCCTTGGTACGAAGGATGGGTGGCAAGACCACTCTGCCATAAATAATCTCAAACGGAGCCTTTCCTGTGGAAGCATGGATTGTATTGTTGTAGGCAAACTCAACAAGTGGAAGATACTTCTCCCATGCACTCTTCTGATCTGCCACATAACACTTCAATAAATCCAACACAGCTGAATTTGCAGCTTCACTTTGGCCATCCGTTTGGGGATGATAAGCTGATGAAAACTCAAGCTTAGTACCCATATTATCAAACAAAGCCCTCCAAAATAGGCTTGTAGTCCTGGGATCTCTATCCCCAACAATGGATTTAGGCATACCATGATGCTTGAAAATGTTAGCAAGAAAAAGCTTTACCATATGATCAGCTTTGATGGTTTTCTTGACAGGCAAGAAGTGAGCTTGCTTGCTAAACCTGTCCACAATAGTCCAAATAGCATCATTCCCATGCTGGGATCTAGGCAAATCCATAATAAAATCCATCGTGATACTTTCCCAAGGTTGCGAGGGAATAGGCAATGGCTGAAGCAAACCTGGAGGCTTTTGTCTGTCAAATTTCATCTTTTGGCAAGTAATACATGCACGCACATAAGCCTCAATGTCTTTACGCATGCTCGGCCAAAAGAAGTACCTCTCAATCATGCGAGTAGTAGGCATAATACCTCTATGACCAGCATAAGGTGGAGCGTGACATTCGTCCATAACCTTTGGACGCAAATCCTTCACCACACATAGGCAATTATCCTTCATGAGATAACCCTCGTTGATAACATAAGAGGCATGTGAATGACCAGCCATCAAATCAGTCCATATATGGCAAAAATCAGCATCCAAATGATACAAATCTCTCATAGCAGATAGATCTCCATGAGAGGCCACTGAGACTGCAGCAATATAAGGCCTCCTAGATAGTGCATCGGCCACCACATTTTTCTTTCCTGGAGTATGCACAATCTGAAAATGAAACATGGAAAGAAAATTCGCCATTCTCATTTGCTTCTCTGAAAGCTTGGTTTGAGATAGAAAGTATCTCAAGCTTTGATGATCTGTCTTGACCACAAATTCAGCCCCAAGAAGGTAGTGTTTCCAAATCTTTAAGGCATGAATTACAGCCAAGAGCTCTTTCTCATAGATATCCATATGAAGCTCAGCATCATGCAAACGACGGCTCTCGTATGCAACTGCATGCCCTTCTTGATTTAGGACAGCTCCTATGCAATCACCACAAGCATCACATTCAACCACGAATGACTTGTGCAAATCAGGAACAATCAATACTGGACCACATATGATCGCATGCTTGAGCTGCAAGAAAGCATCCTGTTCCTTTGAAGTTCATTTGAAAACAGTTTTCTTTTTCGTGAGATCATGTAGAGGAGTGGCAATCATAGCAAAATGCCTTATGAAACGCCTGTAGAACTACGTACTTGATGTACATTTTGTAATTCGGGCCAATTCTGAATAGTCTCTATCTTTGCAGGATCCATTGTAACTCCATCTTTGGATACAATATGTCCCAGATAATGAATCTCTGAAAGGAAAAACTCACTTTTCTTGGCATTGACGAAAAGTTTATGCTTCCGCAACTCTTCGAACACTGTGAGCAAATGAGTTCTGTGTTCCTGCTCATTCTTGGAGAAAACCAAGATATCATCAAAGAAGACTCCTGTAAACTTGCGATGGGGTCGGAATATCCTATCCATCATACGATTAAAAGTAGCAGGAGCATTGGTGAGACCAAAAGGCATTACCAAGAATTCATATAATCCGAAGGCTGTCCTGAATGCAGTCTTATGGACATCTTGTGGCACCACTCGGATCTGGTGATAACCACTCTTCAAATCAAGTCTGCTAAAGCAAGCTGAGCCATCAAGCTTATCCAAGATATCATCAATACGTGGAATTGGAAATCTGTTCTTGATGGTAAGCTTGTTCAAAGCTCTATAGTCCACACACATACGGAATGATCCGTCCTTCTTTTGAACTAGAAGCACAGGAGAGCAGTAAGGTGAGGAACTGGGCTGAACCAAACCTTTCTCTAAAAGCTCGTTGACCTGCTTCATAATTTCTTCTTGTTGTGCAGCACTCACTCGGTATGCGGGTTTGTTAGGTGGAGAACTACCTGGCACAAGATCTATGCGGTGATCTTCGGGCCTTTGGGGAGGTAATTCACCTGGCAATGAGTCAGCAAAACAGTCTTTGAATGCATTAAGAAAATTCAGCCTATCATTAGACATAGCATCCACATTTTGATGATTTGGCACAAGACTATCACGCACAAAAACCAAGTACGCTGAAAGACTCTTTTTCATTGCTTTATTAATTTGGATGTGTGATACAACTGGGATGGAATCCCCTTCTTTGCCAGCATCAATAAAGTGCATGCGGCCTTTATGCATAAAAGAAATCATATTGGACTTGTAGTCTTTGCGGGGCTCAAGCCTATGGTGCCACGGCTTGCCCAACAATACATCACATCCATTCAGTGGAGCAACTAAGAAATGCTCATTATCCAGATAGCTCTGTATATGGATACGCAACTTCCCAATCAAAGGGGTAACCTGCACCTCTTTACCAATAAATGCAGCTTCGGCTTCAATCTGAGGTCCCATATTTTCAACCTCAATACCCAATGCAGCTGCCATTTGCATAGAGATGAAATTGTCAGTTGCACAGTCATCAAACATGAAGAGTGCGGGCTGATCCTTAACTTGCCCCCATGCCTTGCAAACCATTCTCTCTTTAGCATCATGACCTGTATTACCTTGCACATCAGGAACTGCATGAACATTTGCTTTGGTGTGCTTGTCCTCATGCTTTGGTTTGCGATCTGGGCATTGCCGAAACATGTGGTCTTTGCTACCACAAGAAAAGCATTTTCCATCCTTAGCATATTGCTCTCTTTGCTCCGGGGTTAATCCAAATTTGTTCTTTCTTGGGCCCTGTTCTTTGGATGTGTAATTTTCAGCTTTACCACCCTTGTAGGACTCCCGGAAGTTCTTTTTAGATGGCTGTCCGCCCTTTTGCTGATTTGGGGCAGCCTTGTCCTTCGCCTTGGAACCTCCTTGATCTTGCTTGATCTTGAGCACCAATTGCTCCGTAGCAAGCGCAGAAGCTGTGAGTTGCTGCAACGTATGTTTTGGGTGCAATTCAATACCCGATCTATATGCAGGTTGCAATCCAGAACGAAACTTCCTCTTTCTTTCCTCCTCAGAGATTAGCATGAAGGGAGTCACTTCCAGCAACACTTTCCAAAATTTGTTAACATACTGTTGCACACTCTCGTTATCTTTTTGTTCCAGCCTATCCCACTTTTGAGTGAGAGTTTGCTCTGCATTGGGTGGCAAGAACTGAGCATAAAATCTATCTTTGAATTCCTTCCAAGTAGAGATGGGATCCTTGGTGATCTTTTCGGTGATCCACCAATGGGCAGCAGTGCCTTTCAGAAACATGCTAGCATGGCGCACCTTTGACTTTTCTGTAAAGTCCTCATCGCTAAAAGCAATGTCGAACTGTGCCACAAACGCTAACACCTTAGAAGCATCGTGTTCACCATGAAAGACATCAAATTTGACAGATTTATCACCTGCTTTGAACTCCTTGAGCTTCCTGGTATGAGGCTCATGGTCCTCTCTTTTTCTTTTCCCCTTATCCAACGGGGTAGCCCTGTCTGCATGGGCTCCATGGGCCGTCAAAGAAGCTTCATGGGGCACGGTGGCATGTGCTCCACGAACTCGAAGCTCAGATGCATGTGACTTACCTGCATATGGCATAGTCTCTCCATGAGACAACTCAGAAGGCAAAATTTTTCTGGAAGCAGACCTGTCACCATGAGATACATATCTTGCATGCATGTGACTTTGATGCGCTCCATGAGCACTGGCATACATAAATCTGTCAGGCTTAGTGCCTTGGGGAGAGGATGCATGACGAGAGGTGACAGTCACCTCTTCCTTTTGCATAAAAGATTTCAGCCTCTGGGATGCGGGATCTCCATGCTTTAAACGAGGTGGATTTCTGAATTTTAGTTCTCCGTCATCCCCCTCTTTGATATCACCTTTGCGAAGGAGATAGGCAAGTGCCAACTCCCTTGGTTTCTTGCCCACTTCACGAGCCATTGATTCAAAGGTTACATCAACCATAGCATCAGCCTTCCTGGCTTCAATAGCACTTTGCAGATGAGGATCTTCATGCAAAAACTTCAATTCTTGCTCTTGAGCCTGCAAAAGTTTTCTCATATGTTCCATTTCAGCTTTCATAGCATCAGGGTCTTGTTCAAGCATAACTGTCTTTCCTGGAGACAGTTGACCTTTGGATTCACTATCAAGAACCCTTTCAAGAGGCTTGTGCCTACCTCGCAGGGCATCAGACCCACGAGAAGCACTAGAGGGACCCCTCGAATTTGGCACTTCCAAAGGGTTGCCTTGGCTGTCCATTGTGTTCAAAGTTTGCTAAAAGCGGGATGTCCAGTACACAGGTTCGTTTCCCCACTAGGGAGAGGGAAACAACCGTGCTCTGATACCAATGAAACCGATCCCGTCAAGTGGGAAAGACTCAATTGGACACCTACACGTTTAATAGCACAACTTTAAAACCACAAATATGAAATGGACAACTTAAAACAACTTGAAATTTAAATGAACAGAAATGGAAAGATGGACACCAGCACTGGGGCCGGAACGGGCCGACCCCCCCCTCAATATATGATATATTTATTGGGAGTATTTAAAGAATACAATGCTCCATGGGTTCTGAGAACCAGATAATGTCCATGTACATATGAAAACAGTACCAAACAAGTAGGCTCGGATTTCGATGAAGAATACTCGAAGCAGTACGACCACTGGTGTGGTCCAATCGCTACGGTCCTGTGCTTTCACTGGACTCCGCGGAGAGCACCACACTGGTGTTCCGAGACCACGCACAGACAGGCGCTCTCGTACTAACGCCTGGCTCTCCCGATCTCAGCACCTTTGGACCGAGGTTCGCCCATATAGAGCTTGGACAACCCGGCACCGAACGGGTGTAGGCCGAGCGGGACGAATCTTTTATCAGATTTAACTTATAATACTTTACTCAAATCTGAAAATCACTTACTTGTTGAAAGGTGATAGAGAACCAATACTTATGGTATGATGAAGTCTTCCAAGTGATGAAGAAGCAGTAGCCTCGTGGTGAACCACCAAGACAAAAGTCACCGCAAAAGATCACAGCCACCTGCTGTGAAAGAAGGAGAGGCTTGTGTAGTTGCCAACCGAAGATAGCCTCCCACTGTAAGCTCAGCCGCCTGAGAGAGAAAAGAAAGGGCAGTTTGCTGGTGAAAACACGCAGCCTGCAAGACCAGGGGATTCGCCTGTAGAGGGCAGCGTATGCTGTATGGAGATGGCCGCCTGCAGCGATGCTTATGTGTGAAGCGCACCACAAGTCAACGCTAGCCGCCTGTAGAAGTGGAGGCGCAGCCAACAGGAGAGGAAAAACAGAGATGCGCCTGAAGTGGGAGTGGTAGAAGCAGTCGCCTGTATGGGTTAAGCGCAGCAGTACATCAGCCGCCCCACAGTAATATGCGCAGCCTGTTTTGGCCGCCTGCTGCAAGGAAGGTAGAAGCAGCCGTATAGCAGCGTACACAGCTTGTAGGGAGGAAGCAGCAGTGAAGAGGTGATCGCCTGTTTCCTTACGCAAACAAGTTGATCGCCGGTTGATGGGAATTCCACGCCAGAAGGAAAACGATGTTTTTTTTACGCTTGATGGAGAGCCATATTAAATAAAAAAAATGAAGTGAAGATAACCTTAGAGATTCTACGCATGCATGTGGGGGTCTAGTGGGGGTAGGTGACCATGCCCACCCCCACACTCACTTAAAAGTGAGGCTCCCCACCTTGGCCCCAAAGTGGGTGCCCAAAGGGGGTGCCCACTTTTAAATAAGTGTGGACCCCTAACCTTATAAATCAAAGGGTTAGAATTTAATAACATTAAACAACATGTACTATATACTTACCACCTGTTCACATGCACTGAAACTCGTCAGAATACAGAGCACACTTCACGACTCAGTGGCAGGCGTCCCCGCTCAGTAAGTAACACGTCAAGCAGGCAAACACACGAATACATGTCATGCGAAAACAGTTTCAAACATGCAAAATATGTGTGCATGTGCAAATAGTAACATGGACATATCTCCCGTTCATGGAACATGTACAAAATATCTGTCGGCACAAAACTGGCACGACATAAAACATAAAAACCTGGTCTTCCTATGGAGTGACAGTCCCATAGGTAAGACACAGTTCCAGGCACGAGTTTCCCTAGGTGTGACAGTCCCATAGGTAAAACACGGCACGAATACTGGCTCTTCCATGGCGTGACAGTCCCATGGATCGAACACAGTCCAGGTCATACACGGGTGGCACTGATCTGGCTCCCGTCCATACGACACCATCCTGCTAACACACGGGTGGCACCAGTCTGGCTCCCGTCCATGTCAGCAAAATACTGGCCTCTTCACATGAGACACCGGCCTGGCCTCAAGTGAACGAGACGCAAAAGCTAGGAATGGACCAAATGGTCGGCCAATTGGTGACACCTCTCATGCGATCCGAGTCGCCCTGAAGCTTCCCCCAGTGTCCTCTCAAGGTGTGAATGATGTCCACCCAGAGGGCTTGTATGACCTCCGTCGGTGGAGTCGCCTGGCGGTCAATGGCCTCCCTGCATCGGGCTCTCCATATGTGCGAAGCCGTCATGCTGCTGATCATCTCCCATCTGTGCCCGTCCCCCTCCTGAGGGACTGCCGAAGAGAAGTCTGGCGTCGGAACCACCGCCATCGCCTTGTCAGAGACCTGGATGGTCGCACTGCCAGGGACGTCCTCATATCCAAGGGCCGGGCCGCTGTCCGTGGCCCAAGCCACCGCACCCCACGTCACCAGCATCTCACCTGGCGAGCCTGCAAAAACCATCCTGAGAGCGTGTTGCGAGACCTGCTGTGCCTGTGGGCAATCCCATAAGCAGTGCCGCTGCGACTCCTATGCATGGCCGCACCGAGGGCAGGACGGTGGGTGTCTGCCAAAAGCTAGCCAAGCCCCCATAGCCAGTCCTCTATGCGCTGTGAGCCAGAGACAAAGCGTCACCTTCCGGGGCCGGAAGCTGGCCCAAAGGCGCTGCCAGAAGTCCCTAAGAAAGGCAGGGGAGAGCCCCTGTCGCCGCCAATGCTCGGCCGCTGCCGGGGTGCTCGCTATCCTGTGCCTCTGAATCCTCCGCCCCAGCCTCGCTGTGTACTGAAAAAAGGGGATGCTTGGGCTGGTAGGGGCCGAGTAGGGATCTCGCCAAAACCACTCACCTGGATCCCACTGAAGGCGAATGAGAGGCCTGCTGTCCCAAGCCCATAATCTCCAAGAACAGTCCTCCCCTATCGAGGCCGGTGAGGGGTCTACATGCCACTGTCTCTGATGAAAGCCGACCACCCGCACCCTCTGAAAAATACAACCCTGGAGCTCATCCAAATCTAGTCGTGTCCTCTGAAGCTGGCCACCCTCTCCCACCTCGAAAGTGAGTGGGGCGGCTCTCTCCGCTGTGCCGCAGACCGCTAGAAGGATCTCATGCCGAGTGAAGACGCCCATCCACTGTGGAGGTGGAAGGTCCTGTACTGGGGTCCGCCACTCCTGGGGGATGGCCGCCTCAATGTCCTGTCTCATCAACTCTCTGCCCCTCATCCCACTGAGTCTCCTCTCCTGAGCCTCTAGAGGCAGCTGCTGAAAACAAATCCAGTCGTCTAAGGACTGGGCTGGGCCGGAGCTCAATGGGCCCCACGACACGTGAGACCTCGATCCAACCATATGGCCACCGGGAAGTCGGATCAAGGGGTTCCAGATCAATGGCTCCCTCAGGCACTCCTCATCGGTGCCCGGGGGAGTCTGGAAGAGAGACGGCCTCAGATGCGCCCAGGCCCTCAGAAGGCTAGCTGCAAAACGCTCCTCGAAGCCAAGGCCCACTCCTCTGGATCGCTGCTCTGTAAAGATCCACCTGATGCTGGGGGTCCAGGGGCCGCTAAGAGAAGGAGTGCGGCTGAGCATCCTGGAAACAAGAAACTCCTTCCACGGCTCAGCGCCTGGTAGGAGGCCACGAACCACCAACTTCCCAAGCAAAGCTCGGCTTTGGCAAATAGGATCAACAATGCCCAGGCCGCCTCTCTCCCTCGGCTGAGTGATCACAGCCCATGCCACCTTGGCCCTGGCGGGCCGCCCGTCGCCACCGGACCAAAGAAAGTTCCTGATGAGCCTCTGCACCTGGCCAATGCACGCCCGAGAGAAGGCCCAGCAAGAAGTGATGTACCACATGGTAGCAAGCAGAACCTGGTTGGCCACAACTACTCGGCCAGCCAGAGATAAACGAGCGGTACTCCAATACAGAAGCTTCTTCCGAATGCTCAGAAGAAGGGGGGCTATCTGCTGCTCCGGAGATATGTCCATGCCCACATAGCATCCCAAATAGCGCACTGTAGTGCCGGGGGGCAGCCACTGAAAACCATCAACTGGCCTCCAGGTCGGGGGGGGGCATAGAACTGACCCACAACCCACACGACTTGTGCCAGTTGATCAAAGCGCCCGAAGCTCTGCAAAACCTGTCCATGGCTGAGGCGAAGCGGCGGAGGTTCTCCTCTCCTCCCTGAAGATAGACAGCAGTGTCATCCGCAAACTCCGAGTCTAGGAGCTCCTCCGAGGTGCGGAGGAGGCCCCGCAAACCTGTATCCTGTGCCGTCAAAAAAGTGCTCATGGCCTCCGCCACAAAAAGAAAAAGAAAGGGCGCCAAGGGGCACCCCTGCCGCACCGAGCGCGAGAGCTGGAACCTCTCTCCGCGCACGCCCTGTATCAGCACCTGGCTATGAGCCGATGTGTAGAGTGCAGAGACCCCACGGATCCACTGAGGGGGGAAGCCCATCCTCTCCATAGTGCCTTCCAAGAAGGCCCAGTCCACCCGATCATATGCCTTCTCGAAGTCGAGAAGGAGCACTGCCAGATCATCTTGCCGAAATCTAGCCAAAGCCGTAGCCTCCCAGAAAGAGAAAATGTTATCCAGGATGCTCCGATCCTGGATGAAGCCTGTCTGCGTGGAGTGGATGATGTCCGGAAGGTGAGGCTGAAGCCGCCTGCTGATCGCCTTAGCTAGGACCTTGTAGGCCGTGCCTAGCAAGGTGATCGGTCTCCACTGTCTAATCTCCAGTCTGTCTCCTCCCTCTTTGGGGATCAAGTGAATCAACCCCTCTGCCATGCTGTCCGGCATGACTCTCGACTCCATAATCTCCTCGAATGCCAATCTGAAACCCCTATGTAAGAGACCCCAGTACCTCTGGAAGAAAGCCACTGAGAGACCGTCCTCTCCTGGGCATTTGCCGCGAGGAAGTGCCTGAAGAGCCTCCTCCAGTTTCGTATCCGAGAAGGGGGAGAGAAGGGAGTGCTGCAAATGGGCCGGCACAACCGGTCTCGTGAAGCTCCAGACTGCCTCCCGAGCCTCTCTCACCCTGTCATCTGCTGGCTCAGCAGAGAGCAGTTCCCTGTAAAAATCTGTGGCTATCGCCCGGACCCTGGGGGGATCCACCACAACCTGGCCGTCAGCCTGCTGAAGCGAGGCCCTGTCGCCTCAAAGAAATCTCGAGTCACTTTGTCTCCAGCCTGTGTCCAAAAAGAAGCCCGAGCATGGAATCGGAACTCCACCCTCCTCTCCTCGATGGATCTGATCTCTGTGCGAGCTGACTCCATCTGCTCTGAGATCCAAGGGCTCGTAGGATCCCTCTCCTGGAGTCTCTGAAGGGACGCTAGACTCCTCCGCGCAGGCTCCTCTCCTGCTCTCTGAAGGCCTCCAGACGGTCCAGGGCAGCCTGTCTGAGCATCCGACTGGTCTCCTGCAAGCCCCTGGCAAGATCGCTGGCTGCCGATCCTCTCCTGAACTGCAGCTCCTGCTAGACCTGCTCAACTCTGGTCGCAATCTCGGGCTCCTCTATGAGACAATCTGGAATCCGGACGCTCTGGCCTCGCTCTCCTCTCGTAGGGTCCTCGATCTGGAGAAGCACTGGAAAGTGGTCTGAAAACGAGGAGCCTGCAAGTATGCCCACAGTGCCACCTCTATCACAAGCCCACTCATCAATGTAAAACGTGTCGATGCGGGAAAGGTTAACTCCTGTGGCCCGTCTATCCGAGCGCGAGAAAGATAAACTCCCCTGCAACCTGCCAAACTCCGGGAGAGTCCACGGATCCTGGCCTCTCACCTGCAGCACTAGTTCCTCCCAGGCAGCGAGCTCCGGCCCATGAATGGTCTCCTGGCTGCCCCCCATCCTGTCCTCTGCATCCTCCAGCATGTTGCAATCCCCCCCTAGGCACCAGTGGTCTGCCAAGGGGAGGGACTGCCTAATGGTACTCCAAAACTCGGCTCTCCCGGTCGCCCAATTAGGGGCGTAGAAGTTGAGGAAGCCAATGCGGTCTTCCCCAACCCGAAGGATGATCCACTGCGCTCGACCCTGGACCAGAGTGCCAGAATCCACAACCTCGGATAGAAGCTGCTCGCTGACTGAGATGCATACTCCACCCTGGTTCCCCTGGGAGCCATATGCCGGTGACCAAAAAGTGTGACTCCTGCCTGGCAAGATCTTCCCGCAGGAGCGGGTACGCCCGGCAGAAAGGTGGTGCTCCTGGATGAAAAGGATATCTATGGGTCCTCCAACGAGAGCCCTCTGGATCTCCTGGCGAAGTCTGCCCCGACCAATGTAGCAGCGATGTCCACCGAGACCCTGGATGTTCCATGAGAGGATCCTCATGGATGAGCTATGGCAAGTGAAGCAGCCGCCACTGGCTCACCCCTCTCAGCCGGCCCGGATGATCTGCCCTCCACTCTATGAGTCTTGGGCGCCGGCTTGGAGGGAGAATAATCACTGTCTGTCCGGGTGCGGAGTCTCTCCAAAAAGAGGGTGACCTGTCTCTGTGTCCAGCCCCACTCCGCCTTCGCCCTGTCCAGGGCATAGGCGTGAGACCAATCCTCTGCATATATGTATCTAAAGGTAGGCTGCACCCTCGGGGCGGCATGGAGGAGAATCAGTAGCACCGCCTCAACTGAGGTGTGGACCGGATCCGCCCGCCAATCTCCTATACCAAACAAGCTCTTGCGGGCTGAGTGTAATCGGGTCTGCAGTAGGTCCGTGAGCCCCAAGTCACTGAAGTGATGAGAAAACTCCAGTATCTGATCACGCAAAACTTCCTCTACAGAGTTGCAATCCCATGCTGTGTCTGGGGCAACACTGAGAGGAAAGGAGAAGGCCACCATGCTGCTCACCACTGAAGGAGAACGAGAGGGATGGCACACCACGCAAACTCGCAAAGGCGCGACCAGCGTCTCGAACGGGCCAGCATCCAGCTGGAGACACCTGAAAAAACCGTAATCCACTGGGAGCCCCATCACTCGTGGGGGCCCCCCAGGGGAGGCTGGAGAGAACTCTGTGGCGGGCGAAGCTAGGATCGCCATCTCCACCGGCCCGGAGTGGCGGTGGAACAGCCGCTGGACTGAACTCTGGCCTACCTAGCTGCGCTGCCCCGGGGCAGTGGGTGGCCTGGCGAAGTATCCTGGAGAGGCCGAGGGAGGGATGGGGGCTCGCGGAGAGGAGGGGGGAGAGCGAGGAGAGGATGGAGAGGCATCTGCCAGAGGATAGGTGTCAGGGGGGGCTGCCGGGGGAGGCGGGAGGGGGGGGAGAGGAGGGGGTGGAAGGAGTGCTCTTCGGGTGAGGGGAAGAGAAGCCGGGGGTCGCAGAGTGCGGCCCAGGATCCTCAGGAATCTGCTCCATGGAGGGGGCGGGGCCCCCCGTGGGGGGAGGCGGGAGCGGGGTCTCTCCATGGGAGGCTCCACCGGCGGCCTCAACGGGCACTGAGTCTGAATCCTCGTCCATCGGGGTGGGACCTGCTGGCCGCCTATCCCTGACTGGAGCATAAGTGCGGGTAGGTGCCTGGACACCAGCCGGAGTCGCCTGTCCGCCAGCCTGTCCGCCAGCTTGTGCTGCCTGCTGGCGTCTGCGACGGTTCCTGCGGGCCGGGCGTTTCCGCCGGCGAACCTCCTGCCATCCGCCA
This sequence comes from Cibotium barometz, assembly GCF_041138505.1. Taxonomy (NCBI): domain Eukaryota; kingdom Viridiplantae; phylum Streptophyta; class Polypodiopsida; order Cyatheales; family Cibotiaceae; genus Cibotium; species Cibotium barometz. Next base: position 23,529,554 of record NC_141048.1, read on the forward strand.
GCCTCCTGGGTCGGCGCGGCATCCTCCGCCGGGGCCTGCTCGTCAGATGATGGCGCCTGCTGGGGCGAGCCAGGGATGTCCGGTCTCTGAGGTGGATGGCCACCCCTCGGGTCTCCTGCAGGGGGTCCAGAGGCGGCATAGTGTGAAGGATGAACCCCCTTGCGGGACAGGCGCGTGCGAGATGGCCCATCTCCCGACAGGAGTAGCACTGTCCTGGGAGGCCCGAATACTCCACGCGCTGTATCAGATGTCCTCCAGAAAGACAAGGGAGGAGGATCGTCTTCGGGAGGGACTCCGGTGACGGAACCACAACACGAATGGCCGGGAGTCCTGCTGCCCGAGCTATCACTGAAGCCGCTGTCTGAGGCGTCTCCACCACCTGCCCGAACGCCTTGCCAATGGATGACAAGAGGGGCAAGTACTCCCTACGGAGTCCTGGAAAGCAGATAGTGACAGGGAAACCTGTCGCGCCTGCTAGCGGGTCAGAAGCGGGGTTGAAGCCGTGAGTCCATCGCGCCAGGAACGCCCGGGAAGAGCGGAGGGCAATGGGGCTCCGGGCCAGCACCATCTAAGCTGCCTGGGGGGACTCGAAATCCACCTGGTAGTAGCCACGTCCCAAAAAATCTACGCCGACGATCTTGGGAGGCACGCCAACAAGGCTGCCTTGCAGAAGGTCGCAAAGCTCTCTCCGCATCGGACGGCTACCCACTATCTTGCAGACCAAGGAGGCGGCCTCAAGAGCGGATACTGTGGAAACAAACAACTGATGATCTTTAGCTGTGAACTCCAGACGGAGACCGGAATCGGCAGGGGTAGTCGGAGCGGCTTCCATGGAGTCCTCCAGAGGGAAAAGGCGAGAAACCGGGGTCACTAACGGGAGGGACACAGCCCTGCGAGGAAAAGGAGAGGCGGAAGGCTATAGGATAGCGGGGGCGGGGGCGGGGGCGGGGGCGGGGGGGGGCCTGAGGCGGGGGAGCTAGCAGTGGGGGGGAGGGGCGAGACGGAAGGGGAGGAGAGGGAGAAGGCAGGGGGGAAGAGCCGCGCAGCGGAGGAGAAGGCGGAGGGGGCGGAGATGGCGGGGGAGAGAAGCGAGGCGGAGGAGAAGGAGGCGTGGGGGGAAGAGAGGCGGGGGAAAAGATGGCGGGTGAAGGAAGCGAGGAAGAAGGCGCGGGGGGGGGGGGGGGGGGGGGGGGGGGGGGGATGGCGGGGGAGGAAACGTGGAAGGAGGCGGAGGAGGAGAAGGCGGGGGGGGAGGAAGGCGGGGGAGGATGCGAGGAAGGAGGCGGGGGAGGATGCGAGGAGGAAGGCGGGGGAGCGATGGCAGGGGAGGATGCGAGGCAGAAGGCGGGGGAGAGATGGCGAGGCAGGGTGCGAGGAAGGAGGCGGGGGAGAGGACGAAGGAGAAGGCGGGGGACAGGCGGGGGGGAGAGGAGGGCGCAACGGTGAGAAGCAGCGGGAGGGGGGGAGGCGGAGCTCGCAGGCGCAGATCACAGTCGTTATACCTGAGGTCTATTCCCCAAGCTGTCTTCTCTTCACGAATCGAACCTCTAAATACAACAATTTGAGAAAACACCTAATAAGGGCGGGCACACCCACAACAGAGGCCCTGGTGTATAAAAATAGACAGGAGATGACTTCTAACAGTATCATGGTATTTTGATAGTGGTGCTTCATGCAAAGATGTATTTCAACACTTGGTTTATGCTTCAAATAGCCGCACTGTATATGTGCAGATCATACCACATATCCAGTAAAGGGAATTGGCAATGTCATACTTATTGCAACCAATGGTGCCAATATATGTATGAAAAATGTGTTATATGTTCCAGGGATAAAGAAAAATCTGCTCTCCGTCTCAGCCATAAACGACCAAGGTTTAAAGGTTGAATTTGAAGATGGGAAGTGTTTGGTACAAGACCCATCAAAGGGTTATGAAATAGTCACTTCTGGAACACGATACAAAGGCTTGTATAAGCTGGACAGTTATGACAAGCGTACTTATGATGTAAATACAGTGGCTGCCCATACTCCTGCTATGCATGATGCAAAGCTATGGCATGCTTGTTTTGGGCATGTAAATTTTTGGAGTTTGATGCTTTTGCAGAAGCATCATATGGTTGATAATATGCCGCCTCTTGAGTCTCCAAACAAGACATGTATGTGAGGGGTGTATTTTGGGAAAGATTCAACGTAAACCATTCCCCAAAGATGGAGCTGTTAGAGCTGAAAGTAAATTACAGCTCATACATAGTGATGTATGTGGTCCAATGCGGACACCATCCATAGGGGGGCATCTTTACTTCGTCACATTCATTGATGACTACTCCTGGAGGTTTGCTTGGGTTTACCCCTTGAAAGCGAAAGCAGAGGTGTTAACATGCTTTCGACACTTTGTAGCAATGGCTGAAAACATGTGTGGATGTAAAGTCCAAACACTCCACTCAGATAGAGGTGGAGAATACATGTCAAATGCATTCAAGGACTATATGCTTCAAAAGGGCATCAAACACCAATGTACTGTGCCTTGTACACCGCAACAGAATGGTGTAGCTGAGAGGAAAAATAGATCTCTCATGGAGATGGCAAGATGCATGGTGAAAGCACAAAAGTTGCCTCACAATTTTTGGATGGAAGCTATAATGTGTGCAACTCGTGTGTTGAATAGGTGTCCAACAAAAGCTTTGAAAACCATAACACCATTTGAGGCTTGGTATAGCCGAAAGCCATCAGTGGATTATATGCACATGTGCCGAACAACTCCGAACAAAGCTAGATGATAAAGCAATGAAATGCATTTTTGTGGGCTACATCAATGAGAGCAAAGGATACCGTTTTTATAATCCAACAACACGCAAGATTTTTGTCAGTGGAGATGTGGTATTTGCTGAAAATTCAGTACAACCCATGTACAACTTGTATAAAAGTAATGATGCAGGCATACACAGGACATGTTTGATGGACTATTACCCATTGCAATTAGGAGGGATTCAGATCAGCCAGCCCCTACACAAGAAAATCCTCATGTAGAACATGTGGAACAGCCAGCCATTCAGCCCCCTTCTATGGAAGTAGTGGAAGATCTTGTTAGGGAAGAGCAAACAGCCATAGACACAACCAAGTCAGTGCCAAGATGGTTGCTGAAAACTTTGTAAGAAAGCAAACTTGTAGCTCCACTCACAGGTAGAACAAGGGCTAGTTCCAGCCATGCATTGAATATGCATCATGGGGAGCTTGCATTAGCCATGGGTGGTCTCTTTGATTTAGAAGAGCCTTCTTCTTATGAAGAAGCACATGAGAATGAGCATTGGGTGCAAGCTTCTTTAGAGATAAGGGAAATAGTACCTGAACCTTTTAATGGGGAGTTTGCATCGTTGCTATCCATTGTCACTATGATGTCATCACATACCTTTTAGGGAGGAATACCAATCCTAGAAGCCACACTACATAGTTATCTCGCTGCATACTTCTTCAATGGCAATAAAAGGAGCTCTAAATTGGATTTATGCATGGATAGATGCATAAAGAATTTAAATTAATCCAAAAAGTGTTATTTTTATTAATTCTTATTTTATGCATAGAAAGATGCATAAAGAATTATATTTTTAATTCAAAAGAGTGATTTTCATCATAAATGGATTTTATGCATAAATTAGATGCATAAGAGAAATTCTTTTATTCTAAAAGTGTAGTTTCTACTAAAAAAAAAAAGATTGATTTTTAATTCAAAAGTGTCATTCTCATTTAAAATGAATTTATGCATAGGAAGATGCATGAATGAATGAATTGTGGGTTGGGGTATTTATACCCTCTAGGAAGACCAGTCGGCTGTCTAAAAAGCAATCGGCTGTCCCAGATTTGCTCCACAAAACTGAATAAATACAGCATAAAATCATATTTAATGCTGCGCTAGACTAAAACTAGGGCTGGGAACTTAGGCGCATGGGCAATGGAGGCTGGACACGCCTGATCTTGGAGGCTGGGCAGCCTGTATGGGCTGCCCCACACTTGCCCTACAGCCCTCCTAGGGCTGGATAACCAGTCGGCTATCCTTTGCAAAGCCCCTAGGACTGTCCTACAGCCCTCCCATGACCTACCCATGGTTGGTGGGTACAGCCAAGGCCTTCCTGGCCCTTATGGGGGTTGTCTTATACTTTCTCCATGCCCACATGAGTTCCTGGGGTAGCCATATGGGCTGGCCCCTTTTCCTAAATGCAAACCCTACTGTCTACACAGTGATCTGGCATCCAGTATCTTACCAAATACACACTCACTAACATCATTCCAGAGGGAGACTCACAGCGCGGACTAGCACTGTTTTCATGTGCAGGACAATGCACACCTGACCTTGGACTCATGTGCAGGAGAATGCACACTTGACCTCGGATGATTGGGATGGAACCCTGGCTGACTTGTCCCGGACTGGGCTCACATGGGACCAGTTTTCCATCCCAGGTCCTGCACCTTCTGTACAGATATGTCTACGTGGCATCCAAGTGTGGGATGCATGTGACAACAAGCCCCCTAATCTACATAAAACCGGTCTAATTTGGACAGGTTAGGGCCTGTGCTCCTCCTGTTGGATCTCGAGAAGCACAAACTCCTGAGGCTATGTTAGAACTCCGATAAATGCCAAGGGGCTCCCTCAAAGCCAGAATCATCTCCTCCAAGGCTACTGCGGGACTACCAGATTGAAAATCCAGACTCTCCTAGATCTCCTCTATCCTGCTGCATATCTTGGGGTCTTGAATGAGGTTGTCTAGGATCCAAGCGCTCAAATGTATGTCTTGCCTCTAGGGGTCCTCTAGGGATAGAATGACGGGTGCATGATCGGACAGAGTAATGCCTGCCAGAATACCAATTATGCCACCACGTCCACAAGCCCCCTAATCTACATAAAACGGGTCTAATCTGGACAGGTTAGGGCATGTGCTCCTCCTATCGGATCTCGAGAAGCACGGACTCCCGAGGCTACGTCCGAACTCCGGTAAATGCCAAGGGTCCTGCTCCCTCAAAGCGAGAATCATCTCCTCCCCGGCCGAGTACTCTATGCCTGAAACTATAGCCATGCCACGTCCGAGTTTGTCCTCTGCCGACTCTAACATGTTGAAATGCCCATCCATGCACGAGAAATCCACATGTGGGAGAGAGTGGCGAATTGTAATCTTGATAGTGGCGGCATTTGGCGCATATATGTTCAAAAATCTCACTCTGTTCTCTACAATCCTGATGGTCTCCCAACTGAGCTCTCCCAGTGACAATGGTGTTTGAGTCAACGATTGCAGGTAATAGTTGCTGGCTGACGGAAATGCATACCCCACGCTGGGTCTCGGAGGGGCCAAAAGCATGGGACCAAAAGGTGTGACTTTTGCCCTGAAGGATCTCCCGCAGCGGAGGGAAGATCCTCATGGAGAAGCCAAAAGCATGGGACCAAAATGTGTGACTCCTGCCCTGAAGGATCTTCCCGCAGCGGCGCCTCTCGGAAAGATGATGCTACTGGAGGAGAATGTCAATGGGCCCACCAACTACAGCTCTATGAAGCTCCTCTCTAAGGACCCGTGCCTCTGAAATGCTACTGGAGGAGAATGTCAATGGGCCCACCAACTACAGCTCTGTGAAGCTCCTCTCTAAGGACCCCGCGCCTCTGAAAGCACTGTGGTCCTCCCAAACCTTGAATGTTCCATGAGAATCTGCATAACTAAAATCGGTGGGAGGCGGAACTTTTGGAACTGCTCTCCACTCGAAGAGTCTTGGGTGTGGGTTTGGACGGAGAGTAATCACTATCTGTCCCGGGGCGAAGCTGCACCAGATGGGCACAAATCCTGCCCTCCATGTGGAGCCACTCTCCTTGGAATATGCATACTTGGGCTCCACTTCTCACAATGAAACATGAAGAAACACAAAGAGGAGCACCTCCAGGCTGGAGGACACCATCTCCCCTCCTGGGTCTCTGTGGCCAGAGCCACCCATCTCCATCCGTGCCAATGACCAGAAGTGAGTGAGCACGTCGGTAATAAGCAGATCATGCAGATGTTGTGTGAGAGCTCTATGGCCTGCCCGTGGATAGCGGCAGACATCGACTCCATGCTCCAATCTGTCCTCTGCGCTGCACTCAGGGGGAAGGAGAAGATCATCGTGCGCCTCTGGGTGAAAGGCCCAGAGTGATGCAAAACCACAGAGATACGAAAGGGGGGGGGGGGTGTTGGGGGGTGTGTGTGGTGGTGCCCATAACTCGGCATTGACTTTGGATGATTGCCAAAGGTGTTTCACATGATACCAGAAGGGCTGGTGGGGATGTTTTAACCCCCAATGTGCTTCACACACACACACACACACACACACACACACATACAGATAATCTGCATCAGCATCCATGCTCTATTTGCATCGTGGTTTGTTTTAATTAAGTGAAACATTCAGGTCTCTTGGGTTCACGTGCTTGTTACAACAGAAGTAGCATAGGGAGAAATATAAAACAGCATTTATTGTCACATGATTTGTTCCATTAATTGATATTATGTACCTGCCATCTGCATGGGGTCATCATTACTGATCTCAGTATGATGGTTAATCTGTGAGGATTTGTCCACTATTATGAACACATCTTAATGCACATACGTGCACTACTCTTGGGCTCTGATGATGTGATTGGGGATGTCACTACATGTTACAACACGTAGTCTATGCTATGAATGGAATTGATGATTTGAAGCTTTGTAAGTGAACTTCATCATGGAGTCAAAATTGTACATGCTTTTGTTAAGTTCGGGAAATAGCACGAGCTTTCCATCGACATATATTCTTGAGGGTAACCAAAGCATTCTGGTGATTTTGTGGACTTTGTGTGCAGTGTGGAACAGAGCTTGTGATGTGTGTTTGGCTGTCGGAGCTTTCAAACCCATTCATGCATGCCCGCGAACTTCTGAAAGAGCTTGGTTTGAAAGAGACAACTTTGGCTCTTGCAAATGATGTAAGATGCTACCTACAAAGATTGCACAACCCATGTGTGATCTTTTGCACAAGGGACACAGATATCCTGCTAATATTTTTGGACTAATCTGTCAACCAGTGTACTGAAGTTTTCTTGATGTTGTTTGCAGGTTTGTTTTGCTCTCGTGTTTGGTTTTGCTAGGATAGGACTTGGACCTTATCTGGTCTATTTGACGGTGTTTGCTGACAACCCAAAAACAGTGAAGGTGTGCATGACACCAAGGCACTCCCATATCTAACTTTGCATACTGAAAGGGTACTTAAATAGGTCAAAAGCAAATTTTCACACCCAGTCAAAGTATATGCAACCTATGCTGTGAGAAGCAGCAAGATTACAAGATCGTTTCCTAGGATAGGACTTGGACCTTACCTGGTCTATTTGACGGTGTTTGCTGACAACCCGAAACCAGTAAAGGTGTGCATGACACCAAGGCACTCCCATATCTAACTTTGCATACTGAAAGGGTACTTAAATAGGTCAAAAGCAAATTTTCACACCCAGTCAAAGTATATGCAACCTATGCTGTGAGAAGCAGCAAGATTACAAGATTGTTTCCTAGGATAGGACTTGGACCTTACCTGGTCTATTTGACGGTGTTTGCTGACAACCCGAAACTAGTGAAGGTGTGCATGACACCAAGGCACTCCCATATCTAACTTTGCATACTGAAAGGGTACTTAAATAGGTCAATTGGAAACAAATTTTCACCCAGTCAAAGTATATGCAACCTATGTTGTGAGAAGCAGCAAGATTACAAGTTTGTTTCCGCTGCTGCTGCCCCCGCACCCCCACCCGTTCCCCCCGGGGTAGGGAAAAAGATCCTTCTATTAGTTACCAAGAAAAAACAGCCTTAGTGGCTTAGTCTACATGTGGATGTAACCAGCTTCCTACTTTGTTCTATTGGTAATCACCAGATAGCTCATGGAGCATGAATTGTGATTTGTATATCTTTTGAGTAGCTAATTAAGCTTGAATGCTCATTTCTATTTACAATTGGCCATTGGTCAGAACGCTCAAAGTTTTCAATCGGGTGGTCATATAGACCAGACTGGAATTAGCACTCGGGTGGTCAGATTGACCAGAATGCCCGGATGAGTGATGAGTGCTTTCGAAGGTGAAACCAGATGCTCAAATCATTTGAACAAAGCATGAACAAGTGAATCTTTACAACGAAGCCTTCTTGGACCCAAAGCATGCAACTCTTAGAATCTTGGAGAGTTGCTATTTTTGGCAGACTCTAATGGAAATTCTGTTCGCATCAACACCTCCGGATTTTCGCAAGGATCAAGACTTACTAAAGCACCTTTGTCAACTTCTTTACGATTGGGATATGTTTAGCATAGAAGGTTATGGAAGAATCACCTCTTAAATTAAGACATGTGGCATCTAGAATGAGACAAGTGTCCCTACACTTGTCATTTCACCTTAACACTTGTTAATTAAAGTAGCCACTTGTCATTTGGAGCTTACTCTTTCCATTCAAGAGCATTGAAGCCTCAAACCTATAAATTGGAGCACTCTCTATACATTTGGGGAAGGCACTTCTCATCTATTGTAAAGGTTCAGGTACTTTGTTCTCGTGGTTTGATCCAATAAATTCTTCCAAAGGGGGAGGGGCCTGTTCCCCTCTCAATGAGGTCTCGTTTCTCTTTTCTCTGAATCCTACTTTCTTTCATTATTTGTGATTGTTGATTAAGTGGGTTTGTTACAAGTAGTTCATCAATTTTCTCACTCTCATGTGTCCTTGCGTTACATGGTGTCATAGCTAAGTCTTCTCTTGTGAGAACTTTCTCGGGGTGACAGAATTTTCGGCAAGCCCATAGATTACATTCTCCTAACAAGAGTATTCATCAACAATCCGGACGTTCTCGACGTTCTTTGACGATGTCTTTTTCAGACTATGAGAAGATTCAAAGATACAAAGAGCTCGAAGCAGATCCAGAGATTCAAGCTTTGATGGAGAGAAGAGCTAAAGCTAGAGCTGAAGCTAAAGTCTTTGAAGACTTTCTAACCGAGAAGATTGTTGCATGTGATGGTGTTGCAGCAACGAAAGCCTACCTCAACATGAAAGAAGTGTGTACTTCAAAAAAGTCAAAGACCATGAAATTTACTTCACCTAGCATCATGTGTACTATACATGATGGAGTTGATGGTTTATTGTCTTATGGTGACTACCATGAGGTTATAAATTGTACATTCTTATAAGGTGAATTTGGGCATGTTCTTGGATTCATCTAGGTATATCTTTATGCTGTTTTAGAGGACATGCAAATTTCACATTGTGAAGTTTTCGTCCACCAGTTAATATTGTGTTAATTCTTAGTGGGGATGTCGTAATATCCAGTCCATACTATGCATAATGGAGTTGATGGTTTATTGTCTTGTGGATGACTACCATGAGGTTATAAATTGCACATTCTTATAAGGTGAATTTGGGCATGTTCCTGGATTCATTATATCATGAGAGGAAGGAGTGAAGCTGTAACCTTGAAGTCCCACCATAGCCAAGCCACCTCATCTTGTCTTGAAAATCCTCATAAGGACAAGGAGAAAGCCAAAGAACCACAAATGTCCATGGTGGTTGGTTCGCCTACCTAAGGCTTTTATGGCAAAAGGAGTAGCGGTTCATGAAAAAACTTCACAAGTAGTTGCCAAGCGGGAGTTCAAGCCCGGAGAAAAGAGCGTCAAGTTTGATGCATTTTATGGTAAGAGAGATTCTCAAAAAGCCGTTTCTTTCATTAGGCAATTCGATGCTGCTTTTCGTGGTGAAGATTATTCAAAAAAGTCCAAGATCAGGATGGCGAGAATGCACTTGAAGGATGCTACCTTGAATTTGTGGCTCAAGATTATCCATGAAGAGAACTGAAGATATGGAAGGACTTCAAAGAGATGTTCAATAAGAAGTTTTTATCTTCATCCTTGGAAGTTGATGTGGTGTTGGCGGCTGAACAGCCCATCTGGTTGCCATCTGGGTTCCTCCCTTCAGATTGATTTTGTGATAATAGAAGTTGGGATCAATTTCCTTCATATCAACGTAGTTCCAAGCGAATACATCTTTGTAGGATTTCAATAGCTCCAAAAGTTCTTCCTTAAATTGGTGACTCAGTTTTGTACTAACTTTGACTGTCCTGGGCTCTTTTTCATCTCCTAGGTTTATTTCTTCAAGTTCATCTTCTTGTACTCTGATGTTGTTTCTCTTCGTTTTCTCTTCTTCCTGCTTAAGAACGAACATAGCCTTTTCTTGCTCTGCCTGTATCTTTGTTATCTCGTCTTGACCGTCTTTAACTTTTCCCCCATCCTGTTCTTTTTGGTTTTCTTCATTTCTTGGCAATTCTGGTTGAGTGATCAGGACTTCTGGATTATACCTTTGAACAATCCGTTTTATATCCACTTTGAAGAGTGATAGCAAGTTCGGATGATCTACTCTTCTTCATCATCTTCTACTCTTTCCAAATAGTTTAATCCTTTTGCATGCAATGGTCGGTTGGCTAGATTTATCTTGTTCTTTCTTGCAAACAAGATGCGGACCTTCTTCTTTTCTTTCCGGATCGTGATCCTGTCAGTTTCCAATTATGTTTGATTTTTTCATTCTTGAGTCATGGTCTTCCCAACAACATGGGATATGCTCTCGAGATCTCAGTTATTTTCAGAACTATCAATACAGCAGTGAACATACATCTTGCCAATTCAATATGCTCTCCTCTGATAATTCCGACTGTCCGGACCCTCCTTTGATCAGCCATCCTGATCTGGAACGGAGCAGGTTGCATTTCTGTGATTCCTAGTTTCTTTGCCAGACTATCTGATATTATGTTGACTCCATATCCCCCATCTAGGATGACTTGTGACATGATCTGCCCTCTTATTTTTATAGTCACTTCATGAACAACTGTGTCGCAATCTTGAACTGTTTCTATGTTTCTACACTCCGCAGCCAGAGTCTCCACTTCTTGAACGGACACTTGCACCAACTTTTCATTTGGCACTATGGCTTGGAGCAATTTTTGCCTGTAGTAGTTGGGTACTAGATTCAGCATTTGCTCTAGTGTTATATTCGGCTTCATTTTGCTGAGATCCTCCCATAGGTTATATTCTTCTTCTGGGTTGCTGCTCCTTACTTTTTGACTTGGCATAATTTGGCTTTTGTTCATCTTTTCTTTCTTCTTATTGGCTTCTTTTTCTCTTTCGTGACCTTCCCCTGTCAGTTCTTTTATCTGGACTTGCTTTGGATTCTTTTTTGATTCCTTTTGCAAGATCATTTTTATGCTATGGGCTGTTGTAGACTCCAGTTGGCACTCTTGTAACCGCTCGAGTCCTCTTCACATTGCCTTATGGCTTTTTGCATGTTGCAATATCTTGTCTCTTACTGACCAGGCTTGTTCTGTCTGGATTAGTGTCAGCAGGAGCGGGCTTTGTTGCATCCTTCGGACCACTCCTTGTCCACTCTGCACAAGCTTAGTGATTTGTTCTCAGGCCCTTTACTATCCTACCCATTGTACTGGCTTCTCCTTTTCTTCTGGATCAGCATTCCTGCCTGTCACTGTCTTGATAGGTCCTTGCAACCTTGTCACTTCCATTACTATTGATGGCTTCTTTTGATGCTTCATTGTCCATTCATCCACTTTCACCATGTTTATTGCTGCGTTAGCTCCTGTTGGGTTTGCTTCCCTTTATGGTCTTACTTCTTGTAGTTCTTGCCGATGATGTTGTCGCATCGAACAGTCATTTTGCCTATGCCCAGGGGCGTTGCAGTAATAGCATATCAGCCCAGCTCCTGATTGTCCGAATCTTCCACCACCTCCTCTTCCATAAGGTTTGTTATTTTGGAGAATCATAAAAGCATAAGCAATTATGGCCGTACCTGTTTACAGGACTGAGTATTTTACCTCTTTTTCTTAAGCATTGTGATTATGTTTAATCATGTTTGGCATTCACTGATCATGTTAATCTTGTATATGCATGTGTAAGTTTGTACACGTGTGTGGATGCAGATACATGTTTGGTGTGTGTGTGTACATGTGTGTGCATGATCATATATTTGTTCATGTGCATGTTTTTTTTTGGTCTTTCTCTTATCTTGTTGCAGGAGCAGCAGCAGCTGAGGCATCTTGTGGGTCAGTTCAGCAAGTACAACCAGTCAGCAGCTGACGTGGCACAGGTGACATGGCAGCTGACACGTGGTACGGCTGGCTGCACAGGCTGGACTGTAGCTGATGTGGCACCTGGCTGCTATAAGCGCACCTGGCTGGGCTGACGTGGCTGACTGTTGGTACACATGGCGGCTGGCTGCACAAGCACAAGCATTGCCACGTAGGCAGGCATGCGCTCACAAGCAAGAGAAAGGGAGGTGAAGCGATGGGCAACCGGGCAGCAACAAAATGCGCAAGGAAAAGCGCGATGGAGAAAAGCGCCACGCAGCCCAGTTTTCGAAAAAGAAGAAAACGCTAAAGCACTACATTTATTTTTTATTTTTTAAATTAAAAAAGAGAGAAGAAAAGCTATTCGAAAGAGTTCTTTTGAGAAAAGCACTTGTATTAGTTTTTCTTAGGGGAAAAAGCATAGCTTTTCACCCCCAAAACTTGTATAAATAGAGGGCCAAGGCTCTTGTATCCCACAACACAAACTGGGTGAAAGTTTCAAGGAGATCTCCTCCACGTGAAGCAAGGAGGCATCTTCTCGGGAATTGTACAAGGGCTACGCCGACTTCAAGTGATAAATAAATACCTGCGGGGGCGCCACGTTTGGGGACCAATTGGTCTTTTGTGCAGGAGCACTCTAGCTCCACTGATTCTTTTTCTTCTTCTTCCAAGTTTATTATTCCAGTTTGTAAAGAGTTTTAAGTGTGATTAAGTATGCTCATTGCCTGTCAAGTTTCTGAAGGCCGGTTTCAAGATTCCATTGCCGGGATTCATCGTCAACTTTTTCAAGGGACGAGCGTGTGGTCGACACATTTAATTCTATGGCTGGAACTAGTGCAGAGATGAAGGATTTATCTTCAAAAGAGGACAACTACTTGGATGAAGATGAGGAAAGCAAGCAAGAATTACCTCCCAATATGCTAGAATTTGAAGATGATGATGCCGCCTATGAAGCAAAGATGCAAAGTTTGATGGAGGGATTAATGGAACTCGCGAAGGATTCACGTTTTCCACAAAACTTCAAAGTTGATTCTAAACCACGGAAGCAGGGATCTGAGAAGAAACCTAAGCCTCAACATTCGGCTTCCATCTACCCAAATTTTCAGCCATATCCTAATTCTTCTTCTTCTTTTCCCCCACCTACCCATGGAAACCCTTTTAATACTTCTCATCCTGGTTATTTTGGCGGAGGCTTTGTCTTTCATTCTATGACGGGTGTACCCAACATGGGCATGATTGGGAGCTATGGTATGCAACCAGGTATGCATGGAGGTATGTATGGAGGTATGCCAGGAGGTATGTATGGAACTTATGGTGGTGGTGGCGGAAGTGCTTTTGGTATGCCTGGTATGGGAGGTGGTATGATGGGCATGGGATCTAATGCTATGGGCAATTCTTTTCTCAAACCACATCCCTATGATAATCTTGTTCCGGGCGAGAAGCCAAAAGATTATAAAGAGGGTGGTGCTACAGTAAAGTTTGATACTTTTAGTGGTGCAAAGGATCGTTTGAAGGCTCTCACCTTCATTCAACAGTTTGATGCGGCATTTTCTGGTGGTAACTTCACAGAGGCATCTAAGGTACGGAAGGCAGCTTCTTTCCTAAAGGGAAATGCTCTTCAATGGTGTTCGACACTTCTTCATCAGGAAATAGCACCTAGCACTTGGGTGGAGTTTAAGCAAATCTAAGGTATGGAAGGCAGCTTCTTTCCTAAAGGGAAATGCTCTTCAATGGTGTTCGACACTTCTTCATCAGGAAATAGCACCTAGCACTTGGGTGGAGTTTAAGCAAATCTTCTCTTCTTTATGGTTGACACTGACTTTTGAGATGGATGTTATGACAGCTTGGCATCAATTAGATTCCAGAGATTGTAGCAATCTGGAAGAATATAACAAGAAATTTTGGGATGCTTTGCTACCGGTCACATCCTTCAGGCCCGTGTCACTGGTTAAGCAAGTAGAGACATATTGCTGTGGGTTACCCAAGGAGCTTCGTGATTACTGCATTAAAACAAAGGTCATGAATATGACTCAGATGATAGAAAATGCTCAGATTGGATATGCCATGCTTACTAGTCAGATGTCAAGATTCAAGGATCAACGTCTCTTCTCAAAGAAGGCATTTAAAGAGGCAAAGGAGTCAAAGGACAACAAAGACGCTAAACCACGAGAGAAGGGGCAATCCAAGAAGAGGAAATTTCCGCCCTTATCCCAAAGATGAAGAAAAGTCAGAGGAAAAGTTTCACGTCGATATCTGGTGAAGTTTGTGAACTGTTCACCTATGGATTCGAAGTGGATGGAGGAGGGTGACTTGGCAGATTCACTGAGGATACTACAACTTTACCTCGAGGCTTTTGGTTTGGAGCCTACCTTAGAAAGTGCTTCAACAGGTTCAGCTGTGGATTCTGGAGTACTACCTGTTACTCAAGAGGGGGGTGACTCCGCTCCCTTGTCACAGAGTTCACTTGGATGAGATCTGGAAGTCACTTGGTGTTCTTATCAGCACACCCAAGATACTGAACTGACAATATATCTGCGTATGGGATTTCTATGATATATGTGTACTAGTCACATGGTTTGATTCATGGATATACGGATCTTTTGAGAGAATGGGAACGCCTATTCTAGACTTTCATTTGATATGCATCAATGTTTACTCATGTTCATGATGTACTGCTGATCGTGGGTCCTGTGGGATGGCCATGAGTAGGTAAAGCATCCAGGGGGACATGACTATTCACGAGATGGATGCTCTTGATTTATGTTTTTCAGATGTTCTTTTTCAGTTGGCAGGACATAGCTTTCTCGTTGCTCTCTTAGGTTCTGTTTCTGTTGGCAGATCCTTTGAATGAACAATCGAGGACGATTGCTTTGTTTTAAGAGGGGGGTATGTTACATGACTGAGTATTTTACCTCTTTTTCTTAAGCATTGTGCTTATGTTTAATCATGTTTAGCATTCAGTGATCATGTTAATCCTGTATATGCATGTGTAAGTTTGTACACGTGTGTGGATGCAGATACATGTTTGGTGTGTGTGTGCATGATCATATATTTGTTCATGTGCCTGTTTTTTTTTGGTCTTTCTCTTACCTTGTTGCAAGAGCAGCAGCAGTTGAGGTATCTTGTGGGTCAGCTCTGCAAGTACAACCAGTCAGCAGTTGACATGGCACAGGTGACATGGCAGCTGACACGTGGTACGGCTAGCTGCACAGGCTGGACTGCAGCTGATGTGGCACCTGGTTGCTAGAAGTGCACATGGCTGGGCTGATGTGGCTGACTGTTGGTACACATGGCGGCTGGCTGCACAAGCACAGGCGCTGCCACATAGGCAGGCATGCGCTCACAAGCAAGAGAAAGGGAGGCGAAGCGATGGGCAACCGGGCAGCAGCAAAACGTGCAAGGAAAAGCGCGATGGAGAAAAGCGCCGGGGAGCTTAGTTTTCGAAAAAGAAGAAAACGCTCAAGCGCTACGTTTTTTTTTTTAAAAACATAAAAAAAAGAGAAGAAAAGCTATTCGAAAGAGTTCTTTTGAGAAAAGCACTTGTATTAGTTTTTCTTAGGGGGAAAAGCATAGCTTTTCACCTTTAAAAATCCTTTTTGTCCCCTTTCACACTTGGGCTGGCCACACTTATGAGTTTTCTTTTTCATATTAACTGAAGCCTGACCACACTGTCCATCCCGTGCCCGTGCCTGTGCCCACCTGCTTGTTGTCCAGAGGGAAAAACACAGGGTCATAACATGTGCCGTTTCGTAGCCGTTTCCGTTTCCCATCGGTTTCTGTTTCCGTTTCCAAGGGGGTGCCGATCGTGTTTCCGTTTCTGTTTCTGTTTCCCGTTTCTGGTGACTATGATATAGCGCCTATATATGCTGGTCCATAAATTAGGTGCCTTTCATACGTGGCTTCATGGGCTGGCCTACTGAGGCCTGGCCCTCCTATGGGCTGGCTTACTGATGCATAAGGGCTTTTATAGGGCCAAACCATGGCCCATGGGCTGCCCTAAGGTAGCCCAAGTGTAGGGCAATATAGACATAGTTTATGGCCCTGCACTTCATGCTAGTACATGCATCGATATGCTACCTTAGTGCCCTTGCGCCTGGTTGAAAGCCTATCAATGTTCGTAACATCACCACCACATCATCATTCCAGAAGGGTGACTATTTGTGTGGGACTTGCACCACAACCATGTGTGGGACATGCACTCCTGACCATTACCATGTATGGGATTTGTACACCTGACCATGGATGCTTAAAGTGGATCATTGGCTGACTCATCCCAGACTAGGGCTCACAAGGGTCAAGTTACCAATCTAGGTCTTGTACCTACTCCCAAAACTTGTATAAATAGAGGGCCAAGGCTCTTGTATCCCACAACACAAATTGGGTGAAAGTTTCAAGGAGATCTCCTCCACGTGAAGCGAGGAGGCATCTTCTCGGGAATCGTACAAGGGCTATGCCGACTTCAAGTAATAAATAAATACTTGCGGGGGCGCCACACTTTGGGGCCAGTTGGTCTTTTGTGTAGGAGCACTCTAGCTCCATTGATTCTTTTTCTTCTTCTTCCAAGTTTATTATTCCAGTTCGTAAAGAGTTTTAAGTGTGCGCACCGCCCGTCAAGTTTCTGAAGGCCGGTTTCAATACCAACGAGAATCATGCGCCATGACAACGGTTAGGGTGCACTATAGATTCTCGTTCAAGCTTATGCCTTGCTTGGTTTGCATTTCTCTACTTTGCAACACTAAGCTTCGTTGTGTTCCTCGCTCTCTCTTACCCTCCTCTAGCTACGTGTTATCTGGCAGGATGATTGAATTAGAGTACATATCGTCCACCTTGTACAAAGAAGCAGACATGCATGCAGAATGGTTGGAGAAGATGGGCCTAAAGGAATTTGCAAAGCTGCCCTGGGAAGAACTACAACACAATTTCAAGGCAAGTGAATAGTTGGAGCAGCTTCAACGCTCCAACATCATCATGCTGCCCTCAAGGGAGGAGAAGAAGTTCACGGCCACATATGTATCAGAAGTATTTCGCTTATTGTAACTATTCCCTAATTTCTCGGGATTCATATTGTAAATTCTCTATTATCCATGGACATGTGTGTTGGACACTACATGTAGTCATGGAATGTTTATGGTTAAGCTTCCCATGTATGTGTATACTAGCTGTATCTACGAGATCCTGGCTGCATAGAATCATGTTAAGCATTTGATGGATCTTGGAGAACCAAATGCAATACATAATGCCATGGATATTTGATGGATCTTGGAGAGCCAAATACCATAGCCCTTGTAAATATCAAGAACATATAAATAGATGGGGTTTCTTCCAAAATATGTTTTTAAATGCATACATTTGTGTGCATGGCTTATTTTTATTTGCGTGTATTGTTTTGTTTGCTTGAACAATGCTTGTATTTTATTGCATGAGAAGCTCATGGATCTGGATTGCACCCATGGGTTAGTATGTTGCATAACCTATCTTCAATTACCTTGTATTGATGGATTTGTACAGGAATAATTGACATTTTGAAGGAAGCCCACTCTTATGATGTAGGTTTTCTATCTCTATGCATGCATGCATGACAATCTAGCTAAGTATTGTTGATAAACTTCTGCTCCATGTTGAGAAATCTCCATGCATGCGACATGCATAGTCAGAAACCCTCATGCGTGTGACATGCATAGTTAGAAACCCCCATACATGCGACATGCATGGCCAGAAACCCCCATGCATGCAACATGCAAGCTTTTTTTAGCTACATGCATGCATCATGCAATGCTTTATCTTATCATGCACCTAAAAGTGTGCCATGCAAGCTTACTTTTCTTAAAAGTAAAGCATGCAAGCTAGTTAACTCAAAAGAAAAAGATAAAAAGTAAACTTTTCCTTCTCTCTTAGCTACACAAGTTGCTACTTTGCTAATAGCCATTCTTTGATCCAAAAGTCTTGCATAAACCTCTCCCTACCACATCTTTTCATGAGCAATAACCTCCACTTCTTCTCTATAGAACTCTAAATTCAGATTTCGAGCCTCATTCAAGAGTACTTCTTGGCCTTTGTTTATTGCTCTATCTAATGCACTTATTCTAGAGTATTTTTCCAGCCATACCATAGTGTTTTTATTTCCCCAAAACACTTAGAAGCTGGCTGAATTCTGATTTTCAAAATTGAAAGTCTCCATTCAAGCTAGAAGAAGAAGAAGAAGAAGACTATTCCCAAGATTGAAGCTGTGGAAGAATCATCTTGGATCTGGTTGCTACAAGTTCTATGCGGGAGAACCCTTGGGAAGTGCTTGGCATTCTCCTAAGGCTGGTTTTCAGCCATTAGGTGGTTGATTTTATTGAAGTTAAGCTACATTTGAAGAAACCGGGATTGCTGGGCAATCTTGGTGAAGGGTGCTGGGCACCATATTGCTAACTTGTAGCTGGGCTACTTGTAGGCAAGTATAGTGTTTGTAAGTTGTTTTCATATTCAATCATTTTGGAAGAAACGGTGGTGTATGGCTGGGCCAATCCACCCGTTTTATGTACTTGTAAAATTCTTACTCCCTTAAGGCAATACATATTCTTCAAGGGGGAGGGACCAGCCCATCTTCTGGTCCCTAGTGCAGTATCATTTCTTTCAGTACTTCCACATTGTATAATCAATTGTTATGGCTATGTATGTGGGATATGGCAGTGATCAAAGGATGATAAATCTTGTGATTTCAGTATGAAATTCTGTATAACCACGCCCCCGTTTGTGACACTTACCGACAAAGGGGGAGATCGAAATCAAGCTAGTAGAAGACGAAGATCTCACTGCGGAGTTCGGCCCGCTGAAAAGCAAGGCAAAGAAATATAAGATAGTAGGGAATGCTGATGAGGACAGACAAAAGCAGTGAGTTTTATAGTGGAGATGATCGACCTTACACACAAACCTTACTGCATGTCTAGAAAGACTTTTGGGATTGTGAAAGCTGCAGAGACTGCACACAAGTGGCATGGCCAGAAGTTCTTTACCACAACCTCAAAGAGCAGATCGGCAAGCTCACGAGGGCGAATACCAAAACCAAGATTGAGCTGTATCTCGAGGCCCTGTTCAAAAGAAGAGTTCAAGCCAAAGCAGAAAAGTTGTGTTGATAATTCATTTTTAGACCCTCCATGAATCTGGGCAAATGTGAATTCGCCAATTTCATTTTTAGACCCTCCATGAATCTGGGCAAATGTGAATTCACCAATTTCATTTGTTCCTGTAAACAGATCCGCCACAGATCGAATCACCATCTTTCAGGACTCTTCGGGGTGAGAAAGAAAAAAAGGTATTAACCAATATGAATACTTTTGCTTCTGGTGGATCAGACAGAGCTCAATTAGCTAGCGTACACACTGCCTAGGAAGGAAGGAAGATTCTCTGAAAAGCGAAGGCCCTGACGAATAAAGGCAAAGGCTCCATTTCAAGTGAAAGGGAGAAAAAAAAATCCAGTGAGTCGATTTATTAATTCATTTTCATGAAGGAGAAAAAGTTTATATTATTCTGTCTGGTTATGCAGTATAACTGAATACGGCTTGAAACCATGTACTCTCATCCACTGAGCAATGTTGATTATGTACGATGCACAAAAACAGAAAGAGAAAAGGTGGAAGACACAAAGAACCACGTCCCTAGGAAACCTAAAATCACTAAGCTGTCCAGAAACACCCCAGAACCAGCCATCATCGGGCAAGGCAACAAAAGAATGTTTGAGGTTGGGGAAAGGAAGGTCAGCATCAAAAAGGGGAAGCTCCTTAAAGGAGGTTCTAGTGGGAAAACAATCAACAAATGGAAGAGGATTTGGTTGCACTAGGCCGATTCGTGCTACTGACCCAGAGACTGGAGCAATAGTAGCAGGAAACCTTCGGACAAGAAACGTTCATCCACTATCAACTTAAAGTGATGGGCCTCATTGTGCCGGAATCCATCGCAACAGTACAACTGGAGATGCAGTTCCCTCAGCCGGGACCCCCCATGCCCAACCCAACCCCGATGGTAACAGGCTTGTCCAGTTTTCCGAAAACCGAAGAAATGGATTGGGTGTAGGGAGCACTAAATTACCTATAGAAATGCATGACAGAAGGCCTAAAACAAATGTCCAAACTACAAACCATCATCAAAGAAAAGGATGTGGCATGTGCTCAGAGCACAAGGGCATTGCAGGAATTGAGGAGCCAGCAAGAACCATAACAAGAAGAATTGCTGAGGAGGAGAGTAGAAGCTAACCAGGTGGAGAGTCTACAAAGACAGTTAACGGAGCTCCAAGAGGCCGAAAGAGAGCTAGGACAGGAGGTAGAAGCACTAAAAAGAAATATGGCTAGACAGGACCAAGAAGCCCAGCACATGCAGGAGGAGTTGAACAGAGCCTTACAACGACAAGTGAGCATTGAGGCTCAGGTCACACAGATTAAGGAGGAGCACTTGAAGATAATACGTAGGACAAGAGAACACTACATAGGGCATGTGATGATGGAGTCCGGTTCCTCCCTCCTACTACTTGCTTCCATATTTAAGCATCAAAGCTTACCAATTGCAAGTAGAGTCGATGACAACGGAAGTCTTCACAATGGAAGAACTTGCGAGTGTTGAAATCTTTGATTTGTCGCGATCCTTTCGCGACAAAAGTCTTCAAGAGGATAAAGGGAACCCTAGGAAAGCTTCCCCTATGGTTCAACTTTACAAGGAAGGCTGAAATTAGGATTTTCAGCAAAAAGACCAGAAATTACAGCAAAAATAAGAGCTGTTTTGCTGAATTTCAGTCATTGGATGTGTGTGGGAGAGTAAACACCACTTGGAAACACTCTTGGAAGCTTGGAAAACACACTGCCAAGCTTGGATATGGAGTTGGCAAGGAGAAAGTGCAGAAAATGCAGCCAAAGAGGCCTCATGAAGGGGGCGCCTACTTCTAGAGAGAGGAAAGAGAGATGGTGAGTTGTCCACTCTAGGTGTCGAGTAGAGATGACAAGTGCCTTGTGGTGCAAGCTAGACTGGACACATGGCTGGTTCCTCCCTTTGTACAAAGGGGATAAGGTCTGGGCGGTGGACATTGGGTTTTGTCCACCTCGGGACATCAATGTGTGTGAACACAAGGCTGGTCATAACTCATAAGTGAGTTTCGGTCGCCCAAAACTTAATGGAGTGTGTACACACTCACTTCTAAATTAGTGCTAATTCCCAAGGCTAGGTTTATCACCAATACGTACCACCTATCACATGCCACATAACCATGTCAACAGACAGTTTCACATGCACGATTCACAGGCAACTTCTCCCAAGAAGACTTCTGATCGGCCACATAACATTTCAAGAGATCCAACACGGCTGAATTTGCAGCCTCACTTTGCCTATCCGTTTGAGGGTGATAAGCTAATGAGAAGTCCAATTTGGTGCCCATATTATCAAATAAGGCCTGCCACAAAAGAGACTTGTAGTTTTGGGTTCTCTGTCTCCCACAATGGACTTCGGCATTTGATAATGCTTGAACACTTGTGCAAGATATATTTTAACCATATGCTTAGCTTTGATGGTCTTCTTGACCGGCGAGAAGTGAGCTTGCTTGCTAAACCTGTCCACAATTGTCCAAATAGCATCATTACCTTGTTGGGTCGGTGGCAAGTCCATAATGAAATCCATTATAATACTTTCCCATGGCTGTATGGGAATAGGCAATGCCTAAAGCAGACTTGGTGCCTTTTGCCTATCAAATTTCACCTTTTGATAGGTGATACATGCATGTACATGTGTCTCTATGTTCTTCCACATACCTGGCCAAAAGAAATGCCACTCAATCATGTGTGTAGTAGGCATTATGCCTCTATGACCAGCATATGGAGGAGCGTGGCACCCATCCAAAACCTTTCGTCTCATGTCAGACACTATACAGGCATTTATCTTTCATGAGATAACCCTCTTTGATCACATACAAGGCATGTGCATGACCAGTCATCAGATCAGTCCAAATAGTGGCAAAATCAGCATCTGTATGATACAAATCACGCATGGCAGACAAGTCTCCATGAGAGGCAACCGAGATAGCTATTGCATACGGCTTTCGTGACAATGCATTTGCCACTACATTCTTCTTTCTTGGGGTGTGCAAGATCTGAAACTGAAACATAGAGAGGAAATTGGCCATTCTCGGACTATTTAGTTTGGGTAAGAAAATACCTCAAACTCTGGTGATCTGTTTTCACAGTAAAATCAGCCCCAAGAAAGTAATGTTTCCATATGGTAAGTGCATGAATTGTATCCAGGATCTCTTTCTCATAAATGCCAAGAGAGAGCTCTGCATCATGAAATCTACGACTCACATAAGCCACGGCATGTCCCTCTTGATTTAGGACAGCTCCTATGCAATTTCTAAATGCATCACATTCCACACTAAATGGCTTTTGCAAATCCCGAATGATCAACACTGGACCATGTGTAGTTGCATCTTTCAATTTGAGGAATGCATCCCTCTCTACATTAGTCCATTTGAATATAGCCTTCTTCTTTGTCAAGTCATGCAAAGGAGAAACAATCCATGCAAAGTGCCGAATGAACCTGCAGTAATAAGAGCATAATCCAAGAAAACTACGGATCTCACGCACTAATCTCAATTTGGGCCAATTTCGAATTGCATCAATCTTTGCAGGATCCATCTGCACTCCATCTTTGGACACAATATGTCCAAGATAATGTATCTTTGACAAGAAGAACTCACTCTTCTTTGCATTTATGAAGAGTTTATGCTTACGGAGTTCTTCAAAAACAATAGCCAAATGAGCTCTATGCTCTTCTTCGGTCTTTGAGAAGACTAGAATGTCATCAAAGAAGACATCTATAAATTTCCTGTACGCACAGAATATACAATCCATCATTTTATTGAATGTAGCGGGGGCATTTGTAAGACCAAAAGGCATAACAAGATACTCATAAAGCCCAAATGTTGTCCAGAAAGCAGTTTATGTACATCCTCAAGCACCACACGCACTTAATGATATCCACTCTTGAGATCAATTCGGCTAAAGCATGCTGATCCATCCAACTTGTCAAGGATGTCGTCTATGCATGGAATCGGAAACCGATTATTAATGGTGATCTTATTCAAAGCCCCATAATCCACACACATACGAAAAGATCCATCCTTCTTTTGAACCAAGAGAACGGGTATACAATATAGGGAAGAGCTTGGCTAAACCAATCCCTTCTCAAGAAGCTCATATACCAGCTTCATTATCTCCTCTTTTTGACATGCACTTACACGATAGGCTGGCCTATTAGGTGGTGAGCTACCCAACACAAGATCAATGCAATGATCTTCCGTTCGTATGGGTGGCAACTCATTTGGTAACTCATCAACAAAACAATCATTGTACTCTTGCAAGAATTTCAGTCTGTCTATCATTACTAAGAGTGTTTACATGCACATTATTTTCTTCAACATGATTCCGTACAAAAATCAAGTACGTAAAAACACTCTTTTTCATTACTTTCTTAATTTGTACATGAGATACAAGGGGAATGGTATCACTCTGTTCACCAGCATCATTCACATGCTTTCGGTCTTTATGCATGAAGGTGATCATGTTGGTCTTGTAAGCCTTGCACAGATCAATGCGTGTGTGCCAAGGCTTTCCAAGCAATACATCACAACCATTCAAAGGCGCTACAAGAATGTCCTCATGATCCACATAGCCTTGAATGTGTATATACAACTTACCAATAATAGGCATAACTTACACTTCTCTACCAACAAAGGCAGCCCCTGCTTCAATTTGAGGACCCATGTCCTCCACTTCAATATCCAAAGTAACTGCCATCTGTGTAGATATGAAGTTCTCAGTTGCACAATCATCAAACATGAACAAAGTGGGCTAATCCTTAAGCTGTCCCCAAGCTTTACATACAACCTTGTCTTTGCTATCATGTGAAGTGTTGCCCTGTACATTCGGAACCATATGCACATTGGGCTTTGATGCATTCGCATTATCATGCTTTTTCTTGTTTGGGCGTGCATTTGCAGTGCTACCACAAGTAAAGCATTTCTCCTCGCTCATATATTGCTTTTTCTGCTCCGGAGTGAGACCATAGTCTCTCACTTGGAAGGGACACTTCTTGGTAGATATATTTTCAGCCTTTGGACCATTTTTATCTTGGTTTTGGTCCTTTTTAGGTGGCTGTTCATTATGTTGCAAGTTTTGGACAACCCTCTCTTGGCCTTGAAATGAGGGTTTAGCTTTATTGGATCTAGTTCCAATTGTTCGGTGGCAGTGGCGGCTACAATTAGTTGGTGTAAGGTGTGACCAGGATACATTCGTAGTCCCACTTTGTACACGGGTTGCAATCCCGATTGAAACCTTCTCTTCCTTTGCGCCTCGATGACATGCATAAATGGAGACACCTCCAAAAGCACTTTCCAAAACTTTTGCACATATGCATTCACTGTTTCCCCCTCATTCTGCTTCACCCAATCCCACCTCATTGTTATCTTGTTCAATCCATTGGGAGGCAAGAATTGGGGATTTGGTGAGAGCTTCTCCGTGAGCCACCAATGGGCAGCAGTGCCTTTCATGAACATACTTACATGCTGGATCATGGATTTCTGAGTGAAATCCTCATCACTAAAAGCAATATCAAGCAAGTTCCTTTGATGTATCATATTCTCCATGATATGCATCAAACTTCATAGATTTGTCTCCGGCTTTGAAGTCACGAGACTTTGATGCATTAGCCTACATCTCAACATGTTTTCCCACATGTTTGTCCATTGGGACAGCCTCTGTGACTTGCATCATTCTAGGAACAAAAGGTGATGCATTAGGCATAGATACATGTGTCCTGTAAGCATGAGGCTTGGCTGGCCTCTCAACACACATTGGTGCATTTTCACCCATAGCTTCTCCCTCACGAGCACACTCGAAGGCATGGGTGGCATGAGAGATACGTGGAATACCTGCACCAACAGAAAATTGCAGCCCATGTTGCATTTGTTGTGCATATACATTTTCAGCTAGCAATGGCATTTGACATACATTTTGACCACTGCCATAAACATTGTATCCTTCATGGGCTACATAAGGTACTCTTAATAGCATGAGGATTCATCCTCTTAGACATAAGTTCTTGTTCAGGCACCTGTGGGGATACCAAGGCATGTGGCATGGTTGCCTTTTCTGCATATTTATCCTCGGTACGAGCCAAATATTCACGTGCTGCATCTCTCGGTTGCATGTGCAACTCTTGAGCAATCATTGCCATTGCATGATCCATATAAGATTCAGCTTTCTTGGCCTTCAAACGATCATGTACCAATGGATCCTCGCGGTGGTAGAGCTTCAATTCTTCTTGTTGTGCATAAAGAAGAGCCTGCATACGAGTAAGTTCAGTCCTTAAGGCTATGGACTCTTCTTCCTGCATTTTCTCTTTGCCACGGGACGGCTATCCCACATGTCCTGTTCCCTAATGTACACCACATGAGTTTGCTCATCCTATAAAGCATTGGAAGCATGCATTTCATTGTCCCCGCCTCTTGTGTTCGCATCTCCAACATTCACTGTATGGCTGTCTGTAGTGTTCTAAGAGTAGAGATAGCTAGTGTTCATAGTGATAGTCTTTCACGATAGAAGTGAAAGAGAACCGTATGCTCTGATACCAATGTAGCTTGGTTGAACACAATGCTAATCAATACGCTTAAATACACCAAGATTTAATGGACAACATGCTCAATACAAGAAGTAATTTGCTGAATTGACAGGAGACGCACAATGAGCCGGAACGGCTGGCCCCCCTCCCTCAAATAAAGTATATTGATCTTGGGAGAATCAGGTACATAGTGTCATGGGCATTTTTGACCAGATTTCCATACCAATGTAAATGAATACAGTGTTGCAAACAATGTGGTTGTCGGTATAGACTTGCAATGTCATGTGCATCCCGCACTTGGATGCCACGTAGACATCTCTGAACAAGAAGGTGCAGGACCTGGAGTGGAAACTGATCCCATGTGAGTCTAGTCCGGGACGAGTCAGCCAGGGTTCCACCTTATGCTTTCGAGGTCAGGTGTGCATTGTCCTGCACATGAAGTAGTGTTGGTCTGTACTGTGAGTCTCCCTTTGGAATGATGTCAGGTGATCTATGTATCTGGTGTGCAACTGGGTGCTGGGCATCTGTAGGTGCATGTAGGTTTGCATGTAGAGAAGGGGCCAGCCCATAAGGCTACACCAGGGCAGAGCCTTGTGCTCTTGTTGTGGGCATGGGCGAGTGCTCTTGTTGTGGGCATGGGTGAGGTGTAGAACCACCATCTGGTCTGTGACTGGGTGCCGGACATCTGTAGGTGCATGTAGGTTTGCATGTAGAGAAGGGGCCAGCCCATAAGGCTACGCCAGGGCAGAGCCTTGTGCTCTTGTGGTGGGCATGGGCGAGGTGTAGAACCACCCCCAAGGACCCAGGAGGGCCCGAAGCTGTGCCCACCAGCCTAGGCTTGGGCAAGAGGGGCTGTCGGCCAGCCCTATGGCCATTGGACAGCCAGCTGACTGGGACCTAAGCCCTAGAGAGGCTGTCAGCCAGCTGTTGGATAGCCCAAATAGCCAGTCCAAGGACTGCCTAGCAACCAGCAAGTTTGCTTGGGGCGGCCAGTCTTGTCAAGTGTGAGAACGTTAGCATTTATTTGCTATTTTTGTTGGTCGTGAGCATTTATGTTGCTGGCTGACTTCAATAAGCTGGCCAACTAGGGCTAGAGAAGGGTATAAAAGCCTAGCCAAGAAAACGTTAAGAGTTATCTCATTATTCACAAGGGATTGACACTTCCAAGGGCCAGGAGAGCCAAGGGGATAGCTCCAATCAAGGTGAACATTGCAGGTCAAGATTCTCTCTTTATTTTTTGATTTACATCATTCTAATAAAGCAAATACACCATTCGTGATGGGGGCCCTACAGAGGGTATTTGTGACCCAATAACTTTGTCCTCCTCCCCCCCCCCCTCTCTCTCTCTCTCTAAACGGAAGGGCAGTACAGAGGGTATTTGTGACCCAATACTTTGTCCTCTTCTCCCTCTCTCTCTCTCTCTCTCTCTCTCTCTCTCTAAACGGAAGGGCAGTACGCGGAAAATCTTATCAATCATGAAATCTGAAAATACACATAAGCATGCCAAATAAAACAAGATGACAAATCTGCTCAGTACACCACACTAGGGGCCAGAAGATGGGCTGCCACCCCCCCCCCCCTTCCTTTTATGGCTAGATTACCAAAACGGAGTTTGCTTCCAAATACAACTTCACGGGTGCCCAGGGATTCTCCACTGGCTAGCACTTGTCTCTTCCAGTACAATATGAAAGCAAAACAAAAACACAAGCAGAATTTGTTGATGATCCTCAGCACAAGAGAGCATTCCTGGCATAAAGCATATGTAGGACAACCATGGACAGCCCATAGCACTCCCACATCAGCCCGGGACAGCTCTGCATCTTCATCTTCCTCCTGTCTGGCTCATAGAACTAGTCGACCAGCCTTATAGGGCTGTTAGCAACAGTCGACCAGCTCTTAGAAGCCACAGAAGGGGTCGACTGGCAGCAGCACACATTCCAGGAAGACTCCAGTCTCCAATCAGCAAAAGATGACTCTCCCTCAAATCGGCCAGCTTTCTCCCCTCCTTTTGTGCCCTGACCAGCAACTTTTTTTTAAGAGCTGTAAATAGGCGGCCAGCAGCAAGAAAGGCTCCCAGGAGTAGTCAACCAACTTCTACCATACACCTGGATGGTTTCCATTGTGAAGGATGGTGAGAAAAGGCTGCCCACAGCTGCTGGTCGACCAGCTCCCATGCACCTAGAAAAGCAGGCGCATGCTCCAAATCTGAGTTTTCTGCCAGTAATAAGGGCTCCCCACCGGAAATAGCTCAAATGTGTGCTTTTTGGGTCCAAAAAAGGGGCGCCTACTAGAAAGTGGGACAAATGAAGTCCAGTGCCCACCTTCTAGCTGGCACATGTATTAAATAAGTCCCGTCCAGTGTGTACAACTTATAAGTTGTCTGGCCACTTATTGTGTGTGAACCTGCACCCATATTTATTAGTACGTGAAAACGTAAAGCTGTAAATTGGGTTTTTTGGGGACACTTACCACGTGCAAAACACATGTAGACCACCTATCAGTCCCAAACCGGTGTGCACATACACGCCCACAAGGCGTCCCTGGCCCCATGGACAACGCAGGCAAAAATCTCAAGCATTGTCCAGGCAAACAAGACGAGTCATCCAAAGGTAAAATCAAAGTCATGCACACATGAGTGCAACTAGATTGGAAGAAACACCCATCTGCGCAGTTGTATCCGATAAAATGTCCAGAGCTCATGATCCTTCCGGAATCTTCCCAGAACATAAATACAAAAGATCTCCAAGATAGCCAGTTCCACAAAATTACATCATGTCTGGCTCCATGAGCCATACATGTACACCATGTCAGGCCCCACAAGCCACACATATACTATCGTGTTAGGCTACACCCATACATGTACTATCATGTTAGGCTCCATATGCCACACAGACACCATGTCAGGCTACACTAGCTGTCGGGAAACCCTCACAAATGGCACGATTAAACACATGTACAATCAGCAGAGCCAAAGTGTCAGGCGCATATGAGAAGTGCTCTCTAACTAGCCCATCACGATCCTGTGCCTTTCCATTCTGTAACCTGTCTATCGCATCTAGCACCATCCGCATAGTAAAAAAGGTGTTGCTAGGTCTAGCTCCTAGTGGAGGGGGGGCTGTCCTAGTGCATCACACAGCTCTCCAGCATAAGCATGCGATGCCTCAGGTGCAGTAATCGGAGTACCAGGCTCTCTCTCGTGAAACATCTTCCATGCCCTCTTGCTGTCCTTCCCCAGGAAGTGTTGGTAGATCTCCTCCTCTAACTTAGCTAGGTAGGCTCGTTTCTTCCTCCTCACAAGGCGCCGAAAGATCATCTTGGCCAATGGCAATCTCACGCTGTAGCTGTGCCCGTGTCTCACGACACTCATCATCATACTAACTGTTATGTGGGGCAGTGCTGCGGGGGTGGGGGTGGGGGTGGAAGGGATCATAGTGCAGGGAAACGCATATGAGACGGATGCATGTAGTACACCTGCCAATCCTCTCGTAATCTCGTCTAGAGGGCTATGTGGGTCTAAAGTAAACAAGCCATCAGATACATCATCTCGGTAAACCCCAGCTGTCTCATGTGTAAACTGGTATCTCGGGTACCTAGGTAGATGAGTGGCTGGCCCATCTCTTGGGGATCTACCTACTAGTGTGAAACTCAGGTATGCGTGATCGGCTGCTATGCCAATGGGCTGAGTGGAAATCGTGAAATGCCACACATCAGGTATCAATGAAGGAGATCCCATCAAGTAGTCCACTGTGCTTACTCCCCCTTTAGAGTTCCAGCATGTGAGAGCATCTGATCCCTGTGATCTCGATAGCCCAACATTAGAGAGAGAGAGAGAGAGAGAGAGAGATCCCAACATTTTTAAAAAAAAATACTTGAGACAATTTTAAAAAAAAGACAATTTGTTTTTTTAGAAACGAAAAAAAATCCCCGTTTTTGAAACGCGTTTTTGGCATTTCGGCTGTTTCGGGGTTTCGGGGTTTCTCAGCCCAGAAACGCGTTTCTATGTGACTATGAGACCTCCTGTGAAGGGGTAAGGACCAGAGAAGCCGTCTCTTGCCGATAAGGACAGGCGCGCACTTGGGAGCTCCAGCTCTTGGGTCGACTCGCTTGCATCAGATTACAAGATTGTTTGGAGATATGTTGTTTGAAACAAGAGATATGGAAAGTAGCTCGTGTGCTTTGGGGTTAGTGTGTCTGTGTGGTGTGCACGTGCATGTGTATGTGTGGGTGTGCATGCATGTGTCAGGGGAGGAACGGGCGCGCGGGGCGGGGGGATTTGGACAGGCGCGCACTTGGGAGCTCCAGCTCTTGGGTCGACTCGCTTGCATCAGATTACAAGATTGTTTGGAGATATGTTGTTTGAAACAAGAGATATGGAAAGTAACTCGTGTGCTTTGGGGTTAGTGTGTCTATGTGGGGTGTGCACGTGCATGTGTATGCGTGGGTGTGCATGCATGTGTCAGGGGAGAGTGTGCATCTGTGCATGGTTATGTGTAGGGCATGCACACGTGTGTGTGAATGTGGGTGTGTGGGACCTGGGTGTGTATGTGGTTTGATGAGTTTTGTTGATGCATATTGCAGGTGGCAGCTTTGGGCATCCAGTTTGTGAGCATTTTCTGGTTCTATAAAATTGCCAGAATGGCTGTTTACAAACTTTCAAGAGGAAAGAAGTCCAACAAAAAGCTGTAAACACAATTCAGGAATCCTGAAGGGGGCATGTTCTTTTTTGTTTTATTTTTGAAGGGCATATCTATTGATCATTTTCCTCAAATATTTGTTCCAGTTTATGGAAAGGTGCAGAAATTGTGTAGTCTCACTTTATATATTGACTCAGGATCCAGAATTGCTTGAGTTTGTATTTTTGTGATTCAGGTTGGATACATCTGCCTACAGGGCCCATCTGGGCGGCCTGTCAGTGATGGATCCAACTTCCTGCCCATTGCATGGGTGGGGAAGGTTGTGTATCTAGCTAGAGATGTATACATGCAGCTTGTAGCACCTTTTGTAGAAAATATTAGGATTTTGCTGTGAATTAGGCATGCACTTAAAATGTCCCTTTGAATTGGGAGTTTGCAAGCGATTTCAATGAAGAAAAAGTAGTGCGTCGTTCGTTTATTATCAACATTCTCTTGAATCCCCCTTTGACATGCATGCATGTATGGCACGAGCCTTGCATACGTTGCATTCAGTGGTTGCATCTTGGTCGTACATGACACTTTTAATGATAGATTCTAGAGTTTGAAACCTCTAAATTAATGCCTTTTCCCTGTAGGTGTTTGTTATCTTTTGTAACAGTTCCAACTTTGATGGGGCTTATTGCATGAAACTCATGGTTTATTCCATTTACTTTCTTTTAAATGTAAGGCTTGTATTGACTCGTTTAGTTACTGGACAAATCAATCCACATGCAATGCATTATTTGAGTTTCTCAGTATAAAAGGTCCATGAAAAAATAAATATGGGTGAGTTCTCGGTTGTGAAACAGGTAAGTGCAAAAGATGTAATGATTTGTGTAAGGAAAAGTTGTCGTCAGAGAGTTACAAATATCATGCAAAGCTCTAGAAATTACAAACTTTCAAATGAACCATAGTCTTCTTGTGTTGTGTTATGTGATTTTGTTTTGTGCCACATCATCTTTATGACCTTCTCCAATGGTTAGCTTCATGATTTGAAGTTTGTGTCGATGTTTCATTATTGTAAAATCAATTTGAACAATGGTAGCATGGGCATGTTTTCTTACTTTCATAAACTAAGGTTCATAAACTAAGGTGAGGAGTGTCAATGAAAGTCATGATCCCAAAAGATTTTTGAGTGGTGGCACCTTACTTAGAAGTCTTCTATACAAGGAAAGGCGGCTAGAGGACATAAGACTTAAGAATATATTCAGCATGAAATGGCTAAGGAGCTATCCTTGAATTTCAAAATTTTAAAGATCTTGTCAAAAACCCACATCATGAATTGACTCCCTTAAACTCTTAACTCCAATAAGGCATCGTAAGTGCCTAATAACTTGTCCTAGCAACCCTTAAAACTCTCTAATATGAGAATCCAAATATGAGAGAAGCAACATCAAGATTGTGTTGTTCAACATACATCAACAATGTAATGCCATCAGCAAAATCTTGTCTTACCAAGCCATCTTCTCAAAATTGAAGGTCTTTTATTTGGACATAATTTAAATATTTTCAAGGGGAGTACCAAGAAGGGGATGAGAAGCAAAGGGCAAATTGCAGGAGGATATCCTTTTCCATCTGACATGACTAGGTGAAATTTTCCAACGAATCTTCCACTGAGCAAAAAGATGAGAGTTGGAATTTTGAGGGAGCAAGGAAGCCTTGAATACGAATCCAAAATTATGACCTTGTGAATGAAAGTCCATTACACTTTTTCAAAGGCCTTTTTTTATATCCATTTGCAATAATATGTTTTTTTTCCCCTTAAAAAAGAGACTTCTATTAAGCCCTATAGAAAATACCATGGTTCTTGCAACAACATGAGTTTTTTTATTAGTGATTGGTAAATTCAAACCCTGTTGTCCAAAATCCGTTTTCTCTTGATAATCCCATAATTCCTTGTTAGAAATGATTATGATGGCCAAAATTGGCATGAACTTGGAAGTCATGGTTTTAGCAAACAACTTATAGAAAGAATAAAGCATTGTAAAAGGCCACTGATGCTTTATTGAGAGCAAGCATTTGCTTAGGAATCACCCTAATTACACCTTGTTTAAAATTTGAAGGTGTTATTTGATTCATCCAAATTTCGTTCAAATTTAGCAAGTTGGGATTTTGCAAGTTTGGACCCTTCAAATGTTTCCAAAATTAACATTGATCCCATCAAAGCCAAGGTGGTGAAAAAGCATAAGCAACTTCTTCTAAATTTAAGGGTCCATCCACCAAGGCAACACAGTCTTCCTCATAGATTTACAAGTCAAATTGAGCATCAATTCCATGACATCAAAATCCATTCATTCAAAAGTGGATACCATATCCATTATGTAACAATAAGTGAAGTTTCAGTCAAGTGTGTATCTTGTTTGAATATAACAAACAAATAAGATCTCTTATTCTTCTTAACTCCAATTTCCTTGCAAAACTCCTTTTGCCAAAGTTGGATATCTTGTAACCTTACACCCTTGCAAAGCACTCTTGCTCTTTATTTGACGACAAAAGAGCTTAATTCTTTTAAACAAAGCTCCCCATTGTCGAGACGACTAGGATTAGACATCTCAATACAAATGGAGAAGACTAGGATTAGACATCTCAATACAAATGTAGATCATTTGATAAGCTAAATCCACTTGTTTTTTAAATATTGCTCACCACCTATTTTACAAACTTCTTAATCACTCATTGTATTATGCAAGATAATTGTTCTTGAACCAATAAACAATATTTTTTTCCATTTTGCATGAAAGATTTGAATTCACCATGATACCAAACTTGAAATAACCAAAATAATTGTTATTGATCTTCAAAGATATAGAAGGGATTTACTCATCAACCTTGCATCCCAAGTCACATTCTCCCATTTGAGTGTGATAGGCAAGTAATAACATAGGGAAATATAGTAACCCACTTACATATTCATTGTATAAGGCAACTAGACAACACAACATGAGAACCCTAGAACCTACCTGACCTTACATGCGTGTTTTTGTGTTGCATACTAAAGTATGTAAAACCTTTGCATGAATTGGGATTTTAAGACTAGAGATCCACTGTTCAAGTCAAGAGCTTACCGTAGCCTTTCCAAAGCATGTATCATTGGATTTTGTCTTAGTGCCGCAATTTGCAACTTCCCATTTGGGTGTGCTAGCTCTTCTACGTCGCTTCCTCTATTGTCACATTGGAATGCTTCTCCATGATGAGAGTTGGTTCCTTTATTCGTGAAATCATTGATTAAGAACATTAGATAGATAAATCTTACACGTTAAATGTTAGAATGCTCTTAAATAGATAGGAAAGGGTAAATCACTAGGGTGAAATGGTTAATAATGTAATTCTTCCTTGACTTAGGTTGACTTGGGATGACCAACTTCATATAGTATCACTAAAGGCTTTAAATGCCAAGGAGGCCAAGGCTTAAAATCCTTGGAGTCCCATCATGAAAATGTTGATAATCATCTACAAGATACTAGCCAAGGTGGTAGCTATCATGATCACTCCTCAAAGCTTGAGTAAGAGGTACACAATATATTTTAATTAAGGGAAATAGTTGAGTTTAATAGGTGATAGTATATGTAATGACAAAAAGGTTAGCTATCAACCAAGAAAAATAGTTTCTTTTTCAACTTGATCTTGAAAGAGCATATGATAGGATTCAGTGGTCTTTTCTCAACGGGACAAAGATGGGTTTTGGCAATTTGATTGCTAATTTAGTATTTACATTGAGCTATAGAGTTGATTCTTATCTCCTATTGAATGGGTAGGTGCTAGGCTCCTTCAAGCTCAAGAAGTTTGTAAGATAGGCTTGTTTTCTAGCCCCCATCATGATTGTAGTGGTGGTAGGCCTTCCCTAAATGGTGGCATTTGATTTGGCATTATTTCACAACAGTACGTAGTACAAGGGCTTTAATAGTAAGGAGAAAATGATTATTCATTGTTTTGATAATGACTTTCGCTTAATCTTGGAAGCCCCTAATGAAAATGTGAGTGAGGTCATGGCTATTATACAATCCTTTGCCAAAAGACTCTACATGTGCAAGGGTAATATACATAGATCCAAACTCATTTGCTTTACAGAGAACAAAACTTTGATGGCACTAGATCGGGCCATGACTCTATGCACTTTGGTTGTTCCCTAGGGGAATGGAGGTGGTGGAGGATTTGGTAGGCTGGTTGATGGTAAAGGTGGTGAGAAAATTTTAGAAATGTTAGGAATGGAAAAGTGTACAGCTTCCCCATGGTTGCGTGTTAACCACTTCGTAGGTTAACATGGTTGCGTCACCCTCGAGATTACCCCCTAACTAATTGTCCCATCTACTCCACGTGTCATGAGCCCTAACCAATTTTTTTCCTTCATCGCACAAGCCACCCCCGAGCAAGCTAGAGTCTATTTGATCAAAGGCGAAATGGGTGCAGGCCCATTGGCAACCGTGACCCACGGTCACACCCACACCCATACCATCCCCTACTCAAACCCCCTACCCTTGGGCCATTCCTCCAACTGCACTCACAGTTCGCGTCGTAGGGGTAGTGGTGGTGGTTGTGGTGGTTGTGGCGGTAGTGCCACAAATGCATCTACCCCACGAGAGAGTCCACCCATACATAGTGTGGCCGAAACCCCCATCTCATCGCATCGATCTAGTCGACGTTTTGGTAGTATCCCTCTCCCCAATGCAAATCACCATCTTTACGCGGTGCGGGAAGGGAAGATCGTTCTTGATGATGTAGGTTATGTGATGCGGAATCATGTGAGGAATCTATGTGGCACAGTGTATGCCCATGACACTCTAACCAAATTCCTCCACCTCCCATTGGAGAAGAAAACAAGAATATGTAATCAAATCAAGAACAAGTTCAAGCCTACTCCAGGTAGTGCGAAAGTACCTAACAAGTGGATCTATGATCTCATGAGAGATTGATGAAACACAAGAGGTCCGATGTCACCCAAGAGGTGAAAACGGAGGGAGAAAAGCCTTGATTTTGCGACCAAGAGAAATCGGATAAGGAGGGCGTGGGGAGCTCGCACCTCGAAAGCAATGGATGGGACTCATTTTATGAGTATTTTGTAAGTATCCATGCTTTCTGTAGCCTCTCGTTTGTATGTCAACTAGTGTATAGTTGTATGTTTTTATTTATGTTTTGTTTTCATGTATGCAGGAGAGGGTGGTTGCAAGCTACCAAGCTGGAGGAGCGTTATGCATTCAAGTATGGCACTTATGCCTTACTTGAGGGCATTGAGCAAGACGACAGAAATGTAGATTAGGCAGTTGTGGTTTTGGAAAGTGCTTTGTACCATATGCCAATTTGAGGTTTCGGTAAGTTTGAGGTTTCGGTAAGTTTGTATATGCTAATTTGTAGGTATTGCATTGTTTTTGCAGAGAGCAATATCTGAGCCTCCTCGTTTTACCGATAGCTCGCAGATTGGACACCACTTTAGCTCGCATGTTATGCGCATTTTTGGAATTGTATAGATCTTTTTGGCACCCCTTTTGGGCATGTATAGTTTGCTCGCATATGCGGAAACTTTTTTGAATACAACATTTACCGTATAAGGATTGATATCCAACAATTTGTAACAATGTATCTTTGTGGTCTGATATCTAGTAATGAAACTTGATTTTGTATCAGTGTATCTTTGTTTGCCTTTAAGTTTGTGTAAAACTTCAGTTGAATACAAATTCAATAAAATCTTTACATATTGGGCATAATGGTGCATCCGAGTATAGAACTATACCTAGATGCACCATTATGCCAAAAATAATTTATACCAACATCCGTCAAAAGGAGTCAGAAATTTCCTGCGTCCGTCGTGATTTGTGTCGAAAATTGGCTGTGTCCGTCGGTATATAAGTTGGAATAAACGTCGGTAAAAGCATCAAAAATTGCATGTGTCCATTAGTATATAAGTCACAATAAACATCGATAAAAGCATCGAAAACATTTTATTTTTGACGTTTGTTTCGACATATATTGTGACATATTTTTTGATGCTCGTTTTCGACAATGTTTCCGATGGTTTTATAGGGACACTTTTTTCAACGCGCATATAGACGATTGTAAATTTTACAATAAATTCTTTTTCGTCAAAAAAACGTCGGTAT
This sequence comes from Cibotium barometz, assembly GCF_041138505.1. NCBI lineage: Eukaryota > Viridiplantae > Streptophyta > Polypodiopsida > Cyatheales > Cibotiaceae > Cibotium > Cibotium barometz. Next base: position 23,566,080 of record NC_141048.1, read on the forward strand.
ATGCTTGTCTTGTAGTAGTGATTTTTTAATACCCTTTGAATTCAGGTTATATGTAGTTCTTCCTAAAAGTACACCCCCCGAGTGGCAAGTGGGCCATTGAAGGTTTCTCTATTGTGTGCCTTAGGGAAAAAACAAATAGTCCCTCCTCCTACTTAAGGTTATAGATCCGTGCGCGTAGTGGGGGCTCCATCTCTGGCTTCACTAGTGGGGTGAGAATCCCACAATGAAAGTGTGTCTTAGGACCTCATAGTTGGCCTTCTTAAGTAGTTTTAGAGATGTAAAGCATTAGCATTCTTTGCCTTCAAGGTAAAGTCTAAATGAGATCTTGGTGGGATTATTAATCCGTCCCATGGCCTCACAAATTTGATCGAACTTCTCTAGGTACTAAATAGGATCTCCAATTCTCTAGTTCTCTAGCTCCATCAAAATTGGTCATCATCCTTGAGATGTGGATTGCATTTGGTTTGCCCAACACTGAGCCTTTAAGTGTTATGCTGGTTGCACCCTCCTTCCCATTTCAAATGACATCCTTGGCATGTCTTTTACATATTCACTTGGTGGTGGAATGTAAGGATGTGGTTACACAAAACCCTATGTTTCATGGTACGGGATGGGGTTGGATTGTGCGGTTTCCAATAACACTTGTACTCCATGACGGCTTGGCTTTAAGACTACAAGCTCAAGAACATGTTATGAAAATTTTCTTGTGGAACCCCTCATGTGTTGAGGTAGTCCTTGGCTCTTCCCCATGTTCTTCATTCATCATCCAAATAGAGAAGAATTGGAACTTGGTTCCATGGTAAAGGTGCCTCTGTAATGAGTTCTTATTATAGAGAGAGAGGGACTCTTATGGAGTGGTAAAGGTGCCTCTATAGTGACCTTATTTGGAGAGTGGGACCCCTGTGGAGAGAGTGGGACTCCTATGGAGACTAGGACTCAAGGTACCTCTTTAACGAGTTCCTATCGAGAGTGGGACTCATGTGGAGAGTGGTAAAGGTACCTCTTTAACAAGTTTCTATGGAGAGTGAGACTCCTACTTGCATTGTGTGCACTTGCTATATTGGGTGTTTTGGGGAACACTTACCCTTACTACTAGTATGGCAAAGGAGAAATGTCTCGCTTATTGTTAATACGGTTGTTGGCTACTTGTTGGTCATGGTTAGTTTGGGATATACCTAGCTCGCAATCGACACCAAATGTTTGAAACATTTTGGCATTGGAAATGGTTTGACCGCTTCGTGTGGGAGTGAACCTTCAGGTTTCTAGTCCCGCTCTCACTCTTTCACTAGGGCTATGCCCAAAAATAGGTACCTTCTTCATAAATGTATGGTGTTGTTTATAGAGCTAGTTCATAAATCCAGAGCTCAAAGGAGCGTGGTGGTGGCTCATATTTTTTCAGGTGTTTTGATGTTCCTAGACTCACACGTTTGTGTTTTGCTGGCTTATTTCTTTGCAAAGCTTCTAGCTTAAAGTGGATCCATAGGAGTCTAGCCTTCTTAATAGGAGAGCACTCTATTGTGCTAGTCATTTATTATTTGGGACCAAAGTCTTGGTGCGGTTTGAGGAAGTATGGTTTGATGCACTACAATCGATTATATTATCATTTCCAACAATTAGCATCAAAGGTCCTTAGTTCTTTTGAAGCACATCTGAAAATGGTTTCAAACACCTTTTTTTCTAAGGCTCGTGTCCACGTTCATGCCTCTAGACTCCATCTATAGGCCCACACATTGAGTCTCACCTATCTAGGTTCATGCCTCTAGGCTCACGTATCTAGACTCACTTATCTAGGTTCACGTATCTAGGCTCACCTATCTAGGTTCATGCCTATAAACTCGTGTTCGCATGCTCATGTGTCTAGATTCATGTATTTATGTTCACATGCATAGGTTCACGTGTCCAAGCTCATGTATTCAGGCTCATACCTACAGGCTCACCATGTGTCCACCAGTAGGCTCACATATTTAGGTTCACACTTGAAGGCTCACATGTCCATATTCACATATTTAGGTTGACACTTGAAGGCTCACCTATCCACGTTCACGTATTCATGTTCATGCCCTTTTTATATAAACTAGGCTCATGTAATTTCTTTTAATGAAATAAGCCTACGTAGGGTACATACTTCTAGGAATTGGGCCTACGACAAGGTTTAGTGGGCACTTATTGGGTCATAATTATACTTTAATTCCCCAATATTTGTGAAGAGCAAGAATTTTCCTTGGAATTTGTAGCTAGAACAGGTTGTATCAGTAAGATTTTCCATGGCCAAGAGTAGGCATTTGTATACAAGCTTTTGGATAATAATAATTAGTCGGTATAATATGTTAGGTATATGTACGTCTAAACTCATGTCTCAAGACTCACGTCTCCAAGCTCAGGTATACCTCTCTAGGCTCACGTCTGTAGGTGTCCAAACTCACATCTTTTTTACGTGGGACGATGGACTTATGTCCTCAACGCGAGAGTTGGTTTGGCCTAGTTTTTGGTGGTTTTTAAGATTTTTACGACTTAATGGGATGCTCATGTTTTTGGAATGGATTCCACACCTAATCACAATTGCTAAGCTATTTCTTGGCTCAAAGCAATGAAATGCATGAACATAATAATCCCACTCTAATCCGCCCTAATGGAGCTTAATACTCATGTTTTTGGAATGGATTCCACACCTAATCACAATTCCTAAGGTATTCCTTGGCCCAAAGCAGTCAAATCTAATCCAATTTCATGCACGTCACCAATGAACCAAGATTTTTTCCTTCTAATAGATGAAACTAGAAAATCGTAATACAAATAACTTCAAATCATAATCAAACTCAACAACTAAACACATCCAATGACACCAAGATTGTATGTTTTTTGGAGTGTGACCTCCTAATTAACATCAGTTTAATATTGGGTAATCTCAATAGTTTGGGATGGATGGATGGATAAGCACTATTCTAGTCCTTGACTTTGGTGCTATATGTTCAAGTTAAGAGCCTACCTTAGCCTTGCCAAAGCATATGTGTCCTCGTTGGGTCTTGTCTTCTTACAGCTACAAATTGTAACTTCTCTATGTCGGTGCGCTAGCTCATCCTCACTCTATTGTTACACTAGAATGCTCCTTTGCCAAAGGGGTGAAGGGAGAGCTTGCTATGCCTAGATGGAGGAACAAGTGATGGTCCTTTGTGATGTTGCTCTCTCACAAAAGGGTGGGGAATGAAGTGCAACTAGAATCAAACCTATCTAGCATGCATCTAAGCAAGCAAGATTTGATGGCATACAAGAAAACAAGAAAAAGGAAGAGGAGAGATTACAAGTAAACTAATAATGCAAGGGAATGGTTGTGTCTTGCTTATATTATAAAAAATGATTTATATACAAATGACTAGTTTTCACACTAGGCCGACCAAACGTAAAAATGGTCCAGACTCTATTACTAGTCTTATGTAAATATGTCCATGAATTCTGTAGACTTTCCCTATTTGATGCTTTTTTTTCCCGAGAAAAGATCCTTTCATTAGTTAAAAAAACCTCCCCACTGGGCTACAAAAACCTCTCCTGCTCATAAGAAGGCAGAGCAGAGATCCAATCAAGGCAACTAGGGAGACTCTCCCTAGGTGCAAAAAGGTACAAAGATTAGTACAAATAACTGAGAGCTATATCATACAACAGGAGGGGGGAAAAGCCAAACAGGTGGCCTGTAATGCCAGCGGGGGGTTCTCGCGTGGTGTATAGAAGGGGCCGCTGTGTCAAGTGGTGTGGAAGGCCTGGCGTCACAAGATCGCCGCATCCGGTCATACTGTCCGCGCCGCAGGGCAGGGTGTGGATCAGCTCCTGCCAAATCCCCCAAACAGTCTCTGCTGGTGGCTCTAGTCTCCCCTCAAAGGCCCTGAAACACCGGGCTCTCCAGGTGAACCAGATGGTGAGGCTGCTGAGGAGCTCCCATCGTAAATCTCTCTCTTGTGTCCAGACGGCGGACGAGAAGTCCGGTGAAGGAACAAGGCGAGGCTGGCCCCTAATGAATCTGATGGCCTGGCTATCTTGCTCCGTCTCGTATCCCAGAGCAGGCCCTGACGATGTCGACCAAGCAGCGGCACCCCATGTATACATGCCCTCTAGAGAGAGGGGGGCCAAAATGCGCAGTATCCTTAGCCAAATCTGCTGCGCCTGTGGACAGTCCCATAGGTAGTGTCTTTGTGTCTCCAAAGGGTAGCCGCATCAGACACAGGCCACCGGAAGACCACTATAGATAAGCCAGGTGCCAACTGTAGAGCCCCTGTGGGCTCCCCTATTTGATGCTAAGTACAAGGTAAGGTTGCTATATATGGTCCAACACTATCTTACAAAAGATGAGTGCCCACTCGAGTAAGATGGCAAAGTGTCTTACGAACGGTAGGTCCAGCAGGTGAAACCATGTTAACCTACGAAGTCTAGGTTATATATGTGGTCCTCCATCTGCATATGTGCATGGATATGATTATGCAAGTGGATATGCAGGAGCATATGAACATGTGACAAACATATATTTAAAAAAAAGCATAAGATCAGAGGGCTTACCTCTAGCGACGAGGGGATAAAGTTGTTAGAGTTCATCACAAAAGCATAAAACCCACACTAATCAGATACATTTTAAAAACATAAAAATCAAATAAATATGTACAGATTAGGGAGAGGAAAAAGGGCTTACCTCTAAGAGATTAGGGATAGATGGTAGAGATATGCAACTTGCAAAATATACCCCAAAAAATAGATAAGAACACTATGTAGGTGTAAGAAAACATGAAAGCAAGAAAGTACAGGGGTGTAGGAGAGTGCAGGGATGTAGGGGGGGGGGGAGAGAGAGAGAGAGAGAGAGAGAGAGAGAGAGAGAGAGAGAGAGAGAGAGAGAGAGAGAGAGAGAGAGAGAGAGAGAGAGAGAGGACAACCAATAGGTCATGCCCTCCTGCATAAACAAAAACAATGAAAATAGTGTAAATAGAGTTTGTTGTTCGGCACTGTAATTTTTTTCCAGCGTCGGAAAAAATGTTAGAACCAACGTCGGTGAAAATGTTAGAAACAATGTCGGAAAGAGCGTCGGAAAAAACGTCAGAAACAATGTCGGAAAAACCTTTTTCCAACGTGCTTTCCAATGGTTTTTTCAACGATGTTTCTGACAACTACTTTGACGACGAGAAATATTATATACAAAAAATATATGCAACCTTTGAAATTTCCCGTCCCAACACCTTTCCCATTAGAATTTAAACTTTGGCTGACTAGACTATGGCTTAATATATAAAGGGACATTCCCCCTCCCAAAAAAACACAAACACAAATTTATGGTCATGGATGGTGTGAACACTACAAACACGTCGAAACACCCAAACGTAGAGGAGAAATGCTTGTGCCCTTACAATTGGTGTAAGTACCAAATCTCTTGACGACACGAAGAATTTGCAAACGACCATTTTTAAAAAATGGTATATTTCAAGTTGAGCATCTAAATACCTTACTTGGTGTTACAAATGTGTCCCCTCAAAATGATGAACCGATCAATTGCTTGGACCTTCAACCTGAGCAGAGTACTAGAGGGATAACGACACAAGCAAGTACTACTCATGTGGAGCAAGATATGGATGACATGATAGACGGGATATTGAGTGAGAAATAACACAGGAAATGGGCGGTTTTCCCATCGACACATGGAGCAAGCCTCGAGAGAAGAGCAAGAGTTGTGTAGGCTAGCTCATACACCTTTATATCATGGTGCATGTATATTACAATCCATTGGTATATGGACTACAATTCTTACCATGCTTGTCCAAATGATTGTATTCTCTATCAACACGAGCATGCAGGTATTGCACAATGTCCGCAATCTAGAGAATCCAAATATAGGAAAGATGTCCAAGGAGAAAGGGTTCCTGCAAAATTACTCAGGCACTTCCCTATCATCCCATGGATTCAAACCTTGTTCAAGTGTAAATACATGGTGTCTATGATGTCTTAGCATTGAACCACTAGATCCTCGCGGATGATGTTATGTGCATGCCCACCGATTGTACTACATGGAGAGACATTGAAGAGAAGTGGCAAAACTTTAATGAGGAACCTCGTAATATTCACCTTGGGCTAGCTATGGATGGTGTGAACCCATTTGGTCTTAAAAGTTCAACATGGAGCACATGGCCAGTTTGTCTTATGAACTACAATCTTCCACTGTGTGGTTAGCAAATAAAGAAGGGACATCTTTTGCTCTCATTTGATAGTCCCTAGAAAGTACAAGGTAGCCAACATGGATGTGTACTTAGCCCTGTTAATAGAGGAGCTACAAAGATTGTGGGAAGAAATTGATGTTCATGACATGTCAAAGAGGTTTGGATAAAGGGAGTTTTCATTACAAGGAATACTAATGTGGACTATGCATGATTGGCCAGGCTATGGAGAATGCAGTGGTAAGCTATTTTGTTATTATGTAACTATTGATATATATATATATATGGATGGTTGTATAATATGATTTGTGTTAATACAAGACTACCAATCTCTGGATACAATGCATGCCCTTTGTGTGGACCTAGACTACAGGCTCGTTATTCAAGAGGCTTGAGAAAGATGGTGTACGAGGGGGTCACAATAAGTATCTACTAGAGGACCATGAACTATGTGAGAGCTATTTGGATCGGCCTCCTCCTACACTAAAGGCAAGCAATTGGAAGAGAGCATGGGAGGACAACGCAGGGTCTCCACCCCTCGGAATGAAGCGGCTGTCCACATTTTACCAACTACCATATTGAGAAGGTCTTCTAATTAACCATTTGCTTGACCCTATGCATATTTTTAAAAATATAGCCATAGTGCTTTGGAAGACTATTAATGGGGTCACAGAGAGCAAGGGCCAAAAGGAGGATTTACAAATGAGTGATCGTATGCAACACTCATGGCCACGAACCAAAGCTGATGGTAAGTTGCTACTACCTAAAGCTCCTTGGGTATTGACAAAAGAAGATAAAGCTCAAGTTAAGAAGCGCATTTCGGAGTTTCGTAATCTGACTGGATGTATGAACTGCCTAAAGGGGGCGTTTACAAAGGATAACGAGCTCTTCGACTTAAAATCACACACGATTGGCACAAGTTCTTGTTTGCAATTTGTCTTGCATGTGGCCATAAATGGTTGCCTCACCGACAACATAAGGGATACAATATACAAGATTGGCACTGTGGTCCGTTGGATTTCATTGAAGGAGATAAGAAAGACACTTTGGAAGTAGCCCGCTTAAATGCCAAAGAAGAAATTAGATTGGTGGAGAAGTTTCTCCCAACCAACATATTAACCATTAAGATGCATCTCCTAGTTCATGTTGTGGATGAGGTGGTTGTGGTGGCAAGGGTCATCGATTCACATTGGAAGTTCTTTTTGGAGAGGTTCATGAAGACGCTAGAAGGGTTTATCTGTTTCAAAGAGCTCCCCCCTAGAGGGAAGTATGGAAATGGGATGGCTTGTCCAAGAATCCCTAGTGTACATCACTGAGTTTCTTAGTACCATAGACTCTAAAATGCCTAAACTATGGTTAACGGAAGAGGATGATAGGGTAGTTGGAGAAGAGCCACAAGGACAAGGGATTGAGAAAAGATGGATGTGGCCTTACAAGACAAGATTAATAAATTTTGCATCTTAAACTCAAGGAGTATGCAAAAGTGGATTGAGCAGTATAGAGAGGCCAAGAACAAAAGGAATCGAGCTCGTCAAGCTTTTCAAAGGAGTCGGCTTGCCACAACCATACCCTTCATTGCTTGCTATGATTGCAGACTTTCCGTCAAGTAGATGGCTCCAACAAACCTTACAAGAAGCAAAACTTTGTGGTGAAGTTATTACGGATAAGGAAGAGGAGCTTGCATATGGTTGTGACTACCATGTAGGTGATTTCATTCATTCTAAACCTCGATATGTTCACATGTGCTCAAAATATTATTTATAACTTTTCCATAAACTAATGATGTGTTATTTTCTTTTAGTACCAAAAATTTGCAGCACTAGGGTCACATGGATGACATTTTCGAGTGGAGAGGATTGATAAGAAGAGAAAAACATTCAATTGTGGTGTTAAAGCAAATTTCATGCAGGAAAGCAGGACTAGTGCAAGTGATCTAAATAGGGATGTGAACATGCTTTGGAACCACCCAAGATATCATCAAGGTTGGCTTTAGAAAGTTTCATATGTTTATCTTTGATGTTAAGTGGTTCAAGGTAGTCACAACAGGAGCACATGCAACCGTACGAAGAGACAAATCCGGATTGGTTCAAGTGGACTCCACAAAGATACGAACAGACCAAAAAGACACATTTGTACTACTAGAACATTGTGAGCAGATAATCTTTAAGGAGGACCCAAGAGATCTAAGATGGTAGTTTGTAATCCAAGTGGCACCACGTAGTAAACAAATATATGAAGACATGGAAATAGTAGAAGATGAAGCAGAGATTGGTGTGGGCCAACAAGATCAAATTCCACTACATGTCGAAGTACAACAAGAGCAAGGGCTAGACAAAGGTATAGAGATCAAGCAGTTAGACACAAGAGATGTCTCACAGTAGATGGTGATATTTACAAAGAGCCAGCAATAAATGAGGAACAAGAGCCAAAGCTAGAAGATTTAGAGGCCGACATAGATGCATCTTCTATTCCTACACGATTCCAAGATGGAGGGATTTTCCTTAAAATAGTTCTTTTCAAGGCCAATGATCTTTTTGAAGATGATAAAGTTGATAATGATCAACTATGATTTTGTAAACATGCAAATATTCTCACATGCTATGATTTGATGGTAATGTATTTGTGTATGTGGAAAGGGGTGTGCGAGGACCATGATCTACGTGTGTGTGTGTGTGTGTGTGTGTGTGTGTGTGTGTGTGTGTACATGGTGGAACGAAGAGTGTATTGCATATGTTTTTACAAGAAACACCTCGACGAGATAAACTTTTATTTTTTTGTTAGTTTCATTTACTTTTACAAGTATTTGTATATACCAAAAGTGAGAAAAAAAACATATATATTGGTTAAGATATAAATAAGGTGAAAATAAAAAACTTTTGAAAAAAAAAATCCGACAATAATTTCGACGCTTTTATCGATGCACTTTTTGACATCTATTCTCCGACACTCTTTTTGACGCTATTACCCCCATGATGATATTAACATTATTTTTGACACCAAAAGAAACATTGGAACTTGCCATCAAAACATAAGCATCGTGTACCATTTTTTGAGAATTTTGACTTAATAAAATGACCCCTTTTTCTTTATAAACTCATGGGTTTTTTTCAAAATGCCATTTAAAACCCCCTTATGTAACCATATTTCTGTAAATTTCCCTCAAAATCTTGTTTTAAAAAAACTCTTTATGATCACATATAGTAGACTTACATATTTTTAAGTGAATTCCCCAAGACTTGCCATTGGCTCTAGCCCCCAACTGTGAACTTAATCTCCACCATACATATTCTCCATTCCCAATATTTGAGCCTTAGGACTTCTTTGCACACCTGACCCACATTCAAGAGAGGTGCATGGAGCCCAAGCTAAAGATGCCCACATCAAGAGAGTCACCAAGTGAACAGATCCAAGTGAATGGCTCCCACCAACCTCCCAAAATCCATAACAAACTCCTAGTTTGTTCCAACCTCCACCATATCCGCTTTTATTGAAGTCATGCAAGAGGAGCTAGCCCATACTCACAAGCATGACATGGATTTCCTCTACCTTTAATACCAATACTTTGAGACCATAAAGTTTACGGTGCTAGACACATGAAGCCCAAATAGACCAACTCCTATATGAGCTCAAGAAAGTTGAATTCAAAGAGGACCAAGTGGTTCATGTTGCTAAACTAATTTGCAAAGGGGTGCAACGATGCCCTCTACATGAGGCCACCAATTCAAGTCAAGAGCTTAGCTTAGCCTTACCCAAAACATGTGTTGTTGCAAATGCAACTTCCCAATGTGGGTACAATAGCTCATCCATCTAACATCCTCACTTTGTTGTCACACAAGAATGTTTTGCTTGACAAAGGGGTGAAGGGAGAGCTCTTTATGCCTTGATGGAGGCAACAAGGGATCCATCTTCGTAGTGGTTCTCTCTCACAAAAGGCTGGGGAAGAAGAAGAAGAAGAAGCTAATACAAGAATAAAACCTACAATCAAATCTATCTAGCATGCATCTATCAAGCAAGAAAGATTCTCAATAGCATGCAAGTAAGCAAGAAGTGGGAAGAAGGAGAGCTCACAAAAAAAACTAAGGTGCTTTTCCATCTTCTGCATACAAACGGGCACTCAAATTTTATAAAACAGTGCAAGAACATATAAAGCAGACTTACCATGCACTTAATGTTAAACAGGGAAAGCCTATGGACTCAATGTTGAGACTAGTAATATAGGCCGAACCACTTGTAAGTTTGGTTGACCTAGTGTGAAACTAGTCACTTGTATATAAGTCATTTTTTAGAGTGAGTAATGGACAATCATTCCATGTTAGCACCAATGAATTGGTTAACATACTTCCCTTCCTAATGGTTTCACATCCTTATGTCACGCAATTCGGTGGTGAAGTTGCTGTCAAAAAGTGGATGGTCCACGATATGCCTTGAAGGTGATTGGGCAGGATGGAGGATTCTCCGGTAGGCATCTTCACAGTGTCCAAGTGCGTTGTGCATGGATGGAAGGTTCATAGCCTGTGTGAGTGTGCAAACCCAAGAATTGTGATTCATGGAGGGAAAGAGGGTTGGATGGAGCAAGAACAACTCAATTAAGAAGATAAGACAAGGCACTGGGATGGAAGCAAGCATGTAAAGTGTTGGCAAGGGGCATGGAAGCTATGTGAAAGAATGGGATTAAATGTTTGAGTGATAACATGTAGTTAAGAATATTGGGTGCGATCTTGGCAAAGGCATGGGTGCATGGGTCGATGTCCAGATGGACCATAAGGCAAGAAGGATTGTCCGGGCGCATAAGTGTTGATGGCAAAAGGATGTGGGTGAAGGGGATTGAATGCACACCGCAAACTTGCAAGTGGATTTGGATTTGATCTTATCAGGATTTTCTTTTGGGTTGCAAAGGGTTTGGATTCTGAACTATCCATGCGATGTACTTGTAAGCAAACCTAGCTATACCATCTCTACCCTCTGTGGGGAGCCTATATAAGCAATAAAAGGAGGGTGATGTGTTTTACCTCAACTTACCAGTTATTGAGAAGAATGGGGACATCGGCATTGCATTGATCGACCCTTGCCAGAATGTTGATAGCATCCGAATGAGGTCTTTTACTACTCGTTAGTTGTTGCTTCTTACCAATGGTTGTTTTACCTTGTTGTGGCATAGTGTCCATTTTGGTGTACCATTTGTGATTGTGGTTATGCCGACTTTGGGGTTTATGTGGGTGCTAGTGTCTTGGTCTTCTTATATTGAGGGGCTTGTAGTGTTACCAAAGCCAGTGGCTCTTGTTGTGGTTGTAGGGAAGTCTTAATTGCTCGCTCTCCCACTCACTCTAACACAACCTTCGACCACTTTATCAAAGACTCTCTCAATGCCTTGTCTCTATCAAAACCTTAGCATGTAAGCCACACATCTTTTCCATCTCATAATAATGAGCACAACCAAAGACACACATAAGTGTACAATTTTTTCCATATCTAAGTGTTATGTACATGACCTCCCATTATTATGCAAACACCACTGACATGTCCCAAAAATCGTCTAGTACAAGGTAAAAAGAGTAAAAGTTTGTAGAAACACTTCCTTCCTTATAACTATTTTCTTGGAGTTTAAGAAATCATCTCCTTCTCCTCAAGACAAACCATATACACATCAGCAAGAAAAGTAAAAACTTGGCTAAGAAGCCACTTAAGCGTCTACCAGTTCTTGTAGAATCACCTCTTCTAAGTTCATCACGCACATGCTAAGCAAGGAGGGTGGACACGGTTTGTAGACCATGGGGCTTAACAAAATTAACAAGCCCAATAACTACCTTATATAAAGCTAGATGAAACCAACATGCCATGGGGCTTAACAAAATTAACAAGCCCAATAACTACCTTATATAAAGCTAGATGAAACCAACATGCCACACGAAACTGTCGCTTGGTGTGATGAAATTGTCACAGTAGATATGGCTCACATCAGGCATAGTGCAATAGGAGATCCGTGAACATGCTCTCAAACTGGATCTTTGCCTTGAGTTGTTGCCAAAGCTTTGGTCATAGGCAACACTGCACATGGTTGAGGGGTCTTATCTCTACTAAATGCGACAATCATCAAGCTCTTTGCAAGTAATAATAACACATACACATACTTTGGAAGCTGCCACCATCATTTTTGGTCCAAATTATGCCCATGACCATGACCACCATTTTCATGTCATTATATCTAAAGCCATAGTCATAGTAGTTACAGTCATCACCATCACACAACTGTTCTTGAATTTATAGCAATAATCATCTATATTGTCAGAATCATAGCCATACATGAGTGACATCGAGATAGTTCATTGCCACTATCACCATATCTTAGCACCATGGGAATTGGGCAAAAGGGGGGCTTATGTAGATGCTTCTTCCACTATGGTGAAAACTTTAAACATTGCTAAATTATTTGATGCTTTTCAGTCTACTTTCTTCAACTCTTTTTTTTCATGTAGCTTCTTGTGTGTGCCATGCCCATTGAGACTTACTAACCTACATTAGTACCAAATATGTTGTCGGTCTTATAAAAAGTTATGACAAAGGGCTTGTGGGAAAACCATCATTGACACGTAATCTCTAAGGGCTTCCAAAACCTATTATCCAGCATGTCTTTGAAAGTGTCTACCACTATGTGTTTGTGGAAGTATTTAACCATGCTTTAAAGGTCTATCTGATGCATGCTGATGATGAGAGGAGTTAGGACCTTCATTGACATCAAATATTTCATTGCTTGTTCAGTGGTTGTTGAGCACATCCTCAAGGATAACAATGATGAGCTGGAAGAATCGGCAGGTGGCCAATAGGGTCGAGGGACCTTCGCATAGGAGAGGTCATTGAAGTTCTTCATTTGAAGCCGCAACTCCGTGAGTATCACAGCTCACCCAAATCTTTCATTTCAAATTTCTTCTTAAGAAGCATCTTCACCTTATGAATGTCATCGTCACTCTCACCTATGATAATTAAGTCATAAACATAGATGACCACTAGCACAATCCTCTTGTTAGTCTTATAAAGTGAGAAATTAGCATTGGATATCCAATGGTCATCAACATAGATGACCACTAGAACAATCCCCTTATTAGTCTTATAAAGTGAGAAATCAACATTAAAATAGTGACAAGATACTCCCCTATCTTGTATGACCATGCTCTAGGTGTCTCCTTCAAGCCATACAAGGCTTTTTTGTACAACCTATAAATAAAATATTATTCTACATGATCCTCACATCCTCGCTTTGTGGCTACACCATGTAAACTTCCTCTTATAAGTCACCATGTAAAAATGTATTCTTTACATCCATTTGTGATTATAAAGACTATTCCCTTTAGCTACACAGCCATAATAATTATGATTACTCTCACAATTTCCATCCTAGGAACTAGACTAATGAATATCTTCTCATACTATTTGTACATATCCCTTGAACAAATCTTCCCTTGTACCTACTAATAGAACCTTCTGAATTATGTTCCACTTTTTAGGCCCACTTATATCCCATTTCCTTCGTTTCCTTTGTAATAACACAAAGGCCCTAAATCCCATGTCGCATGAGAATCTAACGTAACTAGATCTTCATCCATGGCATCTTCCTAATGCTTATGTCCAAGCCACTATCTCCATCAACAAAGGAGTGACACATCAAGAATTATAACAAGGTGATCCACCTTTTCTTTTCCCTTGCATTATATACATGTGAACTTGCAAAATTTTTAGCATCCTTAGTACCACCATGATACATGTGAACTTGCATTATATACATGTGAACTTGCAAAATTTTTAGCATCCTTAGTACCACCATGATACATCAGAAGGCCTACTAACATTCTGCCTCAACCTATCTGACCTACCTCAACCTACCTGACTAAGATCTCACAAAAGACCCATTGCTAGAGAGGAATCTCTTGGTCCACTAAGTGCTTATGTGATTACTACTCAGCGTTTATTAAGGCACCCATTTGATTCTTTGCTTCAGCTTCAATAGAATCCTTCACTATTGTAAACCAACTACTCAAGGCTCACTAAGCACAACCTCCATGCTCACTTGCATCTCATGCATAGTGGGTTATAGAATCTATAATCTTTCTTCTCAAGGAAATAACCAATGAATATATTTTTGTTTGCCTTGGGGTCCAACTTACTTCTTGCCTCACCTCATACATGTATATAAGCCATGCACCCAAACACTTTCAAGTGTGATTAGTACTAATTATAATTAGTATAGATGATAATCAAGGGTTAAAGCTAGAGAAGGTGCTTTAAATCTAGGCTCTGATACCATGTTGGAATTATGGTGGCTTGAGTAAGATGATAGAACTCATGGTGTGTAAGCATGGAAGCAAGCTAAGGTAGAATGAGAGTGATACTTGTTAGAAATTGGGGGCCACTTCCCGGGAGGTCACTCATCCCAGTAGTGTTCACGCCACTGCGTGCTCAACCTCCACCACTCTAATCCCTTGCAAGCCATGAAATTTTGTAGAGGAGGGATAATAATGGCCCTAGTATTCTATTATTTATATATGATCCTGTTATCCTTGGCACTATGCATGTGGTATGTAGACAGCCAGGCCATGACCTTTCAACAATACTGAATCACATGCTTAATCAAATGGACAGCATAATGACACAATGAGATAGGATAATAGTGGTGTACTCTTGCATTAGATCAATGCCTTTAAATAGGCTAGGGTACAATGAATGGATTAAGGGTATGGTTAAACCTTAAGCAAATTCCTAATCTACTTTTGAAGTGAGCACCTCCAAGATCTCCGAAATTGGCTCAATTTGCGTGCAAGTTTGAACCTCTTCCCACTTATAATAGGTGCCTATAATATGCTATTTTAGATCCTCCTTTGACCATAATATACCATATGTATGATGGCTATAAGACCTTTAAACCATATGCTCATATCCCCAATGTCACATGTAAATGTTTTGGTGTATTATTTCAACAATTCATAATCCATAATCTCAACCTCAAATCAACTACCGCTTCCCCTCACTATGTATGGTGGCTATAAGATTTGAACCATATGCCCATATCCCCAATGTCACATGTATATGTTTTTGTGTATTATTTCAACAATTATTCACAATCTCAATCTCAAATCAACTACTTCTTCCCCTCACTCCAAACATCCACCAAATAGGAATATAAGTGTATCAAGAAACCATGCATGTAGCAAATCTTAGCATTGCATACCACTAGGATACAATCCATACAAGACCTCCTTTAGACATAAGAGTAAGTTGAAGTGATAAATTCCTTCCCAATCTTGCCTTGACACGACCAGAGTCCCACGTGAAGGACGCTAACTTTAACGGTAGCCCATTACATAAGTTTGCCCTATATAATATTCCCTCTTACTTCCTCCCATAATTTTATAAGTGTAGAACACTTTTTTGTTGAAATCATGGCCCAATTACGATCTTGAGGCTATCATAATTAATTGTAGAACACTTACCCATAAAATTCCTCCTCCCTTATACCATAAGGTTGGCCAAATCTTTGTTAGAATTTAAGTGATCTAGCATCCATCCTTAGTGCAAAACTTAATGGATCCTTAGTGGTACCTTTCTAGAATGCTTTGTTCTAAGGTTAGAAGGCTCGTTTACTAGAATTATTCTAGTAGGTACACTCTTGATGTAGGAAACACCTTTTAGGTGAGTCATGTGAGAAATCTAAGGGAGGTGGAGAGATTCAAAGGCTCTAGATGCCCTCCTCCATGGAGCCTACATATACAAGTGTTCACATCACATCTCTAGAGAGTGTGGAGAGTGTGTGACATACCTCTATTAGTTGTGTACTTGTTGCTTTGTGCTAAGTAATCGAAGTGGTCCTTTGTGGAGGAAGATCCTCTCTACTTGTCTAGTTTTCATGGCTATGTCTATGTGGTGACGCTTGAGCACACATCATTACTCATTGGTTACATCTCATCTTATCTTAGTGATTTTTATGTATTGTTATTTGGTGTGACTATAGCTTAAGTGATAATCATCATCATTAAGTGATTCATCTAATCCTTATCAAGTCTAAGCTCACACGATGTCTTTTAATATGGTCTCAGAGTGTTTGGGTATCTTATTGGTTGTTTCACCATTTTTCATTCTCATGAATGAGTGGCACATTGATGAGTATTTCTTAGTGTTGTAGAAAGTTACTAAATTTTGCTTCGGTAACCCGCTTAATGCTATTAAGTGGCATATGCATCGGTTTACTCTTATGTGAGCACATCACACAAGAGTAACCTGCTTAATGCTATTAAGTGGCATATTACAAGCATTGGTTTATGTGAGTACATCACACTTGTGGTGATGTACTCACATAAACCGCTTACTAAATTTTGCTTCGGTAACCCGCTTAATGCTATTAAGTGGCATATGCATCGGTTTACTCTTATGTGAGCACATCACACAAGAGTAACCTGCTTAATGCTATTAAGTGGCATATTACAAGCATTGGTTTATGTGAGTACATCACACGTGGTGATGAATGTATTGCCATTCCTAGTCCTGCTTGAGTGGCACTTTGAGGTGTGTGGGAGTTATGATGCTTGAAAATTCTATGTGAGCTAAAAGTGTGTGGCCCCTAATTGCATCATTGAAGCATCTTGAGTAGAGGTTTCATTCCATGGCAAGTTTGAGAGAGGGATAACACCTATTGGGAAACACCATTATGGGTGTTGACGATCATCCTTGTGAAAATATCATTACCTCTTCATTGAGTGTGACAGAGATCGATGTTTACAAATCTTTGAGTAAGAGCAAGCATCTCTGAGTGAGAGAGAAGGAGTGCAATTGAGCAAGAAAGAGAGAGAGAGAGAGAGAGAGAGAGAGCAATAAGCTATATTTACTATCACTCCACTAAGTGTGGACTCCATAAGCAAAGAAGATAGCTCCATTAAATAGTAAAACCAGCACATATAGCTATGAGAGCTATAAGAGTAAGCTCAATGTGAAGAGTGTGATACCCAGCTAAAACCTCAGCTCATATAGCGGGCCCTTCTTCAGCACTAAACAGCTAGGTTCTTGGCACAGTAGCTAGGGTCTTCATATACAAGTAGACGTAGCTGCTGCTTGCGCTTTGTATTCATAGTAGTATCATAAGGCTCGAGTGAGCCTTGGATCTCAGTTTAGAGGAGCTCCCCTTGTAGGCAACTCTCTCTGCATATAGTTCTCCTACAGCAACAACGAGCCGTGCTTTCTTCCAAACGGTGTAGACGTTCCAAAGCGGTGGAGAAGCCATTGATAGGCACACAATTCAAGGTTTTTTTTCCTCTCCTTAAAAAGAGGGGTAATCTCTTTGTCAAAAAATTAAAAACCTTTGAAAAATTCAACCCTTTTTGTAAAAGCCCTCCTCATTATAAAGGTCTCTTCAAATCCTTTATATGTGTGGTGATTCTTTGTGGTGACATTTCCTATTCCTATCTATAAACACATTATGTATATGTATAGTGGCCAAAGTCTTTGTAACGGTTGTCTTTGTGAATGTCCTTGTTGGTGACCCTCTACATGGAGACATGGCTCATCATCACTCCTTTTGGGACATGTTACTTTGTGAGCACAAGTGTGTGCACCTCTACTTGGTGATTCTACATCAATTGAGTTGCTTCTATGTGATCCTTCGTGGAAACTCTTGGTGGTTCCTATGTGATTCTACATGGGTCCACCGATGGGAACACATCTATGCTGTATTTTTGGTGGAAAACTTCATCAAATCTTGGTGGAGCTCATTTCTTTGTGGTGGTTCCATTACTAATGGGACATTCTTATGGTTCATTTGGTGTGGACATCATACATCACCTTGAAGCTTGTGAGTCAATGCACATCACCTTTTATGATTTCTTTGTGTCTACATCAGCTTGGTGACTTTGGAGGTAAAGACTCTAGTGGCAAGGGCCTACTACCTTTTCTTTATGTGCATGGCATGGGTGGCGACATGTCCATCATCGTAGCCTTTGTAGTGGCTTCATCTGAGTGGCAACATGCTACATATGTTGGTGTTTTTTCTTATCTTCATGACATTACATTTTGTAAACATTTTCTATTGTCTGTGGGGCATTTTCTATCTCAGTGATAACTTTGTGATTTTTTTCTCTTTGTGGTATATTTGATCCAAGCACACCCTGCTTGGTATAGATGCTTGATCTCAAGGGAGGCTATTAGAATTGAAGTGATCTAGCATCCATCCTTAGTGTAAACCTTTGTGGATCCTTAGTGGTACTTTAGAATGGTGGAAGAATGCACAAGGCTAGTGCAACAACAATAAGCACTAAATTGAGGTAGAAGCCCCATTACTCCTAGTATTATATGCAAAGAAAGACTAGACTTTATGCACTATTTCTACTAAAAGTACCTAAGCTCATACCATATAAGAATATAGCACAATGGAAAGATGGACAGCAAAACAAAGTACAATAGTTAGAGACTTTAAAATTTTGAGATAGGTACAATGTGATGGTGTTGTCTACCCATGCATTCTCAACTAGACAAACTCTAGAGATGGAGGAAGTACTAAGTGTAGAGGGTGTGGATACTCACAAGCATTAGATACCTTTGCTTGTGATAACTATGTCTATATATATAATGATGTAGGTGGTGTGGTAGATGCATATACAATGTGGGTGGCTACATGGCATAGACACGATTCACACCATCCTCAAAACATGGCCAAAAATCGACCACCACCACCACCTACTAATAATGAACCCATAGCGTCAATTCGTTGGCGCTGCCCCGGTAACTCTTACAAGGATCATATGGCTGACGTTTTCACGAAGGCATTGGTACAGAGAAGCTCCACAAGTTTAGGAGATTACTTGGAGTGCAGTGCATGGTGTTGAGCTTTGTTGAAAGAACGGTAGAGGAGGAGGAGACACACACACAGGAGCAAACCCTAATGTATATTGCAAACCCTAACCATAGAGGGAAGCCATGTCCACTCTCATACAAAGCATAATGCACTAATCCATAATCCACACAACACACAATGAGTTGTGTCCACACTCTCCTAACCCTAGCTAATGTCCACACACTATGACCAGCTGGACACGCGGTCATTTATGTCTCACACATGTTCCTACCTAATCTGCCAGCACATAGCATAGCTGGCTCACACTGACATCGAGCTTGAATCTCAACAGCCCCTCTCAAGCTCATGATGTACTACCGATGAAGATGTAGATGAGCTTGGGATATCAAGATTCTCAACACTCCCCCTCAAGCTCATCCCATGTACTCCCAACATAGTCCGGAAGTACTCAAACTTCTCCCTGCTAAGTGGCTTCGTGAAGATATCAGCCATGTGAGATCCCTGTTCCCACCGAGCAACGGATTCGGGGTACTAGCAGCGGAAGTAGCACTTCTCGCGTGGGACAGGGGTCCCACACTCGGGGTCTCGCCCACCGATATCCGGACAAGAGACTAATCCGTCGGTTTGTCCAAAACCGAAACCGGAAAAACTTCCTTTACCCGGAAAGCATGGGCGATTCCACCAGGATAACTCTTTACTCTAACGTAGTCAAGATCATTACTGATCAAACTGATCTGACTGCACCTTTAACGGTACTTGGTCAAATCAAGGAAGAACTTACACTTGGATCATTGGGATCAACGCTTTTTTCCCCATCAAGAGGCACAGCCGTTGATTCCTATCCATAGAACAATTTCTATCCGGGATTTACTTCATCTATCGTAATAATAGAAATTAAATCTCGATTTACGGATCCATCAGTCCAGCCTAACCCCATCCGATCCCATGGGTTAGCCAACCGCCCAACCACTGTAGTGATGGGATCCAATTTGGAATTTGGTTAGGTTTTGTCCCGGGTACCAAGGAAAAGAGTTCCAAGGCCCCCTAGCCGGAAGTTCATGCAAACATAGAACTAGCCACACCACTTACACACCCAATATGAAATTGCCTTTTTCTTAGCATCAACTAACTTTAAAACAATCCTTTAATGAAACCATAGTACCACTGATTATAATCTTCCAATTTATCCGGTTGATTCATAATTTCCCATCATTCCTTCATCAGAGTATCTATGGCATCATTGGCAACTAGAACGCTCACCACCTGTCCACACAGGGGCCTTTTCAATAGTTCCTAGCCCATAATACTCGGCAATATAATCACTTATAAAAATCAAGATGGACTCTCGTTGAAGATCAGCAAGATCAACCAACAGATCCATATAAAGAGCCATGGACTCATCCATTGAAGACCAGCAAGGTCAATCAACCAGATCCATGCCCGGTTTCACAAAACAACTCTTACTCCTTGTTCCAATATCTTCCTCGACGCACGCGTGGGTATCCTGGGCGACCCAGAGCCCGAGCACCGTATGGTCAGCACCCTCTAGGATCCTTCGCAGGTGACCTAGCGCTTCACTCATAGGCCGCTTCCTTGGTCCCTCATCCACCGTACCGGAAGCTCACCATTTTAATCGAACCGAGGCTGGTCAAGACCTCGGCCGACCTTGCTACGCGAGACGTCCTCCATTGACTCTCCGTCAGCAGTTGCAACTTTATCAGTTAGGTCTTCATGACCTTAATCCACAAGATGGTCAAAATGCTTCCCCAGCATTCTTGACATAAAACAGTCATTTACAAACAGTCACAAAATACAGTTTCTAAATCAAACTCTCGTCTTTCCACATTATCCCTCTTTAGTCCACATTACTTATTCCACATTCCATTCAATGTGTACTCATTCTCATCCATTTCCTCATATCGACGACACATTAATTCACATTCACATTCATACATCCACATTTACATGGATACATCCATTTTCACATCCTCATTTATACATCCACATCCCATATCCACATTCATACATACACATCCATATCCACATCCATACATCCACATTCACATCCACATTCACATTCACATCCACATTCACATCCTCATTTATACATCCACATCCACATCCATATTCACATCCATACATCCACATCTACATGCATACCTCCATTTTCACATCCTCATTTATACATCCACATCCCTTATCTACATTCATACATACACATCCATATCCACATCCATACATCCACATCCACATCCACATTCATATTCACATCCATATATCCACATCTACATGCATACATCCATTATCACGTCCTCATTCATACATCCACATCCACATGCATACATACATCCACATCCACATACATACATACATCCACATCCACATTCCCATTCACATCTATACATCCACATCTACATCCACATACATACATACATCCACATCCACATTCCCATTCACATCTATACATCCACATCTACATCCACATTCACATCTATGCATATACATCTTCATGCATACATCCATTTTCACATTCATACATCCACTTTCACATTCATACATCCATACTCCCATCTCCACATCCACACATCCACCTACATACATCCATTTCCACATTCCCATTCATGTAACCCCATATGTCTTCACATCTAATCTTTTACATCACATCCATTCTCGCCCTATCACAACCCATATACATCCTATTCTATCACATACACTTCTTACCTCATCCCATACACATCTTATCACATCCTATCACTTTCCATACGCATCTTATCAATTCTTATCACATATCATACACCTCTTATCACATCTTATCACATTTCATATCTTTTTTTTTTTTTTAAAGAGAATTCTTATATTTGATATAAGATTTCTCTACACATTTATTTATACATAAATTCCATTTAAGGAGACTAACACTTTCGAAATTAAAATCAATCTTTTATGTATCTTCTTATGCATAAATTCAGTTTGGTAGAAAATTACACTTTTAGAATAAAAGAATTTCTCTTATGCATCTAAGTTAAGCATAAAATCCATTTATGAGAAAAATCACACTTTTAGTATAAAAAGAATATCTTTTATGCATACCTATATGCATGAAATCCAATATGATAAAAGTAACACTCTTACAATAAAATAATCAACTTTTATGCATATCTCTATGCATGAAATTCAATTATGATATAGTCACACTTTTATAATAAAATAATCAACTCTTATGCATACTTCTATGCATGAAAATTAAAAATGATAAAAGTAACACTTTTGATATAAAAATTTATCATTATGCATACTCTTATGCATGAAAATAGAAATGATAAAAGTAACACTTTTGATATAAAAATTTATCATTATGTATATTCCTATGCATGAAAATAAAAATGATAAAAGTAACACTTTTGATATAAAAATTTATCATTATGCATACTCTTATGCATGAAAATAAAAATGATAAAAGTAACACTTTTGATATAAAAATTTATCATTATGCATATTCCTATGCATGAAAATAGCATGAAATAAAAATGGTAAAAATAACACTTTTGATATAAAAATTTATCCATTATGCATACTTCTATGCATGAAATAAAAATGGTAAAAATAATACTTTTGATATAAAAACTTATCCTTTATGCATGATATTGAAATTCAATTTCTCCATGATTGTAATGAAATTCTTTCAATTAATCTAGGATGATAATTCCTAGAATATGGTAGGAAGTCCTCTTTTTATGCTTTGAATGAGATTATTTTATGCATAATTTTTATAAAAATTTTGCCATAGCTCCGCTGCTATGACTGATAAATCTCAATTTTTCTAAGGGATAATGCTTATCATTAAAGAAATAATTAAAATAATCTCTAATTGGATTATTAATCCATAATGGATTGAATCATTAATATACATAAACTAAAAGCATAGAAAAAAGCCATTAATTTGGCCTCAAGCATAGCTTAATCTTGGGTTAAGGAAAAGCTTTATGAAAAGCTTGATTTGGATCGAGAATGGGTCATGAGTATGACCATTTCTTGAGTGAGAGAGAGAATTTACATAAAAATCATTAGAATTTAAACATAAATGAAAATTAACTTCAATAGCATTATGTAACTCTTCACTACTATTCAAACTTCAATAGCATTTAAAAAAAAACCATACCAATTAAACTTCTCAAGCTTGAGAGGGGTTGAGAAGAGAGAAACATTGAGAAATTATAGAAAGATCAATATTCACTAATTACCTTACAACTTGCTTGATTCTTTGTTCACGGTAGAGGCCCCCAACCAATCAATTGGTTAAGTATGTTGATGGAGCCACTAAAGGGGGATTGAAGAAAGAGGGAAGCTCCAAAAACTAGTGAATTATTAAATGAATTCACAGTTCTTGGCTTAGGTGGAGTAGAGTAACGATGCATAAACACTATCTATCTTTCAACAAGGGGGAGGCTTCTATTTATAGGAAAAATTGAGCTCCTAACCAAACAAACTGATTCTAAAATTTTCTAAATCAGTTTGGTCAATATTTGACCATTTTTAGGTTAGTTAAGCTAACTTTTTGGAACTAGACTTAAATGAGGAGAGAGGAGAGATGAAATATCTCAATTTTTATGAGTTTAAAACTCATTCAAGCATGTGAAATATGCACCTCCTTTAAAGAACTCTCTTTCCTTACATATGTGTCATAATAAAATCATTATTCCCAAAATATCTTATATTTTTAATATTGCTCATAGTTTTTTACTAATAAACCTTGTACATTTTCAACTCTTCACCTTATGTGAGCATTTACTCATTTTTGGGTATCTTCTTTTTTACAAATTGGATTTATCTACTCCCTACACATGGATTGATGCTATTGGCCCATAGGAACCTTAATTGGACCATAGTCTAAAGATTTCTGAAAATCTAGACCCTTAGACTAAGGTTCTTTATACCTATTTCCAATTAATTCCAATTGCACATTGGAAAATTCTTTTTGAATTTCTGTTTCAGGGGAACTCATCTGAATTATAAGAGATATTTTTCTATCCAAAAATATTCAAAATCTGAATATTCTCTCTCTAGAATATTTTCTCTCTCTAGGCTAAAATAGTTAGAAACAAGGTCTTTATATTTCTGAAGAGGGGTTGATTACAGGGGAAGATACTAGACATCAAAAAGGGTTGGGAGAGGAATCTTACATTCTACCCCACTTAAAAAACGCGAGATGTCCTCATCTCGCAGGTGGAGTATGATTTCTTTCATCACATCTTCTTCTTCTTCAATCACATTCAACTTTACGCCTTGGAAGTGGACGGTCGATTTTTCCCTGGTATTCTGCTGGAGTATGGATGACTTGAGAACTGTCTGTTAAGTCCTTGGTTTTTCAATTGCAGTAAAGATCTGCCCTTCTTTCCTCTTCTACTTCTTCTGAAATTGTGACTGCTCTGGCTGCTGCAGTCTGAGGTGGAATTCTTTCTCTTTGGTTGCCCCTGTTCTGGAAAGGAGTTCTAAGGTTATTCTGGGTAGAGGCAGATGGTTGATTTGGAGTTCTTCTGGGGTTACCCTGGCTTGGGTGAGACGGACCCTGATTAGACTGGTATGAAGGAATTGGTCTCTGAATTCGGGGTCCTAGACTTCCCTGTCCCCTTGACATGGCAGGAGTTGGGCAGTCTTTTAACTGATGACCAAAACCTTGGCATCCAAAACACCGGTTCTCACTTCTGGGTTCATTGTTCTGCATCCTTAAAATAGATGGTCCTCCTGAGAAAGTATTTTGGGGGAAGGATCTTCCTTCACTTTGGAATCTTCCTGCATCTTGATTCTGAAACGGTCCTTGCTGCCTCTTTGGAGGTGGAAAGTTTGAAGTACCTTCCTGGGCTTGGAATCTTTTAAAGTTAGAGGGTGCAGGTTTTGGCGGGACCTTTACTACAAAGGCTTTGGCAAAATCCTTTGCCATTTTTACTGCTTCAGCCATGGACACTGGTTTGGCATTTTTGACCAGTGTGTCCAAAGGTTCATTCATTGCCCGAATGAACCTGGCCATGAGCTGTTCTTCATCTAGAGGTGGTGAGTATTTGAGTAGAAGAGCAAAGGCTTGGTGATATTCTTCAATGGTTTTGTTCTCCTGCTTTAGTTCTAAAAATTCATTCATTTTGGTTTCCAAAAATCCAGGGGGACAGAATCTCTTTCTCAAATAGGTTTTTAGGTCATTCCAAGATTGGGTATTTCTATTTAGACGGTTGGTGTCACAGTGGTTCCTCCATGCTACCCTGGCTGTTTCCACTATTTTCAACCGGCCAAGAGCTATTTTGCTCAGCTCATTATAACCTGTGACGTCAAAATACTCTTCCATGGCTTCCACCCATTTCTCCACAGTCTCACCTAGGTTCTCCCCTTCTCCTTTGAAGGGTCCTGGTTGAGTCCTATGAAGAGCCTTGCGAACATCAGGATCAAGTTCGTTATCTTCAGTGACAGGGTCTGGCTGCTGACGGCTACGATTTCCTCGTCTCATGATTCTGTCAAAAATTTATATATTAGAGAGAGAATAGTTATAAGATTAGAGAGGAGATTCTTATTTTTGAATACCTCAAAAACTGGGGAGAATTCTTACATTCTACCCCACTTAAAAAAAAGCGCGAGATGTTCTCATCTCGTAGGAAGAGAACAACTCTTTTTCTTAAGATCCAATTTTATTCTGGGGTTCCTTATATTCTGGTCAACCCAACAGAATACTAGGATAAATATCCCTTAGAACTTATCAACAATTCATTCAGATCATATCATTCATATCTTTAACATGATAATGGTCCATTAGACCGAAAAATTTCCTTCTGAACATTCCTCCACGGGAATTTTAGTCAAGTAAGTTCTCAATTTGTCATCCCTTAACTTGATCTAACGGTCAAGTATTAATAGTAGCAATCTGACAGCACAATCCACTAATCTCATAGTGATTTGCTGAAATCATTATCATCATTCCAATTATGAATATCATCACAGGGACTCGTCCCATTCATCCTCATTGAGGTTTCGCTCAGCTTATTACATTTCAACCAAATTTCAAGGATCATCATTTTTCAATCAGAATCCAATTCAATTCATCAATTCTCAAATAGAATTAAAAATCATATCAACCACATTCGAAATCATCCTCTGGATAGCATTAACGCTTATAATTTCAAGTCTTAGATTTACTCGTATATATTGTCAGTAAAGAGCTGCAGTATACTCTCGGTATATACGGGTAATCATGGCCCTTGGAATTATAAGGTAAATACCATCATGTCTAGGCCTCAAGCAAGTCAGGGATTCTATATAATTGTGGTACTTCCATCTGAAGACCCAATTACCAAATTACGAATTTTAGTTTGAATATCAAATTGTATGACTTATATCACACAATTACAACCTTTTTTTTGTTTCTTGATAAATTTTTGACATATTTGTCTTCTCAGTTGATCTTTATTAACCAAATGCTCTGATACCAACTGTGAGATCCCTGTTCCCACCGAGCAACGGATTCGGGGTACTAGCAGCGGAAGTAGCACTTCTCGCGTGGGACAGGGGTCCCACACTCGGGGTCTCGCCCACGGATATCCGGACAAGAGACTAATCCGTCGGTTTGTCCAAAACCGAAACCGGAAAAACTTCCTTTACCCGGAAAGCATGGGCGATTCCACCAGGATAACTCTTTACTCTAACGTAGTCAAGATCATTACTGATCAAACTGATCTGACTGCACCTTTAACGGTACTTGGTCAAATCAAGGAAGAACTTACACTTGGATCATTGGGATCAACGCTTTTTTCCCCATCAAGAGGCACAGCCGTTGATTCCTATCCATAGAACAATTTCTATCCGGGATTTACTTCATCTATCGTAATAATAGAAATTAAATCTCGATTTACGGATCCATCAGTCCAGCCTAACCCCATCCGATCCCATGGGTTAGCCAACCGCCCAACCACTGTAGTGATGGGATCCAATTTGGAATTTGGTTAGGTTTTGTCCCGGGTACCAAGGAAAAGAGTTCCAAGGCCCCCTAGCCGGAAGTTCATGCAAACATAGAACTAGCCACACCACTTACACACCCAATATGAAATTGCCTTTTTCTTAGCATCAACTAACTTTAAAACAATCCTTTAATGAAACCATAGTACCACTGATCATAATCTTCCAATTTATCCGGTTGATTCATAATTTCCCATCATTCCTTCATCAGAGTATCTATGGCATCATTGGCAACTAGAACGCTCACCACCTGTCCACACAGGGGCCTTTTCAATAGTTCCTAGCCCATAATACTCGGCAATATAATCACTTATAAAAATCAAGATGGACTCTCGTTGAAGATCAGCAAGATCAACCAACAGATCCATATAAAGAGCCATGGACTCATCCATTGAAGACCAGCAAGGTCAATCAACCAGATCCATGCCCGGTTTCACAAAACAACTCTTACTCCTTGTTCCAATATCTTCCTCGACGCACGCGTGGGTATCCTGGGCGACCCAGAGCCCGAGCACCGTATGGTCAGCACCCTCTAGGATCCTTCGCAGGTGACCTAGCGCTTCACTCATAGGCCGCTTCCTTGGTCCCTCATCCACCGTACCGGAAGCTCACCATTTTAATCGAACCGAGGCTGGTCAAGACCTCGGCCGACCTTGCTACGCGAGACGTCCTCCATTGACTCTCCGTCAGCAGTTGCAACTTTATCAGTTAGGTCTTCATGACCTTAATCCACAAGATGGTCAAAATGCTTCCCCAGCATTCTTGACATAAAACAGTCATTTACAAACAGTCACAAAATACAGTTTCTAAATCAAACTCTCGTCTTTCCACATTATCCCTCCTTAGTCCACATTACTTATTCCACATTCCATTCAATGTGTACTCATTCTCATCCATTTCCTCATATCGACGACACATTAATTCACATTCACATTCATACATCCACATTTACATGGATACATCCATTTTCACATCCTCATTTATACATCCACATCCCATATCCACATTCATACATACACATCCATATCCACATCCATACATCCACATTCACATCCACATTCACATTCACATCCACATTCACATCCTCATTTATACATCCACATCCACATCCATATTCACATCCATACATCCACATCTACATGCATACCTCCATTTTCACATCCTCATTTATACATCCACATCCCTTATCTACATTCATACATACACATCCATATCCACATCCATACATCCACATCCACATCCACATTCATATTCACATCCATATATCCACATCTACATGCATACATCCATTATCACGTCCTCATTCATACATCCACATCCACATGCATACATACATCCACATCCACATACATACATACATCCACATCCACATTCCCATTCACATCTATACATCCACATCTACATCCACATACATACATACATCCACATCCACATTCCCATTCACATCTATACATCCACATCTACATCCACATTCACATCTATGCATATACATCTTCATGCATACATCCATTTTCACATTCATACATCCACTTTCACATTCATACATCCATACTCCCATCTCCACATCCACACATCCACCTACATACATCCATTTCCACATTCCCATTCATGTAACCCCATATGTCTTCACATCTAATCTTTTACATCACATCCATTCTCGCCCTATCACAACCCATATACATCCTATTCTATCACATACACTTCTTACCTCATCCCATACACATCTTATCACATCCTATCACTTTCCATACGCATCTTATCAATTCTTATCACATATCATACACCTCTTATCACATCTTATCACATTTCATATCTTTTTTTTTTTTTTAAAGAGAATTCTTATATTTGATATAAGATTTCTCTACACATTTATTTATACATAAATTCCATTTAAGGAGACTAACACTTTCGAAATTAAAATCAATCTTTTATGTATCTTCTTATGCATAAATTCAGTTTGGTAGAAAATTACACTTTTAGAATAAAAGAATTTCTCTTATGCATCTAAGTTAAGCATAAAATCCATTTATGAGAAAAATCACACTTTTAGTATAAAAAGAATATCTTTTATGCATACCTATATGCATGAAATCCAATATGATAAAAGTAACACTCTTACAATAAAATAATCAACTTTTATGCATATCTCTATGCATGAAATTCAATTATGATATAGTCACACTTTTATAATAAAATAATCAACTCTTATGCATACTTCTATGCATGAAAATTAAAAATGATAAAAGTAACACTTTTGATATAAAAATTTATCATTATGCATACTCTTATGCATGAAAATAGAAATGATAAAAGTAACACTTTTGATATAAAAATTTATCATTATGTATATTCCTATGCATGAAAATAAAAATGATAAAAGTAACACTTTTGATATAAAAATTTATCATTATGCATACTCTTATGCATGAAAATAAAAATGATAAAAGTAACACTTTTGATATAAAAATTTATCATTATGCATATTCCTATGCATGAAAATAGCATGAAATAAAAATGGTAAAAATAACACTTTTGATATAAAAATTTATCCATTATGCATACTTCTATGCATGAAATAAAAATGGTAAAAATAATACTTTTGATATAAAAACTTATCCTTTATGCATGATATTGAAATTCAATTTCTCCATGATTGTAATGAAATTCTTTCAATTAATCTAGGATGATAATTCCTAGAATATGGTAGGAAGTCCTCTTTTTATGCTTTGAATGAGATTATTTTATGCATAATTTTTATAAAAATTTTGCCATAGCTCCGCTGCTATGACTGATAAATCTCAATTTTTCTAAGGGATAATGCTTATCATTAAAGAAATAATTAAAATAATCTCTAATTGGATTATTAATCCATAATGGATTGAATCATTAATATACATAAACTAAAAGCATAGAAAAAAGCCATTAATTTGGCCTCAAGCATAGCTTAATCTTGGGTTAAGGAAAAGCTTTATGAAAAGCTTGATTTGGATCGAGAATGGGTCATGAGTATGACCATTTCTTGAGTGAGAGAGAGAATTTACATAAAAATCATTAGAATTTAAACATAAATGAAAATTAACTTCAATAGCATTATGTAACTCTTCACTACTATTCAAACTTCAATAGCATTTAAAAAAAAACCATACCAATTAAACTTCTCAAGCTTGAGAGGGGTTGAGAAGAGAGAAACATTGAGAAATTATAGAAAGATCAATATTCACTAATTACCTTACAACTTGCTTGATTCTTTGTTCACGGTAGAGGCCCCCAACCAATCAATTGGTTAAGTATGTTGATGGAGCCACTAAAGGGGGATTGAAGAAAGAGGGAAGCTCCAAAAACTAGTGAATTATTAAATGAATTCACAGTTCTTGGCTTAGGTGGAGTAGAGTAACGATGCATAAACACTATCTATCTTTCAACAAGGGGGAGGCTTCTATTTATAGGAAAAATTGAGCTCCTAACCAAACAAACTGATTCTAAAATTTTCTAAATCAGTTTGGTCAATATTTGACCATTTTTAGGTTAGTTAAGCTAACTTTTTGGAACTAGACTTAAATGAGGAGAGAGGAGAGATGAAATATCTCAATTTTTATGAGTTTAAAACTCATTCAAGCATGTGAAATATGCACCTCCTTTAAAGAACTCTCTTTCCTTACATATGTGTCATAATAAAATCATTATTCCCAAAATATCTTATATTTTTAATATTGCTCATAGTTTTTTACTAATAAACCTTGTACATTTTCAACTCTTCACCTTATGTGAGCATTTACTCATTTTTGGGTATCTTCTTTTTTACAAATTGGATTTATCTACTCCCTACACATGGATTGATGCTATTGGCCCATAGGAACCTTAATTGGACCATAGTCTAAAGATTTCTGAAAATCTAGACCCTTAGACTAAGGTTCTTTATACCTATTTCCAATTAATTCCAATTGCACATTGGAAAATTCTTTTTGAATTTCTGTTTCAGGGGAACTCATCTGAATTATAAGAGATATTTTTCTATCCAAAAATATTCAAAATCTGAATATTCTCTCTCTAGAATATTTTCTCTCTCTAGGCTAAAATAGTTAGAAACAAGGTCTTTATATTTCTGAAGAGGGGTTGATTACAGGGGAAGATACTAGACATCAAAAAGGGTTGGGAGAGGAATCTTACATTCTACCCCACTTAAAAAACGCGAGATGTCCTCATCTCGCAGGTGGAGTATGATTTCTTTCATCACATCTTCTTCTTCTTCAATCACATTCAACTTTACGCCTTGGAAGTGGACGGTCGATTTTTCCCTGGTATTCTGCTGGAGTATGGATGACTTGAGAACTGTCTGTTAAGTCCTTGGTTTTTCAATTGCAGTAAAGATCTGCCCTTCTTTCCTCTTCTACTTCTTCTGAAATTGTGACTGCTCTGGCTGCTGCAGTCTGAGGTGGAATTCTTTCTCTTTGGTTGCCCCTGTTCTGGAAAGGAGTTCTAAGGTTATTCTGGGTAGAGGCAGATGGTTGATTTGGAGTTCTTCTGGGGTTACCCTGGCTTGGGTGAGACGGACCCTGATTAGACTGGTATGAAGGAATTGGTCTCTGAATTCGGGGTCCTAGACTTCCCTGTCCCCTTGACATGGCAGGAGTTGGGCAGTCTTTTAACTGATGACCAAAACCTTGGCATCCAAAACACCGGTTCTCACTTCTGGGTTCATTGTTCTGCATCCTTAAAATAGATGGTCCTCCTGAGAAAGTATTTTGGGGGAAGGATCTTCCTTCACTTTGGAATCTTCCTGCATCTTGATTCTGAAACGGTCCTTGCTGCCTCTTTGGAGGTGGAAAGTTTGAAGTACCTTCCTGGGCTTGGAATCTTTTAAAGTTAGAGGGTGCAGGTTTTGGCGGGACCTTTACTACAAAGGCTTTGGCAAAATCCTTTGCCATTTTTACTGCTTCAGCCATGGACACTGGTTTGGCATTTTTGACCAGTGTGTCCAAAGGTTCATTCATTGCCCGAATGAACCTGGCCATGAGCTGTTCTTCATCTAGAGGTGGTGAGTATTTGAGTAGAAGAGCAAAGGCTTGGTGATATTCTTCAATGGTTTTGTTCTCCTGCTTTAGTTCTAAAAATTCATTCATTTTGGTTTCCAAAAATCCAGGGGGACAGAATCTCTTTCTCAAATAGGTTTTTAGGTCATTCCAAGATTGGGTATTTCTATTTAGACGGTTGGTGTCACAGTGGTTCCTCCATGCTACCCTGGCTGTTTCCACTATTTTCAACCGGCCAAGAGCTATTTTGCTCAGCTCATTATAACCTGTGACGTCAAAATACTCTTCCATGGCTTCCACCCATTTCTCCACAGTCTCACCTAGGTTCTCCCCTTCTCCTTTGAAGGGTCCTGGTTGAGTCCTATGAAGAGCCTTGCGAACATCAGGATCAAGTTCGTTATCTTCAGTGACAGGGTCTGGCTGCTGACGGCTACGATTTCCTCGTCTCATGATTCTGTCAAAAATTTATATATTAGAGAGAGAATAGTTATAAGATTAGAGAGGAGATTCTTATTTTTGAATACCTCAAAAACTGGGGAGAATTCTTACATTCTACCCCACTTAAAAAAAAGCGCGAGATGTTCTCATCTCGTAGGAAGAGAACAACTCTTTTTCTTAAGATCCAATTTTATTCTGGGGTTCCTTATATTCTGGTCAACCCAACAGAATACTAGGATAAATATCCCTTAGAACTTATCAACAATTCATTCAGATCATATCATTCATATCTTTAACATGATAATGGTCCATTAGACCGAAAAATTTCCTTCTGAACATTCCTCCACGGGAATTTTAGTCAAGTAAGTTCTCAATTTGTCATCCCTTAACTTGATCTAACGGTCAAGTATTAATAGTAGCAATCTGACAGCACAATCCACTAATCTCATAGTGATTTGCTGAAATCATTATCATCATTCCAATTATGAATATCATCACAGGGACTCGTCCCATTCATCCTCATTGAGGTTTCGCTCAGCTTATTACATTTCAACCAAATTTCAAGGATCATCATTTTTCAATCAGAATCCAATTCAATTCATCAATTCTCAAATAGAATTAAAAATCATATCAACCACATTCGAAATCATCCTCTGGATAGCATTAACGCTTATAATTTCAAGTCTTAGATTTACTCGTATATACTGTCAGTAAAGAGCTGCAGTATACTCTCGGTATATACGGGTAATCATGGCCCTTGGAATTATAAGGTAAATACCATCATGTCTAGGCCTCAAGCAAGTCAGGGATTCTATATAATTGTGGTACTTCCATCTGAAGACCCAATTACCAAATTACGAATTTTAGTTTGAATATCAAATTGTATGACTTATATCACACAATTACAACCTTTTTTTTGTTTCTTGATAAATTTTTGACATATTTGTCTTCTCAGTTGATCTTTATTAACCAAATGCTCTGATACCAACTGTGAGATCCCTGTTCCCACCGAGCAACGGATTCGGGGTACTAGCAGCGGAAGTAGCACTTCTCGCGTGGGACAGGGGTCCCACACTCGGGGTCTCGCCCACGGATATCCGGACAAGAGACTAATCCGTCGGTTTGTCCAAAACCGAAACCGGAAAAACTTCCTTTACCCGGAAAGCATGGGCGATTCCACCAGGATAACTCTTTACTCTAACGTAGTCAAGATCATTACTGATCAAACTGATCTGACTGCACCTTTAACGGTACTTGGTCAAATCAAGGAAGAACTTACACTTGGATCATTGGGATCAACGCTTTTTTCCCCATCAAGAGGCACAGCCGTTGATTCCTATCCATAGAACAATTTCTATCCGGGATTTACTTCATCTATCGTAATAATAGAAATTAAATCTCGATTTACGGATCCATCAGTCCAGCCTAACCCCATCCGATCCCATGGGTTAGCCAACCGCCCAACCACTGTAGTGATGGGATCCAATTTGGAATTTGGTTAGGTTTTGTCCCGGGTACCAAGGAAAAGAGTTCCAAGGCCCCCTAGCCGGAAGTTCATGCAAACATAGAACTAGCCACACCACTTACACACCCAATATGAAATTGCCTTTTTCTTAGCATCAACTAACTTTAAAACAATCCTTTAATGAAACCATAGTACCACTGATCATAATCTTCCAATTTATCCGGTTGATTCATAATTTCCCATCATTCCTTCATCAGAGTATCTATGGCATCATTGGCAACTAGAACGCTCACCACCTGTCCACACAGGGGCCTTTTCAATAGTTCCTAGCCCATAATACTCGGCAATATAATCACTTATAAAAATCAAGATGGACTCTCGTTGAAGATCAGCAAGATCAACCAACAGATCCATATAAAGAGCCATGGACTCATCCATTGAAGACCAGCAAGGTCAATCAACCAGATCCATGCCCGGTTTCACAAAACAACTCTTACTCCTTGTTCCAATATCTTCCTCGACGCACGCGTGGGTATCCTGGGCGACCCAGAGCCCGAGCACCGTATGGTCAGCACCCTCTAGGATCCTTCGCAGGTGACCTAGCGCTTCACTCATAGGCCGCTTCCTTGGTCCCTCATCCACCGTACCGGAAGCTCACCATTTTAATCGAACCGAGGCTGGTCAAGACCTCGGCCGACCTTGCTACGCGAGACGTCCTCCATTGACTCTCCGTCAGCAGTTGCAACTTTATCAGTTAGGTCTTCATGACCTTAATCCACAAGATGGTCAAAATGCTTCCCCAGCATTCTTGACATAAAACAGTCATTTACAAACAGTCACAAAATACAGTTTCTAAATCAAACTCTCGTCTTTCCACATTATCCCTCCTTAGTCCACATTACTTATTCCACATTCCATTCAATGTGTACTCATTCTCATCCATTTCCTCATATCGACGACACATTAATTCACATTCACATTCATACATCCACATTTACATGGATACATCCATTTTCACATCCTCATTTATACATCCACATCCCATATCCACATTCATACATACACATCCATATCCACATCCATACATCCACATTCACATCCACATTCACATTCACATCCACATTCACATCCTCATTTATACATCCACATCCACATCCATATTCACATCCATACATCCACATCTACATGCATACCTCCATTTTCACATCCTCATTTATACATCCACATCCCTTATCTACATTCATACATACACATCCATATCCACATCCATACATCCACATCCACATCCACATTCATATTCACATCCATATATCCACATCTACATGCATACATCCATTATCACGTCCTCATTCATACATCCACATCCACATGCATACATACATCCACATCCACATACATACATACATCCACATCCACATTCCCATTCACATCTATACATCCACATCTACATCCACATACATACATACATCCACATCCACATTCCCATTCACATCTATACATCCACATCTACATCCACATTCACATCTATGCATATACATCTTCATGCATACATCCATTTTCACATTCATACATCCACTTTCACATTCATACATCCATACTCCCATCTCCACATCCACACATCCACCTACATACATCCATTTCCACATTCCCATTCATGTAACCCCATATGTCTTCACATCTAATCTTTTACATCACATCCATTCTCGCCCTATCACAACCCATATACATCCTATTCTATCACATACACTTCTTACCTCATCCCATACACATCTTATCACATCCTATCACTTTCCATACGCATCTTATCAATTCTTATCACATATCATACACCTCTTATCACATCTTATCACATTTCATATCTTTTTTTTTTTTTAAAAGAGAATTCTTATATTTGATATAAGATTTCTCTACACATTTATTTATACATAAATTCCATTTAAGGAGACTAACACTTTCGAAATTAAAATCAATCTTTTATGTATCTTCTTATGCATAAATTCAGTTTGGTAGAAAATTACACTTTTAGAATAAAAGAATTTCTCTTATGCATCTAAGTTAAGCATAAAATCCATTTATGAGAAAAATCACACTTTTAGTATAAAAAGAATATCTTTTATGCATACCTATATGCATGAAATCCAATATGATAAAAGTAACACTCTTACAATAAAATAATCAACTTTTATGCATATCTCTATGCATGAAATTCAATTATGATATAGTCACACTTTTATAATAAAATAATCAACTCTTATGCATACTTCTATGCATGAAAATTAAAAATGATAAAAGTAACACTTTTGATATAAAAATTTATCATTATGCATACTCTTATGCATGAAAATAGAAATGATAAAAGTAACACTTTTGATATAAAAATTTATCATTATGTATATTCCTATGCATGAAAATAAAAATGATAAAAGTAACACTTTTGATATAAAAATTTATCATTATGCATACTCTTATGCATGAAAATAAAAATGATAAAAGTAACACTTTTGATATAAAAATTTATCATTATGCATATTCCTATGCATGAAAATAGCATGAAATAAAAATGGTAAAAATAACACTTTTGATATAAAAATTTATCCATTATGCATACTTCTATGCATGAAATAAAAATGGTAAAAATAATACTTTTGATATAAAAACTTATCCTTTATGCATGATATTGAAATTCAATTTCTCCATGATTGTAATGAAATTCTTTCAATTAATCTAGGATGATAATTCCTAGAATATGGTAGGAAGTCCTCTTTTTATGCTTTGAATGAGATTATTTTATGCATAATTTTTATAAAAATTTTGCCATAGCTCCGCTGCTATGACTGATAAATCTCAATTTTTCTAAGGGATAATGCTTATCATTAAAGAAATAATTAAAATAATCTCTAATTGGATTATTAATCCATAATGGATTGAATCATTAATATACATAAACTAAAAGCATAGAAAAAAGCCATTAATTTGGCCTCAAGCATAGCTTAATCTTGGGTTAAGAAAAAGCTTTATGAAAAGCTTGATTTGGATCGAGAATGGGTCATGAGTATGACCATTTCTTGAGTGAGAGAGAGAATTTACATAAAAATCATTAGAATTTAAACATAAATGAAAATTAACTTCAATAGCATTATGTAACTCTTCACTACTATTCAAACTTCAATAGCATTTAAAAAAAAACCATACCAATTAAACTTCTCAAGCTTGAGAGGGGTTGAGAAGAGAGAAACATTGAGAAATTATAGAAAGATCAATATTCACTAATTACCTTACAACTTGCTTGATTCTTTGTTCACGGTAGAGGCCCCCAACCAATCAATTGGTTAAGTATGTTGATGGAGCCACTAAAGGGGGATTGAAGAAAGAGGGAAGCTCCAAAAACTAGTGAATTATTAAATGAATTCACAGTTCTTGGCTTAGGTGGAGTAGAGTAACGATGCATAAACACTATCTATCTTTCAACAAGGGGGAGGCTTCTATTTATAGGAAAAATTGAGCTCCTAACCAAACAAACTGATTCTAAAATTTTTTAAATCAGTTTGGTCAATATTTGACCATTTTTAGGTTAGTTAAGCTAACTTTTTGGAACTAGACTTAAATGAGGAGAGAGGAGAGATGAAATATCTCAATTTTTATGAGTTTAAAACTCATTCAAGCATGTGAAATATGCACCTCCTTTAAAGAACTCTCTTTCCTTACATATGTGTCATAATAAAATCATTATTCCCAAAATATCTTATATTTTTAATATTGCTCATAGTTTTTTTACTAATAAACCTTGTACATTTTCAACTCTTCACCTTATGTGAGCATTTACTCATTTTTGGGTATCTTCTTTTTTACAAATTGGATTTATCTACTCCCTACACATGGATTGATGCTATTGGCCCATAGGAACCTTAATTGGACCATAGTCTAAAGATTTCTGAAAATCTAGACCCTTAGACTAAGGTTCTTTATACCTATTTCCAATTAATTCCAATTGCACATTGGAAAATTCTTTTTGAATTTCTGTTTCAGGGGAACTCATCTGAATTATAAGAGATATTTTTCTATCCAAAAATATTCAAAATCTGAATATTCTCTCTCTAGAATATTTTCTCTCTCTAGGCTAAAATAGTTAGAAACAAGGTCTTTATATTTCTGAAGAGGGGTTGATTCCAGGGGAAGATACTAGACATCAAAAAGGGTTGGGAGAGGAATCTTACAAGCCACCTGCTCATCAGTCTTCACATAGTGAAGATCAACTGTACCATCCAGCACCTTCTCTCTGACAAAGTGATAATGGACCTCTATGTGTTTGGTCCTCGCATGAAACACTGGATTGTTTGCCAACTGTATACTGCTCATGTTGTCACAATGTATGACAACTTTGCCATCAAGAGGCTCACATAAATCTACCAAGAGACTCTTTAACCATATAGCCTCACAAGTAGCAATGGCTGCACCCCTGTACTCAGCCTCTGTACTTGGATAAAGCAACTGTAGGTTGCTTTTTGCTACTCCAACTCACCACGGCACTTCCAAGTGTAAAAGCATATCCACTAGTAGACCTCCTGTCATATGCGCTACCTGCCCAATCAGCATCTGTGTAGCCATGTATGTCCAAGCTTTTACCACTCTCATAAAATAAACCATAATGTGCTGTGGTCTTCACATATCTCATGATGCGTCTCACTGCATCCAAATGTGGTTTCCTGGGGGTTTGCATAAACTGGCTCACTAGCCCCACTGCATAACTCAAATCTGGGCGTGTGATAGTCATGTATATGAGACTACCAACCATCTTCCTGTACATAGAAGGATCATCCAATTCCTCGCCATAATCAGCCCGCAACTTCACATTTTGCTCCAATGGTGTACTCATAGGCTTACACCCTGTCATGCCATACTTTGCCAACATATCCAATGCATATTGGCGTTGTACTAACCAAGTACCTGCATGATCTTTCACCACTTCAATTCCAAGGAAGTATCTCAACTCACCAAGATCTTTCATGTCAAATTGCCCACTCAAAGCTTTCTTGACATGCATCACATCTGCACTATGATCACCTGTGATAATCAAATCATCCACATAGATGACTAGTAAAACAATCCCATGCTGTGTCTTCTTCACATAGAGTGAAGAATTTGCTGTAGAAATCTGAAAACCAAGTGAGATAAGATATCTACTCATCTTATCACTCCAAGCACGTGGTGCTTGCTTCAGACCATACAATGCCTTTTTCAACCTGCATACGTGAGTGGGATATCTAGGGTGTACATACCCTTCTGGCTGTGCCATGTATACTTCCTCTTGTAGATCTCCATTCAGAAATGCATTCTTAACATCCATCTGATGCATTTCCCAGCCATTAGCTGCAGCCATAGCAATGACTGCTCTCACTGTGCCCATCTTAGCCACTGGGCTAAACGTCTCATCATAATCCAATCCTTGGGTCTGTGCATAACCCTTTGCTACCAATCTTGCCTTATGTCTTTCAATAGAACCATCAGATTTGCACTTCACTTTGTAAACCCATTTACATCCAATAACATTCTTGTCCTTTGGTAGTGCAACCAAATCCCATGTATCATTATGGACCAATGCGTCCATCTCCACATCCATTGCTTTTTCCCATACATGCTCTCCAATAGCCTCTGTATAGCATGTAGGTTCCACATGCTTCACCATAGATGTCATGTATGCATAGTGCATAGCAAAATCTCTATATGTCAATCTGTCAACAGGATATCTGACTCTCTGGGATCTCCGCAATGCTTGCGGGTCACTCTGTACACCTGTAACTCTAGCATGTGGTGGCACATATCTATCCTGTCTAGCACCAGGTGTGCGTAAAACAGGTATGCCAAGCTCCTCATCCAAACTCTCGGAACTAGATGACTCATATCCTGTGATTCCAATTCCTTCGACTTTCTTTTTGCCTTTATCCATAGCACTACTCCCAGTGCTTACACTCTCATGCCTCAAACGTCCTGACCATGGACGTACACTGCTACTCTCAGCTTCTGTTGTTGCTGGCCCAGACATAGTAGTAGAACTAGAACTTGCTTGTGGTGGCAAGTTCACATGTACATCAGCCTCAAGTGACTCAATAACACCCTCATCTTTTGCTTTATACCAACTAGCAAGCTCATCAAACACCACATCACGTGAGATGACCACTTGTCTAGTTTGTGGATTATAACACTTGTAGGCCTTTCGATCCTGTGCATATCCAACAAATATACATTTCTCTGCCTTAGGATCCAACTTCCTTCTTCTTTCATCAGGCACATGCACATAAGCTATGCATCCAAAAACTTTAAGATGTCCAATGTCTGGCCTGTAACCTGTGAGCCGCATCTCTGGCGTGCTTCCATGAATGGCTACTGTAGGTGTTTTGTTCAATATATAAACTGCAGTAGCACATGCTTCTGCCCAATAGTAATCTGGCATGCTCTTTTCATTAAGCATTGCCCTTGCCACTTCACATATAACTCTATTCTTTCTCTCAGCCACACCATTCTGCTGAGGTGTATACCTGCAAGTCAGCTGTCTCCTTATTCCATGCGTCCTCAAGAAATGCTCAAAAGCTTTTGAGGTGTATTCACCACCTCCATCTGTCCTCAGACATTTAATCCAACAGCCATACTGCTTTTCTGCAAAAGCTTTGAAATCCATGAATTTTTCCAATACTTCACTCTTCTCCCTGAGAAAGTATATCCATGTCATCCTGCTAAAGTCATCAATGAATGTAACATAGTATAAACTACCTTTGATAGATGGGTTTTGTGCAGGACCCCATACATCACTGTGTACTATCTCAAGTGGCCTGTTACTCATATTTCCTTCTCTAGGAAATCTCAATCTTGCCTGCTTCCCAAATTGACAGGCTTCACAAACATGCATATGTCCATCATATTTGAACCTAAGCAAACCATTGACAATGCCTCTTGTTTGCATGTTCTTTAATCTCTGTATATTGACATGGCCAATCCTCTTGTGCCACATATCAATATCCTGTACCACATTCCTGCTCTTTGAAAACATGACTGATTTTAGCTCAGGAATTCCAGCATCCAGCTTAAACAATCTTCCTTCTTTCTTGCCTTTAGCAATCACTCTACATCCATGTTTAAAGTCTTCAACGAAGCATCCATGCTCATTGAATCTAACCTATAATCCCTGTTCTACCATTTGACCAACTGAGGCCAAGCTTTTAGTGATCAAAGGCACATACAGCACATCTGACATAGACTTTGTCTGACCATTATGCATGACCAATGGTACACTTCCAACATGTGTAATTACATGCTGGGTATCATCACCTGTTTCCACATAGCCTTTTACATCCATAGGCTTCATGTGCTCAAACCATTCACCATGACATGTCATATGGTTTGAGGCTCCTGAGTCCATATACCATGTATCATCATTCTCAGCATTTGTTGTCATAGAACCCACAACATGCTTCATGGCAAACAAATGATTTGCAGTTCCATCATTGCTACTTGATGCATAGTTGCCACCATGTTGTGCATAGTTTCCACCATAATGACCACCACGTTGTGCTCTTCCCCCTCTCAAATCATTCTGTTTGCGAAAGCAATCTCTCGCCATATGACCATATTTGCCACAATAATGGCATTCAACATCTTGCATAGAATTTTGTTGGCCTTGCCAACGTCCTCTTCCACGGGGGTTACCTCTGCCTCTTTGTGGTGCATATCCACGACCACCTCGAGCACCATATGAAGGCTGAAAATTCTGCTGTGGAGGCCTATCCTGCCATCCACAACCATTACCACCACGTCCACGTGATGCGAATCTCCCCCTGCCTCTAAAACCTCTCTGCGAGTAGAAAGCCTGATTTCTGCCATCATCATGGCTAGTAGATGCATCCAGAAATGAATCACTGAGCTTGATTTCCTCAACCAACAAGAGTGAAACCAACTCATCGAAGTCGGGTAGACCTGTACTCCTCACTGAGATAGATGTATCAAAAGATTTGTATTCCTTGCCAAGACCACGCAAGGTAATATCCACCAAATCATCATCAGGCATGGAGGCATTTATTGTGGCCAATGCATCTGCAAACTTCTTGATTTCTTGCACATAATCATGTATACTCCTTTTATTCCTTTTCACATTGTGTATCTGCTGTCGCAATTGAGACTTGCGAGCACTCGTATCTGTATCAAACATCTTGACCAAAGTATCCCATGCATCTTTGGGATTCTCAGCATCCTGAATGTGTATGAGCATAGCATCAGAAATGCATATAGACAAATAATGCAGCACTTTGAATGCTCTCTTTGACCATTGCTTATGAGCAATAAGCTGCTGCTGTGTAGGTTGCCGAGGTAGCTCAGGCTCTGGCTCAGCACCTGTAATGAGATTCCAAAATCCTTTTCCTTTCAAGAAACTCTTTATCCTGTACTTCCATGCCTGGAAGTTCTTCCTATCCAGCTTTTCACCAACAATCTAAACTGGATTGTCTGACATGTTGCTCAATGCATACACCTTCCGCACACTTCAAATCTGTAAATGAGCCTTCCTCAGCTCAACCACACTCCAATGAATGTTCCAGATACTCCAAGGTAGCCAACAAACTCCAAATTTGATGTAGAAAATCAACCTGTAATCATCCAAGACGAACTGACTCACTCAGTGCAAGATACCCTGTATTGACACGCCTTCCAAGGCTCTAGATCGCAATGTAATGGTGCAATCAAGTATAGGCAACTTGCATTGACACCTAATGAACCTCAATGTTCAGTATCAACTCCATTTGACATGTGTAATTATCAATTTTTGAAAACCCCTTTTTCTGTTTTTGGAAAAAACCAGAAAAACCAGAAAAACCAGTAGAAAATTTGCTCTAATTCCTTCAATATTTCACCAAATTGAGCAACCAGGCATTCATTAGCTTAGCAATAGTGTCCATCAAGTCCATGTAAGAGGAATTTGTCCAATTGTAAAACACCAAAGATTAATTGCTCAATTAAAATGCTCTGTTTCTCTGTAACCAGTGGACAGCCTGTTTTAATCAGCTCATTCCCAGCTCAATTAAGCATCATTGACCAAACAAATCACATAGCCCTCTTCTCCAAGATGTAAAGCATCCAATTGCTAAGAGAGGTATGGAAGATATCAATCAACCGAGTGATAATCGACCTCCTCGTGGTGAAAAAACCAGAAAAATGCTCTGTTTTGTCTGTATGGGCTGCGCCGCCTGCTCTGTAGAGGGGTTTAGAAGAGTTTTTGATGCTAATTGAAGATTCCTATAGGTGCCCAACACACCTAGGCATGTGTGTAACCCATCAATGCTTGGATTTTTGTCAAATACATGCTCCAAATTGATCAATTTTTGGCTTCTTTTTCACTGTTTTGTGAGAGGTCAAAAACCAGAGTTTTCCACTCAATTAAATGCATGTAAATTGCTCCAAAAATATAGTAGGGCTTGCATAGAAGTTGCCAATACATCTCTCATTATCAGATACATGTTTGCTTTGCCAGATTTACATGTATTTCCACCATACATCAATGTTCTCAAGCTTTAATGGAAAGCTTCAAAAACCAGAATTTTGCTTTGCTTTGATTTGCTCTAAAATGCTTTGCTTTTGCCTGTTTCACCTGCAATCCGCTCAAGAATGTTTAGAAGACCTTACCCGATAGGCCAAGCTCTCAGATCTGATAGTATTTGGTGTGCTCCAAGCTTCACAGCTCCAATGGCAGCTTCACAGCTTCTTTTCACAGCTTCTTCTTCTCCCTCTTCACTCACTCACTCATAAACCCTAATAAACAGCACAAGGCTCTGATACCATGTTGAAAGAACGGTAGAGGAGGAGGAGACACATACACAGGAGCAAACCCTAATGTATATTGTAAACCCTAACCATAGAGGGAAGCCATGTCCACTCTCATACAAAGCATAATGCACTAATCCATAATCCACACAACACACAATGAGTTGTGTCCACACTCTCCTAACCCTAGCTAATGTCCACACACTATGACCAGCTGGACACGCGGTCATTTATGTCTCACACATGTTCCTACCTAATCTGCCAGCACATAGCATAGCTGGCTCACACTGACATCGAGCTTGAATCTCAACAAGCTTCAGGGGGTGTGTTGAGATATCAAGCTTATCAACTAGTGTTGTGGACATTGATGACCTATCTGGGTGATAGCTTTTGTACATACGCCAATGGTTGGGTTGGTGAGATTATGGGCGATATGCCGCTAATGGTTTCTAGACTATGTGACAACCATTTTGGTGTACTACAACTATGGCATAGTTATAGCACCAGCTTATGTAGTTAGGTTTACACTATGGATCGACCTTTGTATTTTATAGTAGGAGAGTACTTTCCTTAATGATATGTACACTAATCTCTTTATGTTATAGTAGGAGAGTACTTTCCTTTATATATGCACACTTATCTCTTTATGTTCTCTTCATGTTCTTTTTATGTTATGGTGATAGAGGAGAGAAGAAAAATTTAGCCATCCATCTATCTCGTGTGCTTCTCTACTCTCGTGTGTGGGTTTGCCTATAAGGAGCTCAAGCTCATCCTCTCCCCTACATTCTTGTCGCTTCTTTGGATGCTTCCTTAGTTGCTAATAATGTTGTTAGATTTGCTTTTGTAGTTTAGCAATATTATCTTAGTACTTTTTAGCTTTTTAAGTTATTCTGTGGAATTCTTTTGGCCAGGTGTTTGGTAGCTACTTATTCTACTTTTTCTCAAGCTCTTGGTCATTTTCTATTCATTCTTTGGTTAGTCAATACTTA
The DNA here is from genome assembly GCF_041138505.1 of Cibotium barometz. Taxonomy (NCBI): domain Eukaryota; kingdom Viridiplantae; phylum Streptophyta; class Polypodiopsida; order Cyatheales; family Cibotiaceae; genus Cibotium; species Cibotium barometz. The sequence goes on from NC_141048.1 coordinate 23,610,800, forward strand.
TGCCTATTTGAAGAGATATCTTGCCTCTAGACTTGATCTTTGGTTGGCAATCCTCTACATGGTTTAAAATTATTGCTAAACTTTATGTTAACACCATATATATGAACTTATAGTTAGGATCCTTGGTTTTCAGCTTCTCTTGACTGTGTAGTTTCACCCTATAGTTTATATAGGCCCTTGTTCTATATTATAGGCTCTTGTTTTATTTTATTTGATTAATTTCTTGTGCTTTTTGTTTCTACGCTTGCCTTCATAACTTTTTTTCTTCCTATCAATCTTCTTGTTTTCTTTTTGTATTTTTTCTTCTTGGGTTTTCTTTGTTCTCCACTTGTTAATATGTTACATTAACACTTGTTTCTTCTAGTTTAAAGAGTTAGAATCCTTACCTTTGTTCTTTATGCTAGGGGATTGTCCCAAAGAAATGAGCTAAACTCCTCAAATGTGAGAGGAGTAGGCCTAATACCAACATTAAAAAATGTAGCAAGATTATCATCCTTAGGTGGCAATACCCTTAGACAATGACGATGTGTGAGATTTGGAAAGAGCATACTCATTTTGCAGCCATTTGGTTATAGAGATCTTTGATTCTTGTGAGAAACACCTCACATCATTTCACCTTTATTTAGTTTCTCTTATTTAAGATGATTTTTAAGATTCTAAATGCTTCAGGGATTTGTGGTGTCATACTCTACAACAAGGTCCATGCTTCTGTAGGTGAAACTATCATACCTAGGTGGAAATACCCTTAAATAGTGAAATGATTATTGAGAGCCAAAAAGAGCACACTCGTTACAACCATCTAGTCATGGAGATCTTTGATTCTAGTGAGGAACACTTCCACCGTTTCACCTTCATTCAGCTTCTCTTGTTGAAGCTGATTTTCGAGATTCTGAATCCTTGAGGGATTTATGGTCTTGTATTGGCTATGTAACAAGGTCCATGCTTCTACAATTTTGGAGACATGCTAAACCATGGTCAACACACTATCTTCCATGCTCGTGGATGATGGCATAGAGAGCATCTTAATCCCTTCATCTTTGTAAGCTTGGACAAGGTTGGTAGCAAGTGGTATAGGGTTGTTATCTACATCCCTTATTGGTCGCAAGTGATGAGTGTAAACACCAACGATGATGTCCCAAAGCTTATAGGAGGAAAGAATAGCCTTAAGCTTAAACTTCTAGAGGATAATTAGTGATGTTAAGTTTTCCTTTAGCACCAAATGGTAGTGGGTAGGTTCTTGCTGGTAGAAGATGCCATTTCTTTAAGGGAATACTATAGAAAGTAATTAGAAACAGTTATTGGAGGAGTCAAATCATTTTCTCTCACAGGTTACTAACTCAAAGGTGTCCGACATTATTATTACGCTACCAGAAGAGCCCTCACTTGATAGTTACTACTGTGACATAGTAGCGCAGTATAGAGGGTTCTTATTTCATGCATTTGAGGCATAGATGAATGTGGCCACTCTCGAGGCTAATCATGTGGACATGAAAAATTTAGCTAGATGCTTGGAGTATATGTACATCTCTTACATGACTTTGCTATCAATGGAGAATATATTTTTCTAATACTCTTTTGCGTGTTGACATCATTTATCTTTGCTATTATTTCATTTAAAGTTTAGACTCGTATTGGTGTGCAGATTCTTAATGCATCTTATTGATAATAAGCATAATATAAAAATGCCTAATGTTTATAAGGAATATTAGTATGGAGATTCTTAATGCATCTTGTTGACAATAAGCATAATATAAAAATGCCTAATGTTTGTAAGGCGTGGACAAACCACAAGCCTCCCAAATTTTGTATGTACACTTCGCTTATTTTTAGAGAGAATGGTTAGCCGGATGGGACTTTTTGGTTTGATTGATTATGAAAGGAGAAAATGCCCGTGGTGGTTAGACATGAAAAAAGGATCATGTGTTAAGGAGGAGAAGGTGGCATATTTGAAACATTTGAAGGGGGAGTATATGTCAGATTCTGGTTCATTAGGGGAGTTGAATGCCGAAAAGAAAAAGCAAATTGAGAAGGAGATTTAAGCAATGAAAGAGAAGGAAGAGAGGGAGCACAAAGAAGTGGCCAACAAGGGAGGTCAGCCTTTCAAGCATTCTACATGTATGATTGAACATCTCATGGAAAGCCACAACTTAATTGCATGTATGGTTGGGTCTTTGTGGCATATTGATGTTCCTTGTCCAATTCAATCAATAGTGCATCTTTTGTTGTTGCTACTTTATGAACAAGTAACTATGAGGAAACACCTATTGTTCTAACGAAGGGGTCTACCACATTCCAACCTCTTTCTACATTCATAAGCATGAAAAGTGTTGGATCTTCAAAGAGTATAAAAGTTTGACAATATGACTATATTTCTCTTCGTAGGCAACTCTTAGCAGTAATTATATAAGGATGGTTTGGAAATTACACATTTCTTTTACTTGGATCAAGGGAGTAATTATAAGGATGGTTTGGAAATTACACATTTACTTGGATCAAGGGAGTGGACAAGCTAAGGGCTTCAAAGCAAAGTTCTTGGACTGTGGATCTAACTATAATTGATCTTCCTATAAGTTGTTTGATAGATTTTATGATGCATATTTGAGATACAAACAAGTCTTTAAAAACATAATTAGTATTTTGGTTGTATTCTTGGTATAAGTGCTCAATTTGAATCATTCTTATTTGAATGTTTGAAGATATGCACGATCACAATGTTTGGTTTGCATAAGCGTGAAAAGAGTCCTCAGGCTTACATGCAACAAATGAAAATGGTGGTGAGATTCAAATGGAATCTAGAGGGCTCAGAGCCATATTCAAAAGAGGGCTCAGAGCCATATTCAAAAGAGAAGAAATATGGTGTGGAATACAAGGTAATAAGCATTTCATCGTACATTCATTGGTTGTATTCTTGGTATAAGTGCTCGATTTGAATCATTCTTATTTGAATGTTTGAAGATATGCACGATCACAATGTTTGGTTTGCATAAGCGTGAAAAGAGTCCTCAGGCTTACATGCAACAAATGAAAATGGTAATCTTTTTCCTATGTCTTTGGGATTTCTTTTTAAAAGCTTGTCTATTTCTTAAAAGAACTCGTGTGTTTAAGTAAATATTGGTGTTCTTTTTGTATGAATTGTTTAACATGGTTGCAAAAGTAATGCTCCAAGACATATCCACGCATGTGATGACACACTACTTGCCATCATTGAGAGTAGAGCTAAGAGAGAAAGCAAGAGCAGCAGGAGCCACTTGAGAAAAGTGCTCCCCATATGATGCTATTTTTGGAGGCATTGTGTCCATAACCTATGACGGACAATGAGACGTACTATGTTTTATGTCATGTAATTAGTTTAATTATTCTGAGTCATGGGCCGGGCTTGTCGGCACCATATGCAAAGGATAAAGGGATTGGGTGATCTCACCGATGAGAGGCGCACCTTGAATATCAATAGGATAAGGGTTAGGATCGGCCGACCATGTATGGGCGCCCATGTGTGAACGGCCAAGTCACTTATAAGAGTCAAATGTAACCCTAAAACCCTCATTCTCATGTGTTGTGAATACAAGAGTGCTCTTGCCTTATCTCCTTGGTTTCCTTCTCCTGCGTGTGTGTGTGAGAGAGAGAGAGAGAGAGTGAAAGAGCGATCGAGCACTGTGTAGTGGCACGGCGTGGCGGAGAGACGGTAGAGCGGCGATCGGTGGCTCTTTCTTCACTGCGACACGGGAATCCTTCAAGGCGGCGGTTGAGCGGTGAGTGACACACCTTTTGCATTCTGTTTGAGCTTGCTTTCCTGGTCATATGCTTGCAGCCATTCGTGGCTCGCACACGGTGTTCGGCAAGTCCCCAGCTCTACGACCTGTGCGGCAAAAGCGCACATTTTTGGTACCGCTGCTGGGGAGTTGCCCTGCACCAAGCTCTAGTTTACAGCTCGGGCTGCTGCGTGAAGTGAAATTTTCACTGTAGGAAAGGCGTCTGTGTGTTTGTTGTTGTTGAGGCGTTTCTGTGTTTTGCAATCTGTTTTTGCAATTTGTCTTCTGCATTTCTGTTTCTTTTGCTATTTCTCCGCTCCGCGTGTGGGCATACATTCTGTTATCTGGTTTTCTGCGTGTGAGGAGGGATTTCTGAATCCCCAGGCCTGTGTTGTGTGCGAACTGCGTCGCGGCAAAGTCTAAACCCTAGAAAGAAACACTATAAAACTTATCCCAAAAAAAACTAATTGTAAAAAAAATAAAAATAAAAAATAAAAAAATTATTTTATTTTCAAAGAAAAAAACCAAACGTGTGGAGAGGAAAGATTTTTTAATTGGAGAAAAAAAAATTGAAAAGAAAAACCCCCAATTGACCCCGACCCCGACCCCGGCCTCGGTCTCGGTCTTTTGATATATATATATGTAGGAGAGTGAGCCTCCATAGCTTTCTTTCAAGTGAGAGCTTATGGGAAGTTGTGCCCTATATGTAGCCCACCCCCCAAGGAGTAAAGTGAGCATGTGGGATAAAGCCCTCACCCTTTCCTCCACAAGCAAATAGGCTTTCGCCCCTTCTCCACAAGGAAACAGACTGTTTTGAGGACTACAGGAGCTCTGGATAGGCGAATACGGTGCTGTAAAGCACACTAGGACCCTTTGAACGATACGCTCGTTTCGAGCTATTACACGTCCTAGTTTAGATTCGACCATAAGTAAGGGGGTTAGAAACGAGTTAAAAACAATACAAAAACAAGTAAAAATGGGGTGCGAAACACCTAAGAAACCACTTGTGTGGGCTTCAAAGGTAGTCACCAACGCCCGTAGGGTACCCACATCATATGCATCTACGCTCTGGTCAGGTACTAGAGCTTGAGCCACTAGAAAGCATTTTAGTTTACGCAGGCTCACACCATCCCTCCACGTTGGCATCTTGGCCTTCGGTTGGAACCCAAGGGAGTGCAACCCAAGATCCACGAATAGTGGATAGTGACTCATCCTCTGACTCAGAAGCCATGGAAGGGCACCCTACCAAGAACCCTGAGGAGACAAGCCAAAACATGCCAGTTTGGGCCCCACAACCCGGATCTAGCATGTTTAGTCGTCTAATAGAGACCTTTAGTAGAGCTACACGCTCTGAACATGCGACAAGCGAAGTAAATGAAGAAGGAGGGGTAGTGGATTCGCCATTCACATCTCATGTAGACCCTACCTTCCCAAAGAGTGTCCATGTGGATATTCTACCCACTTCGTTTAATGAGAGCCCTACTGAGCTACCACCTTCCGACGTGCCTCCTAAAGTAGAGGTCCCTAGAAGCCAATCCATAAGAAGTGACATTGCGTCCACTTCAAGAGAACCGTTTGGCACACCAAGTCTGGATGGGATATTTCTCAATGAAAATTAGGAATATGATCTACACACAGAGACTCTAACTAACCTATATGCGGGTTACGCATACCATGTAGGTTGGTTAGAAGTCCTACGATCTACATCTAGCGCCACTAATCTAGAAGAGCAACAGCAAATGATATGTGAGGTTATTCATAGAATTATCCAAATTGAGAGGCAAAATAGGGGAGTGAACCTAGTTTCCATTGGCCCTATGAGGTTTTTGGATACGGGCAAGGCCAAACAACGAGCCCTATCACAATTGGAGACTCCCTCGGTGAGTCCCATAGACCCTTCATATGTTGTTTCGCCTGGAGTCTCAATGCAGGTTGAGCCCACGAGCAGTAAGTTTAGCTTTCCAACCTTGGCTCAACTTTCCATTTTAGGGAATCCGCAATGCCTACCCCAATGATGAGCATAGTGGAAAGTGCACCTGTCAGTACGACACCGCTACCTAGTGGAACAGTACCTACAACAGTGCGTGCCAGTGTCTATCGACCATATGTACCTATCGCTACTCATGCTCATGTAGCTCCTACGCCTCTTAGTATGCCAATGGCGTATGCTCCACGACCGCCTTATCACAACCCTTATCCAAGAGGAGCTAGGCCTAGTCACATATCATATCCTACGTCATTTGCCAACATACCCAGACCAACGCCAACTCCTATCAGCCAAGCTATCCCAGAAGTGCCTCCACCAGCTATGCCTGCTCACCTAGGTGATCTCGCATCGTTTGCTCAAACGATCGGATGATCTATTGTGGAAAACATGCGGGGTATGCCTGAGAGAGAACCTAGAAGCAAGGCAGTACAAGTGGCCAAGCCCACTCAAAACTTCAGTGGTAACGAGGGTGTTAGGAAGCACATTGAAGTCTTTGAACACGTGTGTGATTCCTTGGAAGAGCACAATGAGCTGCATAAGTGTAAAGCCTTAGGCTTAACCTTGAGTGGGAAGGCCGGAGATTGGTATCGAACCTTAAGGATTGAAGAGCGCACTCACTACCCCACTCTTAAGAGATTGTTCTTGAAAGAATACATACGTGAGGGTGTGCTTTGGGGAGTAGCATCTCAACTCCAAAAAGCTGAACCCGAGGAAGGGGAGTCAGTGAGAGACTTTATAAGCCGATTGAAGCATCTAAATTCTCGCTGCACTCCCGATGAGCGCTTCAATAATAACCAACTGTTCGATAGATTCATCCGAGGATTGTGCCACGAGGATATATACAATGGCCTAGTCATTAGAGGTCTTACAACGTGGGAAGCAATCACTGCCAATGCAATCCAGTTAGAAGACAACTGGATGATTGCAGGTAAAAAGGTGTCTTGGGAGACAAAATCCATTAGTTCGCAGGTATCTGGGCACGAGCCAATGACGGTGAAACCTATTGCCAAGGAGCCCAAGATATCTGAAATGTCTATGAGACCGACCTTACTAAGGCTCTCCAAGAATACTTTAGGGGTAATCGAGCTCCTCAGAATAGCCATATGTACCCAAGGAGAGAGCAACAATGGTGTTCGGTTTGCTTAGGACCACATAGCACGAGTGAATGTCCCACATTCAGAGTCAAATTCAATGGGAATTGCAATGCACGTGGTAAGTATGGTCATCAATCTAAGGATTGCCTAGTACTTAAGCGTATGTTAGCAAATCAGGCACCCCTAGCCTGGTCAAACACACCTCAAGTACCTGCGCTAATGCCTGCACCACCTGTTGAGCAGCCGTCACACAGCACATGGTTCCAAGGAACCCGAATGTAGTCCAGTCTATGCCATTACCACCGCCAGTGCTAGGACCACAACCTCCACATCCAAGGATTACCCCTATAATCCAGATGGGTTGTGAGTCACATAGTGCGTGTGGGGATTATGAAGAGGAGATAGACCCCACTGCTCCATATGGGATTGATACGTTTGAAATGATTCCCCAGTACTACATGGAGGATCATTTCGGGCAAGTCAAGCCTGTATATCAAGCGGCTTCTCTCGCCACAAGAGGGCAAAACCTTAATACCATGGCAAGGAGACCACCTCTTCAATGATGCTACGATTGTGTGGTGGACCGCATCGCGTAGCGGAGTGTCCTAATAGGCTACAGAAGATCGCTACTCAAATGCAACCAAATCAAGGGAGCACATCGGGAATGCCGGTACTTACATGTAATCATTGTGGCATAGATCATTTGATTGCTCAATGTCCACATAATCCTAATGCACCCAAGATTACGCCATTGAATTTGGTTGAGGTCACCAATGAGGCATGAGGAACCACACCCGTTGTACCCGCGAATGTAGTTACACGATCAATGCTTCAAAATCAAAACTACATTCTTGAAGAGAGGGATACTGCATCAATTGCTCAAGCAAAGAAAAAGAAAATGTGGCGGAAGAGATCGCTTAATGCCACGAGCTCCAAGCCTAGTTCAAAGACTAACATAGGAACGGGAGACGACCCTGTGTATATGAATGATCTTGAAGATGATTCTGATTTAATAGAAACCATGGGGACCAAAGCCACTACCTTAAGGGAGGAACCCACTCAAGAGCTCAATGAAGGAGAATCAAGCGAGTACATAAATAAGGGGAAACAGAAGGAAACTTCCTCGGCCCCACAACCAAGTTAGTTAATACCCTCTCGACCACCCAAACTGACTGAGACTCTCCAAGACAAGCCACGTGGGCCAAAAACCCTCAAGAAAAAGATTGGAACTTACCCAAACCCAGTTGAGGAGATTGAACAAGTGCAACACTTAAGGGGTTTGGTGGAAGAAACACAAAGAGAACTGGAGCCAAACCCGAGAAAAATCAAAATTCCAGACACAGTGTTTCCTACGCAAGTTCAACCTCACAGGAACCATAAACCGTTAGCTATACCTAGTATCATTCGGGAAGAAAGTGAGGATAGGACATCAAGAAGTGGGCAAACACCCTTCTTGCTAGAAAGAATGTTTAGTGAAGAAATGCCTGACCCCATCGAAGAGGAAGTAATTCCATCTTCACCAGTCCCTAGTCAAGGGGTGATATCTCAAAAAGTACCGTTGAATGTGTCCAAACTAATGGATTTCATGTCCTCTGAGATCAGAACCACGATCATATCCAAATTATATGGAGATCCTGAGCTATTCTTAACTCTTCGGGCATTTCTCAATGGAGAACTAAAGGCGGAGCTACCACAATTTGCAAATATGGATAGACCCGACACGCTTCAAGATGAAGGGGAACATTGGGATCTACAACCCAACCCAGATGAAGACTCGGTCGTTGAAATACCTGTTAACAAGTTGGGACAGTACTTTGAAGGTGACGAATCTAATGCAACCCTCCCCAGTACTACCAAGGGATTAACTCTAAAGGGAATCCTTGATGGTGGTGCTGGAGTGAGCATTGTGACTAAAAACTGTTGGGAATCTATGGGAAGACCTCACCTCGAAGTCCCAAACATAGTGGTTAAGATGGCAAACAGAACTATTGCTAAACCTATTGGAATGTTAAGGGACCTTACGATCAAGGTTCTGGGATACAAGGTAAAACATACCTTCATTGTAATGGATTTCTCCAAGCATCCTATGTCATATCAAATGATCTTAGGACGTCCTTTCATGAGGGAAGCACAAATGGTGCATGACTAGTCGAAAAACCATGTCTATCTACAATTCCAGGACTCTGTCATTCGAGTTGATCTTGAGAATGGTCGTGCACATCCTTTAGGAAGCAGGGTTATCATTGATAATCGATCGGATACCACTATTCACTCTGCCCCATTAAGGTATTGCTATACATGCAAAAAAGAGACTGATGATGGGAAAGATTCTCCTTATATGGATGTCCTACCGGGTATGACTGAGTCGGATAACGTGGATTGGGTACACCTAGCGGCAACCATAGACACATGGGAAAATAGAGGCACAAGTTGGGTAACACCTGAGAGGGGCAAGATATGCCACCATTAGTGCCAATAAACATGATAGGTGTTATGCACTTGACTCCTGATGGTGGCGAGAAAGTGGCAAACTCCACTGACACTGAAAGTAGCGAAGACTCTGACCAATGCAACTCTGAGTACAAATCTCAAGAAGAAACTAACTCTGAGCCTGATGGGGGGGATGAATCAAATATTCACCCAAATGTGGAAGCAAGGTGCTCAAGGCCTAGGACAGTGACCTCTTGCAGTTCATCTGAAAGTGAGGGGACACAAGTGAAGATCGACCAAGTGAGTCCGAATCTGATAGAAACAAAAATCAAAAACTTGGTAAGAAGAAAACGAGACATAAGCGCCAACGCTATCGAGCTAATGTACGCACTGCAATAAACAAGGAAAGATCCACTGCTGCAGAATGGCTTAGTTATGTAGGAGCCATTGATGCTCATCGGAAGTTAGCGGATAATTGGAGACAATACCTCCAAAGTGTCATGTGGTGTATTCCGCAACCTCATGACGTCGCCCAATTAGAAATCGAAGAGAAGCCGATTCTAAGTCGTACTGCAAGGAGGCGGCAAAACCAAGAGTTGGCTCAGCAACAAAAGGAAGCGGAATTGAAAGAAAAAAGCCTGGCACAACAAGAACCAGTAGACTTACACCCCGCACCCGAGCATTTCAAATCATTTACCACAGGGGAACGTAAAGTGGTCTACACAAAAGCCCAACGAACGCCTACCAATGGGAGTAGCGGTGTCTACGATGGCCCTGCGGCGGTAGTTAAGGAGATAGACTTAGCAGATCCGGGTGAGGAGTCTAAACCAGTTTTTATTGCTCAAGACCTCACCAAGGCGGAAGAAGCTGCACTTACGAAGCTTCTTAAAGAATTCAAGGACATATTTGCTTGGACATATCATGATATGAAGGGTGTTCCACCCTCGGTGGTGCAAAACACGATTCCAATGATTAGCACTGCTAAACCAATCCAGCAACGTCCCTACCCAATGAATCCTAAGTACGCAAAGATTGTACAAGAGGAAATTGAAAAGCTTGTAAAATGTGGATTCATATACCCTATTGAGCACTCAGAATGGGTTTCTTCGATAGTCATCGTACCAAAGAAGAATGGGAAACTCAGAGTGTGCGTTGATCTCAAAAAGGTTAATGCAGCCACCAGAAGGGATCATTACCCCTTGCCATATTCTGAACATGTGCTTGAAAGAGTGGCAGGCAAGGAGGCATATAGCTTTTTAGATGGATACTCGAGTTACAACCAGATCACAATTGCAGTCGAGGACCAAGCTAAAACAGCATTTATCACGGAGTTTGGAGTGTTTGCCTTTCACGTCATGGCTTTTGGCTTGACCAATGCACCTGCAACATTCCAACGATTGATAATCATGGCCTTTAAGGAATATCTAAGGGACTTCTGTGAAGCTTTCTTAGATGATCTTTGTGTTCATTCCTCTTGGGATGAGCACTTGATGTGTTACGAAAAATATTTGAAAGGTATAGATTATATCGCATCTCATTGAATCCTTTCAAATGCCAATTCTGGGTTAAACACGGAGTTATTTTAGGGCATATAGTGTCCAAAAATGGGATTTCCACTAACGAGAGTAAAATCAAGGTCATTTTGGAATTGCCCCCACCCACCAACTATAAGGGAGTCCAACGCTTTATGGGCCACGTTGGTTATTATCGAAGGTTTATTCTATTCTTCGCCGAGATAGCTCGACCATTGTATAAGCTTCTCATCGAGTTTATTTGGACCGAAGAATGTGACCGTGCCTATGAGCTATTAAAGAAGGCCTTGACGAGTGCTCCAATCTTGAGAATGCCTAACTGGGATTTACTCTTCCATGTGCATATTGATGCATCAAACTTTGCTATTGGGTGTGTGTTAACTCAACCTGGAGAACACAAGCTAGACTACCCCATTAGCTTTGCCAGTCGCCAGTTGAATGATGTTGAGATGAACTACACCACTACGGAGCGAGAAGGGTTGGCAATGATATATGCAGTAAGGAAATTTTGTTATTACCTCCTTGCCACACCAAGTTTGTTTTCTATGTGGATCATCAAAAAGCATTTTTGTATCTGGTAAACAAACCATGCTCCACGGGAAGAATCACACGATGGCTATTGATTCTTCTTGAGTTTGATTTCACCGTTGTTGTGAGACCTGGCAAAAAACATGTTATGGCTGATCATTTGTCTCGTATACCTAATGGTGAGGCTCCTACGGGGGTTGATGATGACTTACCTGACACTTCCTTGTTCATGGTGGAGACAATGCCTGAATGGAGTGAGAAGATTATTAACTTTTTGGTTAATGGCTTTCTACCCAAGGAGCTTCGTAAAGATCTAGCTCGAAAGCTAATCAAAGAATGCGAACCCTATTGCCTGACAGCTGGGACTCTTTATAAAAGAGGAAAGGATGACGTTCTTAGGCGTTGTGCCTGAGAGGATGAGTATCTATACATTTTGCAAGAGGCACATATGGGCGTAGCCGGTGGTCACTTCTCAGGAGACTTAACTGCACGAAAGATCTTACAATCACGGTATTGGTGGCCCACTATGTTCCAAGATGCATCTCTTTGTGAAGGGTTGCGATGAATGCCAACGATACAAGAAACCCCAATGGAAAGATCAGATGCCCCTACATCCAATCAAAGTAAACCAACCATTTGAAAAGTGGGGTTTAGACTTTGTAGGTCCAATTAGCCCAACGGCCCAAAACACACAATCTCGCTATATTATTGTGGCCACTGACTATATGACCAAATGGGCTGAAGCAAAAGCAACACGTAAGGTAGATGCGAGGACAACAGCCAAGTTCCTCTTTGAAAATATAATCACACGCTTCGGTTGTCCTTTTGAACTTGTGAGCAACAATGGGACGCATTTTATAAATGATGTGATTAAGGAGCTCACAATAAATTTCATGATATCCCATCATAAATCTACTCCTTATTATCCGCAAGCGAATGGCCAAGCCGAGAGAACAAACAAGACATTAATCTCTGTTTTGACAAAGACAATTGAAGCTCATCGCACGGATTGGGATCTAAAGCTTACGACAGCTTTATGGGCCTATCGTACTGCGTACAAAGTGGCTATTAATTGCACACCATTCAAAATGGTATATGGCCAAGAAGCAGTCATGCCGTGGGAATTTGTCATTCCTAGTCTTCCTGTTGCTACTCAAGAGGGTTGGGATGGTAATCCCTTAGTAGAGCGACTGTATATCCTTGAGCGACTAAACGAAGAAAGACAATTGGCTGTGTACAATGCCCTTGTGGAGAAGGATAGAAGGAAAAAATGGTTTGATCGCCACCTAAAGGACAAGGACATCAAGGTTGGGGATAAAGTCCTGATGTATGGAGTGCGAAACGAAAAGAAGAAGCTCAAATATGCTGGTAAGGGACCGTATAGAGTATGTGAAATTACCCCGCAAGGTACCATCAGAGTGGAGACTCTCGATGGAGTTGAAACCATTGGATTCCTTAATAATGGGAGTAAATTCAAAAGATACTATGACCCCCTGTGCCAAGAGGAGTTACATACAATCCATCAAAAGAAGGTAGCTAAAGAACAAGCTGAGCTTAAAAAGATACAAGCGAGAGTCGAAGCCAAAGAACGTCAACAGCGTGCTAGGCGACAACGAGAAGCTAACTTGGGAATTACGCAAGTATTTTTCGAGGAAGCAGAGGAGGATGCACTGGAATCTGACCCGCCTCTAAGATACCCAATTGAGTTACAGAGTCCTTACGGGGAGGTGCTGTATAATGCATTATTGGATACAGGAGCTCAACACAATTTGCTATCATATGGCGTGTGGTGTCAACTTGGAAAACCACCTTTATCCAAGAGCGCTATCCAAGTTCAAGGAATCAACAAGAAAAAAACCCCTATCTCAGGAGTTCTACACACTCCGGTTGCCTATGACAAGGGGACCATAATTCAAAGCTTTTTGGTTATGCCTGCGGGTTCCATGGAAGGGACTGTAAACTTAGGGCGCAAATGGATGATGGCCACCAAGTGCAATATCGATTGGGCAACTAGACGAGTCACAACGCAAGAACCAACACTAGGTCTGACCGCTCAAAATCCCGCACCTAAGTCATCCACTCAAATGCTAGATAATGAAAAATCACAAAGTCCAGTGGCAAAACCATCTTTGATTGTTTGCCACCCCTCTAACGCTTCAACGCCAAGAGTGAAAACATGCAGGGTGGTCTCTAAAGCTCTGCTTACTATGCCAAAAAACACATACAAATGGGTCCCAAAAGCTTCGTTAATAGCTACTTCCCCTGCTCAATCTCGTTCAGCCACCAAGAAGCCTCGTAAAAGGAAAGCAGCTACCCACCCGAGAAAGGGCAATGTAACATCACGATGGATCCCTAGAAAATTATTAGTAGCCCAAGGGTACTACGAGGGGAATGACCAGATTTGGGTCCCTAAACATAAGCTGAATCCCTCTACATCACCTGTAAAACCTTGCAAACCAATTGTTGCCACCCCAATGACAATTCAAGACCGTGGTAAGGGAAAGGTAACAGAGTGCTCCGCATCACTTCTTCCAGAGTTAGTTTGGATTCCCAAACGATATCGATCATTACCACCTAGCTCAGGAAGGGGGGAGCCACATGAAGCTTCTAGCTCCTCATGCCAGGCACACACTCATATAGAAGTTTCTACATGCTCTACACCTACTCTTGTCAACACCCAACAAAAAACCGATGAGTCTACATCTCCCCTTGTAATAGTATCGTCGGAAACCATTTCCTCCATTCGTCAATGGGAGCGTACACTACCATCTCTGCAATTGGATGTGGCCACAAGGGTCATAAAAAGCTATCTGCCCACATCACAACCTATGACCCGCTGGACGAATTGGTTCCAGGAGGCTGCAACATCATTGCAAATAATATGATCTACCCAAGGAAAGGGGGAGCATGTACTCACGCTCGACATTCTAATGCTTCCTCCTTAACCTTCTCCCCTGACCATGTAATTGCCAAATTCAAGGGGATGTATATATATAGCTTCATACATTTTTTAAAAAAAAACAAAGAAAAGAAAAACAAAAAATAGTAAAAAGAGCAAGAGCACAAAAAGAGGAGAAATATCCGTATACAATCCAGAACTAGATTGACCTGTCATAAACCTACTGATGCTATATTTGTGTTTGCAGATATGGCAGATGCACGATCATCATACACTTCATCCACTCCCACCTTTGGTGAGAGGTATCATCTGTACCTTTCTCAGATATTTCACATGTGCTATCCTGTAATTGAAACTGAATGGGATCATATAGATGTACTAGCTAGAGAGGAAAATGTTGATGAGGAATTAGAATGGCTAATTCACCTATTGACCATGACTGACCCCTACTCCGTAGAGGAAATATCCCCGATAGCCCAATGCTTTCCTTTTCCACAAGATGACTATCCTCGCATGGTTACATTCTTGATAAGTTTATGCGGATGGGAAAATGAAAAGGAAATATCTGACAATGATGAATGGACGGATGAAACTCATGGCACTACTGAGGTTGACTTTATTTATTTGGATGATGCGGATAGAGGCTTAGCCTTAGGGCTAGAGCCAGGACTCTATAACATCCTCTTACCGTATCCTCAGTAGTAGTGTGGTGACTGGTAGAGGTAGGTTAGTGTTTTCTAGTTTTTTCTAGTTTGGATTCCTTAAACGAGTCTTTAATTTTTCACACTGATGTGCCTCTCGAGGTATAGTGCTTGTTAGTTGGTTGTACAGGTGGAAAAGTTTGAGGTGGGTTCGCTTTCAAGTCCTGAGATAACCGCAACGCTCATACATAAATATCTCATCAAATTGCAGGCATTTTTCTCATCGAATCAAGGAGATCTCCAAAATACAGGTGTAATTCTTCCATACCCACTCTCTTTCGTTTTTACTGTTCAATTAATTGCATGAACTATAATGCATGGCCACATGGAAATTGTCAATGTACTACTTAGTTTTTGAAGTTGCCTGATGTGCTGGTGTGAATCATTAATGAGTTTAACCTTATTGGATATATTCTTGAGAATGCATGCAGTCTTTAGTTAACCTTGGAATACGATTGAATAGGTCTAGGGTCAAACCATCTTAATGTTTGACACCTGGCCATGTGTGTGTTGACCTCTAGGACATAGCTTTTACCCCTTTGTCGAAAGGATGCAAGACAAATTATAGTTCAGGAGAGCGAAGATCAAAAGAAATAAATTTTTAAAAAAAAACCTACAATAAATGGCAATACAAGTCTATGATGTGCTTTAATGTTGGCCTATCGCCTTATTGATACTTGTTGGTAGGCGAGGAGAGTATTCTACTCCAGACCGATGCCTTGGTTGGTAGGGGGTAGCCTTGCCTAAGGTGAACTAATAGATTCCTGGATAATGCCTTGTGTTAAACATGGTACCAGGATCGATGTTAGTTTTGCCTTAGGAAGGTCGCCATTGTGTGTAAAAATTGTCACGTGTATAAAAAAAATAAAGGCAAAAAGCTCCTATAACTCTAATGTTTCTTGTGTCCCTAGACTCGTGGTATTAACTTGTTCTTAGAGTAGACACAGTGTGGTCATCTATTTATTTATTAAGCTTGGTTATTTTCCTTGACTTAGGCCAGTTATAAACCTTAATTAACCTTTGACACCTTGCTAACTCTTGATTTACTTTCAATAATTATTAAACTCCTATTAATTTGCTACACTAGCTCATTCATGTGACCCCTTAAACTAAGTCTCATAGCAACATCCATTGTGGTCTAACATGCTTGAATTTATACACTTTATATCTTTTGAATTCCAACATACTTTCACTCTACTTCCCTGTTTTGCAGACGGTCTACCACAACAACCCTATCGAGCTTACCATACCATAGCTTCCGAGGACGAAATCTACATCAGGAAGGGGGGCATGTTAACCTATGACGGACAATGAGACGTACTATGTTTTACGTCATGTAATTAGTTTAATTATTCTGAGTCATGGGTCGGGCTTGTCTACACCATATGCAAAGGATAAAGGGATTGGGTGATCGCCGATGAGAGGCGCACCTTGAATATCAATAGGATAAGGGTTAGGATCGACCGGCCATGTATGGGCGCCCATGTGTGAACGGCCAAGTCACCTATAAGAGTCAAATGTAACCCTAAAACCCTCATTCTCATGTGTTGTGAATACAAGAGTGCTCCTGCCTTATCTCCTTGGTTTCCTTCTCCTGCGTGTGTGAGAGAGAGAGAGAGAGAGAGTGAGTGAGAGAGAGTGAGAGAGAGCGATCGAGCACTGTGTAGTGGCACGACGGCAGAGAGGCGGTAGAGCAGCGACGGCGGCTCCTTCTTCACTGCGATGCGGGAATCCTTCAAGGCGGCAGTTGAGCGGTGAGTGATACACCTTTTGCATTCTGTTTGAGCTTGCTTTCCTGGTTGTATGCTTGCAGCCATTCGTGGCTCGCATATGGTGTTCGGCAAGTCCCCAGCTACGACCTGTGCGGCAAAAGTGCACAGTCCACAAAAGGAATCGATTCTTGAGCTGGGGGGGACTGGCCCTTTCATGAAGGCATGCATGTACATAGGCAGACCTTGCCTTGTCATGGAGGAGGACTTGGACATATGTACGAAGTACTTGACAGCTCAACTGGATGGTTTTTGGGGCTCCCAAAAATCTGCTACATTGGATGTGGACAAGTTGGATGATGAGGAGGAGCACATTGATATTCCAGATGTGCCAGCAGACTAGTGAGTATTATATGTTGTTATTGGCATTTGTCATCAAGCTATTTATTGCACTTTAGTTGGTGAAATTGTTGACTATGAAGTGTTTTGCCTTGTTATGCTAAGCAAATCACTCGGCCGCAAGATGGCATGAGAGCCTCACTATGATCAGTAGTAGGTGGTGGATAGTTGTAGATTCGCATGTAATCCTTTTGTGGATAATAGTGCTATAGAGGATTAGTGGAACCATGACTTCACTTTTTTTGGCCTTTTGATATTTTGCACATGGGATTTTTTGCCTATGTAGAGCATTTATGAGAATTTTTGCCTATGTAGAGAGCATTTATGAGAATTTTTGTCCTCATACTCTATGGCTATGTGCCTTATACTACCTATCTATGGGCAAGTTCTTCTATGGCTTTGTTACAATTAAGCTTTCTTTTATGGTTGTGATTTGGACACCTTTAGGGTGATTCGTCGAATGAAAACCAATTTGTTGTGTTTGAAATTGGACTAAACTTGTTTTGAAGATTTGAGAATATTTTGTTTCATTTGTTGACCTCCTAGTGTTTGTGCCATATAATACCTATCCGAGCACGTTTCTTTATAGCTTTCTTGCAAGTGGACATGCTTTAATGGTTGTGATTTATATGTCTTTATGATGCTTTATGGATTTTGAAAACTAATTTGTGGTTATTTCGTTTGTTGAGTTGCTAGTGTTCATACCATATGCTACATATCTATGGCATGTTCCTCTATGGCTTTGTTACAAGAGAACATGCTTATGTGGTTGTGATTTAGATACCTTTTTGATGCTTCATGGCTATAAAAACCAATTTGTTGTATTGGAAATTGGTTTCAATTTGTTTTGAAAATTTGCTTTTGTGGGCTCATTAGTGACCTAAATTCAGTATCATAGGTTTCTTGCATGGGAAGCAAAATTTGAAGCTAGTGGTTCATCCATTAATGTCTTCTCTGTAGCAAAATGCTTGTTTTCACAAAGAATCAAGCCTAGGATTACTAGTTTATTGGAACGTAGATTTCACAAAGCATCAAGCCTAGGATAATTAGTTAATTAGAAAATTGGTTTGGAAATACTTCTCATGGAAGTTTCCTAGAGAACTAGGTGAAAGCTTGGATTAGAAATTTTGCTGCTCGTAATATATCGCTCGTATGTTTTTGCTCGTAATATATCGCTCGTATGTTTTTGCTCTAAATACTAATGCATTCCTTTTGAGCCACCCATGCAAATTTTATGAGGCTAATCTTGTGTTTTCGCAGATGTTTTAGCATCCTTTGTGAATTTAATTGATCCTCCATGCAAGCCCACTTTTGACAAAATCTCCTCTAGTTTGGCAATAGACTCAACACATCTCTGTTCCAGCTCTACATGTAGGGTACATGGCTGGTCATGAGACAAATATGAATATCAAGAATTGGGTCTAGACTATCAAATTTTTTTTATTTAGGGGAAGACTTTGATCGTAACTGTTAATCCCGTTGGCTCATTTAGTGGGTTTTTTGTCTTCTCCTTTTGGGTTTGTGTTTTGCTTTTTCTTGCCCATCTACTTTATGTTCCTTCCTTTCTTTTTCTTTTTCTTTTCATCAATTCCTTTTGCATCTTCAACTATAGTGTGGTAACAAAATAGGCATGTGAATTTTGAGTTTTACCCATGTTTGCATCCATGCATGCACTTCAGTGTCTTCATCTCACTTGCCAAGTGCCACTCAACACTAAATGTGCCAATGTCATCTACCTCTATACTCATCCCTATAGTTATTTTTTAATCATATTTGGGATTAAACTCCTTAGATGGCAACCACACCAAATGTTTTTCTCACATTATATACCAAAATTACTTTTCTTCCTTCTTCTTTTTTTCTTTCTTTGATACATTACTTGATGCATTTGCATCATTAATTAGTGTCTCTTGTAGTAACTTATGTTCGGATCCAATAGTGTCACAAGTTTGTATGGAGACATATCTTTACCCCTTAGTGCTCTATTTATCAATATCAAGCTTATGCTTTCTAGCTTGTGACCCTTGACCACTCCAACTGGATGACAAATTGCACTCATCCCATGTCGTCCCTAGCTCTCCATCATCTTTGAGTCATATTATACAAAACGATCGGCCACCTTGAAGGTCCTGAAGTGTTTGGGGACTTGTTTAGTCTCCTCACCTTTAGCATTTTATTCCTCTATTAGTTTTTTGGCTTCTTTTTCTGCGAGCACTGATTTTTTGTTGTGTCCCTTGCGCACGAAGTGACAAAGCTTTTGAGGGTTAGGTTGGAAATCAATGAGTTCCTTTAGTTTGGAGGTGACCGTCTGGAATGGGGACATTGGCGAGCTCCTTTTGCCAAACTTGGCTGAAGTATGCGTGTGCATCAACAACCCCTACATAATTCAACCAATGTGTTTCTGAGCCAATAAGGAAGACATGCATTTTTTTTTGGGAAAACCCTTGGGTTTACGGGTTCTGAGCATGCGGATGGTTTCTCTGTAGTAATGGTTCCTTCCTATTATCATTCCCAGGCTCATGACTTGTGACTTTGGGCATACACATGGCATTTAGCATGTAGAGGGTCATGATTTCTTGCCCGTCACAACTGTAATGCATCTTGGAAGTATGTCCAAGGTGGCAAGGATATGCATCCAATTCTCAGAGTCTTCTAGCTCTGGGAGGGGTGCAAATTCCACGCTATCCCTCTCTTCATCGATCGTCTTATGGCATGTTTAGCATAAGTGGACTGCGATGGATCAGGTCGTTATTCTGAATCCTCCTGCCTGCAAAGGTTCGGCCACTCATAGGATGGACTTTCCAAGTGCGTAGGTTGACCTTTATCATTTGGTCTTTCTTTCTGATATAGATATTATCCGTGTCCCATTCATGGATCATTTTAATTTCTCTCATGAAAGGATGTACTAGGATATAATCATACAAAACAGGCTGTGGCCGAAGTTCATCACCATGAAGGTGTGGCAGAAGTTTGTTCCGAGGATCTTGATTTTCAAATCCCTCAAGAGGCCTATGGGCCTTGTGGTGGCTCCATCAGCAAGTTTCACAAGTAAAGCCGTGTCATCCACAGCAGGTGCTCCCCATTTCTCCCAGCATTGTTTAGTAACAATGCTCACTCCTACTCCTCCATCCCCAGGATGGCGGCGGGGATTTGGAGGCCATTGAAAGTTATGGGTAGTGCTACGTAGAGTTTGTGTCCTTCGAAGTATTGCCCTAGTTTGTTGACTCGAACAATGGGGATGCCAGTGATTCCATGGGGCTCTATGAACCAATCCTCATTTGTCTCATCAAAGCTTTCTAGTTCTATAGGCTCTTGCATTCCTACACCTAGGCATCCTTCCATCCAATCCTTCAAATCTTTCCATAAGCTCGGGCTGCCTTGGAGTAAGGTGCTAATGGAGATTTAGATTTGAGAAGATAGGAAGGAGAAGATACCTACATTGTCTCTAGGAACATATGCAGTTTCCCAAGCTGGATCACCCTTTTCCATGTTTAGGCTCTTGCGGGTGTAGGGTATCGAAACCGGGACTTCCGTGTCTGTTCTTTTTGGGTGATCATCTCCTAGGTTTTTGAGGTACTCTGCAACTGGGTTTTCCTGGTGGGGGGTATCTATAGCTGTTTGGTACTACCATTTGAGGAAGCCTGCCAGAGGGTGCTTGGTCATGGGAACCTCTGTTACATTCTTGAGCTTCCTCAGTTGGTCTTCTATCGGGGATCAAGGGACACACTTCAAGGTATTATATTTGAGGCTCATCCTCCAATTGAGCTTCACAATCCCTGACCAACCCTTAGAGCCGCCTTTTAGCCTTTCCTTCTCTTTAATGGGGTTAGGATATTTGGCTAGCTTCCAGGGTAGCTATTTGGGGTCTATCTATCCTCTAACAAGGGGCTAAAGATAGCACTTTCTCCTCTTCAGATGAGAAGGTTGACTCAATTGTGGTTGTTTCATCCTCGGACCCACTTATGACCACGCGCGGCTATCCCCCTTGCCTATCTTTGTGGCCTTCTTCTTTAGCAAGCGCCTTATCGTGCTTGCTTATCCCGAGACTTCCTTATGGGCTAGAACTTTTACGTGTCCAGTGTTTCCCTAATTTTTCAATGGCAATGCCTTATCTGTACATTGTGAGTTGTGGCCTTTCCTTTACTTTGCATTCTGGTGACTGCATTAAGAGGGACCGTATGGATGCAACCATCTCATACACTCAGCAAATTAATGTTGGTGCTAAGATTGACTTCATGTGTTTTCCCCATCGCACTTGTTCTCAGTGGACAGTCCTTTGTAAATATGGTCCATCCCACACCCTATGCATAAAGGAGTTAAGGTGGAGATACTCACAAGAGTACTATCCATCCCTTTTTTGACCGGACAGCTACTTGGTAAGGTCCTACACAGTGATAGCATTGCATGGGTGGTCATTTGGCTATGTTATTCAAGTCCCGTCCCCGCGGAGTTGGGGTTGCTAGGTACACGGGGTACATCTGGTCTCCCTCCACATCACGTAGTGACTTAGGATCTGGGAGGGTGGATTGTTTGAATCGAAGGACTTAAAGGTGGTCCCTGAAGAGTAGCTTTACCCTTGTCACCCTCTTCAAAGATTTTAGTCTAGGTTAACTGCTGAACGGGGTTGATTTGAGGTAGTGGGTGATGTGATCGTAGTACAAGGGGTGGTAAAGGCACTTCAGATACCCTAAGAATTCCTCTTTGAACCACTTCTAGGCCTAGTCAAGGTGCATTATGTAGTTTTGGTGTTGGCAATGCTAGTTGTTGTCTAGGGTTTGTTAGCAAGGCTTAGGGTAGGGCTCACGCTTGAGCAGCTCTTTGATGGTGACAATTTGTGGTTTCGTGATTGCCCATCTTTGGCAATTAGCGCTGTAGAGAGTGGGAAGGGGTCTCAAATGTGGACACTCCGTGCTAGTATGGTTAGCTTGACAAATCGGGCACCATACTAACTTTCTCTTTGGGTAAAAATGGGGTTGGTTGACTCGATCCTGATCCTAGCCTATTCTCCAATGTTGGATCATTTACTGCATCAAGGTTGCTGCCAAGCTGTTTTCTTGAGAAGGACTTTTTCCCTTTCCCTTCAGGTCTTGTGCTCGTAGTTTTGAAGGATGTCTCAGATGTGCCCTCATGCAGTTCTCAAGAAAGGGTTCCCTTGAAATTATCCTCAAAGTCCATAGCGCTCCTACAGCATTACTCAAAGGAGGTATGGGCTAAACCGTATAAGGAGTTGTGCAAGGGTACATCTTCGAGGAACCTCCCAACAATCAACCTTTCATCCGAACTTGTCTCTATTGTTACAGTGGGAATGGAGGTATCTCACCCAATTGATATAGTTCCAGATGGATTCCCCATCCTTCTGTTTTACATTGTGCAATTGTGCATATGCTTCTCAAAAGATAGGCAAAGCCAAAAAAAATTGTGCCAAACTTCCTCCTAATATCTCTGAGATTTTGGGTTTTTATTGATGTTTTCTTTTTTTTCTTTTTGTGGATGGCTTAAGCTAACCTGAAGCTACACAATGGTACCTACAATGCTTGACAAAACCTATTAATCTGAGACTAATTAAAGGATTAAGCTACTTATGAAGTTTTAACTAATGTTGAAGAAAACAAAATTTAATGAACTTCAAGAGCAAGATTGGGCACTTACTTGTATCTCCCGCTTTCAATGAAGACTCCCAAGCTCCTCATGCTCCTTGAACTCCATTGTTGAGGAAAACAAGATGAAGCAAACAAGCAAACATACCAAAACATACAACTACCGGTGGATTTGCATTCCAGGGGCTATTCAACAACTCTAGCAAGTGATAGAGTGTGGAGGAGGACCCTAAGCTAAATACCTATACCTCGGCAAAACGTCGCCAAAGATGTTAACCAAATCAACATGCTACCTTACACAAAGAGAGGAAGAGAAGAAGAGAAGGAGGACCATACAAGGGTTGATTTAGGAACTAGTAAATAGCCAACCCTATTGAGGGTTAACTCCCCAATGTGAGGCCGCTAGGGGCTCACTCCAACTCCACTTGTGTCACTCAAATGGAGCTTCCACAAGCTAGGTAGTGAGCAAAGAGGAAGGGAGCTATGGGGAGTACAACCTCTACTCTATGCCTTGAGTGTGTGAGAGTGATATCAAGAAGAAGAAGAAGGATGAGAAGAAGCAAGAGAAGAACCATCAACTACATGCACAACATCACAATCAAGCAAGCAAGCATCAACACATACAAGCCTACCACAATAGCCACAAGAGAGTGAGAGAAGAAGGATGAGAAGAAGCAAGAGAAGAACCATCAACTACATGCACAAGAAGAAGGATGAGAAGAAGCAAGAGAAGAACCATCAACTACATGCACAACATCACAATCAAGCAAGCAAGCATCAACACATACAAGCCTACCACAATATCCACAAGAGAGTGAGAGAGAGACAAGGAGAAGGCAAAGTCAATTGTGATAATGGGATTGTCCCTTTTCATATTTTATAAGAAGTCACTTATATACATGAGCTCTATTTTTACAATGGTGGGGGCCAAAATTGATTTCCTAGCTCTATGCACACCTAAGCTTATTCTTATGGCCGTCGGCATTACACATGTGGTCATCCCATTAATCATTTACATGAAGCGCTTAGCGCAGTTGCATAATAATGAGTTACAACAAGAAGTGTAACCATGCTTAAAAATAACCAATGTAGTTAACAAATGATCATGTATATTTTTAGAGAGATAATTAATAAATAGTGTATTTTTTAGAGAGAGAACATGTGAATAATAGAATCTAAACATATGTAGAGTAGGTAAGTGATATTATTAGAAAAGAAAGATTACCCATGTGAAGGAAAACCATCTAAGAATTAATTTCTAGAGAGAGAAGTCTAGATTCTAGTTTTAAAAAACTTGTATTTGTTAAAATGTAAATTTGTAGTCCCAAAACTGAGTTAGTGTAGTGGTCAAAGCTTGTGACTTGTAACCTCTAGGTTATGAGTTCAAGTCCTACTAGGCTCTCTCATGTTATAAAGGGACACCTATGCTCGCTTGATGTGTTTGGTTGCTCGGGCTCTTGCCCCTTGAACACTCGAGTGACTCCTCCTCCTCGGGTGGTGGATCACCCAAGATAGGAGGATCCATACGAGACCCCTCCGTTGTTCCAGTGCTCGATTCATCGCGGTGGTCATGGGGGATGCCTAATTCGTGGCTCTTGCCCGATGGTACGTGGCCCTTGCCCGACCATGATAATTGGCTAATTGTTGGAAGGGGAAATCGGCTCCACCCACTTGAGTGGGCCCCGGGTGTGTACGAAAAAAAAATATAAATTTGTAATTATGTTTACATAAACAAGGAAGGAAATATGGGTAAAGTCCTAGTGTTATAGGATGGAAGGAAAGAAGAACTTAAAGAGATATTTATGTAAAAATCTAGAGAGAGTATAGTAGGATAGTGAAGATTCTTATTCAAAACTATAAACCCAAGCTGGTTGTCCTAAGAGATTAACATACTTTTACAAAGGTTAATTAGGGTTGTGAAGTACCCAACATACAATTGAAGTGATAAGATAGTCAACCAAATCACTCGACTGAGTCTACTTATACTAATAGAGCCCCAAAATTAAGTAAATGAATTTGCTCAATATAAATGTGGACTTGTCCACATGACCTAGGTCAGGGTAGAGGCCAAAATCATGGATGGGTTTCATGAAATGAACCCTAAAAGAAAAAAGAAATTTAATTGAAGTAACAAAGCTAGAATGGAATAACATGCTAGGAATGTTGTAAGATACATTTTTATTCATTTATGTATTCAGTATTGAAGTAACAAAGCTAGAATGGAACCCAGGAAAGTTGTATAATACATTTTTTATTCATTTATGTATTCAGTATCTTTTTAGTCATTTTTGAAATGATTATATTATTTGAATTGATCAGTGGTATGGGGTGCACCTTGCACTAGTGAGTGTGTAGGTACCACATGCCATTATCCCATGTGAGTTGCACCCGAGAGGTGGGCTCATGTGCTGGTGATCAACTGGGATCTTGACCCCTCACGATCTTTTGTGGGTGAGCTTTCAATATATCTAGGGGTAGAGAGGGTGTAGGAGGTACCCAAAGAAAAGGTGCAAAGTGTCATGGGGAATCTATCCTCCATGGCATCATGATAGCTTTTGGTATGTCTAGGGGAGGGATGGGGTAGGCGATCTCTACAAAAAAGGTGGGAGTGTCATAGGAAATCTATAAACAAGGTGAGGAGTGTCGTAGGGAATCTATACTCCATGGCATCGTGGTGGTAACATGTGAATTTGGTCATAGGTGAGTGAGTGGTATGATCTTGACTTTCTACCACTATGTTGTAGCTTTCAACCAATGAATATATCCTCTTATCTTTACCTTTGAACTCCTCATTATTGATTGTTAAGTCATACTTTGTTTTATTGGCCTCTTACCTGATTGTTTCTTCTAATTCTTCTTGGAGCTTCGTTTATTGTATTTTTAGCTCCTTGTGCTGCTCTTTGAAGGCTTCTTTCTTGGCTTTAACCAGATTCTACTAGCTTCTTCCGTGACTCCCATCCATGATCTCTTTGTTGGCTTTAACTAGCTTCTTCTTCATATCCATGAATCCCATCCATGACCTCGCACTTGCATAGCTTGGATCATAGCTTTGTGCCTTGTGTGAGAATCGCATTTATAGCATCCATCCTGTCTTTCTAGATAAAGATACAAGGTCTTTCCAAGATTATGGTTTTGGAGTTGCTAGTTGGCATCTCGTAAGCTTCGTATTCGTAGGTCATGTCCCCTTCCCTCATATCTCTAATATAAGAGTAGGTATGCCTTTTAGCTTATCTCTGATTGTTGCATTGTCATGCTAGATTCTACTTTCTCTTGAGAGTTTGCCTTTGATGTTTTAATGGGTGAGAGTTTTTTTAGCTACTAATCATGTCAAGAACCTTCTTGCTCTCTAGCAAGGACCATAGTGTTAGTGGTTAGACCACTTGTCTTGGATCATAGAAGCCCCTTTGGAGAGGGTAAAGAGGCCAAGAGGTGTGACAATCCCTCTTATTTAAGCCTATCTTCTACTCTCTAATCAACTACTTGATCCAAAAGGCAAAGGTTAAAATCTAGAAAGCTTGAACTCTCTTCTTCTCCAATCATGCTCAATCACACTCTCAAGCATGCACACTCAACACACTCCATCCACTCACACAAGCATGCATCCTACAATCAAGCAAGCAAGAAGGCAAGAGCTCAAGAGAAGAAAAAAGCTTTGCACTTAAGAAAAATGCTTTGCACTTAAGAAATGATAGAATTTCTTCCACTATTCACATTATCAAAAGTTGTGTATATACAAAAGGACTTTGCCCAACCACCCAACTTAAGTGGGGGCCCAATTCATATCTCTATATGCAAGACTTGTGGCTATGGTTGGCTTTCATTCATCAATGGCCCATGGCATATACATAATGGGAATACATCTTAGATAGAGGTAGGGACTTTGGGCGTATAAAAAGTTAACAATCACCCCCTACCTAGTCTTGTATCTATCCTCGAAAGCTATGAAATATGGGTACGTTAATGTGACTACATCAAGTGGAAGTGTTACAACGCTTTTAGATGTTGGAGTGGTTTCCCATTATTGTGGGTGAACACAAAATTATAGCCTACGAGAATGAACTCTGAAGAGAACATCTCCTCGAAGTCTCGCATCTTGAATGCCTCCAAAAATTGGATCCTTTGCGAATAACCCAGAAATCTAGTGTAAGGTGGGACCAAGATTGATGTTTAAGGTAAGGCCCTGCACATGAGATTCATCATACTTATGCCATTGAATGGGTCCCTTCCCATCTTTGAAATCCTATAAGCATATATTGATTATGTCAAGGAATTTGATGGTAGCTTAGATAGAAATATCTAGGGCATCATGATATGAGGAAATGAACATCTATTCTTTGGTCAAAAGTATGCCAAACGGCGGCAACTCAAACAAATCTAAGAAATTGAGCAAGAGAGGATTGCTATTTTTTAAAGCTAAGGCATGAGTCACTTGTTGATGGTCCATGTCTATCCATGTAACCCCATCTCTCAAACTCATTAATAAACTCTAATGCTTCATCACCCTCCATTTGGTTAGGCCACATGTAATGTAGTGAAAAATAATGTGCTGGTGGCCGCCTTTTGTTCTTCTATATATGCCTCATTGTGCTAAAAAAGGATCACCACAAACCGATTTGGGTTGTAAGTGGCGAACTCTCAAAGCATACCAAATTTCTCATGATCTTGACATCTCGTGTTCTGGAAATGTGCATGCTCACTTCTGTCATCGCCTTATTTACTTGATGATACACAGTTGCCTTGTTGTAACTTTCCACTTTTGGTATCATTTTGGTTTTTACAGCAGTCCTTTGCCATGCATCTTGGTTTGCCACAGTAAAAGCACTCTATCCTATTTACATTTTGATTTCTTTACCAACCACCTCGGCCTTTTTGGCTCCCCTTGTCTCTAGAGTGGTCTCTTCCACTTGTATGAGATTGATTTTCTTGTTGTCATTGGTGTTGTTGGTTTCAATTTCCGAATTGACCACCAATTTGTCCTCTAGATGACATATAGTGGCTTTTTCCACCTGTATAAGATTAATTTCTTGTTATTATTCGATTTTCGAATCGACCATCACTTTATCCTCTAGATGACCAACTTCCTCTGTCTCTAACTGTATCTAAGTAGAAGGCTTGTTCATTTTCATCTCCCTCAATATTTTCTCCTCATGCATGAGAAGAGCAATTAGTTCTTGAAAATTAGGAAAGTTCTCTCGAAATCCGAAACTAGATGTATTCCCTGCCAAGACCATTCAAGGTCATAGACACCATATCATCTATTAGTGTGATCAGCATTCTGGCTAGTTAAAAGCATTTCATGCACTTAAGGTCGGGAAGGATTGTTGGTGACGAATGTCACCCCTAACGACAAATTAGTCTTATGTAGAGATGTATATTTGGTCCTTCTAGCCCTTATGACTAGTCATAATTCCACTATTAATGATCCCTTATGACTAGTCATATGTGAGGACTATCAATGATCTATAATCCATCAAACACAATTGAATGGTTAGCCTTTGCATAGATTTTTTTAATCGCCACATAGAGCATCTTCAAATAAACTTTGGCATTGTTGCTAAACTCCTTGGCGGACTTCAAACATTTTCCATCGAAATCTGAATATGACTATGTTTGTCATAAAAGAAACATTTTACCTTCTTGTTATCCTTTGAATAAGAGGAATTACCGAAGCATTAACCCCTTGCCTTTCTTTGCGTGTTGAATGATGCAATATTTGAGTAAAGTGACAAGACCATTCTACCTTTGGCGTAAGACTACCTATGTGCAAGACCTTGGGTCATCATTGTTATCCCAATATCTCTGATTAGGTAGGTTCTTAATCCTAATGATGAAATTCTTTGCTACTTTCCCATCAAAAAAGCTTCTCCAAAGCTATTTGAACCCTATTCTATTAGTGGTCTTATATCAATTCCTTAGAACCAACCAAGCTTCTACATCTATAGGTACATGATGGATCATCGTCACATAAAAGAATCATTGATGCTAATGAGGATGGAACATAGAGTGTCTACATCCCTCTTCCTCCATCCCATCCATGTCATAACAAGAGCAAAATTTATCGTAATTGTTTGTTCAATCTACGAAATCTAAAATTGCAACCCACATTCCATCAACCCCAAAAGCTCTCTCACAACTCATGGGAGAAGACAAGATTACCTTTAACTTCAAATTCCAGAGGGTGTGGCTGGTTCTTCTAGCTTTCCTTAATTACCAAATGGTGGTGATCAAGCCCTAGAAGCATTTCTTGCAAGTTCAGCCATTTCTCTAAATCTATTACACATTAACTTGCTAAATATCTTTGTCTAGAGCCCAAGCTCTAGTACCATGTAAAATACACAATAAGTAAAACCTTTGTAGAAAACAAGATCTAAAAGATAGAGATGAACGATAACCTAAATTACTATTGCAAATCACAACTGACGGAAATTATCGTCCAATGTGAGGAAGATTAGATGGCAATCTAAAAAAACTCTGAGATGAAGCCTATATATACTATCATGTAGCTAAAAAGTGCACTAGTGTTCTATATTGAGTAAATACCTTCAAATTTCACAATGTGAGTTTATGTGAGGAGCGATGTGAGTAGGGAAATTCCTTCACAAACTTTGCATGCGTTTGAAATCCTAATGAATGTCATCCACAGACTTCACAAGTGTCCACTTCACAAGCATTTGGACACCTGGTGAGAGTCGTTCACAAAATTCAACATAAGAGCTAACATTACTTCACATTTCTTATGAGTGCTTTCATATCTCCACAACAAATTAATAAGACACAGGCCAACTTCTAAAACCCACCATGGGATGGGATTTTGGTTGGTGTGCTTATAAGGCAGCATATTAGAACATCACGCTTACTGAACCCTTGATTCCAAGAAGACTATTTCAGCTATCCCACGTACATATTCTTAAATGCATACAACAGTTTGCCCTTGCAGCTGGCATAGCTCAGTAAAGTGTCAAGCTTAAACTCCCTAGCTTACAAGACAATAACTTTCCATCCCTTCTATATGCACAGCGAGTAGCCGTGCATGCACCCTTCGTCCATCCTTCCCAAACAGGCTAACAAAAAGGCTTACTGCCTAAATAAGCGTTTTCAAATAGGGGCTATTAGGCCCACTATGCTCTCACTTAGACGTCCACAAACATTGGGAGCTATCCTAGAAAAAAACTCACCTCAATCTATTCGAAACTTCTTCAGCCAAAGGCTTAAGTTTTTTTGGAAAGTTCAAAAATGTGACCTCCATAAATGACCATAATGATAAAGACGGTTGGACATCAACCATCACGTGGCCCAGACAAAATCTTAGTGCGTGAAGTAGAGTGCAGCAATATGGTTTCGGCTGCATACATGCTCGGTGCAGGTCATGTGTCGCACTGCACTCCCACATTGCTAACCCAGATAATGTATTAAAAATAGAAGGTAGCTTCTGTGCGGCTCAATACAAAGAAGAGTCACTAAGTAATCACAAAAAAAGGATCATGATACCTAGTGCGCAATCAATGAAAAACTATTTTTAAGTCATTTATGGCAAGTCAACCATATCTTGTGTAAAGTTACACTCCAACAGCTTGATTGGGGGACATACACCGACCTTATGATATCTAGCTTGACACAAGGACAACCTCCAATGTTCTGAAAAGAGGGGTTGCCACACAAGAAAACCCCACAAGTTCACAAAAAACCCTTTCCCATGCAACTGGCAGCTCACTCCTGAACTTTCAATAGCGGTGGAGGTGAGGAAACCAATTGCTACAAAATTAGTTTAAGATTGTAGGCCTTTGCATATGCACACCAACTTGATAAATCACAAGGGCATACCATATATACTTTAAAGTTCTCTAAGAGAGCTTGTCAGAAAATAATGCTCACACTTTAAGCAGTACTACAAAATTAATTCAGAAAGCATCCTAACCACATAGCTGTGTAGAAAAACTTCCACACTTGCACCCAAGCTGACAAGGATAAAGTAAGCACTCAACCTACTACAATTATCCACTACTTGGTCATGAGAATTATAGCATAACTAGATTTTAGTTTTTACACTGCAATTACTGACCATGGGCGGGTCCTCCAGTAGGGTTCCTGTCACTGCCCCCCTGAGGAGGGGGAGTCCCACTGCCTGACTGTGGAGGTGGCATTATACCAGCTCCCTGTGGAGGTGGCATCGCACCAGCTCCCTGTGGAGGTGGCATCCCACCAGCTGGTGGCACTCCTGGCCTGTCAACACTGGTTCCCTGCTGTTGCCCCGTCCATGGCCTGTCAACACTAGCCCCCTGCTGTGACTGATTCCATGACCTGTTTCGTGCTCGATTCATCATCCTGTTCCTGGGTGGCCTACTAGGAGGGGGGGGATTATCAGGATTCTGTTCATTTTTCTTAAATACAAATAAAGGCTTGTAAGGTCCAAAGTACTTGTCAATGGCTGCACAGGCAGCATTCTCTGGAAGCGAATCAAGATACTCGTCAATTTTAGGATCCCGAGGAGGAAATCCAGGCCACGGCCCCAAGTACTTCTCAATGACTGCACAAGCCGCACTCTCTGCTACCAGGTCCTTGCCTGACTTCTTCTCTTGGGTACCTTGGGCACCGTAGTTCCTTCTTGGGGGGGGTGGGGGAGGGGGAGGTGCATTGGCATCTCGCTTCTCGAGCTTCAAAGTTGATGGTCCCAAATACTTGTCAATCACCTCCGCAGCAGCACTGGTTCTAGGTGCATTGGGTTTAGGCCCATCTGCTGCAGCATTGCTTCCTTGAGATGTGCCACTGCTGGGCATGTTCCCCTGCTGAAATGGCATGTTGCTACTGGAAGGGTAAGCAGGTGGCCCCTGCTGCTGCTGTGGCGGCGGCTGCGGCTGCTGCTGCTGCGAATAGGTAGGGTTAGGGGATCCCACTGGCCTGTTGTTGTCGTAAGCAGGTCGCTGCTGAGGATAGGTAGGGTTAGGAGTGTTATTGTTTGCAGAGTACGGGGGCTGTTGTTGAGAATATGTGGTATTGGGGGACCCTGCCCCTTCTACAGGCCTGTACGGCCCCCCCTCTGTAGGTCCGCTTGATGTAGAGTAGGCCCTCTGTTTCACACTGGCAGGGCCGGGCACGGAGTGTCTCCAGGATGGGGTCCTGCATATCTGCCCAAGAGCCTTCATCGAAGAGGGGGCATCTGATCCAACAATACGCACGACAGAGGCATAAACACGCACAGAATTCCTCCTTATCAACACCCTGCTGTCGGCCATGGTGTTCTCTTCAACGAAGTAACGAAAAAGGTGAAACGCAGAGCCTACCTTTGAGCTTCCAGCGGTCGCAGTGTCGTTTGCCGACACCGAAAGCTCGCAAAAGCTCGTTGACCGGCGAGGACCCATGGCTAGAGGAGATATGTGATGCAGACGGGATATAGGAAGAGCGCGACTTGGAAGAGACTTGATAAGCAGGGAGGACGCCATAGCCGGAACCTTCAGACTCCTACCACCATGCAAGCACCAAAACCCTAAATCCTGTAGTTGAATTTTTGAAAGAGTTTTATTAATAATTTGTCTAGACGACCTTTGTTAAGAGGTGGTTCATGCGCTCGCTCATCTTTATGCATGAGAGTGGGCTCCATGTGGTATATACTCGATATGCCAAGGGACTAAACGATACACAAAAGATTAGCATGGCTCCTCCATAAGTATGACATGCACAAATGTAGAAATGATCCAAATTGTTTGCCTCCCGGGATTTAGCCCAAACGTGGTACCAAGTTTGAATCTACCCACCTCCCAGCGTGGATGGTGATGGCATTGTAATTTTTGTATCGTCTCCCTTGCAAATCAAATTTTTTTTAATATGCTAAGGGAAAAGCATTCACATGCACAATTCATTAGAGTCTACCCACGCCAAGGGAGAAGCATTCACATGCCCAAAAATATCAATTCATTACAGTCTATACATCCCCACACTAATGTCTAAAGGTAGATGCATGTGTATCTTTGATGGGATTATCAAGATTTTGTGACAAGCATATGTTTAAAAGGGGGGTCACTTTTGCAATTTTTATAGGGCAACTACGTGAGTTTTTAAATGTGTTCGATTGATTGTCTTATTGCACCACTCTATTATGCATACTTTGACAAAGGCTAAGAAATGGTATGAAGCTCTTACGCACATGAAACAAGAAAAGGCCTACAAAACTTGCTTGTAATGCATGTGGGATTGTTGTAGAAAATGCTTGCAAAAGCTTTTCATGAAGGTCAAAACTATCCTTTAAAAAAGGATGGATATGGGAATAAGACATGATTTATGTACCATGGCTTTAAAGAAGAGCTTCATCTTCTCAGTCTAATTAATATGCAGCACCCTAGATAGGACTATTAACACCTTAGGATAGGATTTTATTAAGACTATGTGACCAGAAAAGCATAAATTATCCAAATTGATCCTTTTTATTAAGGGGATATAAATTAATTTAAGGCTTGAGTATTTTATTGAATTTTTATAAGGGATAAGGTCTTACACAAATCCCAAAACAGAGAACAAATTGACTTTTATCTAGCACATTGGAGTGTTAACTCGAATTATCTTTGTTCGATTTTAGGTTTTCTACACTACAACAGCATAAATTTGGTGTGCAGGGCCATCATCGTCACTTCACCCTTGTCATCAACATTGCATCTTTGAGCTCATCAATAACTTCATCAGCATTGTCATTAATGTCATAGACTTTTGCATCCTTGCTACTAGTAACATTTCTACACTCCATACTCTTACCATTTTTCATACACTTTGTAGGTGTCTTCATTATCATTGATCTACCCCGATAGAGTAGATATCTCAGTTCCATTTAGTGGTGGTGGGCATTGACAATACTTGTAGATTGTTGGGATATTTGCATTTTGTGTTAGAGATTTGTTACTTGCTAGCTAAAATGGCAAGTGGTGATATATTTGGGATGCTTGCTGAGGATAAGCTTGAAAAGGACCATGTGGTACTATATGATGTGTCATGTATTGGTTTTGCTGAAGGGCTTTGTCTTGCCAACACAGGATAGTACATGTAATTTGGGTGGCGATACTAGTTCACATGTAGCTATGGCATCTACCCCCACACCTCCCACAACAGAACAAGCTAGGTGGGACGGTAAGGATACACATGCACATGCATTGATGCCACTTTAGGAGCATTATTCCTTATATTCGCTCATGTAAAACTACCAAGTTGGCTTGAAGTGCATAATGAGGTACATGTGGCTTACTTGTGCAAGCAACTAAATTCCGAGCTTATAAATGAGGGAGAGTCAATGGGAAGTTTCTCACAAGGATCAAAGATCTCAGAGAGAAGCTAATTCATGGTGTCTATTATTCTCACTACTTTACCACATTTGTTCTCACGCCAAGGGCATAATCAATTTGCACTTTATCAAGGGCTTGGATAGAGGGATTAAGAGGACCATTGCTCTATTAAATTTAGCTACTACTCCAATGGAACAATTGGTGGGCACAACGGTGCATATGTGCTTAGCAGATGTTGCTCCATAGCATAGATGCTTGCTAGTATAATGGTAGGCAAGCTCCACCACTTGCACTTGCATAGCCGCCACTGGCTCCAATGGTAGCATACGATCCAACCTGTAGGGAGCCTGTGTGTTGTCCTTTTCAATCATGTGTGGATTCAACTCCGTGTGATTCCTCAAGAGCAGCATTATCAAGAATGCCTGTAAATGTTACTTGCTTTTATTATCAGTCCTCTAGGCATAGGAAAGCGGACTGTGCAGAAGAGGCTTTAACTTCCAAACAATGCGCTATGAATATAGTGGAGATTGTGGCTCTATATGAGCAAGGATCAGAAATTTTAAGTTAATAGGTTACGGAGATCTTAGGTAAGACCGGAGTCCCTTTGGTGTAAATGGAGTGTTCAAAAATGGTTATCTCTGTGGGTTCACGTCTAGAATCCATTATCCACAAGTCCCGAACCCATTCCACCTGGTGTGCTAAGTGTTGGTTCGGTTTATTCAAGTTGAGAATCCATTCCGCCAAGTGTACTAAGTGTTGGTTGGGTTTACACTCAAGCCCGACGAACCTGAACCTGATCCAGAACCCAAACTTGAACCTGATCCAAAACCCAAACTTGAACCTGATCCACCAAGTGTGCTAAGTGTTGGCTGGGTTTACGCTAAAGCCTGATGAACTTGAACCTGATCCATAACCCAAACCCGAACAACCTGATCTAGAACCTAAACTGAACCTAAGCGCTCAAATTCTTAGAGTCATCAGTTATAGGTTGAGTCTGCTGGCATCTTAGGTGGTTGTAACTGATTAATCTATGTATCCACAGGATGAGCGGTAAGAGAGATCTTCTTTAGCAATTTCATCAATGTCATTTCGAAGTTAATTTGCAATGTCATTATCTCTGGTGTGCTCATTCTATTAACATAGAGTTTCTGTTGTTATGGCGTAATTTATATATCCATTGTTTATTCATTTATTGTATGTTTGTAAACAATTGAAGGGTTAATGTTTATTTCTGTATATCATAACTTTGTCTTTGGGATAGTTTCCTAATGTCATACATTGATGTATACTGAGTGCATAATTAGAGAATCCTCAATATTTTATTGGGAAAGTTTACCCGCAAAACAACATGGACTCAAGGAAATAGACTCTTCAAGGTGATTCCCAACCAAGGAACAATTTTGACTATACATCCATAAAAGCCATATATTTTTTGGGTAGATAGACTTGACTTGGGATGCTATTTCTACAAGGATGTCTAGGATAATAGATATTTGGCTTTGGCTCTACCTTTATAAAAGTAAATGCAAAGATAGAGGATGATAATAGATATTCAGCTTTGGCTCAACCTCTATAAAAGTAAACGCAAAGATAGAGCAATATCTAGAGGAACCTAGGAAATCAAAACCTCAAGAAGGTATCATGAATTTACTTTCTACAATTACCCAATGGACAATGCACCTCCAACTACACCTCAACCTCCTCTCATAACTACATATTACTATGCTACATAACCACCCGTGTTGTATAGGTGCCTACCACATTAACTGGAGTACTATATATGGACATAGTTATCACAAGCTAAGGTATCTACTAATGCTTGTGAGTATCCATGCCCTCTATACTTAGTATATCCTCCATTCAAACTTTGTCTAGATAACTATCTAAGCTCTACTTGAGAGTGGACGGGTGGGGATGCACCATCACATTATTATACCTATCTCACAATTTTAAATTCTCTCTATTCTCTATCTATTGTATTTGATTTGTCTATTGCACTGTTTTACTATCTATCTTCCTGCTGTGCTATATTCTTATATGGTATTAGAGCTTAGGTGCTTTAGCAAAAATAGTATATAAAGTCTAGTCTTTCTTTGCATACAATAGTAGGAGAGTGATGACTTCTATCTTAGCTCTGCTGTTGTTTTACCACCAGCCTTTATAGAAGGCAAGATTAATGGGACACTCTCTGGAAATTTAAAATCAATGCCATTCTAGACTCTTATGAGCTGCTAAAAACTATTCTAGAAACGGATGTAAAACCAATGGGAACCCTGACCCCAACAACAACGTGAACACACTTTCATCACATACTACACTTCTTCAGGGGCATGGAAGAGGCACAATGTTGTCATAGTTTGTGCCATTATCACTAGCATAAGTGATTCTATTATTACTCTAATTCAACACACAACTAAGGCATTGACAAAGGCCTGGTGCACCATATTGAGGAATCAGTATGAGACACAGAATTAGACTAAGATTCAAAACATGGAGAATCAACTTGCTACTAAGAAGTTTGCTAAAGAAGAAGCTGCCAAAGTATTTATCATGTGGATAAAAAATCTACAAGGTTAAATGGATGATGTAGGGATTACAAAGACCAATGAAACTAGTCTCCAAAGGTGCATGCAAAGTATGATGGCTTGGTTATAGCACTAAACACTTAAGTTAGACTACTACTTCTATCATTTGAAGAATTTAATACTATGTTGCTTGAGGAGAAGTTATGGCTAAAGACCTGTGATGGTAGTGATACTACATTTTTTACTAATGCAAAGGTGCGGCATTTTTTGATGAGACAAGAAGATGAAGCCACAGAAGAAGAAGTTTCAAGGAAGCTACTATTATTGTGACAAGAAGGATCACGCTATCAATAACTACAGAAAGAAGTAGGATGACAAGAAGAATGGCACCCTAAAGTCTTGGAAGAAGGGAAAGGAGTCAGTTAACAACGTTGAGATCAAGCTTGAAATTTGGGTCGCCATTCAAGAGGTATGCTTATCTGCTCAGGCTCCAATTATTAATGATTCATATATTTTGGATAGTAGAGCATCTTGAAACATGACAAATGAAAAGGGTTGGTATAGTTCTTGGAAGCCTCTACAAGAACCCATCAATATCATTGTTGGAAATAATACTAAATGTCTAGCCAAAGGGTATGGAATCATCTCTTTTGTAGCAGCTGTAGGTGAAGAGAAGACTGATGTGCTGTCTGTACCTCAAATCAAGAGCAATATGATGTCAGTTTACTGTGATGATGATAGATCATGGACTTGAAGTATTTTTCAAGAAAATAAAGCAAAAATTCTAGATGCTACTGGTAAGTTAGTTGGCAAAGCAGTAAGGCACAAATAATCTATACGAGTTGAGTGCCCAGGGCTTTGGCATAAGTGATTTGGTCACATAGGTTTGTAGTGCTAAAGGAGATGTAGAAAAAGGAAATGGTAGCTAATTTGCTTGCATTTTTAGAATTGCAAGAAACATGTGAGGCTTGTATGATTATGAGCAAGCAACAATGTAAGGCATTTAGAGCCAGTACATGCTGATCTCTGTGGTAAGATGTCATGCTAATCTTTGTGGTAAGATGTCTACTAATGTATTGGGGGAAGCTTCTTACTTTATGCTGTTAGGAAATGATTATAGTAGGAAGATGTGGGGGGTAACAAATCTTCAGTGTCTCATTTCAAGACATTTGGTTATAATGTTATGTACATATACCAAATACATCCAGGAAGAATCTTGATGCCGAAAGCAAGAAGTGCATCTTTCTTGAATATAAGCAGGAGTCAAAGGGTTATTGGCTGTATGATCGAGGTGGTGAAGAAGATAATCACCAACTGAGATGTGGTGTTTGTGGAGCGACCACACTCAGTGGAGGAGACAAGTTCATCCAATCTATCATTAGCCAAAGAGAAATAATCCACCATGTCACGTAGGCTGTAATGCCTGTGGTGACCGACGGCAGACCGGATGGCCATGTCTGGGGTTCAGTGGGAGAGGACGCCCATGCAGAGTCATGTGCGGCCACGCTAGTGTGGACGGCAGGCCACACACTATATAGCCTGGGGGATGAGGGGCAATCCTCATTCTTCCTCTATGGCTGGGTGGTGAGCCAGAGGCCGTCCCCTCTTGTGGTAATGCCCGTAGCGGCGTTACGGGAATGTAACACTGGTATCAGAGCGTGGTTCGATGGGATTGTCAGAGCCCACGCGTGACCGGGGGACCGGAGCCCACTCGATGGTTCTCGACCATTCATCTCCTTATCCTTATCTCAAATGGAGGGTGTGGAGGGAGGCAGCCATGGAAAAATGGAGGGGAAGAACTCTCTCTCTCTCTCTCTCTCTCTCTCCCCATCACACACAGCAAGCGAATTGGAGCAAGCGAATTGGAGGTAAGTGAATCTCGTTTTTTTTTCCTTTCTGCGTTGAATTTGTTACAAAGGAAGTCGCCATTCTCTCGACTGTGTAGAGGTGGGGGGGGGCGCAGACCACACTGTGTGTGGGGGTGGGGGGGCGCAGACCAGCTCCACGTTTGAACGGGGGAGGCAGCGGGCGAAGAGCAGCCCACTGTCTGCGAAAGCTTCGTTGAAGCTTGTGTGTGGGGGGGCGAAGACCACCAGCCCACGCTGCTGTGAATAGACCACGACGTGGCGGCGTAGACCACGACGCTGCTGTGAATTTTGCCTCGACTGTGAATACCGGCTGCAGCGGGCGTGTGGAGGATGGCGCTGCTGCTGTGTTGCCTGAGCCATGGGCCACGCTGCTGTGAATAGACCACGACGTGGGGGCGTAGACCACGATGCTGCTGTGAATTTTGCCTTCGCCACCAGTTATCAACCAGCCCAGCCTTACCCGGCGCTGCAGCCAGGCCAGCCCAGCGGCCAAGCCTTACCCGGCGCTGTAGCCAGGCCAGCCCAGCGGCCAGCTAGGCGGCCAGCTGAGGCGGCCGGCCAGCCGGCCAGGCCACCCTTAGGCGCCCAGCGGGCAGCCAGTCTCTTAGGCGCCCAGCGGGCGGCCAGCCAAAGGCCAGGCGGGCGGCCAGCAGAGCGGGCGGCCAGGCGGCCATCAACGACCACCAGCGACAGCAGCAGAAAAAAGAAAAAAAAGGGTTAAAAAATCTATATATATTTTTTAAATATATTTTTATTGCTCATTTTTATGAAATTAAAAATGAGAAAATTTCAAAGAAATCCTCTCTTGAATGGGGAGGAAAGATCTGGCAAGGCACAGCCTCTCAACCATTTTTATTTTGTTATGAAGACTCTGGGAGCGTAGCCGCACCAGATTTCAATTTACACTTTTGCGAGCGTCGTCTTGCTAGAGTTAAGTTTTGTTCGAACAAATTTGTGTTTGTTCTGTAGTGACAAACAAATGTGTTCTTCTGTAGACACACCCCACGAAACAAACCCAACACGGCCGTCGCGTCGTGTGGCCGTAGTGCCCGCTTTCCACGAAAGAGACCCACCGCACATGGCCGTAGCGCCGCGTGCTAAGAGAGAGACAAATCCCACGGACGTAGTGCCGAATCCTTCGAAAGAGAGCCGTTCTATGGCCGTTGTGCCTAGTGAACACGTCTATGGCCGTAGCGCCGCGAGAATAACACATGTGGTGATCACACATTTGGTTCGGAGAGACTAAATTTAAGCTGAGCAAGTATTGACCATAAAAGTCACGTAGTTTGGCTATAGTGTAAATGTGAAACCGCGGTGTGTTTACTCGGGCTAAAAGGACCAGCAATGGCGCAGTTGTGCCAAATTAGACGAAGTGCTTATCACGAGAAATCAAGGTAAGCCTAATTGAGCCGTAGTGCTCATAACCCTTCACAATCTTTTAACAGATGCTCGAAGATTGTGATAAACTTTGGCAAATGAGAACCATGTACAAGCGTAGTCTTAATGTGGTTATGCCTCGTGTCCAAACAAGTTGCTTACTGTTTGTAGCAATAAAAGGCCTTGGCCCGTAGAGGCAAGCTGACCCTTGTTAAAAGTAACAAAATAGTGTCACTACTTGGGCCTAGAGAGTGGTGACTAGTTTGATTTAGTCACGTGATTGCCTGGTAAAAGTAATCCCTAAGGTGTGGATTACTTGGGATAAAGGGGCTAGCAATGCTGCTAGCAGTACTCAATTGAATGGTTTATCTAGGAGTACTAATGTGAGGGATTAGCATACGCCTAGATAATAATAGCAGATTTAGGATTGATTTGTAGAAATCAAAGGTAAATCTGAAGGGGTATAATCTTGAGATGTAATGCTCAATGCCCTTATAGAAGTTGATCGAAGAGAACTGTTCTTAAACTTACTAAGCATGGTTTTCTCTTCTTTTTATTGCCATGCGTCGACATCCTACTGCTCGAGAGTTTGTGGTGATCTTTCGAGGGGGGAAAGAGCCTTTTTATATATCACATCAATTGGTTTGGTGGTAATTTGATGGTATGGGACATCCAATTCTCACGGAATCGATTGTAGTCTTGGTGGAATGGGACGCCAAGGCTTGTGCATGTAACTTGACTCTTTGGCAGGCTGTATGTACACTTGTCTGTAGTGATAAAGTGTGCAAGATAAAATTTGAACTTTAAAAATTACCAAATATAGCCATAAGTTAACTTAAAAGTTACATATCACTAGTCCTAGTGAGTTGTCAAGGTCATCCGTAGTTTGATGATCCCCTCTACCTATCAGACAACATTCAAATTTGCAAGCCCTGGCATTTAATCCGTAGTGATTATGAGTTTGGTGTGAGATATGGTTATGAAGTTCTTACAAGAGTACTTGTTTATTTGCTTGTCATTGGTTATAGCTTGGTAGAGATTGCCACCTGTAATGGGTAGGTAGCTTTGTCGCTATAATGAGGAGGCAGCAAATAATGTTCTCATAGTTATACTTCATACCAACACCAAACAGGGATAGGATGAAATTCCTAAGTTCATCATCACGAAGTACTGTGATGTTTGCATTTATATTGAATGTATGATGTAATGATACATTGGGCTTGTGTAATTACCATCAATTATCTAGCAACCTATGGCTTCGCAGCAGCAAGCTCAGTCATTATCTGTGGATTGATAATGTGGTTATTAGTAGTTTGGAATTTTTCTTGATAGATGGTACAACCCACCCAAATGATTCATGAGTGTGTAACCACTTATGAAGGGTAATAATATACAACAATGAAGCACTTTGTTACAAGTGTGAAACCACTGATCTGTTGCAAAGCAGTTTATCAATAGTACCACCATATGTGCATAGACACTATACCACATCTTCGTTGCAAGATGTTTAAAAGTTTCTTGGAAGGACTCAAGAATATAACATATGATATTAAACACGGTCTAGATTTGTTCTTGGACCTATGACACTAGCGGGTAGTCCGCTTGAGTAGAGTTTTTGAGGACAAAAACCTTTCTTGAGGGAAAGGAGGGATATCCTCAAATATCACATAAACTCGAATAGTTGTGTTAGTCCAGACAATACTTGAAGGGATGTGTCTGGTAATAGCAACAAAGAGTTGTAAGTGATTGGATGTAATTCCAGACACCCGTAGTGGTGCAAGAATCCTTATCAAACATCTCCACATACTATATGGTCTGCCCGCATATATAGTATGGCATAAGAGATAGGAAGTTTGATTGTTATATTTGAAGGGAAATCTTTAAAAAGTTACATTTACTCTGAGTTAGAGTGGAGTTTAACCATCCGTAAATTGATGGTAGTTAGAAACTCAACAAGATTCTAAAGCATATGCTTGTGCAAAGATGTTACTCTAAGAGAGAAAGTATCTCTCAGCTTTGGAACTAATCCTTGTAATGAAAGATTAGATTGGCTCTAGTTTATTTCTCCTATGGCCGTAGAGCTTTCCAAGGAGAAGTTTGAACAAGTTGGTGATGCAACATGGTAGCGTAGTCTACAAATATCTAGTAGCATAGTCTAAGAACTTGCGCTACTAGAGTGCTCTCCAGTACATTAGCTTCTGTGCTAATGACATGATGCAAAATCAAGGCATGAAATTTGCCTTGGGGTTTTGGTTGAAATACCAAATCACGGCTTGCGTAAGTACTACTAGACATTTGCTTACCAATGACTTCCCCAGTTAATGGCACGTCGAATTGCCCGTAGCAGCGGTCAAGCTCGACCGGACATGTGGGAGAAATATGCTAATTACTCCATTGACGACGGGTACTTACTTTACAAGGGTAGAGTATGTGTACCAACTATTGGTGACTTTCGAGCCCAAATTCTTAAAGAAAGTCATGATAGTCCAAGTGCGGGTCATCCTGGGATTCAGAAGACCTATGCACTAGTAAAAAGACAGTTTTATTGGCCTAGTTTATTTAAGGACATCCAGACTTATGTGCTGAAATGCAGTAAGTGCCAAATCAATAAATATGAATGTCTTAAGGTTGGAGGACTACTCCATCCGCTGGAGATTTCTCAAGGGAAATGGGAAAGCATTTCCATGGATTTCATTACCGGTTTACCCAAGACGAGTCGAGGGAATGACTCGGTGTGTGTGGTAG
Source organism: Cibotium barometz (assembly GCF_041138505.1). Taxonomy (NCBI): domain Eukaryota; kingdom Viridiplantae; phylum Streptophyta; class Polypodiopsida; order Cyatheales; family Cibotiaceae; genus Cibotium; species Cibotium barometz. The sequence continues at coordinate 23,653,201 of NC_141048.1, forward strand.
TGGACAGGACTAAAATGGCAAAGTGTATTGCCACGAAGAAAACTGTAAAAACGCCAAAGTTGGCAAAACTCTTTATTGAACATCTCTACAAGCTATATGGCCTGCCCGCAGATATAGTGTCAGATAGGGATAGAGAGTTCAACAGTCAGTTTTGGAGGGAAAACTTCAAAAAGTTGGATACTACTCTGAGTATGAGTACGGCAGATCATCCGGAGTCTGATGGTCAAACTGAAAGAGTTAACCAAATTCTAGAAAATATGTTGTGTTCTAATTGGCAAGAGTACTTGCCCTTATTGGAGTTTGCCTATAACAGCTCCAAACACCCAGCGACTGGATTTACACCATTCATGTTAATGTATGGATTCCAGGCGAGATCTCCGATGGCTGTAGGCCTAGAAAAGGAGAAGATTCAATCTGTCAAGGATTTCCTTGAAGATATGAATGATATGCTCAGAGCCGCACGAGAGAGCATTCGTAGCGCTCAGAATCGCGGTAAAACTTATGCGGATAAAGGACGTAGAAAGGTGACCTTTGCAGAAGGTGACTTTGTATTCCTCAAGGTTCCTGCGCAGTCAGAAACCATGAAAACGAGAAAGTGTGATAAACTTTCTCCGAGATATTGTGGATCTTTTAAAATCCTTAAGAAGATTGGGGACGTAGCATAAAAACTTGAGTTACCGGAGAGTTCTCAAGTCCATCCTGTCTTCCATGTCAGTAAACTGAAGAAATCAGTTCACGGGTTAGAGAACACAGTTTCTCCAAAGATTTTGGTGGACTTGATAGAGCCACCAAAGATACCACATGAACCTGAAAAGATTCTACAGTATCGTGATAGACAAACCCGACATAAAGTTTACCAGGAGGTACTTGTTAAATGGACATATAGGGATGAGGAGGTAGCTACCTGGAAACGCCATAGTGCAATTTCCAAAAGGTTTCCCCAGTTTGTTTTCGAGGACAAAAACTCTTCTTAAGGAGGGGGTAATGTCACGTAGGCTGTAATGCCTGTGGTGACCGACGGCAGACCGGATGGCCATGTCTGGGGTTCAGTGGGAGAGGACGCCCATGTGGAGTCATGGGCGGCCAGGCTAGTGTGGACGGCAGGCCACACACTATATAGCCTGGGGGATGAGGGGCAATCCTTATTCTTCCTCTATGGCTGGGTGGTGAGCCAGAGGCCGTCCCCTCTTGTGGTAATGCCCGTAGCGGCGTTACGGGAATGTAACACACCATGAGCCCAACCTACCAGCCAGATTTCCTCTTAAGGAGGATGAGTTTTTAGAGGACAAGGATTCTCACACATCACACTAGCCTACTGTTGAGTGGAGGAGACGGGTTCATTCACTCTATCATCATACATTCAGAGAGAAATAATCCTCCATAAGTCCAACAACCTACCAGCCAGATTTCCTCTTAAGGAGGATGAGTTTTTAGAGGACAAATACTCTAACACATCACACAAACCTACTGCTACACCACACAAAAGGCCACTTCTAAAGTAGGCACAATAGCTATGCAATGAGTGCAACCTAGTACCTGAGATGCCAAAATCTTCAGCAGATGAACCACACAGATCAAGGAGAATAGAGGAACAGAGAAGAGCATCTAATCTCATTGTTAGCATGGCCTTGGTGTGGTTGAGATAATGGGAAAAGTGAAAGAGTTAGCCACCTTGGACAAAGCCTTAGCACATCCAAAGTGAAAAGCTGTGATGTAGTCTAAATATGACAACATCATAAAGAACAACACCTAAATGCTAGTAAACTGACCACCAAATAGAAAGGTAATTGGTACCAAATGGGTTTGGAAGGTTAAGAATAAGGCTGATGGCTCACTTGGAAAATACAAAGCTAAGTTGGTTGCATAGGGACCTTTGCTTCCATAGCTAGGTTGGCTGCATATAGGGACCTTTGCTTCCATATCTTGCATGACAACTATTAGGGCAATACTTGTCTTGGCTATTTATAAACGATGGTGGCCAATTTTTTACATAGATGTCAAATCAAAATTTCTAAACAGACATCTCAAGGAGGAGATATATGTAGCTCAGGCTCGGGGGGGGGGGGGGGGTCACTATATATGAACTCTCTATATCACGTGCATTTAAGGCCTACTTTAAAAATCTCTTATCTGTGAATTTTTCATGAATAAAACACACCCTTTTTCTATTCAACCTGTGAATACCCCCTTTAAATGGTACCCTTCTGTATGTAAAGAATGTGTGAAAAGGGGATTTTAAAAATCCTTCTATTGAACCCACGTGCTACGCTTACACATTTATGAGTGACCCCCCGAGCCACCAGGTTTTGAGATGCTTGGATCAAAAAATAAAGTTTGCGGGCTGAAGAAGGCATTGTATGGGCTAAAATAGGCCCCAAGGACATGGTATCACAAGATAGACCAAATTTTCAAAAAGATTGGGTTTACTACAAGTACTTCTAATGTTAACTTATTGTTAGTATACACTCAATGCACACCTCTTAGCATGTATCTCACATCTATGTTTGGTGCACATTTATAAAGGCCCCCATTATGAGAAGCCATTGGTGCATGTGTCTGGTAGGGAACCCATATTAGATGCCAATGGGGTCATTATTGTGACCATTAATGGTTAGGATATGGTTATCCACATCATCTGTTGTGAGAACCTTCTCCCTCACAAATGATAATACACCTCAAAGCACTTCATCCTAGCATGAAAGACTAGCTTACTGCCACAACTGTATGCTACCCTAATGATGCATAGTTACCTTGTTGTAACTTTCTAATTTAGATATCCTTCTACTTTTATAGTAATCATCTACAATGCGCCCTAGTTTAAGAAATACCCTGTGACTTTGTCCACAGCCTAGGTCTAGAATGAAGCTTTGGCATGGTATCTATACTCCACCCTCCTCTCCTCAATGGATCTAATCTCTACTATCTCTCCTCCTATGGGGTCCGGCTATCTCAAAGAAATACCATGTGACTTTGTCCACAGCCTAGGTCTAGAATGAAGCTTTGGCATCATGGTATCTATACTCCACCCTCCTCTCCTCAATGGATCTAATCTCTGTGCAGGTGGCAGCAGCAGCAAGCTGACTCTCAATCCATGGGCTATCTGGGGAATTCTCTTGAAGCCATTGTAAAGAGGTCAAGCCCCTCCTCAGAATCTTCTTCTATTCCCGAAATCCCTCCAATCTATTCTATGCTACCTCGCTCTCAAAATCCCTCCAATATGTTATGTGTTGCCTCTTGCAAGAAATCATTGATCTCCCCTAGGCCAACATCCAGCAGTGTGCATGAAGCAGAGCCTGAAGTAAAGTCCAGTCCCGCCCAAATCTTCTCTATCCTACTAATCTCGGAGTCCTAAATGAGGCTGTCCGAAATCCTAGAGGTCACATGCTTGTCGTGCCTCTAGGGGTGCCTCTAGGGGACCTCTAGGACAAAATAATCGGGCGTGATCTTAAAAGGAAGTGCCTACCAAGATACGAATCATGCCCCCATGGCTACAAGCCCACTCATCAACATAAAACTTGTCAAGTCTAGAGAGGTTGGGGCCGGTGCTCCTCCTATCTCATCTTGAGAAGCTAAGACTCCCAAGGTTGCGCCCAAACTTTGGAAGATGCCAAGGGTCCTGACCCCTAAGTACCAGTATCGACTCCTCCCAAGCTTGGTACTCTACTAAGACTGTGGCCATACCTCCTCCAAGTCTATCCTTTGCTGCCTCTATCATGTTGAAGTCACCACCCATGCACCAAAAGTCAGCCTCAAGAAGGGCTTGCCAAACTGTGCTCTAGAAGAGGAAGCCAACACTATCCTCTCCAATCAAAATGGTGACCCACTATGCACGCCCTGGGACAATGACTCCTAAGCCAGTCAGGGTCGATAAAAGCTGCTTTTACTAATAGATATGCAAACTCCTCCCTGTGTCCTTGAAGGGCCGAAGGAAGAGGACGAGAAAGTATGACTCCTGCTTAGTAAAATCTTCTCGCATCGGCGGGTACGCCCCTCTAAGAGGTGATTCTCTTGAAGGAAAAGAATGTCAATAGGTCTTCCCACTAGGGCTCTCTGCAGCTCTCCTCTAAGGACACCTCGTCTATGAAAGCACTCGAGCCCCCCTAAACCATGTATATTCCATGAGACTATCCGCATATCAATCTGTGTGAGGCGGAACTAGCAAAACTTCCCTCCACTCGAAGAGTCTTGGGCGAGAGTTTAGAGACTGGGAATAATCACAATCCAACCTGGGGCAAAGGCACACCAAACAAAGGCACACCAAGTGGGCATGGATCCTATCCTCCATGTGGCGCCACTCTTTCCGAGCGTGAGAGTATGCCTACTCTGGACTCCATTGATCACAATGGAGGTACCTGTTGTGTAAGAGGGGGGGAGGCACTGTGACAGAAGTATGTATAATGGAGAGACGGAAAACTCTCTCTCTTGTAGCAAGAGGAGTACGATCCACACTAAGCTCAATCCAATGGGATTTGCATCCCTTTCGGAGCTAGGGATTCGACCCGTACCGGTGCACAAGAGCTTATCCACAAATGGAGAGAATGCTCATGGCTACCATCACTTGACACTAGACTAAGCATACACACAAGCTCAACTTGTCCTCATTCCTACACACCCCTTCATTCACAAATACAAGCAAGAGGAATACAATCACTATGCACTCAAGCAAAGAGAAAGATCTCACTCCACTCCTATCTTCCTACAAGCATGCATACATTCAAGCATCAAGCTTCCATGAAAGCTTCAAATCAATCCATGTACTCAAAAATGAAATACTAAAAGCATGCATAAGAGTAAAATGATTAGAGAAGAGGATGAGAAAGACTCATGACATTGCTAATGATTCAATGAAGAGATTTACCTCATACAATGATGTAGATGGGGTGAGAGAAGAGTCTTCACCTCTATGGAGAAGAGGGAGAGTAGGTCTCTCAAAGGAGCTCTTACATGAACTAAGCCCAAAAGTGTGTCTAAGCTCTCAAATGAGCCACCTTTTATACAAAAATTCTAGGACTCCCATAAGTCCCCATGTGGGATTATTATCAAACCCTCTCCCACATTCATCTACAAAGTGGAACTCTTTACAAGAGCCCTAAGTATCTTTTTTTGTTGCATCCTCGGCATCCTTGTATTGATCTTCATTTGCATGCAACACTCCCCCCTTCCTATTTTGCGCACGTCCTCGAGCGCGGTAGTAGCAAGAGCTGCAACAAAAAACAATTGATACATTGAAGTATTTTATTGAAAAAGAAAAAGAAAAGAAAAGAAAAGAAAAATCAGCAATGATAATTTGCACACGTGAGCATACAAGTGCAGGGCTGATTATAGTTTTAATTAGTACTAAAATAGGTGAGTAAAAACTAGTCAAAGTGAGACTTAGGTAGTAGATAATGCTATGCAAAGGCAAGTGTCTTTGTACACCTCCGGTTATGACCGCAGTCTCAATGTCCTATCAGTATGGAAGTTACTCCTAAGTGGCAACCCTACTCCTAAGTATGAGCAAAGGTGATTGGAGCTCTCTCTTGTTGTTTTTTTTTTTTTTTTTATGTGTGTAGAAGGTGATAAAGATTAAGGTTCTATCCCCATGAGACCCAAGCAATGGCCAAGAGACCTCCGCCAAGAGAATCTAAAGACCGCTAAGTATCTCAAGGGCGACAGACCCTTTTTCTTTCTTTTATGACCTAAGGAGTACCCCTTGAAGATGAGGGCATCGGTCTTGAGGGCCCATAGTGTACCCCCGAGTCCTACCAACATCTATCAAGGCGATAGATTCCTCAAAGGTCCTCTATTGAAGCTTCTAGACATCAGTGTTCACCCCATGGAAACCAAGGCATCGGCCCCAAGGTGCTGAGACATCCCCAGGTCCTACCAAGCACTTCGCATGGCGGTAGACACTTCATGTCGCAATTCACCTTGTATATATATTTTTGTAGGGTATATTTTCATAAATTTTTATTACTCGTAGCACCTAGCTCATATCTAAGAGATAACTACCACTAGGGATAACTAATATACCTTGAAGACATAAGTACTTGGCATACCCCCTTGGTATATATCCTACACTGTCTTTGGATAGACATATCTTTTACTAAGTCTTCTAAGACTCTAGAATGCACTCACCATATTTTAACTACAAATCAAAAACTCAAACCAGCCAATATTGTGTACATGCAAACCATATATTCGAAAGATAAGAGCACTTAAAGAAATAAAGATTAAGATTTGCATACACCTGTTGTAGTGCCCTGTTGATGTTGTTCGTTTGCCTTGAATAATTGCTGATTTTGTGCAGATTGCTTCTCCTTGATCCCTGTAGGCATAGCATATCTCCCCCCTTCCTAATTTGTGTGCACGATAGGTGGACTGTAGGGGCGTATCTGATGCTCTTCTTAAGCTGAGATCTCTGCACAAAGTTTTATTAACAAACAAAGAAAAAACAAAAGAATAAAATTTGTTAGTGGTGCCAATCACCAAATATAGCCGAGGGGAAAAAACCCAATGGGAGAAAAGTGCCCTGGCTTGTCGTTCTTATTGTGGAGTCACTGAGTTACTCTTGCGCTGATGGTGGGTCCGTGTCCTCGTCTGCTAGAAAGATGGTATCAATTTCCTCAGGATGCAGAGACAACCCCTCACAAAAACCGGCCTCTGGAGAAGGTGGTAGAGGAAGGAGTGCTTCCTCACTGAAGTATGGCATTGGTTCTATGGGAAGGTTAGTCAGACAGTTTTGATTTTGGAACTGTGCAATGTAGGTACTCATATTGATCCAATATTGACATGTGGAGGGTTGGGGAAGGAGGGCTTGCAAGATTGGTAGTTGCAAGTCATTTAAGCTTGTATCCCTCCATTGTTGTGCTTGTACCTCCTCAGGTAATCTTCGTTGATTTGGTCCCCTTTCTGGTATTCTCACATTAAGAAGATTATGGCGTTGGGGAGTAATTCCCACAATTTGCTTCATTAAGGCCGTGCCATATCGTCTAAAGTAAGAGCGGCATATCCAACAAATATGTGAAGCTTCACTTAATACTAGCCGTGCACACTCTTGACAATGTGGAAATGGGTGATGCTGTTGATAGAATAACGTAACAAAGTGATGCCCACAGCAATTTTCACCTAAGGGAGCGTAGAAATACCTAGAATGTGTTTGAAATGGAGGAGCACTATAACCCCCGCGATGATCAGGTTGAGTACTATCAGGGTCAATGCATGGTGGACATGTATCGCGCCAAATATCCATCAGGAGTTATCTGGACGTAGAATAATGAAATTTAGAACACTCATATCCATCATGACAATTCCAATCAAAAACAAGATTATCTCAAAAAGAACACATCTCCTAAAGGCATAAGGAACTACATTATTCAAACATTGTTTTACCAAAGAGCTTTAATTGTAGTGTTAACGCCTTATCTTTAGCTTTTGGTATATCCTTTTTAAGAGGTGTAGACTTTAGCAATTGTCTTGGAATTTGAGCAAGATAAGAAGATTTAGGCATTGAAGCACCAGACTCTATGCTCAAATGAGACTCCTTTGGACTTGTCTTAGGTACACCAGTTGATGGTTGAATTGTGAAACAAGGAGAAATAGGGGCAACAGTTGTTTCAATACATGTTTTAGGAAGATCAACACAAGTAGATTTGTAGGTGCTATCACAGCCACCTTTCCTTTCTTGGGGAATTTGTGTTGATTTCTTTTGCACCCACTGATATGGGCAATCAGGGGTGACTCTTGGAATCTTTTTGAAACACTCTTTTACCTTTAGCAATCCATGGCATTTTGGAAGCCAAATTGATGTTGCACCCTCATAATAACCTTGTGCTTTAAGAACCCGTTTTGGGATCCATCGAGTAACAATGCGAGATTTAGGCTTGGAAATGATGTGCTTCTTAAGAGGCTTAGCAACTGGAATAGGTGGTACAAGTTTGTACGCATCTTTGGGTAGCCACATTGATGAATCCTTCTTGCCTGGCCTTCTTTGAGCAGCAACTAGAGTAGTTGGAACATACCAGCCATGGCCCTCACTTGAGTACTCATCAATTATCCACATCATTTGTTTTGGAGCTTCAAGAGCAGATTTTGATTGTGGGTCGGGTAAGGTAGAAACATTACCCCTTTGACACGATAAAGCTCGTGGTGTAGCAGATCCCAAGATGCAATCAGAATCAATTTGCAACTTGTATTGTCTATTCTTCCAATCTAATGAGCAATTGGTAGCACTTAACCACGATCTACCGAGAACAACCTCTACCACAGCCTTGGACTTACGTGCCACATAAAAGGACACTGACATCTGGTGATCCTGAATGGTCATCATAATGACACATTTTCCCTCTATAGGGTTATCTTCTCCAGAGAAGCTTCGTAGGTCCACAGGAATTTGCACAAGTGTGGGTTGACCCAAGGCTATCCATGTGTCAAACGATAGAACATTATAGTCTGCACCAGAGTCAATTAAGGCAGAGACAAAGTAGGTAGTCTCATGAAGATGAAGGCATACTTGAATATTGAATGGATCGACATATGGCTCATCAGTAGCCAACTGTATGGCCAACACAGAAGCTTTGCGACGCTCCTTGGCTTTTGCAACTCTAGCTTTAGCCTCCTCTTGAGCCTGACGTTTAAGTAGGTCAAGTGCTTCTTTTCGTGTTTGTGCAGCATGCATCTGTTGAAGCATGGCTTCAGTTAATGGTTCATTGTATCTCTTGAGACGACTTCCATTAATGAAGTTAGGCATTTGCTCACCTTCTAGTGTCTCCAAACGCACTGCACCACTTGGAGTAAGCTCATTAATCACAAACGGTCCTAGGCCACGTTTCTTGAGCTTTCTCTTATGCTTCTTAAGTGTGTATAAGAGCACCAGGTCTCCTTTTTTGAATCGGCCCGTTGTTACATTTCTATCATACCATTGTTTTTGTCTCCTCTTCTCAGCATACATCCCCATTACCGCCAATAAGCGGGTCTCATCAAGCTTTTCCAATTCGTCAACACGTTATGAAAGCTCATGACCAGTCCAATCCAATTGTTTAGCTACTCGTAGAGTAGGTACAAGAAATTCAATGGGAAGAATTGCGTCTAGCCCAAAAGCAAGTTCAAATGGGGTTGTGCCCACAGATGTTTTATAGGCTGTCCTATATGCCCAGAGAACAGAGTGCAACTTTTGCTCCCAATCAGTCCTATGTCCCTCAACAATCTTTGTGAGTGCTGTGCAGAGAATCTTGTTAGTACTCTCGGCTTGTCCATTGGTCTGGGGATGATAGGGTGCAGAACGCTTGTGAATTACCATAAATTCTTGAAGCAAAAATTCTATGACTTCATTTACGAAGTGTACACCTTGATCACTAACAATCTCAATAGGTAAGCCATAGCGTGTAAACACGTACTCATACAAGAACTTGGCCGTGGTTCTGGCATCATTTTTGACTGTTGCCTTTGCCTCTACCCATTTGGTCAAATAGTCGGTTGCGACTATGATATATTCTGCATGCGTGTTACGAGCTGGAGGTTTAATGGGACCGACAAAATCAATACCCCATTTTGCAAAAGCACGTGTGCTTAACATAGGCCGCAATGGCATATTGTCCTTTGTGATGGGAGGTTTGGTCCTTTGACAGTCGTCACAACGTTTCACATATTCTTCGGCATCCATTTGTAAGGTTGGCCACCAAAGCCCAGACCACCTAATCAACTTTGCTGTGGTATTGCCAGAAAAGTGTCCACCCCCAACACCTGCATGTGCATGAGTTAAGATTTTCAGATAGTCAGCTTCACATACACGCATGCGTAAATTGCCATCCTTTCCTCTCTTGTAGAGTTGGCCTTCTATCAGCATATAGTTTGCCGCTTCAATTTTAATAGCATGCTTTCGATGTTTAGGAATTTTTGGATCCAAATGACCATGCTGAAGATAGTCCACAATATACTTACTCCAACTTGGTGTAGTTGAAATTTGGAATAATGTGACATTATGAATTGGCTTCTGAATTTTACATGAAGCACAGTTACGAACAAATGTCTCAGCATCTGCATGCATGGTAGGCCACCATTGCCCATCCTGAGAGATACGTCGCACACAAGTAGTAGCTGATGCATGGATTCCATCAATACCTGCATGTGCCCATTCCAAGATCTCCTCATATTGGTCGGGGTTAGGTATAAGCCTCAACACTCCATCATTACCCTGACGATATAATCTCCCGGAAATTAACTTGAATGGTATTCATAGGTCCACATTAGGGCCTGCTAGTTGTATCTGCCCACCAGTCAAAATTTCTAAAATGGACTCAGACCATCTAGGAGCTGTCTCAACAAGGAAAAGTGTTGAATCTAACATATCATCATCCACACCCACAGGAGCTTCGCCAGAGGTGATTCGAGACAAATGATCTGCCCTTAGATGAGTTGTTCCTTTCCGAACTGCAACTTCAAAATCAAATTCAAGAAGGATGATAAACCACCTCACAATCCTTCCAGTTGCACAAGGTTTATTCACCAAATATAGCAATGCTTGATGGTCCACAAAAAATATGAACTTGTTTGCCAAAAGGTAATGGCGAAACTTTTTCACTGCATATATCATGGATAATCCTTCTCTTTCTGTTGTGGTGTAATTCTTCTCAGCATTGTTCAACTGTCGGCTAGCATATGAGATTGGGAAATCCTTATTGTGTTCACCCGATTGAGCCAAAATACATCCAATTGCAAAGTTGGAAGCATCAATATGGACATGAAAGATTTGGTTCCAATCTGGTGCCCGTAAGATGGGTGCAGTCACTAATGCTTGCTTCAACTTTTCAAAGGATTCCTCACACTCATCAGTCCAATTAAACTTTACAAGAAGAGCATATAATGGTCTGGCTAGGACAGCGTACATGTAGATGAATCTACGGTAATAGCCACAATGTCCCATGAATGTTTGTACCCCTTTAGGGTTAACAGGCCGAGGTAATGAGACAATGACATCAATTTTATCCATATCTGTTGAAATCCCATTGCGAGAAACAATATGGCCCAAAATTTTCCCTTGTCTTACCATAAATTTGCACTTGTCAGGATTCAAGCATATACGATAAAGTTGACACTTTTGAAACACAAGTCTCAGGTGTTCTATATGATCATCACGCTCTTGTGAGTGAACACATAAATCATCCATGAAAATCTCAAGAAATTGTCGAAGGTACTCCTTGAATACATGACTCATTAACCGCTGAAAGGTTGCTGGTGCATTTGTTAGACCAAACGGCATAACACGATAGGCAAAGATGCCATCTTCAGTAGCAAAGGCTGTCTTGTGTTGATCCTTTGGATCAATTGACACTTGATTGTACCCGGAGAATCCATCCAAGAAACTATATGCCTTTTTCCCTGCAACTCGTTCCAGAACATGATCCGTGATTGGAAGTGGGTAATGATCATGCACAGTAGCTGCATTTACCTTCTTGAGGTTGACACATACTCGAAGTTTTCCATTTTTCTTGGGCACCACTACAATAGGGGAGACCCATTCAGTGTGTTCAATCTCATAGATAAATTCCGCCTCCAAGAGCTTGTCTATTTCTTCCTTTATCTTCCGTGCAAAGTTTTCATTGTAAGTATAAGGACGTTGCTTAGAGGGTTTTGCATCCTCTCGCAATGGTATTGTATGTTGACATATGCTTGGATCAACTCCTTTGAGGTCTTTATAACTCCAAGCAAAAACATCACGATACTCCTTTATTGTTTGTATTAATAACTTCTCCTCATCTAAGGACAAGTCTGTGGCAATCCACACATAGCGAGGTTCTTCTCCTGGCTTAGCAATATCAATCTTTTTTGCATCTTCTGGACCATCGTATGAAACCCCTGGCATGCTTGGTTTTTGTCGCATGGGCTGTTGAAGAACAATCTTCCGATCTTGAAGAGTGTACTGTGTGAAATTGGGAGGAACATTTAGACCTTGTTCTTGTTCACTTGAGTCTCCACTCATGGAAGACCATGCAGTTTTGAGTTCTCCTTTGCCATCTTGCATCGGATTTTTTTGTTTAACCGTTGTCTTTGCACTTCCCACACTCTTTTTTGAATCGGTTTTAGACTTGAGTTTTGGTTTTTGTTTCTTCGCTCTTTTATGATTTTTGCTAACAGTTGTTAGCTTTCCCCTTGCTTGGAATCCCTCTGATCGTTTGACTTGGTCTTTGATACTATCTTGTGCTTGGACATAGTATAGATATCCGTTCTTTCCTGAGAAGTGAGGTGGTGGTCGAGAGTTTTCACTCTTAGATTCCTCCTTTTCTTTCTGCAGTCTCTCACGTTGTTCACGCTCATCTTGTCTACAGGTTCTTTTATGGCTCTTATAGCATTTACGTTTAGGTCGGCTTCTAGGGATCTCTACTTGAACCTCCCTTCCTCTCAAGAGTAGGCGTGCCTTTCCTAACTCTTCCTCAGGGGTTGTATCTTCATTATCGAAATCAGAGTCCCAGCCATCTTCCTTATCAGCATCATTAGCAGATTCGAGTGTCAAATCCTCTACTGAGACTTCCTCGACATGCATAGCTGTTGTGGATGTATCCCTATAGTACAAATCATCTAGACGGGCACGTGTTTGTACCATTCGTAGAGGAATAATATCATATCCATCAGAGTCACAGAATGGTGCTGACAAAATAGCCTGCACCATACTCATATCCTTCTCCTTTGTCAACCTTTTATGCATGGAGGGTATCCTTAAGGTTTGAGAACAGTTCTCATATTCTCCCAGATAGGATGGTAAGGTTTTCATTGTATGCTTACTTCTAGGAGAAACAATTGTTTGAACTTCCTCCTGGATGCTTGGGTGTCTAAATTTGTTTTCCGAGTCTCTGGTAAAATCCACCTCAGAGAATGGAGGCGAATTAACAGAAGACATGTTTTCATTTATTTTCTCATTTACAGCGGCCCACATGTCATTTGCCATGTCCTCATTAGCATCAATAATTTCATCATTGCATGGGAAGACAAGGCTAGGTGATGGCAGAATGTCATCTTTTAATGGAGTGTCAATTGGTGCAGACCTTTCGCTCTGAGCTTGTGAAATGAGCTCACTTTTCATTTCTCTACTTGATGACACTTCTGGTATAGTTTCTAATGTTGGCTTAAGAGAGGTTGGGCCACGAGGAATAGGTGGTGGTGGTCCCTCAAGTATTGACTGAGCTTCCCTAATGAGTTGCTGATGTACAGCTAGATTGATCTTCTCCTCACGAGGGTTTGGGTATTCTTGAAGCTTTTTGGGTAGCTCAGATAAAGCTGCAATGCGACTTCTATGAGCATCAATGATGGCCTCTAGAGTCTCATTCACTTTATCCACAAAAACAGAACCCCCAGAACTATCCTCAGTCGTACTAGCCTTATCTTGTTTAACACTAGGCTCAGGTTGAGGTTGATGTTCCTCACGCACTTCCTGGGATGTAAAAATTTTATCCCGTATGTTTTGTTTAGAGGTTTCCTGAGAACTAGTGGATGTACTTTTAGTTTGTTTGTTTCGGTTCTTCTTCCTCCTAGTGGTCTTTTTTCTACTGGACTGTAGGGTTTTGTCCACTAGATTTGTCTTTGCATCCCTAGTTCGAGGTGTCTCATCAGTTTGTATTTCCGCGTTTCGTGTCTGTGATCGAGTTATGACTCTAAGTGGCACGACATCCTCATTCTCAGATGAAGGTGGTGATGGAATTGCCCCTACAAGGTTAAGTGAAACCTTTGGTTGAGAGGTGCCTTCCTCATGTGGTTTCAACAGACAATCCTTCGGGAAGTGTTCGACACAACACCCTAGACAATATCTTTCTATTGGTGGAAATTGTTGTGCTGTTGTATTGGATCTAGATGCTTGCCTTGAGCGATGTGGACAATCACGAGCCCAATGGGGTTCTCCGCACTCATAACAGGGGCCCATTGGTTTGGCCTCTACTTTCCTTGGCTGCCATTGACCTGAGGGGCCTGGAGTCCTAGGTTGGTAGCCGCCTAGCAACATTAAAGAGTTTTGTTCCCCTGGTTGAGTCTCCAGTGCTGGGCTTGGGTATGCGGGACTTTCAAAGATATTTTCTTTGGATGAATATGATACATATTCTTCCTCCACATATCCTGGGTTTACCAATTCTCTACACATATTTGAGTTGTCGTAGTCGACAATCCTCACAGGAGCAGTCCCTGGAGCAGGAGGTTGAGCACCAAGAACAGGTCGTGCTTGTTCTTGTGTCATCAGTGGCTTACGTTCAAAATTTGTATATTGTTGATACATTTGTGGAGCCACTCCACCCCTCGGCTGCTCACGTTCCTGTCTCATTCTCGCAATGCGAGTACAATCCTGTGTGGTATGAGTAAAGTTCCAAGCACAGGCTTGGCACCACTTCTTCGTGGGTTGGTTTGTGACTAGAGGAGAAAAGGTATTACAGTCCTCTGTTTTATGGTCACCGCCACATGCTCCACAAAGATGAGGACCTGTAGGAAGCACACTCCTCATTCTCTGCTGCTGTTGTTGTGGCTGCATGGGTGGACGATAGGTCTGTCCCAATCTCCTTAGTACTAGGTTAGCTATCTGGTCAGGATTTACTAGCGCGCTAGACCCTGAACTTTGGTCATCACCCCACTGATTTCTAGGTTTCACCTCAGGGCCAGAACCATCTTGGAACTTGAAGTTATCGGTGAAATCCATAGCATCATGGCAACACTCATTGAAACTTGTATGCTTCTTCGCATAGAGATGTGTATGCAGTGTCGAATTTTTGAGGCCTTTTAAGAAGAGAGAAATTAATCGACTTTGGGCGGGCTTCTCATCTTCTGGGCAACGATTAATGTACTGCTTCATTCTATTTACACAGTCTCTAACACTCTCATTCTCACCCTGTTTGAAAGAGTAGATGTGTGCTACCGTGTCATGTTGAATTCCCATCAAGGAAAAAGCTGCAATGAATCTCTCTTCCAAAACTCGTAAAGAAGTTTTGTCTGAAGCTTCTAATGCCTGAAACCAAGCCAGGGCTTTTCCTTCAAGAGTGAGTCCAAACCCTTCTATTTGAGTATGCTTATCAGCAACTTGCTCAGCTCGAACTGCTTGCCTAAAAGCTGCTACATGGTCGTATGGATCTCCCGACCCTTCATATTTCTTTACCAGTTTCTGAAGAGTTGATGGCCTTACTTGTCGTGAATACTCATCATAGGGCCTACGGCCTCTCACTCTCAGTGGAAATTGTTCCTCTCTTTGGAAAGATGGTCCACATGTTTCCAAAATTGGTGTGGGTACCCTATTACCAGCCTCACCAAACCCCTCTAAAGATCTTGTCACCCTCATTTCAGGAGGTGCACTTATAGGAGGCCGAGTTGGCTCTCTTCTCATTCGATTGTCATAGTGGGAAAGATGTTGTTTTGGTGTGACCTGTGGTCGCACATTTGGTGTAGGACGATATCGTGGTGCTAGAGTTGGGCTACTAGCAGTGGTCCACTTAGATGTTGAAGGTCCCTCTCTAGTGAACTCTCGTAGGGGAGGAGCAACAGTTTCTCCAAGAAAGGCTGTCTCTCCTGGTTTGGCTGTATTTGTTGAGAACACTTCCATAAATAATGGTTGTCCTTTCCACGTGAGTTCCCTAATCTCTTTCCAATCTAACGTTCGATATTCATTGGCCCATTTATCAACTATTCTGTTCATGTGTCCTACACACTTCTCAACTACCACTACATAAGCTAGAGGAAGATCCAGCTGTGGCAATTTAGTCGTGGCATAATATCCCTCTAACGAGTCCTTATAGACCTCTTGAAGTGGGTCATCCTGTAAGACCTTAGTCACAGGAATTTGTCGTACAAACTCCCATTGGCTTTCAGCCCCCTGATCCAGTTTGCTCTTGCCTTTCCTATCCTTGTCCAAATTTAGATCTACAAGAAGTAAATCATCTCTGGTGGATGGCTTTGAGGACTGGGCATTGGATGGTCCAGGCATGTCCGGCTCGATAAGCCAGTCATCTCTAGACTCTTTTGCTCTGGAAAGTTCTGATAAGTCTAAGAACTCGGTTTTAGAGAGCTCCCCTAATTTGTCTACCTTTTCTGGATGGTAGGTGACTTCGTAGCGAACACCATCTCCACCCATGTACATGTTACCCTGGTCATTGACTAGAGGTGCTCTATCAAGTTCTGAGAAAATGTCTGCGATCTTAACAAGGTACCTATGTTGTGGGTCCCTAAAGATCTCAGCTCCTTGAGCATTTGTGTAGACATATTGGAGTCGCACATTGAATGTTAACCCCATGGTGTCGGCCTCAAATGGATTAAAGGATCTTGAGGGTGTTCTATTTGGGGCTACGGGATGACTATTTGTCGGCACTAGATTGTCCATGGACAATGAACTAGTTGTTCTAGAGGAAATGGTATCGGATTGGGATTCCGAAAGGGTTTCAGCAATATCTGCCAAATTTCCTACCGATTGGGTCCCACTTTCTTGCGTAGGCACTCTAGAAGGTGCCCTAGGTCCTATGGCAGAATCTACACAACGTCCCGACCGCAAGTGCATAAGGTCAAATTTTTTTTGGTTTTGTTATGTGTTTTTGTTTTGTTTTGGTTTTGGTTTTTGTGTTTTGTTTTTTTTTTTTTGATAAAAATATATATATATATGTATATATATATATATATTTTTCCCTACCTAACCACTAGAGACAATTAAAAATAGGTCTGTGTGGCGTAACTATCTACCCTATTTTTTTTATTGTTTTTCTTATTATTATATATATATTTTTTTTAATGATTTTATAATTTTTTTACTTTTTTTTTCTCTTTTAATAATATACACAAAATTATGAATACTAACTATGCACAAAGTTACAAAAATGAAAAAATGCAGGTTACACTAATTATGCAAAAAATTAAAAAAAATGAAGAACTACAAAATATGCAAAAAATAATAGACTCCTAAAAAAAATCAAAAATTTTCTTTTGTTTGTTTTTTCCTTCTTTTGTTGGTTTTTATTGTTTGTTTGTTTGTTTGTTTTTTTTTTTTAAACTAATAAATGTCGTGCCTAATTGTTAAAAATATAAATCTACTAATTATGCATGCAAGTACAAAAATTCTAAAAAAAATAAAAAGAAAAAATGCAAGCTACTTAAATTATGCAAAATTTTAAATGATGAACAATGGTTTCAAAAATTGTTTTTTCTTCTTTTTCTTTTTCTTTTTTCCTTTTGTTTTGTTTAATTGTTTTTTTTTAATTTTTTTTCTATTTTTTTTTTCTTCTTTTTCTTTTTCTTTTCTTTTTTTTCTTTTGTTTTATTTTGTTTTTATTTTTATTTTATTTTTGTTTTTGTTTTTAATAACAAAAAGTTAAAACAATGCAAATCTACTCTAATTATGCTAAAAATTACAGAAATGAAAAAATAAAAAATATGCACACAATATGGACTCCTAAAAAAAACAAATAAATTTTTTTTTTATTTTTTTATTTGGAACTCATTTTTGTTTTTGTTTTTGTTTTTATTTTTATTTTATTTTATTTTTTTAAAAAATTTTCCACTATTCTTTTTTTTTCCTTTTTTTTTCTTTTTTTTTTAAATCTCTTTTTTTCTTTTTCTTTTTTTTTTTAAAATTTTTCACTATTCTTTTTTTTTCCTTTTTTTTTCTTTTTTTTTTAAAAAATCTCTTTTTTTCTTTTTTTTTTAAAATAAGAAATATTATTTTTTTTGTTTTTTTTTAATTTAAAAATAAAAAAACATAAAAATTAATTAAAAAAATAAAAAAATAAAAAAAATGAAAAATCCACTAACCTTATCGTCTTGCTCGCCGCTCGCTCGCCGGATTTCCCGCCGGCGCGCACCCACGCGTTTTCTGCAGCGGCGGCCCCCACAGCACCGTTTGGCTTCACTTCTCTTCAGTCTTCTTCGCCGGCTCCAGCTGCCTCCACGCGGACCTTCACGTCTCCTTCTGCTCACAGCTCGCTCGCCTGTTTCAGCTTTCTTCCATCAGTCGGCTGCTTCCCGCTTCTGCCGACTGCCCAGCAGCTGTCGCCTACAGCCTTCCACGCAGCCGCTTCCTTGCACAATCACCGTCTGCAGCCTTCTCCGCTCTTGCTTATGCCAACTCCACCGCCCGCTTGCGCCCTTCACCTACACCACCTTTGGCCACGTCAGCCCCACCGCCTACTGAGTTCTTCCAACTGCCGGCTGCTCTTTCCACCTTCGCCGGCACAACGCGACTGTGGCCCTTCTGCTCAGCTGCTGCCACGTAAGCCGACGCCCTCTCTTCCACCTGCAGCGCCTTCAAGCCGGCCTTTCAACGCCTCTTCTCCTCCTCTACTTCTCCTTCGCCACCCTCTGCCCGACACCTCCTTCTGCAACTGTTCGCAGCCTCCTTAGCCGCCTCAACAGCTTCGCCTTTGCACTGCTGCTGGCCACTCCACGCAACGCTCTTGCAGAGATGTGCTCTTTACCTACAGCAACACCCTGCTCTCCACGCCTTGCTCTCCACACAACGCTTTGACTCTCCTGATAGCAGACGCCCTCCACAACGCTTCTGCGGGCTGCCACGTCAACATATAAAATATATATATATATATATATATATATATATTTTTAAAGGTGCCTCCAATAGCCTTCTTCTCTCCGCCTTGCTTTCAGCCGGCCGCCCAACAGCCCTTCGAGCTGGCACAACCTCAATTTTGAGCTCTCAAGATTTGGATCCACTTCAAGTTCTAGGTTGCAAATAATGTCAAGTTTATTTTCAGGAAATCTTTGTCATATTTCAAGATGAAACCAAAAAACGCATTTCTCGCTTGGGAGTCTATGGGACTTGCATAAGCTATGGAAGAGCTTAGCAACGCCCCTCTTTTCTTTTTATTTATTTATACTAATTACATGTTAACGAAAAGCATGAAAGAATGAAATGACAAAAAAACAAAACAATGAATGTAAGCATAATGACGGTACTTGAAAAAACATAAAAGCAATGAAACATAAAAAAAACAATGCGGGAGAAACCTCAACCGCTCAATGGTTAACCTTATCCACTCACACCGGGATCACACACCCAAACTTAACCTAATCACTCAATGGTTTTGCAACCAAAAGAGGAAATAGTGGTGGTTTCCACACACTCTCAACCGGATTTGAGTCTTCTCCCCGGCAGCGGCGCCAATGGAGAGATGGAAAACTCTCTCTCTTGTAGCAAGAGGAGTACGATCCACACTAAGCTCAATCCAATGGGATTTGCATCCCTTTCGGAGCTAGGGATTCGACCCGTACCGGTGCACAAGAGCTTATCCACAAATGGAGAGAATGCTCATGGCTACCATCACTTGACACTAGACTAAGCATACACACAAGCTCAACTTGTCCTCATTCCTACACACCCCTTCATTCACAAATACAAGCAAGAGGAATACAATCACTATGCACTCAAGCAAAGAGAAAGATCTCACTCCACTCCTATCTTCCTACAAGCATGCATACATTCAAGCATCAAGCTTCCATGAAAGCTTCAAATCAATCCATGTACTCAAAAATGAAATACTAAAAGCATGCATAAGAGTAAAATGATTAGAGAAGAGGATGAGAAAGACTCATGACATTGCTAATGATTCAATGAAGAGATTTACCTCATACAATGATGTAGATGGGGTGAGAGAAGAGTCTTCACCTCTATGGAGAAGAGGGAGAGTAGGTCTCTCAAAGGAGCTCTTACATGAACTAAGCCCAAAAGTGTGTCTAAGCTCTCAAATGAGCCACCTTTTATACAAAAATTCTAGGACTCCCATAAGTCCCCATGTGGGATTATTATCAAACCCTCTCCCACATTCATCTACAAAGTGGAACTCTTTACAAGAGCCCTAAGTATCTTTTTTTGTTGCATCCTCGGCATCCTTGTATTGATCTTCATTTGCATGCAACAACACAAATAGCAGCACCTCCAGGGAGGCCACCATTCCCTATTCTAATCTCTATGGGAGGCCACCTCCAAGGAGGCCACCATTCCCTATTCTAATCTCTATGGATTGAGCCTCCAAGTTCCATCCTAGCCCTAATGGCCATAAATGGGTGAGTACGTCAGTGATGCGAAGATCATGAAGATGATGAGATAGCTCAACTACCTGACCTTGAATGGCGGCAGTCACCAACTTTGAATCCCACTTCGTCCCTAGGGCTACATTCAGAGGGAAGGAGAAGATCATCGCGCCATTCTCTGGCACAGAGGGTATGGAGAAGATCATCGCGCCATTCTCTGGCGTAGAGGGTATGGAGTGGTGGAAAACCACACATACCCGAAGAGGTGCTACTATCTCCTTGAACATATATGTCCCTTCCGTTGGAAGACAATGAAAGAAATCATAGTTCACCAGCTACCCTAAGATCCTGAGGGGCCCGCCTGGTGACTCTAGAGCCCCCCTCACCGAGGAAGCGGCGATGGTCATCTCAACTGGCTTTCAGTTACGGTGAATCAAGCAGCGAACAAAACTCATCGGTTGCCTCCGCTCTAGGTCAAGGTCTATTGGGGGGTGATAGGAGTGCTCTAGAGAGGCGGAGGGGGGGGGAGGGAGGTCTCGGGTGAGGAGGACGGGGTAGCGCGAACTGCTATGGGTAAACTCGGTGGCGACGACGATGAAGGAGAAGGGGGAGCCAGAGGGGGAGGCAGTGAGGGGGGTTGGTGGGCATAGAGGCCAAAGAGCTAATGGGAGAGATCCAAAAGAGGGGGATGTTGCAGGGAGAGGCTTGTCAAGGGCACGATAGGATATTTCATCCTCACTGGGCATTGAGGGCCAAAGGGGATCATGCCAAGGAATTGATCGCCAAACCAATGGGGTCGAGGGGGCTCGCTTCATGACGACTGGAGGGGGCCCGTCACCTCCAACGGGTATATGCTCCAAATGGTTCTTTGATAAACCGGATCCTCTTGAGCTCTGCCAACCTGGTACGGACAACGGCAACTCTCAACTATAGTGGTCGACTAATGGCCTGCCGGGTGTGGGCCAACTGTCCACCACTCTCTGACAGTAGGCACAGTCATCTGTAGCCTGGGAACTTGCCTCTCTCTTTGCCCCCCTAGGGAGGATCTGAACGTGAAATGGGGGACCCTAGGAGGTAGTCTCTTGGACTTCCGTCAAGGGCAAGCTCTGGTTAAATGTCCCATCTATCTACAAATGAAGAATTGACCTCTGGAAGGCCGGAATACTCCATGCACTACTGGATGGGGTTGCCTCTCGGAGGCTAGGAATAGATATACAATGAGGCACTGAATCCGGCGAGGCCACATAGATGCGGAGGGATGGAATCCTAGCTGCCCATGTGAGGGCCAAGGTAGTAGTTGGGGGGATTCCATCACTCTCCCGATGGCACCACCTATCACCAAGAGAAGAGGAAGGTATTCCTTCCTAAGGCCTGGGAAGCAAACTGTCACTGGGAAGCTTGACACACTAGCCAAAGGGTCAGACGCAAGATCAAAGTCGTGCTGCCACCGCACAAAGAAGGCCTACGCCACATGCAATGCAAGGGGGCTCAACTGCATGACTCGATCTGATGTCATGGGGCGTGTCAAACTCCACTTGGTGTATCCACACCCCATAGGGTGAATGTCTATGATCATTGCAAGCTCACCTATGAGGCTTACCTGTAAAAGATCCTTGAGTTGTCCACGCACAGGGCGGCTACCAACAATTTTGCAAACCAATGTGGAAGCCTCTAATGTTGCAAGAACCTGAAGGTCCGCTTCGGAAAAGGATATCGAAGTAACAGCGGCCTCGGTCAGGGATGACAGAGTAATTGCCATGCAGTCCTCCGAAGGGTGAAGACCAAAAAAAGCCGAGGCTTGCCGAAATGAGAGAATCCCGAAGAGTCTAAAATTAACCTGCAAGGAAGGGGAAATGAGGAATCAAGAAAAAAGGGGGGAGGGGGGAGGGGGGGCTGAGGCAAAAGAGAGGAGATAAAAAGGGGGGGGAGGCAGAGAAGAGGGCAAGTAGCAGCAGAGGCTAGGGAGGGGGTGGGGCAAGCGCTAGAGAGAGGAAAAAAGAAGAAGAAGAACAAGAAAGAAAGAAAGAAAGAAAGAAAAAGAATAAAAGAAAAAGAAAGAAGGAAAAAATATATATATACTTCATGTGCCTAACATAACAAAGAATTTGGTTTCTGTTGAGCAAATAGGTTGAGCAGGGTTTGCAGATACGCTTTAACCCTGAGGTAGCTATGTTGAAGACTTCCAAAACAAATGTCGTTTGGTTGCAAAGAGCAAAAGAGTGGGCAAAATGTTTACCTTAGATGTAAGCATGCCTAAGGTCAAAGCTACTATGTTTGCACAAGGTGCAAGTGTTGTTGCCGATATAGATATTTGGCACAAATGTATTGGTCATGTAAATGAGCAGCAATTAAAGTCCGTGTAGAATTCTGAAATTGTTACAGGTTTGCCAAAGTTTAAGGTGGATGGAATGTATAAGGTTTGCAAGAAGCATGTCGATTTGGGAAGCAAACAAAAGAATATATTTCCATATGACAGAAATGTAAACAAGAGGCAGTATGCTTGGATTCTTGGAGATGGAGTTGAGCTTGACAGGGGAGTGTTAAGATGTCAACTAGAGCTAACACTCACAACGTGCCTGGGTGATCCACATTTACATCACTAGTGTGTTTGGTAGCTAACACAATGACAGATCTTTGCCATTAATTCTACAACTTGACTACACCTATATGGTCCTATCTTGCTTAGCGTGTCCACATTATGGACCGCTTGTGCATAGTCACTTATCTTTTGAGACCTCTTTTGAGAAGAGAGAAGAAAAAGATTTCAGCCTTCCATCCTTGTGTGTGTGTTATCCATTGTTATGTGAGTGTGTGTGTGCTTATAAGATCTCAAGCTCTCTCTCCTCCCCCAATCTTTTCAATAGGTTTGCCATAGTAATAACACTCATGCTACTTGTATTTTGATTTCTTTGCCAGCCACCTCAGCCTCTCTGGCTCCCCCTGCATCTAGAGTGGTCTCTTTTACCTGTATAAGACTGATTTTCTTGTTGTGTTGTTAACTTATAGTAGACCTCCTACACTTACTAAATACTGCTTATAAAAGCTTCTACACTTATAGTAGACCTGCACTCTCCAACACAACGGCACTCTAAACATGTTATATTGTTATTGTATATGGAACAGTCACATAAACATATATTCACTAACTTGTAAAAATATCAGATTCTCTGCACAAACTATCTTGTAACCAAATTTCTATTGCAACTTTGCACCAAACCATAAATTGGGCATACATAATCAAAATCAAAGGAAAGAGATGTAACTATGTACCACTTCCTTTTCTTGCCTCTTGAGCTTTTCACACAAACCAATGCTCTGATACCATGAGAAGAATGCGAGGGAGAGGGTGAGATTGAACTGTTTGCAAGTAAGCACACGCACATAAGAGTAGATAAGCATACAAGAGAGCACACAAGAGAGATGGATGGCTCAATTGTCTTCAATTTTCTACAACCATAACATATAAGATTACATACTATAAGGGAAAGTACTCTCCTACTATGATGATATATAAAGGTTGGTCCATAACATTAAGAGATAAGGGTACATACTATAAGAAAAAGTACTCTCCTACTATGATGATATATAAAGGTTGGTCCATAACATTAAGAGATAAGGGTACATACTATAAGGGAAAGTACTCTCCTACTATGACTATATACAAAGGTTAGTCCATAGTGTAGACTCGACTACATGAGCTAGTACTATAACTAGCCATATTAACTATGGTACACTAAAGTGACTTCACATAGCTTATAAACCACTGGGGGATATCACCCATAATCTCACCAACCCAACCATTAGCGTAAGTGCAGAACCTATTACCCAAGCACAGATTCCAAGTAGTGTATGGGGCTCTTGGCCTATATGACAAGTTTGGTGTGAGCAATTATTGGGCACAATAATTATACTTAATGCTCCAATAATTACAAACAATAATTGTAAAGGGATATAATTTTCTTTGAAAATTATGTTGGTATAGATTGTATGACATGAAAATCTTTATAAGACATGAGTAGGTGTGTCCTTATGAGTCTTTAGGGAAGTTTTAATTAGCTAGTACAATATTAAATTTGGAAGAATTAACACAATATTTTTTATTGACTCATATACAAATGACTAGCTTTCACACTAAGTTGAACCAAATTTAAAAATAGTCATGGGCCACTAGTTGGAAGAATTAGCACAATATTTTTGATTGACTTATATACAAATGACTAGCTTTCAAACTTGGACGGACAAAACTTAAAAATAGTCCCATGCCACTAGTTCTAGTTGTAATAAGCAAGTATGTACACAAAGTTAGTAACTTCCCTATTTGAAGTTGGCATTAAGCTCGGGGTAAGTCCACTTTACATAGTCAAGCACCATCTTTACAAAAGATGGGCTTTTGTTAGTTTGGGCGTCAAGTGATAACGTGTCAACCTACAAAAATTTCTAGATCTCCTCTAATCTCGAGGTGATAATATCTGTCACACTAAGTGCCCTTACTCTCCCCTCCAAAAGAGGTTTAGCCAACATGGTCGAGTTTATGAGGTCAAAAGTTGTACCTTTGCACATGCAAAAATACATTAACACCTCATAAGATTGTGGCAATTAAATCCTCCTCATGCACTTTTGATGTACCGCTACTTAAAAGTAGATAAACCACATCTATCTCTTTTAATGTACCAAAGTAGAGAAATCACACATGTTTCTTTTATTTTTTCTTCGGTTTTGTCGTTGATTGTGACTATAAATCACCCCCCATCAACTTGAGGGTATTGAACCATTTCTAGTTCCGTGTAATGTTTTGTCATTTCTAGCTCAGTGTAACGTGTTGAGTCATCCCATTATTGACAATGCACGTATCATCTAGCACACTTACCTTAGCTTCCATATAAAGCTTCTCCCAAGAGATAATTAGAGAGTGTGACTGCATGACCTTCTATGGCTCCTTGACCCAAGTCCCACCATTTATTACATTGATTTCCTTCTTCCTAGATGCATTGGTATAACACCACTTCTTGATACATTTTGCTTTGGTGGTAGTGAACTTGATCTCCCTTTGCTCTATGTTGTTACCATGAAAATCCAATCTACTCATATGTGAGGTGCTTCTTTGTTGTGAAAAAACCTAAAACCAACATATTAAGGTTTCCTTTAATGCCAAAGATAGGTTGGTAGCAAAGAATATGTGTATGCCAAGCCAAAGCTTTGGTGAAATTAGCTTTGATACCATGCGAGGAAACATCTTAAACCACGTGAGAGAATACAACAATGTGATATGATGAACTTTACCCTCACACCCATGATCCATCAATATACACAAATTATGCACAAGATTACAAAACAAAAGATATGGATAATAAAATAAAATTTAGTATTTAATACCCTAGTGATAGAACACATGGCTTGCAAGCTCCACAAAGCACTTTATTGTTCAATACACTAGTGATAGAACACATGGCTTGAAGCTCCACAAAGCACTTTATTGTTCAATATGCTAATGATAGAGCCATATGGCTTGCAAGCTCTAAAAAGCACTTCATGATTAAATGTAAATAGTTCTACCCCATGTTGTCCATAAATGCCCCAAGTCGAAGCCCAAAAGTACCCTAATTGGCACCAAACAACCCCAAATTAGCTAACTATAGGTTGCCAACTAACTCTTATATTGCAATCAAGATCACATTGCAATCAAAATTACACTAACTCTTATATTGCAATCAAAGTCACACTTTCTTCATGGTTTTCTAGATGTTTTCTATAAAACCATAATCCAAATACCTCCACAATGATTATAGTGTGTAAAAATTCCATGTTATTCTATTTACCTTGAACCAAACATAATCTACCAATCCACTGACCACCACAAGTTCATCCCCATTGTCTAAACTAATGTCCATGCTACTCAAACTTGGCTACTCCTCATAATAGGGGCCTTACAAACATGAGCTAGCTCCCCCATACAACATGTTGATTTCTAACACTTCTCAACCTTGAAAAGAATACATCAATCACTTTTTAACTATTGACAAAACCTACATTTAGTGCCATGCCCCTTACTTTTTTTAAGAATCTATTTCACCATCAAAACATTTTCACCCCAACATTTAATAACTTTTTAGTGTTCAAAGAAAAGGAAAAGAATTATTTGCAACAAAAGGCATATCATCAAAGAATTGTGACTTTGATTTTTATAAAAATGACTTCGTTGTAATTGGTGACATTTCACATTGGTCATTTGTCATTAGAGAAGTAGAAAGTAATGGGAAAGTTTTCAAGCTTAGAAAATAGGTTGGAAAAAATTGTAGTACTAGGGGACACAACAAAGAGAAATACAATAAATATCATGCACATAATTAGACATTAAGGGCCATCATTTCAAGAACTAAAAGTGGGATCATGTGCTAGTACAATATAAAGCAAAGCAAGATAAATGTAGTAGTAGAGTCATTTGGATAGTAGGTGTTGTCTATGCTAATAAAGTGATAATCTCCAAGCTTATGAAGTGATAGACTTATAAAATCATAACTCTTAATTGGTTATGGCCACATGTTATTAGTTTAAATGTACTCTTCTATATGATAAGGATGTATGGCCACATGTTATTAGTTTACATGTACTCTTCAATATGATAAGGATGTAAGCTTGATGTAAGAGAACAGATAAGCACACGTTCAAAATACAAGGGGAGAAATTTCAAATGTCTCTCCCAGATGGAACTCTTATGGAATCTTCATTGTCTTCATAAAGATTAATGTGAGAACATGAAAGATTAGTTCTTAGTGAAGGCTTGCTTACCATCGTGTGATAGATAAAATGCATCCCCCCACCACCCATGGAACATTTCTCAATAGTCATGTTCATCTTTATATCAAGTAAAGAGCCATATGACTCAGATGAAGATAGAGTATACAATATAGAGGGTATCATGCGAGGAGTGGGATGCTTTCCATTATGTGATAAAACACATCTACACTGCACCGCCTATAGAACATTTCTTAGAAGACGTGTTTTTCAATGCCACTGTTTTGTTGTCCATTTTTGCGGAGCTAGTGTCTTAAGGTTCATGAAGATAGATTATACTGGGGGATAGATAGAAGCCACCAATGATCATTGGGTGGTATGAACTAAATAAAAAAGCTCTCGTATTTTACTGTTTCCCTTTTGACATCAACAATGAAGAAGGGTATAAGCTACACTAGTAAAGGACCCGCAGCTCTGCTTGCTTTTTGAAAGTTTTCTCCCTCTCTTCCCAAACCTATGCCAAAGCTCCTTTTCCTCTCGTGAACCTGTCACATGTAATTCTTTCTCTCTTGAACCTGTCACACGTAATTCTTCCTCTGTCGAACGTGCCACGTATACGGCATGGGAATAGTGAAAATGAAGAATAGATGTAGACACAAGGCATCAGTTAAAAAAACTCCCTTTCTTTCCAATATGCCACACCCCTCTGTTAACAGTGGCAAACTGTAGCCACTCTCGCTGGTGGGCCATTTAACGGTGGGAAGAATAGCATGAATTGTTGTTGCTGTTCAGCTAGGAAGCTATGGCGTTTTCTTGCTTTCAGAAGAACCATTTTACCCTCCACAGTTCTCTACAGTGACGGCCTCCCTGCGCTCGCCCTCCTTCCCTGCTAGCCCTCGTTTTCATCGCGCACTTGGCCGCACGGTTGCGCAACTGCGTCGTCTCCATCCTCTCCGACTAGCAAGCGAGAACCAAGGTATAGCCTATCTTTTCCTCTTTTCTGCTGCATATTTTTCCTACATTCCGAAAGCAATCGAGAACCTTAATTTACACTGATCCCTGATCAGGCATCGAGTGGTAATTAGTAATGGCACCGTAATCTACTAGTAAGCTCTAATCTGCACGCCAGTGAACCCTAATCTGCCATAAAGCCGTACTCTGGCTCTAGCACCCTAATCAGCCATGGAAGCCTAATTTGCCATCAGCCATTTAAATTGTGTATTAATCAACAATGGGGCCTTATCTTCCATGGAGCCCTAATCCGCCATGGAACCGTAATTCTACCTCTCAGAACTCCCCTTGTCGAATCTTGCGTCCGATCTGCATTCATTGCAAAGCATAAAAGGGATCTTTCCAACATTACGGTTTCTCTGTATATTGCGTGTTACATTCCCCTTCCCTGACATTTTGGCATGGCAACAGTATGTTTTTCCTGTGCTTCTCTGCTTTCATGTAGGGTAACGTTAGGGTTTCAATTCCCATGCCTGCCCTGATGCGGTAGCTCTGGTGATGTTAAGGGTTTCTTTCTTTCTCATCTGCTTGTATCTGTTCTGATCTGGTGACTTCTTCTAAGATTTAAGGGTCAGTGTGCACTCATCAGTGTTTTCTGCTCCTCTGTGTCGTTAATCTTGGTTTCTTTATGGTTTTTCTGATTCCATATCTAGAGTTTATCTATTCTGAGGTGCCATTTTCTTTTCCAGTTTTTCCTTGCTTGGGTTTGCAGGCACAGCTGATGTTGCAGGAACAGGCTTCTCCATCAGGTCTTGTATGTGAAGAAGCTGTATAAAGCTCTAAGGAGTCCGTGATAATGGTGGGCATGTTTAACAGGCGGGAAGGAATGGCTTGCCACCGCAATTTATCTCCGTTGCATATATCCATGGGCAAATTGAACTTTTATTCGCCTCCATCTTCCCCAACATCTTACCCATCCTCTCCGCTTTTGACACCATCTTCATCTGCAATTGATTTGGTGACATCACCCTCCTGCTCTTCCTGCCCATCCACACCTTTCAGTTGCATTGCTTCCACCAATGCCACCCAACTTGGCTTCCACGAACCCTTGATTCCGGGCCTCCCAGATGATCTCGCGCTGGCCTGTCTATTGAGGCTCCCTTATTGTAGCCAGGCTGTTGCTAGAGCTGTCTGTCACAGGTGGAAAACTTTCCTCTGCAGTGCTGAGTATATTCATGCCCGGCGTAGCAGTGGGCACACCCAACCTTGGCTACTGGTGTTAGCCTTTCACAGAGTGAGTGGCAAGATTCAATGGCAAGCATGGGATGCAATTCATAGGTCTTGGCATATCGTAGCGGCAATGCCATGCAAAGAACGCATTTGCCCTCCTGGGTTTGGTTGCGTGGCAAACCCTGATGAGGGGGTATTGTTTGTATGTGGAGGGATGTGTTCTGACATGGATTGCCCAATGGATGCGGTACTCAAGTATGATCTTTTCAAGAACCAATGGACTGGGGTGGGGTCAATGTCTACACCAAGGTCATTCTTTGCAAGTGGAGTAATTGATGGGAGAGTCTATGCCGCGGGGGGTAACAGCGTAGCATCTCACGAGCTCAGCTCTGCAGAGGTTTACGACCCAACTGATGATCAATGGCGGCCCATTGCAAGCATGGGAACCAACATGGCCCGGTATGACTCAGCGATTTTGAATGGAAAGCTTTATGTGACAGAGGGCTGGTCGTGGCCATTTCTTGCATCACCCAGGGGTCAGATTTACGACCCAAGGGCAGACATATGGGAAAGCATGACAGTGGGGATGAGAGAGGGGTGGACAGGTCTCAGTGTCGTCTTAAACAATCATCTCTACATCATATCAGAGCATGACAGTTCCAGGTTGAAAGCTTTTGATAAAGAGAGTGATTCATGGAAGAATGTTGGCGGTGCACCGATGCCATCTCACATGGCCCTTCCATTTTCTGTAAATACTGTTGATGGTAAGCTGCTTGTTGTTGCCAGGAGCTTGCACATAGCTATTGGCACCATGTCCAACTGTGAAGATGAGGGAAAGCCTATGAGCTCAGTTGAGTGGCAGTCTATCCATGCCCCAGACATGTTTTCAGATTTTGTCCCTTCGCACTCGGTGGTCCTCTTTGTTTAGTTTTCTAACACGTTCTGTTTAGCTTGATATGCCCCTCTATGATGGACCCAAAACATTTTATGTCCATGACACATCCATACATCAGATTTTTACTTTGTGAGGGCAAGCCCTGACAAGGTTGCAGTATTCATTGTTTTCTTACACATGACAATGACACAACCTGTGGTTCTATTTTCTGAGATATTAAATCATCTTATGTGCAGATGTCTAAATAAGTCCACTATTCTTTTCTGGTTGAGAACATCAACTCCACTCTTCTTTGTTGTCAAGAACACATACAGTGGCTTCACAACATCCATGGGTGCCCACTTCCCTTAGTGGTGGCCACATCCAGTGGCTACTGATGTATCTGAGCTTTTGAGCTGCCTGATGTCTCGTCTTGATGGGCTTGGACCTCCTCCATTGTTGTGAGGCTACCCTTAGTTTACGTGAATTTGTAGGTATCTTTGATGGTTTTTCATAGTGGGCTGATTACAATGCAACTTGGCTTTGTGAATGCAAGTATTTTGGTTTGAGTGCTAGGCTGGCTCAAGTAGGATCTTACATAGTTTTGTTTACTTTTTAAAAAGTAAAATACATTACAGAGACAATCAAGTGTTCTTCTGGAGAGCTTAGCTGAAATCGTCCACAAAGGAGGGTTATATGCACCTGTGTATATGTTGTTGAGTACAGGCTCAAGCTAGATTTAGGACGTGTTGATGTAGCTCTTTTTCTGTCCATCATTCCTTTGTATTGCTGCTGCAGCTCACGATATTTGCTTGCAGCAGCTTCTTGAAAGCATACATCACAGGGTTTCGCACAGTGAGTTTTTGTCACATGTACCATGCACTGAGGGGCAATGTGACACACTGGCTCATCAACAATGCTATACTTATATAGATAATTAGTATCGTTTTAGGAGTATTTTTCGTAGGCCGTGACCCCATTGTGAGCCCCCGTCCGGGACATGTCAGGCACGAGCTACATAGGTCAGTCTCCCAACCTTAGATGCTAGGGTCAGTCCCTTAACCTACTTGGAGAACAAGCATTTTGGTCATCTGAGGTTATATAAAGGCCTCCTTGTGCGTTACACAATCTAGCTAGTTGCATGCTACATTGGTATCAAAGCTTCTAGTGGTGACCAGCTTGACTTCGTAAAGCGGTAGGACACCTTCACAATTGTTAACGTGAGCCCATCATAATCTGTTGGAAGAGGAGCATCCAAGGAATCCCTCTCATTTTACATGAGAGCTCTTAGAAAAGGAGCTGAGTGTGCGTTGATTTATGTATGCGTCCACCAACAGTCTACTATTCAACTAGTAATCACCTTAGAAAAAAAGTTGGTAGGTCCCCCTTCAAAGTTTCAAGACATCATGTTGAGGGGCGATCTTCCACCATCGCATTGAGTTGGTCCCCGTGATAGAATCTCCTTGCAAGTTTTCCTATCGCCTTTCTAAGGCATTGCAGGGCAAACTGGAACAACAATTCTCTCAATTACCCAAGGGTTGGATTAATTTGCCCATCATCCTCACCGTTCACTACACCCATCTTATTCATGCAAAAGAAAGATAAGATTGCACGTTTGTGTGTGGATTATAGGGCACTCAACAAGCTCATAAGTTCCCAATGCCCCACATCAAGTACATTGTGGAGCATCTTAATGGTGCTAAATATTTTTCCAAAATAGACCTCAAGAGTGGCTATCACCAAGTTCGCATTTTTACAGTAGCTGACATTCCAAAAACGGCTTTTTGGATAGAGTGTGGCCACCACTACAAGTTCATGGTAATGCCTTTTGGCCTCACCAATGCACCAATGACGTTCAATAAAATGATGTCTTGGGTATCCATTGAGGTAATTGGGAAGTGTGTATTCATCTCCTTGATGATATACGCATCTTTTTGCCATAGCAGAGCAGCACGAGCATGATGTGGCGAAGATCTTGTAACTTTTGCGGGACAATAAGCTCTACATTAACGAAAAGAAGAGTGCATTTGGCCTCTTAGAGGTTCACTATCTAGGATACGTTATCAGCGAGTTGGTTATTCGTTTGGACCTCGACAAGGTAGCTATATTGGATTGGGATGTTCGTAAGATTGCCTAGAAAATCAGATCATTTGTGGGTCTTTGTCAGGCCTACAGTACCCATATGGATAAATTTTCTGACCTTGTTGCACCTCTTACATATGTGCTCAAGAGCATGAAGATGCGTCACTAGAAAGTGTCCGTTATGGGTAAAGCACTTAAGGCCTTCCATGCATTACAGAAAGTGGCCTCACAAGCAACACTCCTTAAGCTGGTATCATGGGATGACCCTTTCAAGGTTATCACAGATTCTCATAACCTTGCCATCGACATTGTTTTATAGAAAGACGACAAATCAGTGGCTTACTACAGCCACAAGTTGAATGATGCCAAAAAGAATTTTTTGCTGTATGACAAAGAGCTTTCAGGGGTGATCACCATTCTTAAGCATTGGAAACCTTTCCTTTATGGGATGGAATTCACATTAAAGAGTGATTATCAGCTACTTAAATGGTTGCAAACCATGCCTAGTGTCCAATGGAGTGACAGGCAAGCCAGGTGGAGTTAGATCTTCTAATAATTTGGAGTTAGATCTTCCAATAATTTGGAGGTATGATCGAACACATCCTTGGTGGCAAGAATATCCCTATTGATGACGCTCTTAATCATGAGTCATAATTTAGACATTACATGAGTCCATTGTGCTAGAAATTCAAGGAAAAGATTTGGATAGCATGGAAGCACAATATGTGGATTCAATAGAGTTCGGGACTCCACATAGTTTGGTCGTCAATTCAAAATCGGGTCATTACTCCATCCAAGATGGTTGGTTGTTTTACAAGAGTTGGCATGCATACTCAAAGAGAAAAGACAAGCACTTCTTCATGATGTCCATGACTCTTGTTGGGGATCATCGAGGTATCAAGGTTGAAGCCAAGGGTAAGGCCTTTAAAGGGTGAAGTACGAAGGTGAAAAAAGCTTAGCGAGAGCCTTGAAGATAGCCACATACGCCAAGAGCCTATCCTTGAGGAGGAGGATGCAAATCGATTAAAGCCTTAGGTGTTGCTACATTTTCCCACACAGTGGTTACACCATATTCTAATGCTCGTAAAATGGTTACCTTTATTCCAATTCTCCTAAAAATAAACCTTAACCAAGTATGGCTACCCTTAATGCACTTGATGGAGTGGTATCTCAACTCATGGGGTAAAGATGGACTAGTTGTGCCTTGACCTTCTGCAAGCTCATGAAAAAAGGCATCTCCAAGGCAAACAGATGCATGAAACATGGTAAGAAGTTGTGGCCCTCCCAATCTTTCTTACATTACTTGCTATGGGGAGAGGGCACAATCGCTCTTGTAATAGAAGAATGTGAAGATTACGGTAAAGGTGTTGTTGATGTGCGTACTCAAGAGGAGAGACCAAGGAAAAACAAGGAGGTGGGAGAGGCAAAGCCTTTTAGAAAGCAGCAAATGAAAAGGGTGAAAGCAATAAAGCTAGAAGAAGAAGAAGAAGACAATTAGAAATCACTTACTTTGGCATCTATAAAGGCCAATCTATCTCACACTCTCTCGTGGAAGATAAAGGATTAAAAAAGCTAAACATCACTTATTGGCAGCTTGTTATTTCTCCTTAGGGAGTTACAAAATGGTATCTAGGCTAGAAGGAGATTGAGGTATGTTCGGGCTTAGCATAAGTGAAATTAGACATTCTCCTTAAGTTGATGTGATATGTAATATTTTACATGTGAAGAATGTTATTATTAATTGTAGTTATACATCCAATGTCATTTTTGAAGGTTTAATAGAAATGTTGATGCTTAAGAATAGTTTAAAGTGTAATGTTACCTTAGAGATAGTAAATAAGGCAAGTGTGAAACAAGAAGGTCATGTGAAACCACGAATATATTGACTTTTGTCATGCGAATGTCAACCTCTTTGAATTTCCAAATCATGAAGAGGTCTCAAACTTCTTATCCTATGCTTCTTAAAAGACCTACCTTAATTGAAAAGCGTCCACGCAAGGGAATATTGGAGTGATGGCATTTTGGTAAGAATCCACACAAAAAAGAAATTGCTTATCTCACCAACTAGTGTTATTTTTTCACAAAGTGAGGAGAGTGAAGAAGATGATGAGTGTGGATACTCTTCACAAAGATGGATGAAGAGTACGGATATTCTTCAGACTACATAAGTGGAAGTGACCTTAACATAAGATGGATGAATACATTAAGGTGAAGTACTTGCATTCATTTGAGGTGATTTCAAAGGTGGGGCCTCCAAATAACAAAGCATTGTCTTTCTGATGCAGAGATTTAGAAGCGACTTTGGCAGATCTAGCTAAGAGATGTGATCACTAATTATGGAAGGAAAAGGTTTCTCTCTCTTTTTCATCATTATGCTCATCTTTTTGTGGTTGCCTGCAAGCATCTCAAGAAAGTCATAATGGTGAAACACCAAGTGGAATTAGTGGATGGGGGGCACAACCAATATGACAATGACCCTATCGCATGAATCCTAGCCTCTCACTAGTAGTAAAGCAATGCTTCCTTGCAGGTTGGTGGAAGCGCTTTGAGCCAAAGGGATGAACAAGAGCATGCTCATGCCATTCATTATGCAAGCTGATAACTCATACCAACAAAAAAGAAGATAATTTATTAGTGAAAGAGAAGATCTTGCTGTTATCTTTGCTTGAATAAGGTTTTCAATTATCTTTTGAGAAACCATTTCATTGTTTTTAATAATCCTAATCTTACTAGATATAGGTGGATTAAGTTTGAGGTTATAGATAGGCCAAGGTCTAAACATATTAATAGCGTAGACAATTTGTCTTAGGGTTACGAATATAGGGGATAAGTCAGAGTTTCTAACCTTATGGTTGTAGATTTTGTTTTACAAGGTTTTCGGGAAATGCGGGATTATCTTACAAAGTGGAAGTTTTCTAGTGGTGCAGAGAAGAATAGGAAGCATAGCATTGCAAAAAAAAGCTAGCCTTACACAATAATTAAAAACTGTCTTTATTTCTAAAGTGGTGATGAAAATTTCCATAAGGTGGATTCTCATGTAAATGGAAAGAAGCTTCTTGACGAGTTTCATGAAAAATTACATGGGGTCCAACTGTTAGCCTTCTCTTTTTAAGGATTCTTTATTTGTTAGAGCTTTATAAGTAGGTCAAGTAAATTGTTCCATACTCCTTCCCTTAGAGCTTTATTAGAGCTTTATAAGTAGGTCAAGTAAAATGTTTCCTTTCTCCTTCCCTTAGTCCTTTTGGAAAATGGGGGATATTATATGGGGTCCATACTTTTAGCCTTCTTTTCAAGGATTATTTATTTGTTAGACCTTTCCAAATAGATCAACTACACCACTTCCTATTCCTCCTCTTAGTCCTTTAAAAAAATGGGGGATATTCACTTGGGATAAATCAGTTCATTACAGATAGCCCCATTGAATATCTTACCAAATGGGGCTAAGGCAAGCCCTAGAATGATTTATCCATGAAAGGATCATCAATCGTTTTGGATGTCCAAAGAAGATAGTGTCCGATTAAGGTAAGAACTTTCTAAGTGATGTAGTGGTAGCTTGGATAGATATGTTTTCTATGAAGCATTATGTCACCATAGTTTACAAACCTAGCACAAATGGTTTGGTTGAGAAGACTAATCAAACTCTTTGTAGAATGGTTTGGTTGAGAGGACTAATCAAGCTCTTTGTAAAATGGTAAGATGAAGTCTTGGAAGATAAAATCTCCATGGGATTAGAAGGTTTATGCTACATTATAGTCGTATATGTACTCCTAGCTCTTTTACTTCTTTTACTCTTTTCAAGGGATGATTCCTATTGAGTGTATAATATTGCTACACTTGTAGGACCTCAACTAAAGAGGACTTAGGTGAGGAGGATTCTCTTAAGCATGGTCTCTTGGATTTGCCTTAACTTGATGAATGCCATTATGAACAATGTTTTAAAGGCTTGGATCAAACAGAAAGAGGCATTTGATGTTTGAGAAAAGTGACATTGTGAAGGAGTTTAATGCTTGTCATGAAAAGTGAGCTGGTAATTTTTTTTTACTGGGGTGGTTTGGTCCATGTGGAGGAGGCACATCATGATAATGGAACCTAGAAGATCTTGATAGGACATACTCCCATCAGGTAATCAAGACAAGATTTTCATGCACATAATTCATGATGACATGTAAGCAAACACTGGGAGATAGAGCTCTGATTTGGTATGGGAGAGATGTGATACCAAAAATTTCCTTTTGTTGGGGATTCTTTACTGTAATGTATGATATTCATGTGGTGTTTATCCATGTGAGACTTGATGTTTGGTGTGCCAATGATGCTCATGTGGAGAAGGGGCTTGTATGATAGCATTTTTCCATGTTTGATGTGCCACACTCAGAAGGGGCTTGTACATGAGCTAATGCTTATGTGGATGCTTTCTTCACGAGGTTGGTTGCACATGAGAAGCTTGTATGTGAAGCTTGTCTTTATGTGGCTTATCTTGATTAGTTGTAACATGACAAGCTTGTATGTGAAGCTTGTCTTGGCGTGGCTTGTCTTGATTGGTTGCAACATGTGAAGCTTGTCTTAATGTGGCTTGATTATCATGAGGTTGGTTGTAACATGAGAAGCTTGTCTTGAGGTGGCTTGTCTCGATATGGTGGCAGCCTAGTAGCAACTTAGTGGTGATTTAGCTCTGATTATCTATTTTTATAAGAAGCATTTTAATCATTTCTATGTCATATTATGTATTAGGTGTGAAAATGAATGGAATGCTACATTGTAAATACCACTATAAATATATTGGTATGGGCAATACTTTGTGGAATTGGTAATGAGTAAGGACTATACCTTATGCATAGATGGCTTGGTAACTCTATTACAATAAAATAGTAACATATGACAAATCTTATGGACGCTTGTGGATGGTGTGCGGAGAGCATGTGGAGGAGTGTGGAAGCATGCATTATAGGACATACTCCTTCTAGAAGTCTTATGTGGAATAAGCATACTTTCAACATGTGTACATGAGGAGCTTTAGTGTGGGCTCGAGATGGGTTTAACTTTTATTTCCCTAAGTCAATGATTCCTTGATTAAACAAATCAAAGGGACACATATTAACAAGCACATGTGATGTGACATCTGGGGTTATGCAATCACCATCACAAGCACATGTGATGCTGACATCCAGGGTTATGCAATCTCAAAGTTAAATGCTCCTACTAATTGGCCATTATAAATTACAAGAGGATGGTGAGAAAGCTTTTATAAAAGGAACCCTTTCTTGAGTACAGTTCACCATTGATAGTACCATACAATTCACCATTGATAGTACCATACAATTCACCATTGTTGATAGTACCATATAATTCACCATTGTTGATAGTACCATACAATTCACTTCTGAGTATAATTTACCATTGATAGTACCATACAATTCACTATACAAAGGCTTTGGTGCACAAGATTTGAGTTGTGGATAGCTCATACTATGTAGAATGCATGGCTAAAAGGGATTGACCCAATTTGATGCACATAGGTGGAATGAAGAAAAAGACCAGTCGTAGCAATTCATCAAATTTGCAGCATAGAGGACAAAAACAGCAAAACCCTCTGATGAGCTTGGTCGTCTAAGGGTGTAGAGCAAGTGGCTAAAAGGGTTTGGCTATTAGTTGTAAGGATAAGGAGCAATCAGCTCTGCAAATTTTGGTCACAAGCGAAATGAATGGATAAGATTATGATTAGTGTCCTAAATGATGTGATTAATGTTATTTTGGTTGCAATAGACTATTGCACCAAGTTTGTAGAGGCAAAGGACGGATCCACAATGCTTGGATGCC